>NC_059079.1:103688702-104342702 GCF_020497125.1 Mauremys mutica | reverse complement strand
GGGTGACCAGACGAGAGGAAGAAAATATCGGGACACATGGGGGGCGGAAGGGGGGGTCTGTCAACAGAGCGAAAAGAAAAAAGCCGAATGCTGCCGACGGAGGGTGGAGGGGGGAGCCGAGTGCTGCGGGCGGAGTGAAATATTGGGACAAACACCTAAATATTGGGACGGTCCCAATTTTATCAGGAGGCCGGGTCACTCTAGCCTGCACTCCCTGCAGCAGCACCAGCACACTCCAGGGGAGCCACGGCCTAAGATCAAAGTTGCTAAACCCCTGGAGCAGTGTGGCCAGAGGCCCCTTAGATCTGTAGACTGGAGCAGGAAATAGAGGAAGGCAATGAGAAAGGACTGGACACAGAGCAAGCAAACCCAACCCAGCCAAAAGCACAGACAAGCTCCCCTTCCCTCACACCCACCCGGGTTACTCTGGTTTTCATGCTTTCTTAGAACAAGCCTGTCCCAGGAGCCTCTTTAGACCAAACAATCTTTGCTTCTGAACAAAGCAACCTTGGACACACACTTGGGACACATCAACAAAGTCCAGTTCTCATAACAACGTTCCCAGCATGCATCGGGGCCTCCTTAGTGTGACTTTGTCTATGTGATTTTAAGCTTTTTCCCAAAGTCCCAGGGTAATAGGCCAATGGCCTTGAGCCCAGTTCAGTCTCTCTCCTCTAGGTAGACCGGTGCCAGCTGCCTGCTACCACTGCGTGGGTGCCAGCTTTCATGGCATAACACAGGGGAGGGCACTGAAGATTCTCGCCCTGAGTTCATTCTGGATGGGAGTGGCAGCTAGGGGATTCCTCAGGAACATGTCAGCCATTTGGGGGCCCGGCACCCCAGGAGTAGACAGCTCTCCTGGCAAATGGTTTGTGACTAAAATCTACCCCACACCCCTTTCCAACTCACTGGTAGCACAGGGCTGGCCCGTGGCAGGCTGAGGCCCAAATCTCCACGGAGCTCAGGTATTCTGATCCTGGAAACCGGGAGGGTTTCCCTACACAGAGTCTGTTCTAGGACTTGGCAAACACAAGCAGAACCCCAAGCATTGCCCCCAGCCGGCTCCTTTTGAGCCTGCTCAACTAGAAAGCTTGGCAGGGACCTCATAGACATTCGCATCACAGTGTTACCTGCTGGCACCAATGGGCAAGAGAGGCAGGGTCGGCAGGGTGCCACCACTGGCAAGGGGGGTTGACAGGGTGGGGAACAGCAGTACCTGCACCCTAAGGTCACTGGGTTCATCCATCCCAACCCTGTTTCCCCTCACTACAGGCACATACAGCCCAACCACCAAGCAAGGAGATCACCCCTAAAGATTTGTGACTTCCCTCTGAAGAACTGTGTCCACAGGAGCTGGTGCCTCAATGCAGGGCCTCAGAGGGAACCAGCAGCTAGGGTAAATCAAACTCTCTTAGAAATGGATTTCCAGCAAAAATGGCACAGGGGAGCTACATGCTTTCACTCATCCTGAGCTATGCCACATTCTTCCACTAACCCAGCCCAGCCCACCCTGACCTCATCAGCAGGTCTCTGCACAGGCAGGTGCAAGAACCTTCTCTGCATCTCCTGCCCTCCAGGACAACCTCCCTTGCGCCCTGTTCCTCACTTCCCTCTGTCTCTTTGCAGATCTCAGCTGCTCACATCTTTCCTCCCTGGCCTGTACCTCTGGGTGCTATTGTAATGGCGTTATCTGCTCATCACATTGGAGTAGCACTTGGGTGCAAGATACTATCCAACAGACAGTCACATTGTATGGTAACGGCCTGGGGTTTGAACTTCCCTCCCCTCAGCAGCCAGATGAGCTCTCTGAATAAACAGTCTGTACTTGGATTTTCATCAATGGGAAGACAAGAAACCGGGGAGATAACCCAGAGATAAAGAGCAAAGGTCTAAACTGTTACAGCTCACGAATCATTAGCCAGCTCTATTGTAAACACATCCCCCCAAGGAACTAGTAAATGAAGACTCCCTCGGCAGCTCTTAGGCCTGGACTACAATTGTTTTTGTACTGGTGCAATTATGTTAACCAGGGGGGTGATTTTATTACTTTGGCCTGGTCTAAACTCAACATTTCCACTAGCAGAGCCATGTCTGTTAGGGACAGGGTTTTTTTACCGGTATAAGCCCTAGTATGGGCCCAGTTATACCAGCAAAATATTGCTGATATTGCTCATTTTCTTTGGGGAGCTGTTACAGGTGATCCAGGCAAAAGACCTCTTGTGCCAGAATAAGGCGCGTCGCCGCTTGGAGTGGAGGGAAGACCAGGCCTTTCTGCAGAAGACGAGCCTCTGAAAATGGTACCAACACAACCCCTAATGCTGGTGCAGTTACACCAGTATAAAGGTGCCTGAGATCTCATTGACACTAGCACGTTGTACCAGCAGACAGACCTGTGTCAGATAGGAGTGTCAAAAAATCACGCCCCTGGCCAACCGAGCGGTGCCAGCAGAAGCTGTAGTGTAGGTGAAGTTACCCCAGTAAAAAATGTCCATTTGCCAGTAAAGGCTGTTCCATTGGGGAAACTGGTATAAACTAGAGCTTTTTTGGCTCTATCAGCTGCATATCCACTATACCAGCAAACCCTTTTACGGGTAGACAAGGCATGACTCAGCAATGCCATTATAAGTCCCTTTCATAGAGCTATAATTGTGTCCACACTAGAGGGTTGTAGCCAGTGCTTAATTTGGAATGGAAGAGGTGCTGGGGCTGATGCAGCAAGCCCAGAGGTGCCAGGCTCTGAACTGCCAGGCCCAGAGGTGCCGGGCTCTGAACTGCCAAGCCCGGAGGTGCCGGGGCTCTGAACTGCCAGGCCCGGAGGTGCCGGGGCTCTGAACTGCCAGGCCCGGAGGTGCGGGGGAACTGCCAGGCCCGGAGGTGCCAGGGAACTGCCAGGCCCGGAGGTGCCGGGGCTCTGAACTGCCAGGCCCAGCGGTGCCAGGGAACTGCCAGGCCCAGAGGTGCTGGCACTCTGCTCTGGCAAGCTCTGGCACAAACTAAGCCCTGGGTCTAGTGCTTTATCTACACCAGCCTGGTTAAAGCCGTCCAGCTAATGCGTGTAGGCAACCACTAGAGAAATGACTCCGGACAGCGGCTGAATCTGGGCCCTCACGACGGTGGGTCTGTCAGGGCTGGAGATGCTGT
The DNA here is from genome assembly GCF_020497125.1 of Mauremys mutica. Classification (NCBI taxonomy): domain Eukaryota; kingdom Metazoa; phylum Chordata; order Testudines; family Geoemydidae; genus Mauremys; species Mauremys mutica. The sequence goes on along the minus strand of NC_059079.1, from coordinate 104,339,561 downwards.
GGCAGCCCTCGGAGGGCACCCGCAGTCCCTTTAATACAGGCCTTCTTTAATAAACCCATGAGTCAGCGGCTGGCATGGGCCCTGGATTTTCTAAACATCCCCTCACATCCTGAGAAAGGGGGGAAATGGAGAGCGGGGGGAGGTTTGGAAAAGCACAGGGAGAAAGGCCAGAACTGAAAGCAGACGGAGAGCGAGAGAGCGGAGCCCATTCCTGTTTCAAGTCCAAGGAGGAAAGGCAGGGCAGGGTGCTTGTCTCTGCTTTTGTTTTGCTTTGAGCTGGGAGCTGCGCAGAGCTCAGGTCCAAGCCCCCCCCCGCGCGCTCTGAGTGAAACTCCCCCTTGGAGCTCGGTTCCTTTTTGTTTGTTTTGAATCGAAAGTTTTGGAAAAGGCTCCAGCTGGCAGGGGGCGGGGGCAGGACGGGAAGTTTTAAAGACGGCTCCAGCCTTTTGCCTATTGGACCAAAGCCTCCCCCAAGTCCTGGGCTTTTCCCAGTTGTATTTCCCCCCACCGGCCGCGGGCTGTTTCTCCGCAGCGCGGCACCGAAGGGCCCCCGGGCGCACGGCCCGCGGCGATGCTCGGGTCCGCTGGGATGCGCTAGGGGCAGAGGCAGGGCACGTCCAGGGGAGCGGGACCCCCCTGCGGCGCGCAGAGCGGCCGGGAGCCGGGCGGAACCGAGCCGCTGGGGCGCTCGGGAGAGGACTCGCTGGAGGCTGGGGAGCTGCCCCCCGCACGGTAAGCTGCGCGCCCGGGAGAGCCGCGCTGCGCGCCCGGGAGAGCCGCGCTGCGCTGCGCTGCGCTGCGCTGCCTGGGAATCCCGTCGGGCGAGCCCCGTTGGGGAGCGGCGGGCAGCGGGGCTGGGTCACGCTCAGCCCCCCGGCCAGGAGCCGCTTTCGGCTGGCGGGGAAGGGGGAAGACGGGACCCCGCTGCCCAGCCTGGAAGCTGGAATTCGCACCTGGCCCTCGCTCCGGCGGCGCAGCATCCCGGCCGGGGAAGTGAGCTGGGGGCCCTGAGCTGGTGGTGCCCGGGGCGGGAGCAGCGATCAGAGCCGCGGGGATGCGCAGCCCGCATGGCTGAGCGCAGGGGCAGGTCCGGCAGTTAGACCCCAGAGAGCTGGGGTAGCCGGCGGGTTCCTGCCTTGCTGCTGGGTCCTTGCAACCCCCAGTCAACCCTGTACAGTCTTGTGTTCTTCCCATCGTTTGGCTCCTGCGCAGCAAGAGCCCTTTGCTATTGTAGGGCAGGGGCTGGGCCCTGGGAGACCAAGACTCTGGATGCTGGAGAAATGTCTGGGTAGATCGGGTTAGTGGGACAGACCCATTCCGATCCCGGGGGCCTTGGGTCACTCTGGGCACCGCTGGTGATTAGCAAGGGTCAGCCTTCTCCAGGGCCTGTCCATACTGGCACAGCTACAAATCTGGCTGGCTTGTCCCACCTCAGGGGCTCATGGCCTGGTTCCCTGAGGAGCCTTGTGCGCAGCCCACACTGATCCGGGATGGCAGCAGTCGCCAAGCTTAGCAGCATCTCTCCAGGACTTGGTCATGGAAACACGAGGCTGAGAAATGCCACTGCAGCAGGACAGGAGGGCTCAGGAGATGGGCAGTGGTCTTTCACCTTTCACCTCCTGGGCATTTATTTTGCATCTGGCTCAGCAGGATGGCTGTTTAGTGCTCTCTGGGGAGTGAGTTGGGGTCTTCCTCCAGTTCTTACTGGAGATAAGCACTCAAGTCACAAAGAGCACCACCACCCCCTGCGACATGCTTGCTGGTAGTCTAAGCTGAGAGGCCGTGAATTACCATCATAGTCACATTGTGGGGGAGCTGTGGGAGGAAGCACGTACCCACATGGCCGGTACTCGAAAGCAGGGGTGTCACTCTGGTTCTACAGAGACCACCGAGCTATGCTTTGAAGTGTGGTCTCTGGTCAAGGGCTCCAAAGTTCAGTCTAGTCTCGCCTGGCTCTGCGGCACAGCGCTGCTCATCTGAGTGGGAGCTTTGCAAAAGACCAAGGATAGAAGGGGGGTCCTTCCGGAGTAATGGCAAATTTTAGGCCCTGTTTCAGGAAAGCTGTGAAGCACCAGCTCCAGTCCCTCACTCCCCGACTCCCCTTTCAATGGGAGTCAGGCACTGGCTTCAGCGAGAGAGGACCAGGGCCAGGAAAGGCAGCTATGATGAGACTGTGAAGGAGGCAGGGCTTCCTGAATGAATAACAAGCCCTTGGGTGGGGCTGATGGGAAGGTGGCCACATTTACTCTCTATTCTCACATCCCAGGGTTATTAATGCAGGCTGGGACTTTCCGAGGGCTATGGGGACTGGGTAACATGGAACAGGTGTCGGTCACAACCTGCAATTAGCCAAGGGAATTAGTGCCTCCTGCAGGGCAGAAAGCCCTGGGCAGGACAGCCATGCCTATGACAGTGCTGAGACGGGGGCCTGCCGGTTATCAGCCCAGCAGCAGGAATGGGGAGCATTTTCTTTGAGCCCGATCCTACAGCCCTTATTCAGGTGTGTGGGCCTCACTCACACAAGTAAGGCCCGGGGGCGGGGGGGGATGAACTCGTAAGGTGGTGACTGTCTCAGGTGAAGTTTGGTTCTTACCTACCTGGGCATTGCAGGCTCCACTCTGCCCTGAGCTACCCCTCCATGGCAGCGAGGCTGCATGGGGGTGGGTGGGAGTCTGCTGCTGTGAGCTGGGGACTGGACCAAATCCTGGCCCCATTTGTTGAGTTTGATGGAGCCCAGCTCTGGCCCGGAGGCTGCCTGAAGGCTAGGATTGTTCTGGCTTTGTCAACGTCCCCTCAGTGAAGGCCTCTGGGAGTTTGTTTGTTTTGTTTAAACAAAGGGGCCCGAAATCCCAAAGAGGATCTTTGAGGGGATTGTATAAACCCGGTATTGTTTCCCCAAGAGCTGGAACCACTCCAGAAAGCTCCTTCTGCTCTGCTGGGCAAACAGGACATAATGAGGCTGGTTTGGGTTGTTATTCCCCAGCCCCCAAATGCCTAATTAGGCTCCTTGAACCAAACACCCCTCTGGCCCCCTCAGCTTCCAGCCCCCGCCCCCAGCAGGGCCTGCCTGGGTCTGGAGCTGCAGTGTCTTCCTGGAACCGAGCAATATATTGAAACTGAGCATTATTATTTTCATTGCGGTAGCACTTGGAGGCCCCCAGTGAGATCCAGGCTCCATTGTACTAATGTGGCACATACACCCAGCAAGAGCCAGGAGAGCTCCCCGCCTAAGCAGACCAAGAAGGTTTTCGTATCCCCATTTTACAGATGGGGAACTGAGGCCCAGAGAGTCAGTGAGTTGCCTAAGGTCGCAGAGTAAGCCTGTGGCAGGGGTGGAAATTGACCCCAGATCCAGCCACTGGAGCAAATTGCACCTTGCAGTGCTGTGCTGCATGGTGTGTGTTGAGAGCCCGCACGGCCCGGTGAAGGGGGCAGTAACTGGAAGAGGAAGGACAAGGGACAGTGTGGAGGGAGAGGAAGTGCTAAGGTCAGGGGTGGAGCCTGCCCTCTGAAAGATGCACAGATGCTACCAGTCCATTGCCTCTCCCCGCAGCCCAACCAGGCAGAATGTTCCACTCCCAGGGTGCTGGAGACACAACTGCTGCTCCTCCCCCACAGTGCAGAGCGCTCCCTGCTGGCTGGGCGCTGCCCTCCTTCCCAGAGGGCTAGATCAATGTCAGAGGTCAGTAAGAATGAGGATGGTTACATAAGGAGTCAGCAGATTGTCACTGAAAGGGCCGGTGCAGAAAACAAACCCCGGCAAGTCCCCATAAGAGATGATGCCCCCAGGCAACTAAAATTCAGTGAGAGGTGATGTAAATGACGTATCCCTCTGTGGTGTTTGCTCTCCTATGCCTGTAGTGTTCCCAACTGCTATGGCATCCGCCTGCCTCCGAGCATCACATCCGCCTACACCCGTCACGCCAGCTCTCCTACATCCCTGGCTGCGCCCACCTCTCCCCAGCACTAGAGTACCCAGTCTGGTGCCCCTGGAGAAAATCCGGAAGTGGGTGGGGACAGGAACAAAGCCCCACTGGGAGGGTGCACAGATGGGTAAGTGCACTGGCACATTGTACCTGTCTATGGGGAGCAGAGACAGGCCTGGATCACAAACCTGGTTCCCAAGGCACCTTGTGCCCACCTCTCACCAGGAGAAGAGGAGACTCCTTAGTTCCTGTCCCTCTTACCAAAGAACTCAGGGCAAGATGAGAGAAAGCTGGAACGTTTTGTCCCTGGGTGGGCACTGGGCAGGAAGAGAATAAGCTTCCCATGGTTCCAACACCTCATGGAGCAGATGGACTTTTTGCCCTGCCCAGAAGGGGGTTTATCCCTTACTAGTGGCACTCGGTAGCCAGAGAGCTGGCAGGCAACCTAAGCCAGCTGATCGATTCGGCAGGCCTGTCTCCTGCTTGCCTGCCCTGCGCGCTGGGTTCTCTGCCTTCATATTCTTGGCACTTTAAGGGGCTGTGACTGAAATCTTAATGTTACCGAGACACAGTAATTGGCACCAATTAAATTGCTACATTCATGTTTGAATTGCTTTAACTGGCGAGACACACTGTCTTATTTATACAAAAAATATGTTTGCTTGTGGGTTTCTCTGAACTGGGGCCAGGAGAAAATACACCATCGCAAGCCGCTTTTCCTGAAGGCACATTCTCCCCTTGCAAATTGGAAGTCACTTCAGTTTCAATTTATTTGCCTGGAAACTGGTTGCAGAATAGAAGCCCCGCTTGTTTAAGGGATTGGGAGCTTCGACCACCTTTCAGAGCTCACCCACCCCCCTTGCACACAGCTGCCAAGCTTTTCTCCTCCAGCCTGGGAGCTTGTCAAGAGAACATGGATGTGGCTTTATTTAGGAAGGAGAATTCCTCCCGGCCTAGGAACACATATTGATCGTTCTCAAGGTTGTGTCTGGAGGGCCGAGAAGGGAAGGTAGATTTGGGGAGCTGGCTGCAGCCAGAGACTGTGGAAATCCTGCACAGATTAGTGTCCTCTCAAAGCGATTACCCGCTGTTCAGGGCAGGGCCTGTTTGCCCAGCCCCTAGAGCAGTGGGACCCTGCTCCTGAGTGAGGCCCCAGGGCATTAGAGTGATGGGACGAAGAATGGAAGCCAGGGTCCCAGCTCCTTTGCCCCTGCACGGAGGCACCAAAAGAAGAGGAAACATTTCCCAGGTTATAAAGCACAGGCTCCCCGCCCCCCTGCATCCACAGAGGGTGGCAGCTCCAGTGACTTGGGTCTCCATCGCCTCTGCTGGAGCCATGAAACTACATTTCTAGAGGATGGAGGCTCTAGTGGTTGGGCTCCCCGCCCCGCCCCACCCTGCTGCTGGAGAGTAGGTCAAGAGCTTTGCTTTGAGCACTCCCCCCTCCTGCAGCCTCGAGCGGAGCTCAGTGTGTGCTGGGACGTCTCTGGTGCCCCTAGCGCACTGGGATCCTCGTGGAAGCGCCTAGCACTTCTCGCGGGTGGACGTCCCTTGCTCTCTGCCACGCCTGCTGCCCTTCAGGCTGAGCTTGGCCTTGGCAGGACTGGGGACACGTTGCTGAGAGAAAATCTCTTCGACTCCTTCGAGGGTGTCCCCAGCAAGCAGGGGTGGACCGTGTACGTCAGGGGGACCTGTGAGAGCGGCGGGTCCCCATCCCTGCCTGTGCTGCATCACCCTCCTGGCAAATGCTCCCGGGCTCGTTCTCTGCCGCTCTGTGTCTGTCCCCACTCGCTCTCCTGTTTGCCCGTTAGAAGCCCCTTCAAAATGTTATGATTGTAGGGGGGGGGCCCTCTGCAGCTCTGCGCAGCTGTATCGCAGGGGTCTGACCTCAGCTTCCTGCTGAGCCGGCAGGAGGTTTGCTGCTTGGCATTTTGCAAGAGAGCAGGAATCTTTGCGTGCGGCTGTGGCTGTCAGAGCGCCAGGCCTGGAATGAGGAGGCCTTGGCTCTCCTTCCTCTTTTCCTATCTGTGGCTTTCAGATCCCAGAAAGACAGCGAGGCAGCTCCCCAGGAGCGGGGCTGGTGGCAGGGATTGATGGGAACGGAGCTGCTGACAAGCTAATTGTTTCAGGGGCTCGGGGAGCTCTGGCTCCGGGCCGGGTGGTCAGCGGAGTTACGCAGGGGATGAAACTGACCCCGGTCTCTCTTGTGTGAAGCTGCGGGAAGTTTTTGACCCACCAGCTACTCAGTGAGCAAAACCCTCCTCTTCCATTGTGTGACTGCAGTGCTCCAGTCTGACCCATGGGTGTCCCAGAAGGTCGAGTCACCAGTTCCTCATGGGATTCTCCCCCCAAACATCCACCTGCCTCTTAGGGGCTGCCCATCCCCTGCCACCGTTACATCCATTGTGCTTTGCCATCTTCTCCAAGGCAGTGACTAGGGCTGAATGGAACAATTCCCCCAGCCGGCAGGAAATCTCAGCCCCACTGGTTTCGGAGCAGATGGTCCAAGGCACAAATGCCTCCACCGGTATCACTTTGTGTGTCTGCGGCACCTCCCATTAGGGGATCTCCGAGTGCTCCAGACACTACTGGGTGAGGCCTCACAGCATCCCCACCTATTTTTCCACATAGTGGCACCAAAGCACAGAGAGATCCAGGGCCCCCATTCTCACACTTGTGCACGGGCCTGAGTTGTGCGTGCACCCCCCCCCCTTCTCCCAGTACAGCTGCACCAGTGAGGGGTGTTTGCACACCCTCTCCCATCACACGGATCAGACTTGTGTGTGCACGTCCATGTTGCATTATGCTTTTGCGAGGCTGGGCAGAAGCCACTTGCTCGTGGTCGCCCAGGGAGTGAGTGGCAGAGCAGGGCCAGTGCCCAGATCTCCCGAGTCCCACTCTGAGCGCTTTAAACCACAAGACCATCCACTCCCACCCCTTGCCTGTAGCATTTAGCCCAGCACTTCCTACCCTGTTATTTTTTTCTCTGGGCACCACCAATCAATGTGTCAGCTACACTGCGTAGCTCAGCAAGGGCCCTCTCAGGGCCATACCTGGTATTTGTCTTCTGCTCCGTTCTGCTCCCTCCTTTCTTGTCTCTCTCTAAGCTGCTGCTCACCACTGTGCCTCTGAGCAGAGGGTCTACATTGCACCCCAGTGATGTCCCATGAGTATCTCCACCTGCCTCTTTGCACTGAGACATATTATTATCGTTAATTATTTGTATTACAATAGCCCCTACCGGCCCCAGTATGTCAAGCGCTGCACGTATACAGAGTGAGGGACAGGCCTGGTCCCCAGAGAGCTTACAAGAGAGGCAGAACACTTTGGGTCAGCAGCTGTCCTAATGGCCTGTGTTTGTACAGCACCTAGCACCGTGGGCTCCCGGCCTGTTACTGGGGATTCTAGGCTCCAGTGTGATGCAAATTCTAAAGAGTGGGAGGGAAAATAGAGGCACAGAGAGGGGAAGTGACCCTGCCCTAGGTCACTGGCAGCCTAGTCTCCTGGTTCTGGTGCCCTATCCACTTAGCCATGCTACAGGAGAAGGAGAGCGGGAAGGGGTCGCTCACGTTCCACTGATTGCACCTCCTCCTGGGCCCCCTTCCTGGCTGCAGCCTCTGCAATCACAAGAAGCTGCCCTGAACACACTTCCACAAACAGGCAAAGTGCCCCCGAAGCCCTTTCCAAGAGATTCCTCCCTGACCTCAAATCTGGAGAGCAGCTTAATCCTGGGCACAAGGACAAGAAGCTCCATAACTAAGCGGTTAAGCCCGGGTCCTTCGCAGATGGTGCAGAACAGAAGATCAAACGCCTTCATCGGAGCTGTTTCATCTCCGTGCCTGGCAGTGACTGGCTAGAACTGCGTTTTCAAATTAGAGGCAGATTCATCTTCCTTGGTTCCCTCCGCTGCGCTGGTAGCTGCTCACTGCATTATGTGGGTTTCACTTTTGGGGCTTAGAGATGTCTCTGTCCTTGGGCTTTGAGGAGTTCCCTGGTTCCATTCAAGGGGCGGGTATTGAAAACTCAGAAAGGAACGTAAGGGGAAGGGGAATATTTTTTCCTTTCTCCCTCTCCTCTCTGTCATCATCTCCTGCTCCATCCCCCAGGCCCTCTCTGTTTATAATTAGTAAATAATTGCAGCCAGTCGGTACATGGGTGGCTTTCCGGATCCCACCCTGGCTTAGACTTCGCCACAGCAGCCATGCTGAAAGGTCAGCATCCAAGCAGCTGAAGGAAAGACTCCCACACACCAGGAATATGGGTTTTTATCTCTTGTATTCCTTAGTACAGCATTTCCCTCTAATTACTGCAGGAGGATAGATCACAGCCTCCTGCAAGCCGCAGAATTATTTGACAGTGAGAAAACATCTGTCTGTCCCTCTAAAGCCAGCCAACTGCACAGTCAGAGTAGCAGAGACAGCATCCCACCTTTGTCCCCTCCTTACTCACCACTTCAATCTGATACCCAGCATCTCCTAGCTCCCTTTTGACAATAGAGTGGATGCAGTGAAGACTGCACTGAGATAAGATGGGGGAGGAGGAGGGGAAGAGACCAGCAAGGAGATGCCGAGCCCTGATAACAGGTCACTTTCTCTGGCATGAAGCTTTGTGGGTCTCTCTGGCTTGTCTCCTGCTTGGGAGAGTTCAGTGCTGGCCTTAGCACACTGGGATGGGCCTGCAAAGCTGTTTCTAACATGCCTTCCACCCCATTACAGCTGACTGCTGTTCTCTCCCATCACACCTCTATACACCTAAATGGAACAGACTCATTGCATCTGAAACGCCCCTGGAGGAGTGGAAGGCGATTTCTGAGCTACTCCTAGCCTCCGGCTGGGAGGGAGCTGGAGCCCAGTTGCTTGTGCTGTGGCCAGTCTTAGTTGCCAGCTTTGTAGGGTTGTTTGCAATGACCAATTATCTAAATAAGCCCGAGGTCCAGCAGCTACTGGGCTCCCACTCAGTGGAGCAGTTTTGCACTTTCTGGTTCCTCTCATAGTTATTGTTTTGCAAACACGAATAAACTAGCACAGATTTTCTGAGGTTGTCAGGACTAGGCGTGGGTGGCCAGCAGGCCTAGTGGCCAGAGCAGCAGCCAGCGACCAGGATCTGTGCTGAGGGTCAGAGTCAGGAACCAAGCAGGACTGGAGCAAGGCTGAGAACAAGACAGGCTCAGGAGCAGTCACAGCTGCAGGCATAAACTGCTGCTGATCTTAAAAGCAGGCCTGCCTGCTCCCCTCAATCAATCAGGCAGACCGGCCGCAACCCAGCTGAGCTCATTAATCTTCCTGCAGGCTGGGCTGGCTAGTCCTTGGGCTCAGCTGAAGGCACTCCATCCTGATGATGGCAGGCAAATATTCTTATCCCCAGCGAGGGAGCTGGGGGAGAGAGATGGAGTGACTTGACTGAGGCCACAGAGGGACTCGGTGTCAGAGCTGGGGTTAGACTGCCCCAGCCCCATGCGTCGTTCAGTGCTATTGAGCTGTTCCTCCTTTCCGTTACGTGGAAGCAGATATTTTTGCATATATCTTTCATATGGGCCTGATTGTGGCTTTAAGCCATCGGCTGCAATGGAAGAGGACAAACAGGGTCAGCACAGAGAGCTGGAGTCCCTGGCAGAACTCTGACCGAGTTACTATGACCCATCAGGAGCAGGCTCTCCCACCGCCATTGACAGAGAGCTGCATGCATCCCCTTGCCCGCCTCCCTCCTGCCGCCTCAGCCCAGCTGGCTGGGGTTCAGTAGGGCACCAGGGCTGTTGGCCCCATCCCCACCTTACCTCTCCCCATGTCCTTTGGAGAGGTTAGTTCTTCTGCTGTCACAGGCTCAGCATGGACTCCTCACCCATGTCTGGCTGGCCCAGGCAGGGGCACAAGCAGTGGGTGGGAAGGTTCCTTGTGGCCTCCCCTGCCCCCCAACCCTCTTGTGCACCCGCAGATGGCCCTGGGTGTGTTGAAAACCGGTGAGCAAGACAGGAGGGGCCTGATGTCTCCGTGGGTTGTGTATTGGAATTGAGTGACACCCGGGATACCCAGGGCCCGATTTCTTCTAGCCAACTACGGAGCTGGATAGCGACTGCTCTTTGGCCTTGGGAGCTCTGGCTAGAAATCCTAATTTAGGTCACCAGTGAAGCAGGATTTCATGGCCTCAGTCGAGTCCCCCTGTAGATGTCAGCCCAAATCACAGCTAGGGTGACCAGACAGCACATGTGAAAAATAGGGACGGGGTGGGGGGGTAATAGGAGCCTATATAAGAAAAAGACCCCAAAATCGGGACTGTCCCTATAAAATCGGGACGTGGTCACCCTAATCACAGCGCTGCCACCCAAACTGGCCCCGCTTCTCAGGCTTTGGCTGTCCCTGCACAGAAGACCGAGATTGGACTGAGCGGAAGAGGCCGCACGTCATCCATCAGTCAGGAGCAGCGGCGGAGCTATGTCGCCCATCTGCTTTGCTCTAGATTTGCTGCGTGCGCCGCCCCTTTTCCAAGCAGTTCCAGGCCTTGTCTCCCATTCTTTGCCCCCGGCCCCAGGTGAATCCCCAGCCCCTCTTCCTGCCTGACCCAGCAAACAGACAGTTCCACATGCCCTTGCATTCAGGAATAGCCTTGCAGATTCTGGAGCCTGTTCTTTATTTTGAAGGCGGAGACGGAGGAAGCAAGTGCAGCCGAGTGGGTGATGAATGTCGACCCTCCGGGACAGGGGGATTATTTATAACACTGGCTCCTCTCCCAACAGATGTTTTCTTTTATTCTGAATTTATCCAAAACAGGTCGTTCCTTTCCTACTCCTCCCGTGGGCCTGATGGAGAGTGGGGCAATGGGCAGGGCACGACCTGATCCCAAACTCCGACCAGGTGATGCAGTGAGCTTCCTTGAATGGACACGTAACCACACAGGCGTGTGATCACATGTGGCTATGCTCATGCACATACACAGCGGGCCACTTACTGAAACACCCTCTCTCTCTCTCTCTCTCTCTCTCTCTCTCTCTCACACACACACACACACACACACACACACACACACACACACACACACACACAGCAGGCATGCCAGCACAGCTTGCACACTCTCGCAAGGACAGACGGGGTAGTCACACACGTACACAATACATCAGCAGATGCATCCACGCCAGCTCAGAGTGAGCCTCCAGGCAACCTCCGAGCTAGCCCCATTTTATGTTACTCTGAATTGCCGAGAGCAGAAATGCTGAGTCACACGACCAGGGTTACACATGGTACAGAGAGGAACCCTGCATCATGTCAAGCCTCCTCCCCCTCTATTTTTGCGTTGTGTCCCTCATCTTGGGCCTTTGTCGGAGGCTGTCAGGCCGACGAGGCAGCGGTGGGCACTGGGCGCGGGAGAGCTGTGTTTTGGCAGGAGGAGTGCGGGGCCAGGACTGAGTTACTGCGGGAGATGCACTGGAGAGAGAGCACGGGAGGCAGCTGGGTCCTGAAGGAAAGGACCATCTGGGTTGCTCTGATGTATTCTGGTGCTCAGGAAAGTGAGGCCCGGATAGTAACAAGGCTAGAGCCAGGCTAAATATGGGCCTGCTCCAGAGGTGATGGAAGTCAAGGGGAGGCTCTCCACAGACTGCGATGGGCCTGTGACCGGGCCTGTTATGGGCTGGCTTCCCAACCCGTTGCCAGTGTTAAATCTTTCCAGCCTCATGCTGCTCGTTACCGGTAATGTCTCTTCTGGACTTTCTTCTTTTCCCTTTATGTTGAGAAAGGGCTGGTACTTTAAACACCAGAGAGTTTTATTCCTGGGCTAATTTCCATGGTTTTTCCTTTGCATTTGCATTGATTATCTGTAGGATTCACCGGCCTGTTTAGACGGGAAATCTCTGTACAAGAAACCAGTAAAATCAATTATTAAAAAGAATTGAATTGGGCATTCAGGAAAGTAAAGGACTGATGTCACCGACATGTGGACCTGGAAACGACCATGCCAGCTCCTATCGCGCTGCTCCATCTCCCTCCTGATTCCCCGCCCTCATGCTGCTCCAGCGCTGAGACTCTTCTAGATGTCCAAGGCCATTGGAGTCATTTCCCAGGGGACTCAAGCCATGACTAAGCTGAGGCCTCCAGCTGTGAAAGGCTCGTTTATGCATCCAATGTGCCACTTAACTCCTCCGCCCTCCTAGTCTTTCTAACGCCTGTGACAGTCTGGGGCCAGCTCTGCAGCTGGTGTCAACTGGCGTAACTTCGTGGTAAATCAATACAGAGCCATTGTCTTCAATGGTGCTACATAAGTTTACACCGACTGAGGATCTGCCACCGGGTGTTTAACTCAAGGGTAACATTTACTAGGACCAGAGTGGAGATCCTTCCAGTACAATATTCGCACATGGAGCTGTACATTGGATGGATCATGTTCCTCTGTAGCGTCACTTCACTGACTGCCGTGAAGTCACTTGAAGGATGGATTTGGCCCTAAATAGGTAACTAGGATTCTTATTGAAAATGTTCATTTTTGGTAACTAAAGTCAGGCTGCCACATCCATCTCTGGACTCTGAAATTAAAGGCACCTGGTTTTCAGCCCACAGCTCCCACGGACTTCAGTGGGCTCTGAAAAGCAGGCAGCTTTCACGTAGGTGCCTAAGTATGGATCTAACAAATGTTAGGCACTGAAGTGTGAAGATTTCGGCCCTCGAGTGTGACCCCTTTTCTGCTAGCTATGCTGTCTGCTCAGGGCATGCTGTGAAAGTCACACGTCTGTATGGGGCACTAACGGAAGGGAATTTGGAAGGGGCGCCTGTATATAATATGAATCTGTCTCTGAGCCTAATCATCTGCTCATTGTGAGCAGATCACGGAGCGCTGGAAAACCCACCGAGAGGAGTCCCTGTTTGTTGAGGAGGCAGCGTAGCCTAGCAGATAGCACGCTGCTGTGGGCGTCAAGGGACCTGCGTTCTATTCCCACCACCGCTACTGACCTGCTGGGTGACTTGGCTGCATCTGTGAAATGGGGATAATGCTACTGACTTCCTTGGTAACACGCTTTGAGATCTGCTGAAGAACACAGCTACATAAGAGCTGGATGTTCCTATTGTAGCTGTGGGGTTTTCAGAGGTTGTTAGAGGAAAGGCTTGCAACATCCTGCTGACTTCAGCAGGGGAAGAACTAGACTGGCATGTACTAGATAACCACACAGGGCCTGATTCTCATCATTCATACCTGTGCAAAGCGGGCCCAAAATTGCCCGGGCAGCCTGGCAGCAAGTTACACCCACTTTGCATTGGTGCAAATGGCAACACAGGCTGTAAGCACTGGTGAATCCGTCCCAGTCTAAACGGCCTAGGCTGGAGCCAGGAAACTACATTTCAGCGAGCGTGTATGTACCACGCATCTCTTGGGACTTTCCCCCAGCCCCCTGGCTTGGTTTCAGATTTCATACCTCTGTGTTTTATCATCAGTTGTTTATGGGCTTGGAAAGACAGTCTCTCCACATGTGTGCGCCTCCTAATTCCAGCCATGTGCTGGGAAAAGGCTCTCTGATGATAATCTGGCCTGTGAGTAAATGCAGTGTCATGGGAGCCTCTGGACCCCAGAGAGGGGATGTTGCAATTGAGGACAGTTCCAGCCAAAAAACACTCTGGTTTATTTAGATTAAAGGGTGGGAAAGAACTGGAGTCACGGAGGCGGGGTGGGGGTGGAGGAGACAAGGCAGAAGAGGAGACTCACTGCAAAGCCATGGCGAGCGAAGTTTTTAGAACTCACCTTGCCCTGTTTGAGGAAGAACAGTGGGTCCCCAAAAGTGAGAACCCGTAGAGCCCCCAGTAGGCAAAGCCTGGCAGGAGAAAGTCCCCAGTGTGGATGAATGGAGCCAGTACACGCTGGTCATGGGATCTGCATGATGCTTTTCATTGCACGTGGGCACCTATGATCTCACTTACTGACTCAGATACAGCGAAACAAAGCAAAAATAAAGTCTGTTTTACTTCCAGCTAATTTACAACAGCTGCACTTGGCCTGCTTGGCAGAATTTTGGGTCCAGCAAAGCATTGTGGGAGATCCTGGAATCGCAAGCAGGCTGGGACCTCATAAAAAAGAGCTAGAAATAGAAAATGAGAGGAAGAGAAGTGGCTTCGCTTTAGTGCCTGAGGCCTGGCTTCTCCTCACTTCTCTGCTCATTTCTTTGCCTTAGTTCTGCAGACAGTAAATATCAGATATCAAAAACCCCGATGGTTTGGGGCCTGGTTCTGGGGTCCTTATTCCAGCAAAACACAACTGATTAACTTCCCCTTTATCTGCCACTGTCTCCAATGGCAGGTTAGCCTGAGGAAGCAGGGGGTGGTTTGGGCCCAGCAGAGGGACTTGGGATTGAACGAGGAAGATGATAAAAGAGAAGGATGGGGCAACCCTTTGCCAGAGGGCCTGGACTGCCTTGATGGCATGGATTCTAGCTATGGCTGGATTCTAGCTCTATTTGCTGAGAGGTTGCCATGCATCCTGATTTTGGTGGGACAGGAACAGTTTAATGGTTGGGTCAGAGTTCACCATCCTGGCGGGTGGCATGCAGGGTCCTTATTGTCTTTCTCGGCCCAGCATGGCAGGGCCTGTCATCCGATGCTCCTATGTTGCTATCTGTGCAGAAGTTACCTTCCTTCTCTTCATCCCATTGGTCGCTCTCACTATCAACCTGCCTGATTTGCATGGTGGGTTCCCAGTATATTTGTATTTTGGGGAGCCCTAGGAGATCATCTCATCTGCCTCACCCCCATTGCATCCCAAAAGCCCGCCCTATGGGTTTCATATATGCCACTCCAAACCTCAGCTCACCAGAATACTAGGTGTTCACTCCCCTACCCCTATCCCCCAGAGTTCAAGATCGCTGCTTCCAGAACACCACCTTCCCAGTAGAGTGAACTTGGGGATCCAGCTAGATTCCCATGTGGCTGTAGCCCTCATGGGTGCGGGGAAAAGGTGGACACGTGACCTGAGTGCACCCTAAAGCAGGACTGGTGCTATTGGGCACACAAAAGGGACATTTGCCCCTGCCCAAAACTATCTACACGAGGCCCCAGATTATTGTCAGAAAGGCCAAAATAGGTCCAGAGTTTTCCAGTGTGAAGCAGTGGAGCAGCAGCAGATTGGGCAGTCTTCCTCCTTTACTATAAGTCATGGCAAAATACCGACACAGTGGTCAAATGTTACCTTTCTAAGTCTTGCAATCCAAGATTTTCCAGGGGTCTCACTAGCCTGGAGGGTTGGTTAGTTGTTTTGCAAATAGAGACATCCAGGGGCCCCAAAATACCCACTCCCCCAAGAGGATCCTTGAACCGGCCCTGCCCTAAAGGCTCTGAAACCAGAAGCTAGAACCCAAGAGAACCCTACATTTATTTTCAGTCTCATACATTTTAAGCCAATCTCTTGATTTTGATGGGGGGAGGGGCAGACTTGGGCGGTACTGTGTGTGATGCTTACTTCATTCATGGTTGCAAGAGCTGTGAGATCATGGGTGCTGGAGACAGGGGGAGCCAAAGGGCCATTGCCACCCCACCTTTTAAACGGGGGGGGGGCAGATCCCCGTCTTTAGAGAACCCAAACTCAGCAGGGCACAAGGAGGGGGAGGGGTCAGGGGACCCAGGCCTTCCCCGCTGCATCGGCCCGTGACAAGAGCAGGTGGTGTAATGGTGGAGCCCCTTCCCCGTGGGCAAGACAGAGGGGCAGCCGGGCCAAATGTGAGTGAGTAGCATTGTGCCCTGGCTCCCAGGATCACAGCGCCACTCCGATGTGAATCAGAGAAAAGATGATTTACCCAGGCGCGTCCGAGTCCCTGCGCTAGTGCCTGAGCCAGCCTGGCATGGAGGGCTCTCCTAGGGCATCACGGCACTGCTCGCCTGTTAGCTTCCTACGGGCCTCCGCTCTTCACACAGCCCTGGTGAGCGCCGAGGAGCCGCTGCGAGCAGGCTGCACCGGGGCTGAACTGAGGTCTGGTTCTGATGGCGGCCAGTGCGCCCTTCACTATATCATGGCCATGCTCTGAGCAGTGCAAGCTCCAGGCCTCTAGGCTGTGTTTGCCTTCGCGAGCCAAGCGGGACACACGGCGTCTGTGACGCTGCCGTGTTTGGAAGGCAGCCTGCCTGCCTCGGAAGAGGCTGCTGGAGCGTGTGTGGGGGCGCGCACGCAGGGCTGCTGCTCCTTGTGGAGGTACCCAGAGTGGCGAGGGGGGCTTCATTCCTCATCAGGAAACAAGTTGAGACTAGACGCCAGGGGACTGTCTGCCTGGTGCCACACTGCTGGCTGCTACCTGGCCTCATGCTGCCCCCCTCCCCCAACTTCTGCCCACGTGGGAGATGCTTCGCTGGAAGCTGTTGCTCTGTACAAGCACTAAGGACTGGCGTTCAGAGCAGACGCACTAGTGAAGTCAGCGCAACTTCTCGTCCCGTTACTCGTCCCATAAAAAGAAAATCCGTGACGTCACGCCTGAGCCCTCACAACCTACCTCCAGTATTAGCAAAGGTGTCTTTGGCTTAATAACATCCTTGTGCAAGATCACTGCCCAGAAGGGGTAGAAATGCCATGAATCAGTGTGATCCAGTACAAACCTGATAACGCTCCTCCGGGTGATGTTGCAACGTGGTCAGAGACGGATAACATGGGCACGTGCGTCTCCAAGAAAAGGCAGGATGTTTTCCCCAGACAGAGGATGTACCAGTGACTAACATTAAACTGAGTGGGGAATTGGACCTGACCTTGTTCCCACTGCAGGACTTCCAAAGCAAGTTCATTGCCCTAGAAGATGTGACTTTGGCTGACCATCATTTGCCAGAGGGCGGTTGAGAAGCCACAGCTGCAACCAGCCCCTGCAGACAGGAAGCGAGGGGAGAATCAGTCCCCTGAGCGCTGAGAAACAGCATGCTCCAGCGGATAGGACCCAAGCCTGGGATTCCAGAGAGGTGTGGGTCTATTCCCGGCTCAGTCAGTGACCTGGGGCATGGCACGTCACCTGTTTGCCCTTCCATCCTTTGGCTGCCTTGCCTAGTTAGGTAGTCGGGTCTTCAAAGCCTGGACCCTGTCCACGCAGAGCGTAGCACAGAGGGCTCCCGGTCTTGGTTGGGGACTGTAATATTAACAATCAGTCCAAAGAGGCATGGTCAAAGGAGTTCTTTTTATTCCATCACCGCATGCCGTGCCCTGAAACGCAGCGACCTAGGCCCAGGGCTGTGATACCATGTAATAACTGCGCCGTGCTTGGCTCTAGACAGAGTTCTCAGACCTTCCTTTCCATGGGCTTGTAAAGTGGAAAGCACCAGCGCCGCCCCTGTCCTCTATCTCCTCCGGCTTGCTGAGCAGAATATCTCCACTGATCAGTAGGAGCAACCCCTGCCTTGTGCTTGCTGACTGCAGACGCGTACAGGAGGGCCTGACAGGGCCGCCCAGAGGATTCCGGGGGCCCGGGGTCTTCGGCGGCGGGGGCCCCTTCCGTTCCGGGACCCGCCGCCAAAGTGCCCCGAAGACCCGCGGTGGGAGCCCCCCGCCGCCGAATTACCGCCGAAGCGGGACCCGCCGCCGAAGCGCAGCCCGGTCTTTGGCGGTAATTCGGTGGCGGGGGGGTCCCCGCCGCGGGCCTTCGGGGCACTTCGGCGGCGGGTCCCGGAACAGAAGGGGCCCCCCGCCGCCGAAGACTGGGCTGCGCTTCGGCGGCGGCGGGTCCCGCTTCCCGCCCCGGCCCCAGCCCCAGCCTCTTACCCGAGCGCGTCTCTGGCGGGGCCTGAGCCCCACCCCGCTCAGAGCCGCGTGGGGAGGGGGCGGGGCTGTGAGCTCCACGCCGAGCGGAGGCAGCTGCCCCGCCCCCTCCCCACACCGCTCTGAGCGGGGCGGGGCTCAGGCCCCGTTGGAGCTCCCAGCCCCGCCCCCTCCCCACGCGGCTCAGATCGGGGCGGGGCTCAGGGGCTCGGCCAGAGACTCGGCGCTTGATGCGCTGAGGCTCCAGGAGAGGGGCAGAGGCGGGAGCCTCCGCTCTTCTCTTGGGGGCCCCTGCGGAGCCCGGGCCCGGGGCAAATTGCCCCCTTTGCCCCCCCCTCTGGGCGGCCCTGGGGCCTGACGGGATTAGAGATGAGATAAGATCAGGGCATGGTACAGATGCATAGAAGAAGGTTGCTTTGTGTTCTGGTCCCATTTTGTCTGCATCCCCAATGCTTGGATTTAGTTCAGGGGTCCTGGTTCGGGCCCATCTCAGGGTAGCTGGAGGGGGGTGGGATTAAAACCCCAGATTTCAGGCCTGTTCCAGGCCTGTCATTTTGGAACGAAGCACTGAGGCAAGAAGCGAATCTGGAGGCTTTGGGACACTTTTCAGCACTGGCCTACGGGGGCAATCCCACTGACTGGACCGGAGCGACAGCAGCTTAGCGCAGAGGAAAGCTCCTGCCGTCGCTGCTGCCTGTAGGAGCCAGCACAGGGCTGAGCCCCGTGCAGCAGCAGCAGCTGACAATGTGCCTTTCAGTGAGCGAAGGGCCTGCGTTTCCAATCCAGCCTGGGCTGCGTCCCAGAGCCAAGTGACCTCCCGTCTCCTCTCCCAGCCAAATTCCTCTTTTAGAATAATAAACAGTTCAGCTCAGAAAACCTCCCCTGACAGGCTGCTAACGATTTCCCTTCGCACAGCCCTCTGGGGCAGAGATGGGGAGGCCGGGCAGCACTGGCATGGTCAGAACCACGTCTATCTCCCGTGTGGGGTGGGGGAGGCCTCTGCCGGCGTTTAGAGAACCCCACCCTGTCGCCGCTGGGTGCTGGGATGAGGGAGGGGAGGAAGGGAACTCGCTGTACAGTCGCGGGGAAGCACCCCAGGAGTCCGGTGCCCAGCTTCGCAGGGACAGTCAAGTTGGCGGGGGGGAGAGAAGCGAAAGCTGTGTCCTAGCCCTGAACCAAGGCAGCGGATCCCCCCACTCTCTCTCTCCTCCTGCTCCTGGTTGGTGCAGAGAGCCAAGCCCTGGGGGGTGGGAGGCCGCAGCGGTTCATTCCAGGGGCCCCGGCGGCAGTGGAATTTCCAAAGATGCCTCCTGGAGCAGGGTCAGTAGGTGGAGCGTTGTCTGTCTGGGCTGGGAGAGGAGGAGAACAGCCTTTCAGCTGCTCCAGGCCAGGGCAAGAGGGTGTGACGTTTGGGTTCTGATCCGAACTGCCCCCACAGCTGGAGGGCAGAGGGGATATGAAACTTCATGCACCAGGGCTTCAGGCAAGTGGCCTCTATTAGGAGCCAGGATGAGAGATTCCTGGGGAGCAATTACCGCACACCTGCCTACTACTGGGGAGGGCTGTCCCTTACTTTGGAACATCTGGGGCTGGCCTGGCAATTCCTTTACCTCTGCCTTCTGGTCTCTGAGCACTTGCAGCACACTCGGGTCACAGGAGCAGCCTTTTCATACAATCCTAGAGTTCAAGGCCAGAAGGGGCCACCAGACCATAGTCTGACCCCCTGTATAACACAGGCCACTAAACTTTCCCACCCCCACCCCCAGCCACCCTTGTACGGAGCCCAGTAACCTAGATTAGACTGAAGTACTGCAGCCCTCCAGACACTGAACTAGCGTGCCCCAGCTCAGAGAACAGGCTTTTCTCTGCAACCAGGAGGGCTAGAAACTTGTTGGGGTTTCGATAAAAGCCGAGGGTCTCACCCTTATTCCAGGAGATGAGCTAGGAGGAAAAAAGCAAATATCACAAGAGTCGCAATATGCCTGCCAGAGCTGGCAGTCCTGCAAGCCACCGCAACGCCCACTTCCTGAGACACTTCCCCAGCTCCAGATGCAAAAGTCTGGGGCTAATTATTTGGGTTAGGTTTGAGGAGGTCAAACCTGACAAAATTTGATGGGATCCATGTGTCATGCACGGAGCCTTTGGCTGGGTAGTAAAGCCTGTGTGTGTGTGTGAGAGAGAGAGAGACAGAGTGCCACCTTTGTGACAGCAAGATGAATCTGGATAATCAAATACACTCCATCCTCCAGAAAGACGCCATGTAAATAAAAAACAAACACACTCCCTCAATGGCAGCGTCTCCTCCTCTCCTTTCCATCCTCGAGGCCAAGGAGAACATGCCAGCTGTGTAGTGAAGCAACTGGAGAAGATATTAAGCATTTCCTGTAAGATGGGAAGGGTCTGTGTACGCCTCTCACTCTGCCAGGGCGGATATACAAAGGCGAGGTCACTGCAGTCAGTGAGATGTCGCCATCTGTACGCCGTACGGGGAGCGTCTCCGATGGAAATGCCTTCTTGCAAACAGCAGGTTTATTAAAACCAGCTATGAAGGCAGCCAGAGGCACGAGAAGGCGTCTGCTGACAGCGCTGTCCGGACTGCTCTTTGGGCAAATGTTACTGGTGTTGTTTCAGTGTTGAACTGTGTTCTGAGGCCCAGTTCCCGACCCCCTTCCCGGGAGGACGTAGCTGGTGGATTCACCAGTGGTCAGGCTGGATCGGGTAGTGTTCACTATTTTCATTAGTGACTTGGATAATGGAGTGGTGCGTATGCTTCTAAAGCAACGTGTCTCAAATGTGGCCACCAGGGGTTTTCTTGTGGCCACAGCCTCTTGGGCAGTGGACGGGGGGACAAAGCATTCACCCCTTCCTGGGGGCCACCAGTAAGGGTTGGGCCCTGCCTCCTTCTGGAGCCACAAACACCAGCGGAGCAGGCAGCCGGTGTGAGTTCCCCCCTTTTTCAGGGGCCATGGGGCTCAGGCTTCCAGCTTCAGCCCTGGGGTGTTGGGTGGCAGGCTCTGGCCATGGGGCTTCGTGTTCCAGCCACAGGGCTTTGGGCTCTATCCCCTGGCCAAGGGGCTTCAGGCTCCGTTCCTGGGCTCACCACCACCCCCATGGCCCCAGCTGCCTTCCCCAGCCTTCCATTGCCCCTGGCCCCCTCTGCCTCCCTACTCACCTCTCCATTCAGAGCTTAATTTGTCCCGCAGCTTGCCAGGGCTGAGTAAGTCTGCCATGATGTTAACAAACGACAAATATCAGTTTTCACAGGAGCAGACTTACTAGCTAGCAAGTCGAAAACAAAAACAAAAAAACAGCAACAAAAAACCCCAAAAGAAACAACAACAACAAAAGAGAAGAACGTGCAAAGCACCTTATTTTGTTTCTATTCTGTTTAGGTCCAGTAAAGAATAGAGACAACTGTACATTATTTTTATTACTGAGTCTGAAAAAAACTCTACATAAATAAATTACAATGATTTGGACATGGGTATGTGCATATTTGTTTGCTTTTCCTAAAGTTAATTAAGCATTTTAGGAAAAATTGTCAGTGTCCACCAGCCAGAGTTGGTGGCCATGCTCTGAGGCCACCAAAAAATTTCTTGTGAGAACCCAAATGTGTGACGATACCATGCTGGGAGGGGCTGCAAGCACCTGGAGGACAGGATTAGGACCTTGATACATTGGAGAATTGTTCTGAAATCAACAATGTTAATTCAATAAAGACAAGGGCAAATTACTACACTTGGGATGGCACAATCAAATGCACAATTACAACCTGGCAAATAGCTGGCATGGGGACAGTACTGCAGAAAAGGATGTGGGGGTGATAGTGGATCACCAGCTGAATATGAGCCCGCAGTGTGATGGAGTTGCAAAAAAGGCTGATTATCATTCTGGGATATATCAACAGGAGCGTGGTATGCAACACATGGGGGGTAATTGTCCCATTCTGCTTGGCACTGAGGAGGCCTCCACTGGAGGACAGTGTCCAGTTCTGGGTGCTGCATGTTAGGAAAGATGTGGACAAATTGGAGAGAGTCCAGAGAAGAGCAACGAAAATGATACAAGGCTTAGAAAACCTGACCTGTGAGGAAAGATTTAAAAACCTGGGCACGTTTAGCCCTGAGGGGGAGTGGGGCGGGGTCCTGATAACAGTCTTCATATATGGTAAAGGCCGTTATAAAGAGGACAGTTAGCAGTTATTCTCCATGTCCACTGAAGGTAGAATAAGAAGTAATGAGCTTAATTTGCAGCAAGGGAGATTCAGGTTAGATATTGGGAAAAATGTCCTAACTCTAATAGTTAAGAACTGGAATAAGTTACCAATGGAGGTTGTGGACTCCCCGTCATTGGAGGCTTTTCAGAACGGGTTAGACAAACACGTGTCAGGGATGCTCCGGGTTTACTTGCTCCTGCCTCAGCGCTGGGGGCTGGACTAGATGACTGTTCAAGGTCCCTTCCTACCCTACACTTCTATGATTCTGTGTCAAGTAGCAAGTAGTGCCTTACACCATGAGTGACCCTGTAGCAGGGTGGACCTCTGCTCCTGCCCTGAAGGGGTTAAAAACAGCCCCGGGGAAGGGGCTCTGGCTGGAGAAAGCAGCCTTTAGGCTGGGCTGATTGGGGAAGTGGCTGCAGCTGGGGCCACGCCCCAAACAGAACAACAGGGCTTTATAAGAAGGCCAGGGAAGCCAGAAGCCCAGACAGTCCCTCTCTGCATTCAGAGGGAGATGGGCCTGGCTGCAGGGAGGTAGACTGGATACCTGAGTGGAGCAGGGCTGGGGACAGGTTGAGAAGCTGCGGAGCTCCAGCCTGGAAAGCCCCAGGCTGCGGCCTAGCGAAGGGCTAACAAGTACTGAAGGTTGCAGAGGCAGCCCAGGGGTAGGCCAAAGCAGCAGGTCCAAACCCTCCTTGCCAGTGATGAGTGGCTGATACTGCAGCCTGCCCCAGGGCGTGGGGCTAGACAATGACTGGCAGTGGCCATACACTGAGGCAAGGTGGGGATAGTGGGGTGGGGGTTCCCTGAGAGGGGAGACCCTGAGAAAAAGGGGTTACTGCCAGGGGGCAGCACCCCATGTAAAAGGGCACTGGGTCCAGGGAGGGACACGGGGTCCAGAGAACAGGCAGATCACCGGCCTGCAGAGGGTGCTCCGTGCTGGAAACCAAGCTAATTCCCTGGAGTTACCAGCGGGAGGTGCCACAGGGGTGAGTCCAGACCCGTTTACAGACCCCCACCCCTTGCAATCAAAGGATATACTCATGGAGTAAAGTGCTACTCAGCATGAGGGATGGGGATCAAAGCCGGGCCCCAGGTGAGGTTAATAGTGATCGTCTTTAGATCCTCTTTAAATCAAGACTGGATGTCTTTCTAAAAGAGCTGCCTTAGCTCAAACAGAAGCTATGGGCTCAGTGCATAGATTGGGCCCTGTCTTAACACAGGAGGCCAGACTAGGTGATCATAATGGCCCCTTCTGGCCTTAAAATCTGAGTAACAAACCTTGTTGAAGGTGGATTGTGGAACAAAATCAATTGTTTGTTTTTGCCTTTACTGCACAGTTAAGAAATATAAAGATGGATAGCTAACAATCTCTCTATCCCCTCTCTGCTGCGGGATTAGGGCAAGATCCTTGGAGGCGTTGACTAGTGATCTTACAGAAGTTTGCAGCCTAAGCAACATCTCGCTCTTCTCCACAGAGGTGTGTCTACTAGCAAAGAAAAACCCAGATGACTTGGGCTCTTGGGGCTCAGGCTCTCATGGCCGGCAGTGGGGCTGTTTCATTCCTGTATAGATTTCAGGCTGGAGCGCTCTGGGCACTGGGCCTCAGCTTGAGCCCAGAAGTCTACACAGCAATGAAACAGCCCAACAGCCCGAGCTCCGTGAGCCTGAGTTGGCTGCATGGGCCGGACGTGGGTTTTTCTTTGCTGTGTAGACATACCCTAAGTGCACTGACTCGCTCTCTGGGAAATAACCCTCTGAAAAAGCAGGAAAGAAAGAAAAATAAAGCTTTGGGGAAAGTTGCTGAATAAGTCAGCAACCTGGCAGGGTTTGCTGGTAAATCAGTTCTTTTCAAGCCAAAGTGAGAGAATAACAAAAACAGTGGATGACTGCACGTCACTGCAAAGCCATTTCCCTCTAATGCCAGCAGACTCAGGCACAGCCACAGGGACAAGATGCAACGTCTCGGTGCAGTACCTAGAGCCGGCGTCGGCAACATTTTGTGTGCCACTCCTGCAGCATTATTTCTTTAGATACTGGCATGACAAAGAGACGGGTTCACATTGTTAATGCGATCATGAGCAGGGAGCTGCCTTTGCATTTGTCTCTTCATTAGCTCCAGCTCAACATTGCCCCGTGCTTTGCGAGGTGGGCGGTAGTGCCGGTGAAAGGTGATCAGGCGCAACTGTGAAGTTCAGGTCTGGATCTGAGCTTTCTCCAAGTTCAGAGGTGCTGGATCCAAGGCCCACCTCGTGTTAATCCATCAGGTAGCGTTGCCTAGGTGGCTTGCCGTTAGGAATGGGGTTCCATGCTCTGTGTTTGTTCAGTGTTACTGCCCCTTTTGGATTCAGTGGCTGTGCGGGGTGAGATGGTCTGTGTAGGCTCCTCCCTGTCACAGGGAGTTTTCCCACCAGGGCTTTTAGTGAGGAACCTTGTACTGTATCTGAGAGCAGGAGGAAGGGTTTGGTCAGACTCCTGCATATTTTGGACCATGGCATAGCGCAGCGGTTCTCAAACTTCAGCAACCCAAGGACCCCCATTTTGATTTTAAAATTTTCAGGGTCCCCCTACGCCACCTCTTCACTGAGGCCTCACACCTGCCCTGCCCCTTCTCCGAGCCCTCATCCCCTGTTCACTCCATCCCCAACAACCTCTGTCGCTCCATTTCCCCAACCCTCACTCACTTTCACCAGGCTGGGTCAGGGGGTTGGGATGCAGGAGGGGGGGTGCGGGCTCTGGCTGGGGGTGCGGGCTCTGGAGTGGGGCCGGGATGAGGGGTTTGGGGTGTGGGAGGGGACTCTGGGCTGGGGCAGGGGGTTGGGGTTTGGGGGGTGAGGGCTCCGGCTGGGGGGGTGGGCTCTGGGCTGGGGCCAGGGAAGAGGGGTTTGGGGTGCAGGAGGGAGCTCCAGGTTGGGGTGGGGGGTGCAGCTCCGGGTGGGAATTTGGGTGCGGGATGGGACAGGGGGTTGGGGTGCGGGGTCCTGGCAGTGCTTACCATGACTCCCAGAAGCAGCTGCCAGGATCCTGTGGCCCCTAGGCATAGGGGCGGCCAGTGGGGCTCCACGCGCTGCCCTTGCACTCACAGACACCGCCCCTGCAGCTCCCATTGGTCATGGTTCCCGGCCAATAGGAGCTGCAGAGACGGCACTTGGGCGGGGGCAGCACGCAGCACCTCCCTGGCCGCCCCTGTGCCTAGAAGCCGCAGGGTCCTAGTGGCTGCTTCTGGGAGCTGCGCAGAACCAGAGCAGGTAGGGAGCCTGCTTGGGAGGGAGGGGGAAGAGTTGAGCAGTGGGGGTCCACGGACCCCAGTTTGACAAACGGTGCATAGTGTCCATCTCTCTGGCATGTATCTCGGGGACTCGCCATGGAAACCATATGGCACTAGCCCACCATAGCAGAGGGAGACGGACAATGCCCACCTTTCAGATACCACTGAAAGCCCAAGAGAACAGCAACGCTGGGAGATGATCCAGCCACTCTCTCCCCACTCCACCTTCCTGAAAAACTTCCCTGCTGTCCATGTCTGAGGAACCAGGTTCCCTCCAACAGCAAGCGAGACGGGGATTTGCAGCCTGCACTGTTTGCTGAATAGGGTCCCAGTTCCAGTGGATCCTTCTCCCACTTGTTTTTTCCCAGGGCCCACCCCTTTGTTTCCTATTGTCTTTCCTCATGGTCAGTGGGGACACCTGCTCCTCCCCGCTCCTTTCATCCATTCTTTTCTTTCACTTTTTCAAATATTTGTCCCAGCATCTGCAGAGAGAGATGGCTGTGCTGAAACGGGGATAAAGCCTCAGCACATGGAGCTCACTTGATTTCATATGTCCCATCACCTATACTGCACAAGGATGCCTGAGCCAACAGCTAGGCTTGGTAGAAAATTTACCATGATCATTTTTTTTTTCGGAGGGGAAGTCGGGGTTTTAACTAAATGAAAATGTGTGTGGTAAGGTCTGCTTTCCTCCGAAACATTCAATATTTTGCAAGAAAACCCAAACCACTCAAAATGTATTCGTTTTTCAACAAAAAGTTGGATTTTTCAGGAGAAAAAGAACCCAGGGTCCACCTTTCTCCCCCACCCTTGAGCAAGGGGAGAAGAGACTAAGGAAAGAAGGGAGAGAGAGCAGGGCTCTGCGGCTGATCCAGTTCAAAGGAGTGAGATTTAAAAAATAAAAAAACCCCGCAATGAGCAAGATGTGACTCATTTAACTGAAACACTCAGCAAAATCCCTGCTCACAAGAGATGCTTTAGAATCGGCCTCTAAGTGACTCCAGAATGAGGGAAACTAGGTAGGCCTGCAAAGAGTGAGAGAGAGAGAGAAATTCACACTGGACCATGGCCTGAGGTGACCAGTGGCCTCAGAAGATTGGAAGGAAACACGAGACTCTTGGCATGCTGGCAGCCAGCGAGGGATGCCCTGACACAGCCCCTGTACAGTTTTCTCCTGGTGGTTTCACTGCCAAGGCCCTGTCGGTGTGTTTGGAAGAGTCACCTAAAATGCCTCAGGGATAGGCTCCAGCAGAGGGGAGTCAACAGCCAAAGTACTGTCAGAATAACAAGATGGGTCCTTTTGCCTGGTGTACTCACCTGCGGCCTGATAGTTCTCAAGAGGGGGCTGAGGGCAGATGTTGGGGTTAGGGCTTGAGAAGGGGAGTAAACTCCACAAGTCTGGAACGTCATCATCCTCAAACAAGTACAAGTCCCTTGGAAACATGAAATAAAAAGGTCCTGCTCCCTGGAGACCCCGGGGGCTGCACTGAGCTGGTCTGGGGGCTGAGAGGGGGTGGATAACAGTATAGTTGGGAGCCCTTTCTGATCTTGGTATCGCACTAATTCTTGGTTGCTTTGGACAGGATGCGGCCTGCAGTGCAGCTGAACCCCGCCATGCTGCTTCCATCTCTGAAGATGCTCCTCCTCTTCCTCGCAGGTGAGCATGTGGCTGGGTGTGAGGATGACTCTTTGCTAACGTGTGAATTCCTCAAGGACACTTCCTGCTATGGGGACAGAATGAATGGGGCGACAGGGGGCAGTAGGGCTGGGATGAACACACACACCTGTGCACCCACCGTCCCATGCATAGACATCCACACACATCCCCGAACAGGTAGACAAACACTCACACCAGCATCCCTATTTAAAGGGCTAGTGTCGCACATTTCTGGCCCAAATCAGGGCCCAATTTCCTTCTCCTATGGGGCTTTGATGCATGTGAGCTGTGTCAAGAGGAGGATTCCAGGGGCTACACGCGTGTCTCTCACATGTCTTTGGGGTGCTTTGCCAGCCTAGGGATGAACAATTCTTAGAAGCTGAGTCAGGACTCAGCTGCTATCGCATGCAGGGGATGAGGCAGGTATCCCCACAGTCATTTGCTGCAGGCTCCCCGGCTCACTGAATCTTCCCTCCGAGGTACATGCACAATAGGGCAAAAACTTGGCTTCAAAAATTGTTCTCGCTCTTCACTGCTGTGGGCCGGTGAGGTGCTTGTAGCTCAGCCTGGAAGCTCCCCTCAGCTGTACCCCGCCTGCCGGTGGGAACGCAACGCGTTAGGAGCCCTGGGCGGGAGGGCGCTGGGTGGAATCCTGTGTGTGCCCTCCAATTCCAGGGTGCTCCTTCCGCCAGGGACACGTGTGCAGGGACAAGTCTGAGCAGAGAGCGCAGCTAGGAAGAGCTGCCGGGGAGTGGCACAGGAAGCAATTCAGGAAGAAGTTGCCTTCTGTATCGCTTCCAAGGGATTTCCTGGAAAGTTTATTTTTGCTCCTCTTTTTTATTTTTTAAACAACATGGTCCAACCTCCTCCATGTCTCTTCCCACACGGCCCCGTGGGAACAAAGCCGACGAGGAGGGAGCTCCCGAGCGGTCCAGCTGTCACAGCTAACGCGGGACCCTTCTGGGCCTTCAGAATATGCATCTGAGACCCTCAGTGAGGAGGGAGTGGGGAAAATTGCCGCAGAGCCAGGGTCATTTCTGTGGCACGTGCACTGTTGGCTATAAATGCAGCTCTTGGACTCAGCATTTCTGGGGCAAATAGACCAGAGCAGGGGGATTCATAGGAAGCCCGGCTCTCAGCAGGCTGTGCGGGGCCCTCCGGCTGCCACCTGGCCAGATTCTCACAGCACTGTCCACCCCAAAAGACTCCCCCCCTCCACCCAAGAGCCTGAGGGCAGGTGTAAAGGCATCACGCTGTAAGATGATGAATTTGGCTCAGTGCACAAACTTTTAGCATCCAAGTTTTCAAAGGCTGGCACCTGACTCACACCCGGACAGTTTGCACACACGTTGGCTGTACCTTCTCATCCAGAATTTGCACGTGAAAACTGAGCTCTACAGCCCCTTGGGGTGCACCGTTACCTCATACACATGGGAGGCGGTCATTAAGGTACAGCGCAGCACTGGGGGTCGGGAGGACCTGGGTTCTATTCATGCTGGGCCTCAGTTTTCCCATCTGTAAATGGGGATAATAAAATGTACCTACCTCCTAGTGTTGCTGGGAGGCTAAATGCATTAAAGAGTGTAATGAGCTTTGAGATCCCCAGAGGGAAGTATTCATTCGGATGGTATGGTTATTGCTGATGGCAGGTATGACAGGTGTGAGCTTGCGGATGTGGGAGCGCCATTCAAAACGTGAACGGTTGGGGGGCCAGTGGTTCTGAAGCCAGCGAGAGGATTTTGACACACGCTCTCAATCAAATGAATAGGAGTTGTGTGTCTAAATCCCCTGGTTGGTTCTGAAAACCCCAGGCCGGGTGGCAGCAGCCAGCGTGTGTGTGTATTAACAGCTGCGGTGAAGCCAGCAGAGGGAGCTCCCATGTTGCTGTATGGAGCTCAGCAAATGGTGACAAAAGGTTACTTAACCTTACAAACCCAATACTCCTGCTCTAGGTCCCCCACTGAGCTCAGCGGCTCCATTGCTCACCTCTGGTTTACTCCCTGCACCCTCTCCTAGGTTTGCCAGCCACTGTGCCTGGAAGCAGCAAGCTGCACATTTCACCCAGCGACCCCGAAGTCATCCTCAGTCTCTTGAGCAACTTCTCACTGACGTGCTCAGGGGAGGCCGAGGTGGTCTGGGAACGGGACACGCAGCCCATAGCCGCATCGGCAGAGTGGAGAGACGGCACCTTCTCCAGCACGCTCACGCTCTGGAACGTGACAGGCCTTGACACGGGGGAGTACGTCTGCACCTACAACCAGTCCCAGAACCAGAAGCACCCGGAGAGACAGGCCGTCTATGTCTTTGTGCCAGGTAGGGGACAGAGCACCCCCATCCCCTCTCTGTGTGCATCTCTGGGGGATGGAGGCCAGTGGAAGGATGGGACTGAATTTGAAGATGGGAGAGGGGGGTTCTTCTGCTCTGCAGTAGGGCTGGGTGGGGGATGACAGGACCTAAGAGAATGAGCGACATGCGTGGGAGGCTGAAGTCGCCTATCTGCATCGAAGTGCCCCTGCAGCCCCCCCAGCCCTGGTGCAGGAGCCTGGTGCAGACTGTTAGAAGTATAGTGGCCCCAGGTGGGAGAGGATCATTGGAAAGAAAAAGTGAGTGAAACTCGCATCTTGGAGAACAAGGTACGCAGCCCCGATGGGACGTGTCCCTAGTAATAACCCCAGCTGCTTCGGGAGAGAAACGTCCCAGGAGTTCAGCACATCGGTCTCCAAGCAGAGGTGCTGTCCCATCCCGTGGCTAGTGGGCAGTTGCAATCAGGGCTGCAAAGCAAGATCTTCTCCTGTCTCTTGTAACCGGATTGCCTTCCCCCTTTCCCTTCTGCAGACCCGTCCATCGTCTTCCTCCCCTCAGACTCTGAGGAATCATTCATCTTCATCACCGGCTACAGCGAGGCCACCATCCCGTGCCGCGTGACAGACCCCCAGACCACGGTGACTCTCTATGAGAAGAAGGTGGAGAACCCAATTCCCGGGGACTATGACAGGCAACAAGGCTTCAAGGGGTTCTTCGAAGACAAGACCTACATCTGCAGGGCAACACTGGACGAGCGGGAGGTGGACTCTGACCCATATTACATCTACAGAATCCAGGGTGAGCCACTACTTAGGTCTGTGCGTGGGCTGGATCAGAGGGGGCTGGGCTGGGCTGTCTAAGGCAGGGGCGGGCCAACTTTTTGGCCTGAGGGCCGCATTGGGTTTAGGAAATTGTATGAAGGGCCGGTTAGGGGCTGGTGGCGCTACAGCCGTGCTGCCCGGCTGGAGCCGGGCCATGCTGCTGCCGCCGCCGCCACCGTGCAGCACAGAGACCGGGTCAGGCTGGTCTCTGCAGCTGCGCTGCCCCAGGAGCTCCAGCCCTGCTGCCCTGAGCACTGCGCCGACGGTGGAGCGAGCGAGCTGAGGCTGCGGGGGAGGGGGGACAGCGGGGGAGGGATGCGGGTAGCCTCCTGGGGCAGGAGCTCGGGGGCCAGGCAGGAGGGTCCCGCGGGCTGGATGTGGCCCATGGGCTGTAGTTTGCCCACCTCTGGTCGAAGGGCAGCTTCAGCCTCTCTCCAGGCTAAATATCTTCTTTGGCTGTCTCTCGATGCGAGGATGGAGTCTGCCAAGGGGGGTCATTGGTGAGTTTTGAAGTGGCCGAGGAGCCCAATTCTTGCCGTGCAGATTTCCCCACAGAAGTGGCAGGTGTGATCTTGGAGGAGACGTCGTTGTTGGCTGGAGCATTGTGCCCTTTCTTTCCTCTGTCTCATGATCACGTCTGTTCTCCTCCAAGGGAGCTGTGGGGTGGGGCGTGGGGTGGAGCCACCGTGTGCTGCTCCACGCCGAGTCCTCCCCGTTTGCTGGGTTGATGCCTCCCTTTTTAAGGCTAAATACAAACTCCCTGCCCCAGCCTAGCACCATGGTCCCAGGGCTCTGAAAGCATCTGGCTCACCCCTGGGTGAGGGTGAGGCTGCTGCTGCCCCTTGGGGAGTTCCCAGCACACAGGCTGCTAGAAGTCTGCGGCCCTGCTGGAGAGATTCGGGCGCTGCTTTCTATGGACTACATTTGCCCTCGTTCACCCCAGTGGCTCTCCATTGGCTTTGCCATAATGAGCATGTTCCATGGTAAATAAAAGCAGAATCCAGGCCTCTGGGCTCGCTCAGTTCTGAGTTTCCGCCACAGCGCTCCAGCAGCACCCCCAGGGAGAGGAACAGGTTCTCCTCTCGGGACTGCAGACCCCCTGAGCCGTTCCTAATGACAAGCTCCGACGGCAGGCGTAGTGCTCAGCGTGGGCCCACGCACTCCTTCCCTCCAGCTCCAGCGCCAGCTCCTGGGGAAGGGAACGTTCTCACAGGGCGGTAAAGTGGGCACAAGGTGGAACATGTCAGAGCCACGCTGGATTCCATCGAGAACACGGCTTCCTCTTTGCCTCCCCCCACAGAATTCCCCTGGCTCCCCAGAGGTCCCTGGGCTCCCCAGGATCTCTTTAAGATCATGTCCCTGCCCGACTCCAGAGTGCTGGTCAGAGTCTGGGACATTTTGCCGTTGAACTCAGCTGAGATTGTAACCCCTGTTCATTTGTATTTGCAGTAAAGCCTAGTGGCCAGAGCCCTGTAATGCTAGGCAGTGCACGGCCGTCTTTGCCCCAGAGAGCTTACAGGCTGAGTAAAAGATGAGAGACACCAGGTGGATGCAGACAGATAGGGAACAAGGAAGCCATGAGACAATGATGGCAGGCAGTGGTCCCAGCATGCCACCTGCCTAGGGTTTGGCTCTCCCAAGCATTGATTCACCCCCCTGCTGTTTCACTCCCTCCTCTTTAGTCTCGTCCCTCAATGTTTCCATCAGCGCGGTGCAGGCCGTGGTGAGGCGAGGCGAGAACATCACCGTGATGTGCACTGTGAGCGGCAACGAAGTGGTCGATTTCAGCTGGTTTTACCCTCGCCAGAAGGTGAGTGCTGCAGCCCGCGCTCTGTAACCGGCCTGGCAGCTCCTCCCCTTGCCTGGTCTGGCGGTCTCGTCATTGCTGATCTCGCGGGGCGGGGGTCTCCTCTCTCCCCTGCGCAGGCCGGTAAGGCTGTGGAGCCTGTGACGGACTTCTTGCCTGGATCCAGCCATGACATCCGCTCCACCGTGACCATCCAGAACGCAGAGCTGGAGGACGCCGGCACCTACATGTGCCACGTCTCTGAGGTCTACCACCAGAATACAGACAAGAAGGACATTGAGGTCAACGTGATCGGTGCGTTGCCACACTCTCGGGGCCAGCTAGCTCTGGGCACAGCTAACCCTCCAACCTCTCTCTCCCCAAGCCACACACGCCTGGATTCATCCCTCTTCCACATGGCCCTGGCAACCCCTGCTCCCAGAAAGTCACTCACCCCCGCTCCCTACAAGAGGCCTAGAATCATTCCCACTTGCTCCCACATATAGGAGAACCCCAGCATCTTGCTTATAGCCATGGGCAAGAGACAGTGAGCTACTCGTCCATGCTGGGCCTAGGAGCTCTGAGGCCCCTTGAGATATGGCTGGAACTCTGCTGCAGCCTCCCCCGGATACAGGAGCTGGCTCGGCCAAACGCACTCGCCTAGTGTCCCTGTGTGTGTGTAATTCCTCTCATCTTTAACTGGATTTTATTGGGTGAAACCTTCCCCTTCAGAATAACAAACTCCTCCCCTGCTGTGAGCTTTGCTGGCTTCCTAGAAGACCTCGGTCTCCAGAGCACCCCTCACAGACCCTGGAAGGCCCATCCTCCAACTAAAGACGGGTCTGAGGCACAAAGATTGGATCCAGATCAAATTGCCCCGAGATTTCAGGGGCATTGGGCCATCTCTACCCTTAACAGAGACAGATGTGTATCCATGTGGCGAGTAGCCAGATCCCCCTCCTAGGGTGACTAGGTGTCTGGTTTTGGACCAGAACTCCTGGTCAAAAAGGGATCCTGGCGGCTCCAGTCAGCACCGCTGTTGACTGTCCAGTTGGTGCCACTGCACAGCAGGGCTGGCAGGCTCCCTGCTAGCCTCCACGTCGTGAGGTTCCCGGGAAGCAGCATCATGTCCCCCTTCCAGCTCCTACACATAGAGGCAGCCAGGGTGCTCTGCATGTTGCCCCCGCCCCAAGCACCACTCCTGCAGCTCCCATTGGCTGGGAACCACGGCCAATGGGAGCTGCAGAGGTGGCACCTGCAGACAGGGCAGCGTACAGAGCCGCCTGGCCGTGCCTCCGCATAGGAGCCAGAGAGAGAACATGCTGCTGCTTCCGGGAGCTGCTCGAAGTAACCACCACCCTGAGCCTGCACCCCTGAGCCTCCCCCTCACCTCAAATCCCTGCCTCAGCCCTGATCCCCCCTCCTGCCTGCCGAACCCCTCAGTCCCAGCCTGGAGCACCCTCCTGCACCCCAAACCCCTCATCCCCAGCCCCACCCCAGAACCTGCACCCCCAGATGGAGCCCTCACAGTCCCCCATGCCCCCAACCCCCTGCCCCAGCTCCGATCCTCCCTCCCACCCTCTGAACCCCTCAGTCCCAGCCCAGAGCATCCTCCTACACCCCAAACCCCTCATCCCCAGCCCCACCCCAGAGTCTGCACCCCCAGCCAGAGCCCTCAACTCCCCACCCCAACCCCCTGCCTCAGCCCAGAGCCCCCTCCCATACTCTGTACCCCTCAGCTCCACCCCTCATCCGGAGCCCCCTCTTGCACCCCAAATCCCTCATCCCTGGCCCCACCCCAGAGCCCGCACCCCCACCCCCCCGAGCCAGCACAGTGAAAATGAGCGAGTGAGGGTGGGGAGAGCGAGCGACAGAGGGAGGGGGTGGCCTCAGAGGAGGGGTGGGGCATGGGCGGGGCCTCAGAGGATGGGCGGGGTGGGGGCGGGGCAAGAGTGTTCGGTTTTGTGTGAGTAGAAAGTTGGCAACCCCACCCTCTCCCACCCTTCTCTCTGTCTCCCCCCCAGCCTCCCTGCTCCTTCTCCTTTCCTGGGATGGGGATGCTGACCCTGCCCCTCTCTG
This sequence comes from Mauremys mutica, assembly GCF_020497125.1. NCBI lineage: Eukaryota > Metazoa > Chordata > Testudines > Geoemydidae > Mauremys > Mauremys mutica. Next base: position 104,305,818 of record NC_059079.1, on the reverse strand, counting down.
AACCCTCTGCAGAGCGTGGCTTTGTGAAGTTCCACACTGGTCTGAATGATGTTGAGTTTGCCGAGGTGCACAAGAGTCGCACCATCCAGGTGCAGATCGAGGCCTATCCGCTGCCAACCATCCTGTGGCTGAAGGACAACGAGACCCTGAGGGTGGGGAACAGCAGCGAATTCGCCATCACCAGCAAGAACCTGTCGGAAAACAGGTGAGGCGGCCCCTGTGACTGGGACAGAGCCCCCCCCTCCCCCCGAGATGGGTGTGGCTAGAGCCCCGTGATACAACTGCTCCCATCCTGAGTGGAGCAGGGGGACGGGAATTCTCGGTGCCCAGCCAGAACTAGCCATCTACGTGGTGGGGGATCCTCCACATTGATCCTGACTCGACCGTTTGCTGTGCGATTTCTGTGCAAGCCTCAGGGTTCGGCTGGATGGGAGCGACTCACCCCAGTACGCCTGTTGAGCAGCAGGGAGCGTCTTCCCATCTTCACTGCTCTGGGATCCTTTTCCCTCCAGGTACCAAACCACTCTGACCCTGGTGCGAGTGAAGCAGGAAGAAGGGGGATTCTACACCGTCCGGGCATCCCATGAGGATGACACGCAGGAGATGTCTTTCTACCTGCAAATTAACGGTGAGAAGGCAGCACCACCGGCCTTTGAGACACACCGGGTTAGAGAGGGTCCTAGCATTCCCTCCACAAGTCACAGTGGGACACAAAGACCCGGCTGCTTTGATAGCAGCCTCTTTGGGTCATTTTTGTCAGGACCACAGGCGGAAGCAGACAACACCCTCACTCGAAATGTCTCAGATGGATTCGCCACAGGAAGCAGAACTAGGCTCCGCATTAGGCAGGGAACAGGATTGGCACCGTTGCCTATTAAAACTAAGCAATACTATCGCCATATGCGCACAACAAACAATCGAAGGCAGGTGAATGCTTCACATTTGGTTCATCAGGTGCCTGTGTATGTTCCTGCCTAAAAACGGCCAGAAAATGCCAGTTGTTTTTTGCTGGAAATTTTGTGGGAGAAAAGTTGTGGAGGTTGGGGGTTTGTTTTTTAATTTCCCAGGATTTTTGTATTTGTTTTTCTATAAAAAACACCAGAACCCCAAAAGATTTGTAGTTTTCAAAAACCATTTCCAGGCAAATTTTCCAGTTTTCAAAACTCCCGCAAAGTGTTTTACCAAAACATATTTTCATTTTGCTCAAAAAGCCTTTTTTTTTTTCAAAAAAAAGATGTTGCTGGAAACCTGTCGACCCTCCTTAGGCATTCACAGTGCGGCGTGACTCGGGGACCCGTTGTGAAGTGGGTGCAGGTCTAGCAGACACAGCGGAGTGGAGCTGACCCCACTTACACTGGGTCTAAATTTGCCCCTGAAATCTCAGCCCATCTGAGGTGTCGAAGAGTTCCCTGCCAGTCCCCCACCAGCTAACAGGGCAGTCTGGCAGGGAAACCTACTGCCCACACCGCCCCGGCTCACCCTCTGCCTCCAGCAGTGGAATTCAAGGGAGGGGACACCCTCATTCTCCATTCCAGCAGCTGGGGGCCCTAAGATTGGATAGCTGTTGCTGAAGGCACTGTGGCTGTGTACACGGCCCCTCCTGGGCCCTCTGCAGGGTGGCTACTTACTTCATTCATGTTCTCTAGCATGGATGGGTTCCTGCCCCCAGGCAGTCTCTCTCCAAACACACAGTGGGACCTCGCATGGCTCCAATAGCGGGGCTTTCCTCCTGCTGGTGAGATCAGCTGTCACCCACGTTTCATGACGGTTGCTCCCCTCCCGCTGGCAAAGCAAATGGCTGACTCTCTCTTCTCCCTTCCCAGTGCCCGCCAACGTGTTGTTGCTGAAGGAGAACAGCAATGCCAGCAGTGGGGAGCAGGCGGTCACGTGCTTCACTGAAGGGATGCCCCGGCCGGAGCTCATGTGGTTCACCTGCAGCGACATCAAAGGGTGAGGGGGCCTGGCGACCCGGCGCAGGCATGGAAAAGTGGGTAAAGCGCCTCTTGCTGGGCGAGGATGGGACTGACAGTTGGGGGAGTCCTCTCACCCAAAGCTCCTGGACCATGCCCTGTAGCACTTCCTGCTGTGAGAAACTGGGAACTGGGCATCTCTGGGCATTTCTTGCCCCATGCTCAGACCTCCTACGCCTCACTTACTATGTCTCCTGTTGGGAAAAATTGGGACTGACCTTACTGAGTAATTGATGCACTTGTGTGTCTAGTTAGTGTGTCCATAATCTCAGCCCTGAAGGGGTTTAGATCTCTGCCAGTGGGGTAAAAGAGACGGATCTCGGGTTTTTCACCTCAGTTATTATTTGAATTACCTAGTGCCTAGCAGTGCCAGCCACAGATGGGAACCCCAGTGCATTAGGGGTATAGACACAGAACAAAAATACAGCCCCTGCCCAAGGGAGCTTCCAGTCTAAGTGAAAGACAGGAGACAACAGGTGAATATGGACAGACAGACGTGAGGCTGTTGGCCAACGTGGTAGGCAGCAGTCACAGCACATGTGAATCAGGTCCTTTAGGGGCTGACCTTTGGCCTATTTCTGCAGACTGGCACAGCTTGTCCGCACCAGTCCTGAATTTCCCAGTTTTGTTTTCTTTGAGTCCCCCGCGGCTCATCAGTGATAATGCAAGAGACCAAACAAAGGGATCTGTGCTGGCAGTTCTAGTAGAGACACAGCAACAGGGAAGTGAGCGGGGCAGGGAAGCTCACTGGAGGAAGAGCTGTTATCCCATCATTTGCGGGGCACAGGGAGGGTTACAAAGAGCTGAGATATAACAGCTATAATACAGCATCCCGCAGCGTCATGCCGCCGGGATTGTCTCCCATGTGTGGCTTTTTCAACTGGAAGGTGCGGCACCAAGGAGCAGCCCACCAGGGTCCTGGAGAACAGCTCAGAGGAGATCAGCCTGAAGACCAGCTCCATGTACCATGAGACTCTGAAGGTTTACAGAGTGAACAGCATGCTGCAGCTCCGCAGGGTGGACAAACAGCTGCTCATCAGATGCTCTGTGCAGAATCTCCTGGGCAATAACTTTCAGGACATCACCCTGGTCCCACATGGTGAGTTGGCTGGCACCCGCTCTGTCCCACGTGTGCAGGTCTGTGTGCCATGGGGTCGAAGCTTAGCTCAGGCCAGGGGACTCTGCTGCCCCTAGTGTCTGCAGCCTGCTCCTTTAGTTCAAGCAGAAGAGGCCTCTTTATGGAGCAGCATAGCTGGAGGCGTGGTGCCCATTGGATGTGACCAACAGTTTGTGCTACCTGCATGAGGCAACTTCAGTGTCTGGTATGTGCATGCTTTGCCTATCTGGATAAAATATCCCTGTTCCTCCCCTCCCTCTCCCGGCTTTTCTTCCTGCAGGGCTCCTGCCTCCTGCTTTGGAGTCTGTGTCCGAAGGGTAAAGTTTACACATTCCTTTCTTTGCACAATCCAGTTGTAATGTCCTCTGTCCTGACACCGAGCAGTAACATCAGTGTAGAAACCAGGAAGGAGTGGATGTGCCAGAGCCAGACCTCACGGAGTCAGTGCAAAGGGAGAGCAGGGTGTTTGCACAAACAGATAGCAAGCGGGCATCACCCTTAGTGTATTTCACCAGCATTCATGTTAGCAGCTTGTTATCCAGGCTGCAGGCACTAGGGGGAGCCACATACACACATTTATAGGCTGTAAGATGGCTAAGGCCAGGCCACTGAAAAAGAACCTATGCTCTGGGCGAATGGGTCAGCCGGGACAGCTCCCACCAAGAGCGAGACCGCTGCCTCCTACTCCCCATGGCTCCGTACACACCCAGGGCTCCGTACAAATCTCCTCCAAAAGCCTCTGGGCCCTGGGGAGCTCTCCTGCAGCAAAGGGGCTGGAGCATCACCACTAATTCCTTCCCACCGCACCCTGATGGAGAGGCACCCCCCTCCCCGTGTGTTTGTGCCTCGGGGGGTTAGTTCTAGGGACAGGGAATAATCGTCCAGGGTTACCCTGAGTCCAGCACAGAAGGGAGAGGGTCTTCTCTGGGCATCCCAGGTGAGCCCTCGGCAGGGTCATCCCTGGCTGCTCTGGATCAGTGAACACTTCTCATGGGAGTAAGGGCTGGGTAAAGCCAACCAGGGGACACCACAAAGGCCTGGCTAAGGGTCACTTCCTGTCAGTTTCCAAGGGATGGCACGAAAGGACCAAGTTGTGCCCCAGGCCCAGCACTGGCTGCCCGGGGATGAAGTCGTCCGGGGAGGTTTGGAGAGGAAGGGGGGAGCAGGACTTATGGGACAAGACAGGGCGGGGTCTCAGAATGGGGCATTTCAGATGAGGCGCTCTTGGCTAGTTTCTCCAAGTGGCTGCCCTGAGCTCCCCAGGCCACGTGGGGCTGGAGGCATCTGATTGTTTTCCATGTGGTTCTCGTTGTAGACTCCCAATTTAAGGTGATCATCATCTCAGCCATCCTGGCCTTGGTGGTGGTGCTTCCTTTCATCTTCCTGGCGATCTTCGTCGTCCTGTGGCGGAAGGTCAGGGCGAGCACCATCTCCCTCTTTGGGAGGTGGGGAGGTCTCCTCCCTTTGATTACATGCACTGAGAGGGCCTGGCCAGGCTGTGATGGGCAGCTGGGGAACAGACTCCTCTTCTAGCTCCTTGGTGCAGGGCTGGAGCCCACCAGGCACAGGCGCCAACTCTGTGGGTGCTCCAGGGCTGGCACCCATGGAAAAAAATTAGTGGGTGCTTAGCACCCACAGGCAGCCAGCTCCCCGCTCCCATCCGCCGGCAACCCTGCCGATCAACTCCTCCCCTTCCTTCCCAGTGCCTCCCACCCGCAGCGATCAAGCGGTGTGCCGAAGGCGTTGGGGGGGAGGAGGGAGGAGCGGGGATGGTTGGGGGAGGGGGCGGAACTAGGCGGGAAGAGGCGGGGCAGGGATGGGTGCTTGGGAGAAGGGGTGGGGTGGGGGCGGGGTCTGGGTGGGAAAAGGGGAGGCAGAGGTGGGGGGAGCTTGGGGAAGGGGTCAGGCGAGGGCGGGGCCTGAGGCAGAGAGCAGGGGTTCAGCACCCCCAGGGCCTGGAGAAAGCCGGTGTCTGTGCCACCGGGCTTGGGCAGCCACCGTGGGCTCTCCGGTGTGACGCGCAGCAGCAGACCTTCCCTCTGGCCATAACGTGCGAGGAGTGTCCGTGCGAGAGCAGCTGTGACTGCACAGCTGGGATGTCTCCCTGCAGGGGCTGCGGGAGGCAGAGGGTGCAGGGTCACCGTCTGCAGGGGACACCTCCCAGCACAGCCCCTCTCTCAGCTCTCTCTTCTCCCCTCCCTTCCCCCTCTCCAGAAGCCTCGCTATGAAATCCGCTGGAAGGTGATTGAGTCGGTCAGCTCCGATGGCCACGAGTACATCTACGTGGATCCGATGCAGCTCCCCTACGACTGCAGCTGGGAGCTCTCCAGGGACAAGCTAGTGCTAGGTACTGTGTGCTCAGCAGGAATCACCGGGGGATGCTCGGTGAAAGGGATGTAAAAGAACGGGGCACAAATCCATGACCCCACAGAGGGAGAGCAAGCCTCCAATACCAGAGGGGGGGCCTGTGGCCAGGGCCAAATGTGCAGGAGGCGTGCGAAAGATGCGCTTTCGTGGGATGTGTCTCACCAATCCACCGACGCTCGTGGCGCTGAGAGACGGGGTCTGGGAAGCACATCCAGATCGCTCCCAGAGCCTGTGTTCCTTAGAGCGTTTAGGGGAATTCACTGGGCTACTGCCTGCTTTGGGGTGGGAAAGTGAGGCACATTCAGCAGGGCTGTCAGGTCCGGTGGCCCTGCCTCTTGGCCATGCTTCTCTCTCCGCTCCGCCTGGACCAGGGGCACTGCTGTGCAGATCAGAGACAGGAATTCAGCTCGTCACTGCAGGCCTAGCCTCTCGGGCAGCATCAGGGTGATGTTGGCCGTGCTCCCGGCACCGGAGGCAGCCCCAGAGGAGGGGAGCACACTAGCACGTATGGGACCCTCCATGAACTCACGTTCAGCATTGAAGAACCGCCTCCATTGTGGGAATAACAATGTGAGCATTCCCCATTGTCCTACAGCCCTTTACCTGAGGAGCTCGAAGCCCTTCACAACCGCCTGTGGGGCTGGGAGAGCAGGACCGGGTCAGAGAGCAGGGGGCATATGGGTGGGGTAGAAACATCCAGGACTTTCCTTGGGCTCAGGAACTTTTGGTAGGCCTGGTGCTGACATGCATGGGGGAACAGAGAGCGGGGGACGGGACCCATTAGAAATCTCAGGGCCGATACATCCAGGCCCCGGTCAAAATGCTTGCTGAACTGTCAGAAGGAAACCAGGCAGAATAAAGCATCTCTGAGAACGAACCTCTGTGGGGATGGACTTGTCAAACAGCGCTACCCCTGGTGACCACATCTGGAATAGCTACAGTTCTGTTTGGGAAAGGAGCCTCAGGCTTTTCCTCTTTATTAACGTGCTTCCAGCCAGGCGGAAATCAGCCTGGCACAGACATCATAACTCCCAGCTACCGCCATTCCCTGCTGTGATCGCTGTGGGTGTGCGGTGCTGCTGTCTTTCCAGTAAAGGGATGCACATTTTCTGAGCAGCTGCCTTGTGGGCCCCTCCCATCTAGCCCTCTGAGGGTTGCCCTTGCAGCTGAAATCTGCATCTCCCTGGTGTTTTGCTGCAGGGCGCACTCTCGGATCCGGAGCCTTTGGCCGAGTGGTGGAGGCAACGGCCCATGGCCTGAGCCATTTGCAATCCACGATGCGAGTGGCCGTGAAAATGCTCAAATGTGAGTTTCCCACCATCTCTCCCCTTCGTTCATTGCCACTCTACCCCTCTTCCTTCGTTCTCCCCCACTGCGTCCTTCCCTCCCGCCAGGAGACATTCCCTCCCTCTGCATAGACACCAGCTGGGTCAGTCATTTGTCTTGCCTCTCCCAGCCCTGCCCATGGGGGGACCAGGACGGTGCTAGCTACAGGTCTGTTCACTCACCGGTGATTCTAGCAGGGTTCTGTGGCCCCTGCCTGACATGGACAGGGATTTATTTCTAAGCACCACTGTCTTTCTTGCCTTCTCTCCAAAAGGCAAAGGTCTAGGTAAGCAGGACTCAGAGGGAGTTGCTGATGTCAGTTATCAGGGCCTGGCTAAGCACTCAGGAGCTCCCGGCTCCCAGCCTTGTTCTCAGAGCACTTCTCCCTCTGCCGACCCAGTGCTGTGTATGTTACACCAATTCCTTGGGGGCCGTGCATGTGTCGGGGCCGTGCTCTCGTCTCTCACACCTCAGCATTCTGATTTCATCTTACTGATGCGTCCGTTTAACAGCTACTGCCAGGAGCAGCGAGAAGCAGGCCCTGATGTCTGAGCTGAAGATCATGAGCCACCTGGGGCCTCACCTAAACATTGTCAACTTGCTTGGAGCCTGCACCAAAGGAGGTACCTGTTCCCTCCCCTGCCCCTCCCCTGGACATGATCCCCCTTCATCACAGCTGGTGCCTGTCCCCTCCCCCTACTGCCCCAAACATTAGCATCCTGCTTAGAGGCCACCACCCTTAGCATGGTCACCAGGCTGAGCTTAGGTGGCCCATCTGTGCACATGGGCCTGCTGCCTGAATGGGAGAAAACTCTGCACGAGTTGCAAGACTTCACTCCTCCCTGCTGTGTGTCCATCCCCCTCCAGCAGCAGGCATAAGAAAATGATCTCCATCCAATTTCCTTCCAGCAGCATGACCCATGAGAGGGGCCGATGCTTTGTGGAGAGCCCAGGTAGCCAACAGTGCTCCAGACTCGAAGGCCAGTGGTCCTGCCTGCTCTCCACTCATCTGAGTGTCCCAAATCCCCAAAAAAGCAGTGGGCCTCCCTCCCTGGGGCTCCCTGAGCCCCCTTGCAAGCGGTTGTGAGACCGTGCAGTGACCTCTTTGCGAAGGGTTGGCAGTAGAGCTGGTCAGGAATTTCACTGGAAAATGCCGATTTGTCAAACTGAACCTGTTCTCAGGAAGAAGTCAGGTTGGACAAATTTTTCAACTAAAAAGAAAATGCTGAAAAGAAAAGTGTAGAAATTGTCGACATTTTCACAATGAAAGATGCCAATTTTCTGTCTCAAAGCAACTTGTTGTTTTGAAATTTAAGGTAAGCATAGTCAAGAAAATTGTTTGTCAATAAAAAATGGTCAAAACGGAAATGAAATGTTTCAGCTGACCCAGAACCAAACACTTGAGGGGTTTTTCAGTTCATGACAGTTTTCAAGATTTCAACTTTTCATCCTAATTCGGGACAGGAAAATTTTTTGTGATCTTGAAAATGTTCACAAGACAGGAAACGCATTTCCCACCCAGCTATGGTTGGTAATAAAAGGACAGTCCTGGCCTTGAGCCAGCAAAGCTGCCCCAAGCCCACACCTGACTCGAGCGTTCTCCTTTCCTGCAGGCCCCATCTATATCATAACAGAGTATTGCCGCTATGGAGACCTCGTGGACTATCTGCTCCGGAACAAGCACACCTTCCTCCAGTACTACACCGAGAAAGCCAGGCGAGAGATGGAGGTGTATGGGAATGGCTCCGAAGAGGACAAGGTGTACAGGTGCCTTTAAAGTAATAGCCTTCTCAGGAGCAGCAGAAGGTCTATAAATGTAGGGGGGCCAACGGCGCTCAAGACTGTGGCCCCGCCCCCCATGCCTCCCCTTCTTCCTGAGGCCCCAACCCCCATGCCACCCCTTCCCCTAAGGCCCCGCCCCTTCTCCCTCAAACCCCATCCTTGCACTTTGACTTCCCCGAAGGCCCCACCTTTGCACTGCCCCTTCCCCCCAAGACCCACCCCCTGCTCACTTCTCTCTAGCCCCTCCTCCCACGTCGCTCAGCCTTACCGGTAAAATGTGGGAGGGCTATCCCCTCCCGCTTTCAAACGTGGGGGTCCGTGGCCCACCCTGTTGTCTATTCCTTTATGAATGCAGCCATCCCAGCCAGCCACAGCAGGGTCCTGTCCTTTTGGGGCACTAAACCCTAAAGATTATGTTCTCTTGTTCACACTGGGGAAGACTAGTGACTTACGGGTAGGCTAACCTATGAACCAGATCTGCAGTACATTGATTTCAGTGGAAATTAGGAACCTAAATACCTTTGCGGATCTGGGTCCCGCCCTGGAATTTTCTGCTTTTAATTCTTCATTTGCAGAGCAGGCCCTGTTGTGCTCAGTGCCGAAGTGGGCAGATTTAGCGCAGCTTTGTGACAGTTTTCTTTTCCCTGAAAAAGAGGAAAATAGCCCTGTTACTGTCCGGCTGCTGTAAGAGGCGTGGGAATCTCTGTGCGGATTGACTGAGAGGCATTGCAGATGGATGTTACAAAGCAGGGTTTTGTCCCAGCACACAGAAACAATAGTGAAATGAGACAGGCACTCAGTACATTGATAGAAGCTCTTGCAGTTTCCATTTCAAGTCAGATGAGACAATAATAAATGTTGAACAAAAGAACGTTAATCTGGGCTCAGTCTTCAAATTAAGGCCTTGAAAATGCTAGCTGCAATTTTGTGCATGCAGCAGCTTTTCACAGGGGAAATTTGGCAGGTGCAAAACCTTGGATTTCTGCATGCCAGTTGCATTTGTGCACTCGAAGTGGATTAGGGTTGCCAGGTGTCCGGTTTTCGACTGGAACGCCCGGTCGAAAAGGGACCCTGGCGGCTCTGGTCAGCACCATTTACCAGGCCGTTAAAAGTCCGTTCGGCAGCGCAGCAGGGGCCCAGGGATAACGCAGGCTCCCTGCCTGCCCTAGCTCTGCCCAGCTCCCGGAAGCAGACGCCAGGTCCCTGCGGCCCCTAGGCGCTGGGGTGGCCAGGGCGTGGGAAGCACTGCACGCTGCCCCTGCCCTGAGTGCCTGCTCCGCAGCTCCCATTGGCTGAGAACTGCGAACAACAGGCGCTGTGGAGGCGGAGCCTGCAGAGCCTCCCTGGCCATTCATGTGTCTAGGGGCCACAGGGACCTGGGGGCCGCTTCCTGGGAGCCACGGTAAGTGCCACTGGGACCCCGCACCCCCTCCTGCACCCCAAACCCCTCATCCCCGGCCCCATCCCAGCGCCCATCCCTCAAGGCAGAGCCCATACCCCCAGAACAACCCAGCCCCCTCCTGCACCCTAAACCCCTTATCCCTGGTCCCACCCCAGAGCCTGTACCCCCAGCTGGAGTCCTCACCCCCCCACCCCCTGCCCGGAACCCTCTCCCATACCCTGAACCCCTCATTTCTGGCCCCACCCAGAGCCCATACCCCCTGCACCCCAACCCCCTGCCCAGAGGCCTCTCCCGCACCCCAAAACCCTCAGTCCCAGCCCCATCCCAGAGCCGCACCCTCAGCCGGAGCTGTCACCCCCCTCCCGCACCCCAACCCCCTGCCCCAGCCCGGTGAAAGTGAGTGAGGGTAGGGGAGAGTGAATGATGGCGGGAGGGGGGATGGAGCAAGTGGCGGGGAGCCTTGGCGAAGGGGTGGGGCCTCGGGAAAGGGACAGGGCTGGGGTATTCGGTTTTGTGCAATTAGAAACGTAGCAACCCTACAATGGATAGTTACTATTTAGGCAGTTAGGCCCAAAAGGAGACCTCAGGTTTTGTGTACAGGGTTACCATAGTAGCACATGCAAATGGGTAATTAGATATGCACCATCACCTGATTTGCACACTGTGATGGGATCTGTCAGGCCTTCTCTGCTGCCTGCTAGAGGCTTTGGGTCCTGACAGCCTGGCCCAGATCTTCAAAGTCTCTGGACTCTTTTGCTTAAGGAAAACCTGCTCAGGGCCAGACTACCAATGAGACTTAGTCCTCCCAAGGCCTAGAAGGGCCATGAGGAGACACTGACCAATAGGGAGCCAGCAGGCCAGTTAAGAAGGCTTGCCTGTGGCTGAACTGGGCAGTGCTGAGTGAGAGAGGAACAGGAGAGGAAGTTCTTAGTACCAGCCCAGAATACTAGGGGTGGCGGGGAGGCAGGGCTGCTCAGGGGCTTGGCTTCTACTTAAACACTGTAACTAAGCAGTCATCTCTTGTGTTTACTAGTTTAAAGGCACAGAGCCAACCTTGAGTTTGGTTTAGCATTAACCATTTAAAGACTGCACTCACAGCAAGGGCTGTTCTGCTCCAGCCCTGCTGCCCGCCTATACACAGGCATGCAAGCATAAGCAGGCAAATTTGCACATACTTCTGCATACAGACTGCAGGCCTCCCTCTAAGGACCCCGTTTGCCTGCACCAATGTGGGTTGACTCCTGTGCAAAAACTCACATGGGAAAAAATGCAGGCCCCAAATTGCAGGTGTGCTTTGAGAGGCTAGGCTCAGGCCTTGTAGGAGATGTGGCTAACTAAAGAATGAGGATTTAAAAAACTCTGTATAGTGTGGCTCCTGCCACCTCTCCTGAAAGAAGAGGGCAGTTCAATCTGCAGAGTCATTCCCAGTGCTTTCAAAGGTACCAGTGCTCCCCCTAGCCCCACCTGGGGTGGCCTCCTCTCCTGTGGAGGGAGAAGGAAATTCAGAATCAGATTTTTGCCCTTAGGCATGTGCAGATATGTGCATACAGGTGCGCACACCTCAGATATGCAACAGATTTCCAAGGTGCATGTGGAAAAGGGGCATTTGCTCACATGTGGCCATGCGAGTGCCAGTACCTGCTTCGTGCAGTACCTGCTTCGGAATTTGCACCCAGAACTCGGGCCTGAGCAATGATACGTGTGCCATTGTCCATGCCTACGTTTGGAATTCTGGCCCTCCGTAACCACAGTCCCTGAAATTAAGCCTCCCTTCTCTGAAGCTGAAATCCACTCCAACCTTTCTCTTACACTATCTGTTCTGAATGGTTTCTTTGCTTCCCCATTCCAGCCTCACTTCCTTCTCTGTCGAAAGCGACGGGGGCTACATGGATATGAGCAAAGATGACTCCCTGGACTACGTTCCCATGTCTGATATGAAGGGAGAGATCAAGTATGCTGACATTGAGTCTTCCAACTACGGCACCCCCTACGAGCTGGACAGCTATTCCCCCTCAGGTAACAGGAGTCCCTGGAAGGGAGGGAGATGGTGTTCGTGACAGAGTGACTGGTTTCCTTCGCTTTAGGAGCTGGTTGGGATGTGAGCTGATTCCCCCAGGGTCTGCTGGGCTAGAACAGTGCTGGCACAGTTTCTCCCACAGTGAGGCTCTGTGGAGGCCTGAAAAACCCCAGACCAACTTCTGTTCCCACCGACGCAAACCCCAGCTTTAATCCGCGTGGGAGCCTGGTAACAGCCGTTGTGCCTTTTTCCTCCCTCCAGCTCCTGAAAGGACGGACCGCGTGACCCTGATAAACGAGTCCCCGCTCCTCAGCTACACAGACCTGGTTGGGTTTAGTTTCCAGGTGGCCAACGGGATGGAGTTCCTTGCATCCAAAAACGTACGTGTGCCGAGTCTCCAGGTGGGTTTGGTGGGAGTCGGCTCTGAAAGGGAAGAAATCAAAGCTCCTTCTTGGTGTGTGACATGAAAGCCCTCTTGACCAGCCAAACCTTCAGTCAGGCTTCACCAGGAGCCGACTCTGCCTCTTTGACAATGCTGCCTCCCTCACGAGAGAACAGGCCTTTGCATCGAATAGCCACTGACCGCCTTGACTTGCTGGCACTGTCCTGGGGCCTGTGTGGCCAAACTACATGTTAAAGTAGGCCTGGCTCCAGTCAGGCCAAGCACTGCCTTCCAAACCCCCAGCCTGCAGCCCCTGAGAGCCGCTCTCTGGGTGGCCCTGGTGCTGTCTGGTTTCCTTGCCTCAGAGCCAGCCTAAGCATCCTCACCAGAGGCCAGTGCTGTGCCAATGAACAAACAGCCATCACTAGCACACTCACCGCCTAAAGGCTTCTGGAAACAGATGCGTCAGTGGGTATTAAAGCATGAGGAGAGAGCTCCCGGGGTCTCCAAGGCTAATTCGACTGGCTGAGCTTAGGTCAATTGTCAGTGTAACCAAAGCTCTATTGTTTGTAGGAAAAGTATATAGCTGGGGTGTGACAGCAATGGAAGCCCAGAGTGACATTTCTGGTGCCCCCACGAGACAGACGGGTCTCCCTGTCCCTTTCACATGCCTGGCCAGGCAGCTTGCATTAAATGAGATGCCAGGAATATCAACTGTCCGTGCTTCAGTGATGGACTGATACTGGAGGAGCCTTTTTTCTTTGCTGGTGCCAGTGCAATGCTTGAACAAACCCAGTGAGCATGCTATGTCCGGGGTACATGAAGACGTACCCAGGCTGGCTTAACCCTGCTGCTCCTAGACTCCAACTGTCCATCTGCAATCTGCATCATTGCTCGTTTCGCTGCTCTCTGGGGGGGTTTGCTCTGGTACCATGACAACCTCCGTGGCACCTTCTGTTGCTGGGGTTCTGTGGCCTGGGTCCCCCATCTAATGGCACCCTGTCTCCTCCCCTACAGTGTGTGCACCGAGACCTGGCAGCAAGGAACGTCCTCATCTGCGAAGGGAAGCTGGTGAAGATCTGTGACTTTGGCCTGGCCAGAGATATCATGAGGGATTCCAACTACATCTCCAAAGGCAGCGTGAGTCAGGGACCCAGGTCCTCTCTCTTCCTGCCCCGTTCCAGCAGGCGCACACACACACACACACACACACACCTTGTTCTACCAGGTGGGAATTCTCTTCCCAAGGATGGGGGCAGAACTCTCACCTGACTCCCTTGATCCTCTCTGCCTCCCCAAATAGTCCGAACAGTCTGTTATCCTGACAATAAATCATAGAATCATAGAACTGGAAGGGACCTCGAGAGATCATCTAGTCCAGTCCCCTGCTCTCACCCATCTCTGACAGGTGTTTGTTAAAAATCCCCCCATGATGGAGATTCTACAACCTCCCTAGGCAATTTATTCCAGGGCTTAACCACTCTTACAGGAAGTCTTTCCTCATGTCCAACCTAAACTGCCCTTGCTGCAATTTAAGCCCATTGTTTTTGTCCTATCCTCAGCGGTTAAGAACAACAATTTTTCTCCTTCCTGCTTGTAACAATCTTTTAGGTACTTGAAAACTGTTATCATGTTCCCTCTCAGTCTCCTCTTCTCCAACTAAACAAACCCAATTTTTTCAATCTTCCCTCATAGGTCACATTTGCTAGACCTTTAATCATATTTGTTGCTCTTCTCTGCACTTTCTCCAATTTGTCCACATCTTTCCTGAAATGTGGCACCCAGAACTGGACACAATACTCCAGCTGAGGCCTAATCAGCGCAGAGTAGAGCGGAAGAATTACTTCTCGTGTCTTTCTTACTCCTGCTAATACATCCCAGAATGAGGTTTGCTTTTTTTCAACAGCATTACACTGTTGACTCATATTTAGCTTGTGATCCACTATGGCCCCCAGATCCCTTTCCGCAGTACTCCTACCTAGGCAGTCATTTCCCATTTTGTATGTGTGCAACTGATTGTTCCTTCCTAAGTGGAGTACTTGGCATTTGTCCTTATTGAATTTCATCCTATTTACTTCAAACCGTTTCTCCAGTTTGTCCAGATCATTTTGAATTTTAATCCTATCCTCCAAAGCACTTGCAAGCCCGCCCAGCTTGGTATTGTCCACAGACTTTATAAGTGTTCTCTCTATGCCGTTAGCTAAATCACTGATTTAAGATATTGAAGTTGCCCAGACCCAGAACCAGCACTCATTATGCCCTTCCAGCATGACTGTGACCCACTGATAACTACTCTCTGGGAATGATTTTCCAACCAGTTATGCACCCACTTTATAGTAGCTCCATCTGGGTTGCATTTCCCTCGTTTGTTTATGAGAAGGTCACGTGAGTGCACTGGTCCCCCAAGTCAGGGAGAAGAGGGGGAGATTTCCCTCTGCCCCTCTTACTTTAACCCCAGCTGTACCTCTCATGGAACCACATGAACGTGCTTTCTAGGGTCCTATGCCGGAACTTAGAAATCAGCACTAGTAACCGCCCCCGAATACAGCCCCTTTTGTTCAAGGACCCCAGAGCACAGGATCACCCCTCACCCTATCCCTGTGCGGCTAGTCGCTCTGAACCATCCTTCAGACTGAGAGGCTGGGGCTCGGAGAGTCACAGCTGCATCACCACGAGTCACTTGCAGAGCTGGGGATGGGATCCGGATCTTCCAGCTCCCAGGCCCCTGCTCTAACCACTAGACCGCACAGAAAGAGGAAGCGCTTTTCTGCAGGCTCCCATGTGAGTGCTTTCAAGGGAGGAGATTCAGGTCTTACAGATCGGAAAGGGCTCCAGGTTCCAACGAGCATCCTCCAGGATGTTCTCTTTGTTTTAAATTCCAATAGGTGAGGCAGTGCTGGGGGAAGATGAATAATCCCTACCCCATCACATCAGCAATTCTCAAAGAGCTTTACGAAGGAGGTCAGTGTTATTACCTCACTTTACAGATGGGGAAACTGAGGCACAGAGAGGAGAAGGGACTTGCCCAGGGTCACTCAGCAGGTGAGTGGCAGAGCTGGGGCTAGAACCTAGGTCCTAAGTGCTAGTGCAGGGGTTGAGCCACCAGACCACACTGGAATCGTGTCAGGGCTCCTCTGTTCCACTCTCCTCCTCTTGCTGAATCACTGCCAGCCAGGCAAAGCTGGGAGTGGTGAGCTCGGCAGGGGTAGGTGAGCTGCCCTTGTTGCTTGGAAGACAGAAACAGCCAGTGTAACACAGGAGCCTTGGCCACCCCCCTCAGTTCATGGGCAGGGGGCAAGGCCCCGCCCTTTCCCCCTCCACAGCAGGGCTGGGGCTTTCCAATCCAGCTTTGCTGCCGCTGCTGTTCCGGATAAAATAGGAAATGAAACCAGGCCCCTTCGCAATCCTTCCTGGGGATTATTTCTGATACCAGTTGCGCAAGGAAATCCACATCCAGCACAGGGCACCATGCAGCTGAAGCTGCACGCAAGCTGATAGAGCCAGGCGAGTTTCAGTGCAGCACAGGCAGGGCCGGATTGGGCCAAAGACAGGAAACACAGAGAGAAGAGGACTAGGATCTCTATCTTGGTCCTCTCTTCCTGGCTTCTTAGAAATCTCCGGTCAGGTCTTGTTCTGTCAGATCTATTCATAGTAGGGTGACCAGACAGCAAGTGTGAAAAATCAGGACAGGGGATGGGGGGGTAACAGGAGCCTATATAAGATAAAGATCCAAAAATTGGGACTGTCCCTATAAAATCGGGACATCTGGTCACCCTAATTCATAGTGATGCACATTTGCCAGGTTTCAAACATCCAGCTTAGACTGGGATGGGTGGAAAGTCACCCTGTGACTGCATTTCAATGGCCTGGGGTCAGCTGAGTCAGTAGACTCAGTCGAAGGCTGGGTGTCCATGTCACAAAAGCCTCCATTGCAGCAATCAGGCTTGTTGGCTGAGATGAGAGTGGATGTAGAAACTGAGCTGGTGCCTGACCTGAGAAGGCAGCTTCTCCTGGTCAGAGCTGAGGTGCACTGGAGAGCGAACGTGAGGGAAGCTCGTGTTGCAGCTGCGCTGGGGGACGCTGGGGCCTTCTATCCCCAGGCTGTCATTTTGGCACCTTTTGGCAGCAGCTGCAGGTCTGTCTCAGAAAGCCAATAGCCATTTGGCCAGGCTGGTGTAGTGGCCCAGTAGGAGAACTCAGCCCTGGAAGTGAGGTGGCTTTGCAGGGCCAGAGCCTCTCCATGATGGTGTGAGTGGGGGAGAGACCTCAGCAGGGGGACAGCAAGTGTCGGTACTGAGTGGAACTGTGAAGGGGACTGCAGTTCTCCTTCCTATCTGACAAGGGTCAGTGTAACACCCTGCTCTGGGAAATGAGTCAAGGCCCTAAGGGAAACAGCTGATGCAAAGTGCTCAAGAGTTGCTCCAAGGGGCTCTCCTCAGCCTTTGTAAACTGGGCTCCCTGAAGAGTCAAGGGGAAGGTGTCCAACTTCCCTGCTTATTGGTTCAGAAGTGAGCTGTCCCCAGGGGCTTGGCTGACTCGTGGGCCTAACCCATTCCTGCTCTCTCTCGTCCTCACAGACCTTCCTGCCTTTGAAATGGATGGCGCCTGAGAGCATCTTCAACAACCTCTACACAACCCTGAGTGATGTGTGGTCTTTTGGGATCCTCCTCTGGGAGATATTCACTCTGGGTAAGTGCCCTGAGAATCACCCTCCTTCAATAGAACACAACCTACCTTCCAGGACCACACAGGTCCCGCAGGCCTTGTCCCTGAATCTCCCTCCAGTCCCACCGTGGGAGAAAGATACCAATCCCTGAGTCCCGTCCCACCCATGCCAGGAGGGGTCCTCTGTGACAGAGCCTTGTCCTATCACACACTGACTCGCACAGGACTGGTGATGAAGGTGGGGTAGGAATGGTGAACAGACGGGAAGGAGGGTGGTGCTGGTGTTATAACAACAACACTGACAGTGTGGTGGACCCTCCCTGTTAGCTTGGTTTCTAGCTCTTCTTTCTCCTCCTAGGTGGGACTCCATACCCTGAACTACCCATGAATGAGCAGTTCTACAATGCCATCAAATGTGGCTATCGGATGTCTAAACCCACCCATGCTTCCAACGAGATGTAAGTGTTCACCGTGCACGTTTGAACTAGCCACATCTCCTCAAACTGGCTCCATCACCCCTTCCGCCATCTAACTCTCTATGGTGTCCTTCTCCCCCCCGCCCCAAATCTCTTCAGCTATGACATCATGCAGAAATGTTGGGAAGAGAAGTTTGAGATAAGACCTTCCTTCTCTCAGCTGGTGGCACTTATGGGGAACCTCCTGGCAGATGGATACAAGAAGGTATGTCCCAGGAATGCTATGTTGGGAATGTGGGGAGGAGACTATTATAGAGGAAGGAGGCTCCAGTGGTTAGCGTACTAGCCTAGGGCTTGGGAGACAGGTTCAAGTCCCTGCTCTGCCAGGCTTTTTGTGTGACCTTGGGCAATGAGTCTCTCTGTACCGCAGTTCCCCATCTATAAAATGGGAAGAATAGCACCGCCCTATTTCACAGGGGTGTTGTGAGGATAAATACATTAAAGATTATGAGGTGTTCTGATGCTATAGTAATGTGGGACATGTAAGCACCTTAGTTAGAGATACCACAGGCATTTCTTCCTTTGTCTAAATTAAATATAACCTATCCTTGAAATATACAGAGTCTGTATGAGAAATGAGCCCCATTTTACAGCCAAACATATTCGATACTTGATGATACATCTTTCAGATGAGCTGGAGAACCGAGACTCTGACAAATTCTGATCTATAAGATCCCCAGGTATTTTGGGGAGGGAAAGGGGTGTTAATCCCATTCTCCAGCATAGGCGTCGACTCCATGGGTGCTCTGGGGCTGGAGCACCCACAGGGAAAAATTAGTGGGTGCTCTGCACCCACTGGCAGCCAAGCTCCCCTCCTCCCCTGAGCGTGCCACGTCCACGCTCCTCCTCCTACCTCCCAGCACTTCCCACCCGGCCGCCACCAAACAGCTGTTTGGCAGCGTTAGCACGCTCCGAGGGAGGAGCAGGAACATGGCTTGCTCAGGGGAGGATGCGGCGAAGAGGCAGGGTGGGGATTTGGGGAAGGAGTTGGAATGGGGGCAGCATTGGGGCGGGGACTTTGGGGAAAGGGTTGGAATGGGGGCAGGGCCCCATGGAAGGGGTGGAGTGGAGGCGGGGGGGAAGGGGAGTTGAGCACCCAGGGGAAAGAGGGGAAGTCGGCACCTATGTTTTCCAGGGCATATGCCAACTCAAGCAATTACATTCTGGCGATGTAAATCCCTCTTGCAGTTCAAACTGGACACAGCACTCTTCTTCACTTCCTGTCCTCAATGCTGTGGAGCGTTGCTGTGTGCAGTTAAACATTTGCCATTTCTCAGAGGTGGCTGGACTTTGGTGGCAAAGTGCTCCCTGTGTCTAGTTTGTATGAGATTTGGTAAAGCGCTTCGGGCTCTTTTGCGGTCAGTGGTGGTAATGAAATGTTAACAGTTTAATTCATAAGGCTTGAAATACATTTGCTGGTCAATTTAGAGAAAAAAATGAAAAGCGACACTGTTTCCAGCAATTTGCTATAAAGATCAATTTGCCGTAGGAAAAAAATCAGCAGCCTTTTGTAAAGTGACATTTCCCAGCGTGGCTGGGCAGATTGGTAATACCCAGAGCGGCCTGGATACGTAAGAGGAGAGGGACAAGTCTCAGGTGTGAGCATTGTCTCGTTGTTGACGCCCAGGATTGGGGCTCAGGAGATCTGAGTTCTGTTCCTGGCTCTTCCCCCGTGTTCTCGGGTCACGACATTCCACGTGCTTCCCCAATTGTCCAGCCATCCGCGGGCGTGCCTCGGATTTTGGACACAGAAGGCCTGGTTCTCCTCTCACTCGCACAGACATAGAGCACAATGGAGAACGGCAGTATCACCCCGATAGCTCAGGTGGCTCACCCAGAAATGGACGCTTGGAAATCGGCCTCCTCTCTCCCAGGGCTGCCCTGAGGGCTTCATTTACTCGTGTCTGGGAAGCACCGGGCGATCCTGCAATGGAGGGCGCTGTAGCTGTGCACGGTGTGGTGCTTCCAGTGGGAACAGGGCCCAGAGTCTGTAGTTTATATGCCTGAGGATGCCGGCTTGACCCCGGTTAGCGCAACCCCCTCTCACCCACCTCATTTCTTTTGTAACCTGCCCCGCGGGAGCAGAGGTACCAACAGGTCGAGGAAGAGTTCCTGAGGAGTGACCACCCTGCTGTTCTGCGCACAAGGCCCAGAATCCCCGGGGTCAGCAGCGCCGGGCTCACCCACAGCTCCGGCACCGGAAGTGTCCTCTATACAGCCGTGCAGCAGGACGGGGGGGACAACGATTACATCATCCCCCTTCCTGACCCCAAGCCCGACGGAATCGACGACGCCCCTCAGGAGGCTTCTGTCAGCCGGGCCAGGTAGCAAACACAGGCCTCTTCATGCTTCCCCCGAATCTGATCTCTGTCACCACTGACTGTCCTGAGACCTAAACAACAAATGCTTCACACAACAAAAGTGGAAGCAGGAGGGTGTGGTCAGGTAGAAAGGGGTCGGGGCGGGGGGAAGCGTAACGGGTAAAGCAGCCCCAGGATCAGCTCCCTTCACTCTCAGGATCCTTAAATCTACCCACAGCCTGGCCTTTCCCTTCACAGCTGTCCAGTTCTATCTGCACTGGCAGCTGGCATTCAAGGTCCTCACGCCGTGCTGGGCTGGGGGCCCGGGGAGAGGCTGGACGGCACGTTGTTACGTATACGCAGCGGCTAGCGCTCCAGGTGTGCACAGCCCATGGGGCGTTGATGGCTGCACTGTGTGCGCGTGATGGGGGTGAATTTAAGTTCCATTTTGTCAATCGTTCTGTGGGAGTTGGAGCCTGTCTAAGATGGAGGATGGCACTGGGTCACTGTGGGGCGTAGGTAGTAACTCCTCGTGCCACAAGAGAGCCAGCCGTGTCTCCCCTAGCAAGTGGGCCCTTGCTTGGGACATCAGCGATTACAGACAGCACATTTATTGCTCTCCTTTCTCTGCTCCCCCTTTAGTTCTACTCTGAATGAAGTGAACACAGCATCCACAATATCCTGTGACAGCCCCCTGGACCCACAGCAGGAAGGGGAACAGGAGGAACCTGAACCACAGTCGGGCTGCCAGGAGCCAAGCCCAGGGCACCACAACATGGAGGAGAGTTTTCTGTAGAAGGGGCAGGGCTGATGCTACCCCACAGCCTACCAGTGAGACCATCTGGGGAGCAACCAGACTTGGTGGAGAACCTGGGTGGGTGCTTCTTTATCCCACCCTCCGTCCCACCTCCCAGCACAACGTGGACCATAGAGGCACCTTTCCCCTCCCCCAGCCTCACTGCCACACTCCACCCCGTTGATCAAGCTACTGAGACGAGGCGGGTTCTCCTCACAGACAAACCTCTTCTCCTCACAGTGAAGTCTGCAGTGCTCCCAGACCAAGGGGCAGGGCTCCAGTGGGTCTCCAGAGGAGATGCTGCCCTTCACTCCATTTGTTTGATATCCCAGTCTCTTTCCCGCACCCCGGTGCAACAGGTGACTCTGAATTCCAGTGTCCATCTGGGCCGAAGCTGCCTCTTTGATGTTCTGCGTATCTGCCACGCTGTGGTACAACTGCCGTACGTGGCTGGGCTGGACAGACAGATTCCTTGCAGCTCCCTGGTGGGGTGTCGGGAAGCCGATAGGCCAGGCCACAGTCAGTAGAGAACAGGATCGTACTGACTGGGTTCTCTCTCAAGCACAACAGAGCTATTATAGCCGCTGAGGAGAAACGAGCCATGGAGAATCCAGTCACCAGGAGAAACCAGTCACGTTCTTCCCCTCTTGTCCTCTCCAGCCTTTCTGAGAGGAATGCGGCACCACACGCTCTGTGGTACAGGTATTAGCACCCTTTTCCTCCACCCCCAAGGAGGCGTCATAGGCTGACCCTCTTTCTGGGTTCCTAAGGGCCTGCCAGGAATCAGGGATGCTCTGATAATGACTCTGCTGTGGCGGCAGCAGCACATTCCAGCGTTATCTTCCTCTGTGTGGACTCTAAGCCTAGATAGTCTCCATATTGCTCATTTAAAGGGAACAAATAAGATCTCTTAATTCACTAGCCAGGGCCAGTATAGGAACACAAATGGCTATTCATTAATCCCCTAGTGCCACGGAACCTATCTCACCTGCTGGGAAAGTCTCTCAGCCCAGCTGGCTCCCGAAACTTTGTTTTATCTTTGGGAAGCAGTGGTATGAAGTTGTTCATACGAGTTCCCCTTTCCGTGCCGTCTGGGTCCCTCACGTGAATTGCAGCCTCTTGCCCTAGGTGAGTAACCAGGCTGCGTAAGCACAAGCCCAGGCGGTCCAGGGACATCGAGAGAGAGAGAGAGAGGTTGTGAAGTCATCAAAGAGCTGTATAGGGTTTATGGTCCTGCCACTTACAGTCTTTTTGACTGTACAAATACATGGGGGGGAAGCCAACTTTTAAACAACAAGCAGCATTTGTGTTTGCCAGGAGTAGCCGTTCTCGTGCTGACAGGATCCATGGAGCCTTGCAGGATGGTACATTTTGGGACCCAAGCAGAGGAGGAAGGATCAGGTTGTCGGATGGGAAGTGGGACTAAGACAGGGACTTTCTCTTAGAAAGTGGAATGCAAAATGGAAATGCTGGAGACCCCTCGTCTTGCATCAAACCCCTCCTCTACCCAATTGGCAGGGCTGTGATCTGTAGCACTCTGAGCTTCCACTCATTATTCGAAGAGTTAAACCAGGTGGAAAACAAGGAAACCATGAAAATCCCCCAAAACAGGAAGATTATGACAATGTCTTCAGCTTGGAAACCAGCATTTTCTGCCTTTTGAATAGCATCAAATTGCTTAGCACCCTTTTCCTCCGCACACGCAGTTCCTTCTAGCTCATCCACTTCCCTGTCCCTCTCACACACACGGTGGCTGTGCTCTTATTAACAGAGATGGTTGGAAATGATCAAATTTTCAATGACGTTCTTTGTGGAGGTTTGTCGGCCAGTTTATAGAGCCGTCTAAAACTGTCCACCGAAAAGCATTGACAATTTTGGTGTGTTTTCCAATCAGCTCTCATTAACGGTGACATATTTGTAAAGTTAAATCAAGAGGAACAGGTATCTGTGGCAGGGGGGTTATGTTTTTAATAAAATGTGAAAGCTAAATGTAGCACTTGTAGTGGTAGCCAGCCAAGTGCTACTGCAATACTGCAAACCATGGCCAGGGGCATTTCTCTATTTCCTGCACATATGATCAGATTTCTCATATCCCATCCTCCTCAGGAATCATTCTGTGAATGGCAACTCTTCCTACACATGCATCCTCTTGATCGTAGTGCAAGATCCGTGTTCAGTGGACATGACTCAAGAAATGCCCCAAACCACAGGGAAGCAACAAAACATAGATCCTCGGGGTTAGCCCACCTTTCCTCGGTTTCTTGGGTGCTCTGTAGGGCACAAGCCACCACAACTTCAGCCAGGTGAAGGGATACTCCTCTTATCAACCCCCCTGGAAGGGATACTGCTCTCATCAAATAGTGTCGTGCTTTTGTCCCAGATTTCTAAAACCTCTCAATCTGGGTGGATTTAATAGATCCCCTCTCTGGTCAGAGCCTTTATCTGCCAGGGCAGATTTCTCTTTTTATGGTGTCCCATGCTACTACTTGAAATAGAACCTGTCGTTTAAAGAACCCATTCGCTCCTGCCCGCACACCAGCCCTAAGCAAAATGTAGCTGTACAAATCTGACCTTGTGAATCTGGGGCTAGGAGTAGCCTGGCAAAGGTGTGCTGGTGCTGAACACTGTCTGGCTACTTCCAGCCCCCTGTGGGCTTGACATGAACAGTGTGATTTGCCTTCCGCTCCGCTGGGCTGGTTTCACATCCTGCTGCGAGCGTGCAGTGACTCGCTGCCTTGTGTCAGAGTGAGACACCCACTCGGATAAGGGCAGACAGCGCTGACCAGGTGAGCCTCCCCGAAGCTGAGTCCAGCTGGGTAGCCTCAGTAACACCAAGAAGAGAAAACCCTTTTCAAAGAAAGGAGTCTGCTTGTTTTAATTCCCCGCCAGCCAATGGATACAATGGTGGCAGCTCCATGGGCAAAGTACACCTACCCCCTTACAGTTGCCAGAAGAAATTCTGTGGCCAAAACCTGCCAGGGGTTAAGGTTCACACCCTCTCTCTCTCTCTCTCTCTCTCTGCTTCTGAACTCCCCACCCGGATCCGTCAGACTTCTGGGGGCAACAAATGTTTTAACCCATCTGTTGCCATCAATTTTGTAGCCATAATTTGTCCTGACGGGAACCGATTCCTCTAGGGTTTTTATTTTATATTGTTGCTATTTGTTTGTTTTTAGTGTTGGGGGATGGGTCCAGACTGAACCCCTTTTCCAAGGACCCCAAATGATGGAGTCTCCAAAACCCCAAAAGGGAACCCAGTGCTGCAGTTTGGGCCCATCGCCAGTATATTTTTTTAACTCCTATTTTAATCTGCAGTCATTACAAAGTTATCCGCTCCAATATATGCACTTTCCTCCTGCCAGTCACAATTTCTGTGCGTCCAGGGGTCTTGCTACACTACAGTGTCTCTCTCCATATTTAAGATGCTTCTCAGACTGACATGTTTGACTATTTAACTTTTGTCATTTTCAGTTGGGTGGGTTTTATGTAAGGAGAGTCGTGTTTAGTGTTTTGCGTCGCATTATAAAGTCTGGAGCACAGTGGACTTTACTTGGAACTGAGCTGTCTCTATTCACCCCTGCGGGGACCAGCAGCTCCTTGGTGGAGTCGGAGCAGTGAGATGGGAGGTAGACGTGCAGTGGCACGGAGCAATCAGTAGAAAGTTGGCCAAAACTGGTGTTAAAGACCCACCTAATTTAGGATCGTCAGCTCTCTGGGAGGTACAGCACCAACAGGCAGGAAGTATCCAGGGTACTTGATAAGTGTCGGATGGAGATCCTGAGGAACGCCATGTTATGTCAGTACACAATCCTGGACTAAGCAGGGGAGGGATATCTCATGGCTGTATCCTTTTGGGAGAGATTTGCCACATCCCAAGCACCGGGCAGGGAGGGGATCCCTTCCTTGTTCCACTGCACAGAGGTTAGAAAAAGAACTAGACTAGCATGTCATTAGTCCATCTCCTCCTCCCAGCCATGCAGGGTTGTTCCCTACAGGATTCCTGCTCCAGCTGACTTTTAACTTGACCCTCGCCCTTGCCTCATAGCAAGCCAGGTGGCAGTCCCAGAACAGGTGGGGAGTGAAGAGTGACTGGCCAGCTGCCCCCACTCTTCCCCCATAAAGGGAGGGGGAATTTAAAGAGACAGAGCCTTCATTCTGACCCTTCATCTTCCCCCACATCAATTGATGCCAATCCCAGCTTTGCCAGTTTTTGCAAAGGGGTTAAAATATTGGCATAGGCTCACACAGCTGCCACACACGCATGCAGGGTACCAGGGAAATGCTCTCCTTTCCCCACTTAAGACAATGCTAAGAGAGTGGCTGGCTCCTGACCCTGCCCTACAGCGCTGGTGACCCGAAATACGACCCTAAAATGGTTTATCTGCAGTGTTTCTATTCAGACAGCAGAAGGGCAACTGATCTGCAGCTTTTACATCACACTGCTGCAGGTGGCAACTCTGCTCCATGACGCATGGAACCAAGCTGCTGCAGCCCCTGGATTTCCAGGCCTGTATGGACACTTGCTTAGGTCAAGCCTATCAGAAACCTGGGCTGATTCAGACAGGTCACTGACACAAGCCTAACACAGCATGTCTCAGTGACGTGGCAGCAGCTGGGAATGTAACACATTGGGAGGGGGGAGAACCATTAATGAAATTTTGCCCAGTGAAATCAAACTGCAGTGAAATGAGCCACCCATCCCCGTAGCATGTCTCCTGGGCTCCTCCTCCCCTCACTTTCAAGCCTTGTTATAGGCTCAGCAGCTTCCTTCCTACTTGCAGTCGTTTCAGACCTAGCACATCTCTAGTGGCTCTAACCTTTGTTTCAACCTTCTGCGTTTCTGAAGGTATTCCATGGGTAAGAGAGAAAGTGACGCGCCAGGTCAGAACCGACGCAGGACGTCTGACACAGGCTGTCTCTTCCGTCACGCCCTGGGCTTCGAGTGGCGGTGCTGGAACGGAAGGGAGCACCCTGCAGGGAAGGGACAGGGGATTAGGAAGCAGGTCATCTTGAGCCGTGATTGCTTGATGCAGAGTTAAATGAAAGAGAATCACATCTTTTGGTTGGAGCCACTCAGCAGTGCCATTTTTAAAGGTGAAGTTACACTGATGCTGGTACTCTGTGCTCATGCAACCTGGCAGTCATGATCACCTCCACGCCTTACAGACAGGGAATGGTGGGGAGGGGCCTGCCCGCCGAGCAGATTATCAGCCTCAACCCATTTGTTTCTCTCTCTGGTACTTTTCTGGGCCCCATTACGGGGGTATCTGTGCGCCCCACAGTCTTTAGTGTATTTGTCCTCACAGCACCCCTGTGGGCCAGGGCAGGCCTCGTATAGGCACTGTACCGAAGGGAACTGATGCCCAGAGAGGCTAAGTGATTTGTCCAAGGTCACACAAGTGATAGAGCAGGGAAATGTACCCAGGACTCCCAAGTCAGCACCCTCCCCACTGGACCAGTTAAATGGAATTCCCAGCTTCCCTTGGAGGAGCAAACCCTGCACTCGGGTAGTGTAAATCTGGAGTGCCTGAGCGCAGGCCTGCAGGAGTTCTAGGTTTGCTCCTGGGTTACCGTGAGAAGAGCTTGGCCAGACGTGATTCGTTCCCTCTAGACTTGGGGGATGAATGAAATTGAGGAGCCAAGCAGTGGGAGGGCACATGACACAGGGGACTGGTCTGTCTCCCTCCCCCGCACCCCGTTTGCTGTTTCCCTCTTTATAGACTGCACTACCAATTCCAACGCATTAGTGAGTTTGCCCATTGATTTCTCTCCTCTCAGCCCCTCCCTCACCCCCGCACGGTACAATATGGATAATCTGTTGGGATTGCACCTTTTTATAGCACGTTATTAGGCCTGTGTGGAATCTCTGAACAGAACAGAGCCTGTATTTGCATTTTTCCTATTAACCTCTCCTAAGCCGTCATGAGGGCAAGACACGCAACTGCGTTCAAACTAAGGTACCAAAGAGTTAACGTTATCCTAGGTTTACAAATATATTTGTAGAGTTCTTATTAAGCCACATTTATACCAGTGAGATATTATTTTTTATGCTGTAAACTTTATATACATGTTTTTAAGGAAAGATTTTAAAATTAAAGGTGTTTCTTTTTCAACCGTTTTCTTGCTGGTTCCTGATTCGTTTGCCTTTTGGGGAGGTTTTGGCTGTTTTTCTTTCCATAATCTCCTGTCTGGTTGCGTTTGTGTTTTGGTGGGAATGAAGATTAACTGTGGGGAGGCTAAGGGAGAGGAATGTTAATATGCTCTGTCGAGCTCCCCAGGCTTAGGCAAAGCTAAGCCATCGTAGCGGGGCGAGATGGCCCATATAGCCAGCTATTGTGGAGGCGGATCGCCCTGCTCGAGCCCTTCGATTATTGAGCACACAGGGGGTCGGCGCCCTGAGTGGAGGCAGGTGAGTGGATGGATGCCATTCAGTAGCGTTTCGGGGAGATGTGCAAAGAGCTGGGCTCTAGCAATTCCCAGGGAGGACCCATGAGCCCCTCTTGAAGACTCCACCCGCTCCTTCTCCCCACCTGCAAAAAGCCTGTGTCACAGAGAGCTTCCCCAGCACAGTACAGCTATGCCAGAGAGGTGGGGTGAGCCATTCTCCCCACCCCATCCACGGCTGGGCACGTCTCTACAGCACGCCGAGTCCTGGTCGGCCTGTGAGCAAGGCACCCAGCATGGGCCTAGGGATGAGCCAACAGCTCGGGTATGAATGCACCCAAACCTGCTGCATCGCTGGCTGTGGAGCCAAACGCAAACACTGGGCATTCAGGCCCAGCCATCATCAGACTGGGCCTGGAGCCGTGCTGGTCTCTCAGGCCCTGGAGGACAGTCACAGCTTCTCTCTCCGAGTCAGAATAGGAACACAGGGATTGGCAAGGTCCATGTAGCCCAGGTGCTTCGGGGGTAAGAACCTAACAGTAGCAGATGTGGGGTAACCTGTCCTTGCCCTTAATGGCTCATCCTAATCCCAAGCACCTGGAACTTGTCTTAAACCCTGATGCATGAGGTGTAATAGCTCAGAGAGGCCAGGCACAGCGCACGCTCTGGGAGTGGAGGACTGAGAGTGGCGAGGGCGATAGCTGGGGCAGAGTGCCTAGCCTCGGAGCCTGAGTGAGAAGTCACACTTGGTTTGGTTGGGTAGATATCTCTCCCACCCCCCTGGTTTTCCTCCCACCGGGGTTCACCCACCCTTCTCTCCTTCCCCACTGTAATGTGCAGAAATTAGGTAGTGTCCCTTTAAGTAGTTTGGGAGCCCTCCAGAAGAAGCAGGGTGGAGAAGGTCTCCCAAGCTATTTAAAGGGACATTACCCATTTCCTGTATACTCCTCACTCCAGGCTCCCTGCCTCCCACCCCAGCTTTCCCTCTCTGCCTCTGGAGGGCTTCTACGGTCCCCTAGAACCACAGAGAACAGTAGAAGCCAGGCAGGCTACTTCCCAGGATAATGAACCTTGCTTGTTTAGCCTGACCGCTGTAGCCAAGGTCTCAGGCATAGACTACAGCAGGAGACAGTGAAGTCGCCTGCCCTTGGCCGCTGGGATGGCCGGTCCTGTGCTCCTGTCTCTGACGTGCAGTGTCAGTGCAGTGTTGGTTGCTGAACATGAAGCTGCTGGGTTTCTGAGAAGCTCGGGATGGTTCTCCCAAGGAAAAGCCAGACGGGTTTGTTCTGATTCATGTGGCAAGGCTGAGCTGTCAGAGGCAGGCTGGCACCTTTTGTCCCTAAACTGAGTCAGCAGGAGCTGACTCAGCAAGGGGGAAAAAAATCCCCTTCTCAATGAAGACTGCAGCAAGGTCCTGAATGCCCTGGGGAGAGGACAGCTGGAAAACAGGGTGGGGGACTGTAGCTAGCTGTTACTGTGGGATTCAGTTCCCATTCCCCTCCCCGTCCATTCACTCCCTGTCCCCTCGTTGGATTTCAGACCTTTTGTATGAACACAAGCACTAAAGAGAAGCTGCGAGTGTTATAGTGAACACCCTAATGCCCAGGGAAGAAGCGCCAGTCATCAGGGGAGCCAGCTTAGGTGCTTGTTAGCATAATGCTTCACCTGGCCATGAAGTGAGAAGGAATTTCCTTCTTCTGTTTCCCCCTCCATGCTGTGGCAGCAGCAATGAAGCATGGTGGGGTAGGACTGGAATTTGGCTCATGCCCCAGTCCAAATATGAACCATGGAGTGTTGTCTTCGTTAGTCTGCAGAGGAACTGAAACAATCACTCTAATGCAGGGGTCGGCAACCTTTCAGAAGTGGTGTGCCGAGTCTTCATTTATTCACTCTCATTTAAGGTTCCGAGTGCCAGTAATACATTTTAACGTTTTTAGAAGGTCTCTTTCTATGTCTATAATATATAACTAAACTATTGTCGTATGTAAAGTAAATAAGGTTTTTAAAATGTTTAAGAAGCTTCATTTAAAATTAAATTAAAATGCAGAGCTCCCTCAACCAGTGGCCAGAACCCAGGCAGTGTGAGTGCCACTGAAAATCAGCTCGCGTGCCGCCTTCGGCACCCGTGCCATAGGTTGCCTACCCCTGCTCTAATGGGATGTTGGCTCTGAAGCCTAATGATATGATTCTCAGTATTGTTCATTACTCATTTCTGATTATTTTAGCAGAAGTTTATTC
The DNA here is from genome assembly GCF_020497125.1 of Mauremys mutica. Classification (NCBI taxonomy): domain Eukaryota; kingdom Metazoa; phylum Chordata; order Testudines; family Geoemydidae; genus Mauremys; species Mauremys mutica. The sequence continues at coordinate 104,276,596 of NC_059079.1, read as the reverse complement.
TGGTATCATGGGCATAGTAAGGAACTCCCCCCCCTTCCCCCGCCGCCCCTTTCTCCCATCATTCCCTGTCTACATTCTGTGCAAAAGGCCTGTTACTATTTACTCAGGATAAGGCAGATGCAAACTGTTTGCAAGTTCCTACGGGTTAGTTGGTCATTAATTAGACACCTGAGGTTCCTAGTTTGCCAATTAATTATCCTGCAGACCAGCAGTTTTTAATAGGTCTGCACTGTATACATGAGACTTCTTGTCAGTGATATAAAAATGGTGCTAATATAGTCCGGCTGTGTGATAACACTGTTATGCTCTTCACATAGGATGTGCTTGGGCCTGGTGCCATCCCATCAGCCAGCAGATCGAGGGACATGATCATTCTCCTCTATTCGGCACTGGTGAGGCCTCATCTGGAGTACTGTGTCCAGTTTTGGGCCCCGCACTACAAGAAGGACGTGAAAAATTGGAAAGAGTCCAGCGTAGGGCAACAAAAATGATTAGGGGGCTGGAACACATGACTTATGAGGAGAGGCTGAGGGAACCGGGATTATTTAGTCTGCAGAAGAGAAGAATGAGGGGGGATTTGATAGCTGCTTTCAACTACCTGAAAGGGGGTTCCAAAGAGGATGGATCTAGACTGTTCTCAGTGGTAGCAGATGACAGAACAAGGAGTAATGGTCTCAAGTTGCACTGGGGGAGGTTTAGGTTGGATATTAAGAAAAAAAATTTCACTAGGAGGGTGGTGAAGCACTGGAATGGATTCCCTAGGGAGGTGGTGGAATCTCCATCCTTAGAGGTTTTTAAGGTCAGGCTTGACAAAGCCCTGGCTGGGATGATTTAGTTGGGGATTGGTCCTGCTTTGAGCAGGGGGTTGGACTAGATGACTTCCTGAGGTCCCTTCCAACCCTGATATTCTATGATGCTATGATTCATGGCCATAGCCAAAGCAGGAAGGGAAACAGCGACCCACTGACAGAAGGATTGCCCATGGGCTAGCAGAGGCATTGTGGGAGTGTCATTGTGATTATCTAGAGATACTTTCTGGAGGATGCATGCAGTGGTACCAGTGAACTCTGAAGGGGCTCCACGTATAGCCCACCCTGTGCTGGAAGAAAGGTCTCCATCAGGTGGCTCACTTGTGAGAGAGACAGTGCTTAATTTGTGCTAAGGCTGAGCCCCGGCACCTCTGGGCCTGGCAGTTCAGAGCCCCGGCACCTCTGGGCCTGGCGGTTCAGAGCCCCGGCACCTCTGGGCCTGGCGGTTCAGAGCCCCGGCACCTCTGGGCCTGGCGGTTCAGAGCCCCGGCACCTCTGGGCCTGGCGGTTCAGAGCCCCGGCTCCTCTGGGCCTGGCGGTTCAGAGCCCCGGCTCCTCTGGGCCTGGCATGTCAGTTATTAATGTAAAAAAATTGCTTGAGCCTTGGCACCTCTTTCATTACAAATTAGGCACTGGAGAGGGAGGAGACAATAGAAGTAGAGGCCAGTGTAAAATCCGAGATGTTTTCTAGTTCTCTCAATGGCCTGGCTGCAAGACAGCCTCATCTGTAATGCCTCTGCCTTAACGATCACATTTACAAGGAAGGGCAAGTAGCAGCAACAGAGGTAACAGGCCCAGACTGATTCGCCTCTTAATCTGAGCATGAATCGGACAGGGATGGGACAACAGGAACAGCTGAACGTCATTCACGCACAGACAGTGAAAGGATCTGACCTGGCTGCGTCGTCTTGGATGCAAACCGTAAAACCCCTAAATGCAAAGATTTTGTTTGAGCCGCTAAACTCCCGTCGGCTACTGACACGCATGACCCCTGCATGATGCCAGACCCGGGGGTCCATCCTCATGGAGACATCAACACTGAATGCTGCTCCCTTGGTAGAAGACCCTCCTTGATGTCCGCTTAGAGACTTGTCCAGTCACTTCCAACTAGGAAGGGTCACAGCCTGTGAGAGTTTGCTGGATGTGTGCACTAAGTACAGCTCACCCAGTCAGCACAGTTACAAAACTTTCCTTGGAATGAGGTCACATTTTACTTACCAGGCTCAGGATTAACATGAATTCTGCAACTCCTATGAATTAAGTTGTGGTTCGTTAGTCCTAGTTACTCATTTCTTAAGTAGATTTAGTAATGTTAGCGTAGGTCTGCTGTGTAATACAGTGCATCTAGTGTACACGGTGCAAATCCTCTGTCACTGCTCATCTCTGCTTCATCTCCTCCGAAGTGCCTGGAATGCCAGCTTTTCAAAGAACAGCATTGACACTGGTGCAGCAAAGAGTTTATCCTACATCTCGTGTGCGGGACCTGACTTGATCTACCTGCTCTCTCCAGTGTAAAACTATGTAGCAAGATTTCATGATTTCCTCTGACTCCAGTAATTTAGCCTTAAAGTTAGCAGGCGTGCAGTTTCCTCGGTCGCAGTGCCACTAGCAACACTGCACATGCTTGCCCTCCTTTGGGAGTACACTGAATGAGGAGCATCCCTCACAGAGGATAGCTTTTCTTTCTTTCTTTCTTTCTTTCTTAAACCTGTAGCCAACTTCTCAGTGGAGAGCAGTTCTCCCAGCCGCATGTCAGCTCTTGCACGTGTGGTTTCCAGTGAGAGAAAGGCATATGTTTTCCACACACTGATGCTCTAAAGTGGTGCAGCTACGCCAGTGCTGTCTGCATTTCCTGGAGCGTGGCCTACCTGTGCTCTTTGGTGAGAAGGAGCTGGAGGATGACAATGGCCTGGCCCAGGGCCGGCTCTAGACCCCAGCGCGGCAAGCACGCGCGTGGGGCGGCCCTTTCCCGGGGGGGCGGCTGGCTGGTCCGGCGGACCTGCCGCAGTCATGCCTGCGGGAGGTCCACCGGAGCCCCGGGACAACCGGACCTGCCGCAGGCATGACTGCGGAGGGGGCGCTCGTCCCGCGGCTCCAGTGGACCTCCCGCGGGCATGACTGCGGACGGTTCGCAGGCATGCCTGCGGCAGCTCCAGCAGAGCCGCCGGACCTGCGAACCGTCCGCAGCTGCGGGAGGTCCAGCCGAGCCGCGGGACCAGCGAACCGTCCGCAGTCATGCCCGCGGGAGGTCCGCGGCTCCGGGGCGCCTCCCGGGCATGACTGCTTGGGGCGGCCAAAAACGTAGAGCCGCCCCTGGCCTGGCCTCCCAATCGTGGCTTATGGAAATACCTCTCCAGCAATCTGTGTCTGAATGGAGCAGGAGGACAGAGTTCATTCTGCCTCTGGGATGTTGATCAGGTAGTTTTGCCAGCACACACAACGTACCCTTTCAAATGTTCTGTTGCCCCTGGGGTCTGTAGACAGCTCTGAAGCTCTGGTTTCTCCTTGTTGGAATGCAGCAGCAGTCCCTTTGGGTTCACGTTTACTTTTCTGTTCTTTGCCCCTCTGGTACGTTCAGCCCCTGGATGAGTGACCCTTCCCAATTCATCAGTTCCAAAGATAATCGCAGTGAGCCGCTGGTGGGGATGAGCTCAACGGCTGCCTTTCTGGTTGGGGGCTTGATTTGCAGAGGTGCTGAGCACCCATACCTCCATTTCAAATCAGTGAGAGCTGCAAGTGCTCAGCACCTCTGGAAATCAGGCCTTGGGGCTCCCACATCCCTGAGGGGGACAAGTGTTCTCCCAGCACAGGGAGTGGACTTGGAACTTCTGTTCAATGGGATGGTTGGGGAAAGTTGTCCTCTTCCTGCAACCCAGGAATGCCCAGCTCAGTCAGTTCTGATGGCAGCAGATGTGGCAAATGTGCCTAGAAAGAAATCCAGCCAAGTACCAGTTCTGTTTCCTCTTTTCTCTGTGGTCCAGTACATCTGCGCCGAGCTATTTGCAGAGGGCTGCTCTGTTCATGGACACTACTACACGGAAGGAACCTCTGCACAGATGGACACACATGGATTTTGAACGCTGCTGAGGAACATGTAAGAATCTGGAGGGGGCCCCTTTAAGAAAACCAGCTCTCACCAGCAACTCCTTGTGGGGGCCCACAACCCAGGCTAATGTTCCACAATTTATTGAGGAAAATCAAAGGGGTCTGTTTGCTTTTCCCAGATGGAATTACAGCCCCTTATGCATTGGCCAGGGAAGGCTTCAGAACAGTGGTTCAGGAGCCAAATTAGCGATCAACATTACCCAAAAGAGCCACCGCTGTGTGAATTCACTGTTTCCTTTACTATTTTTATATGTAGCTATATTATTCTCACAGCAAAGTGACTGGCCAAGTGTTCTATAATTGGTTAACAATATAGTAAAAGCATCCTGATTGGTTAATAACTTAGATTAGCTAATAATTAAATGACCCGGTGTTTTAATATCATGTGCGGCAAAGAGCCACCGGAGACACATTAAAAAGCCGTTTTCAGCTCCCGAGCCTCAGACTGAGTATCGCTGCGCTATATGTTGAAATGGTTCCCAAGCACGCTGAGCAAGGTTTGGTACCCTCAGTAAAATTGCTTTGTATGTGGAAGACCTGGCATGTGCTGAGCTGTCACCTCACACTGTGGACTATCTATCGATAGTGTCCGAGCACGTGTCCCATGGTGACCTTGTCTCTCTTCTGTTCTTGACTGGGAAGTGTTCTATGAGCGTGTTATGCTTCTGAGTGAAGCAGGGAGACTTCACTGGCGATGCTCAGGGAGCCCTCATTACCTCTTCCTGCCACATCAGGATCCGTTAGGTTGCCCTGCTTTTGCCCTCCGGCTCTTTGATGCCAGTTACCTGGGTAGTAATGCCTGGCATCTGGTGAAATGGGCTCCAGCTGAACAGGCTCGACGCCAGCCTGGAATGAGGCTGGGCGATTGCGCTATGGTACTGAATACGGTGTGTTTAGGTGATGGGATGCCAGCGTCGCTACTGGAGATGGATTAGTATCAGCCATTACATCTTAGGAGAAACAACCGCCAGCAATAGCTTACATGGGCCAGCAGTGTGCTGCAGCCATCAGCTTCCCTTGAAGCCTTCCTAAAAGTGACTCTGTCACGTACGTACTGTAAGAACTTTCCCCCAAGTGCCCGTGACCCATGACCAAAGTCACCAGAAGGGAAGAACCTGGGGTCTTCAGTAGCGAACGCCCAGGCCCTACTATAGACGGTGAGTCTACACTAGCTTTTCCTCCTCCCTCCCAAGTCTGATCTGGTGCTAACATGATAGGAATATTTTCAGCGTTAAGGGCGAGGCCAGGAATAAGGCGATTAGCTGTCTGCATTCAGCAGCCTGTTGTAGTTGCCGGGACCAGCCACTGGGGGTGATATGATCATACACTAAACTAGACTATCACAGCTCAGGCATCCCAGGTCCACTGGCATTCCAGTCCCACCAGCGGTGCTTTGCTTTGTTACCTGTGGATTTCACTGGTTGGTTTGTTGGCATTTTGCACATTCTGCCGTGGGCCTGTCCAGAGGGAAGATGTAATGGATGAGCCGTTTTGAGAGCTTGTTCCTGTCTCTGTAATGTGCTGGGCTGGTTTAGCTCTTGTTCCTTCTGGTGAGTCAGTTCCCTCTGAGTTGGCCTTTGTTCCTGGAAAAAAAGAGGAGAGAGAAACAGCCTTTAAAAATCCCCTCTGGCCAGAGCGAGAGAATTAGCCCAAATGTCCGCTGCACTTTTGAGCAGCCAATCTGCATCATGCACCTCACCTGCAGACACCCAGCTCTGGGACGTGACCTTCATTTGAGACAGAATCCCCCTCTCTGCCCTGCTCTGCAGATTTTAGTGGTGATTCTGCTTTCCTTGGCTAAGCCAGGAGAAGCTGCTGTGCTGAAAGGAAATATTTTCCTTCCAAAAGCTGCCTGCTCTTTAAAACCCCCATGGACTTTCCTCACAGCCTCCAGGGCTAGCCAGTGTTAATTAAATTCTGACCCAAATCCTGGACCCCCGATCCACAAAGAGACTTTACATCTATGCTACTACGTGGCATTTCTGTGGCACAGCTTTTCAGGGGCCCTCGTTACAAATTCTGATTATTTAGTGCCAAACCACATTTATGCCATTTCTGGTTTTCCCGTCCCCGCCCCCTGCTGTTTTGTTCCTGCCAGACAGAAGAGTGAAGGGAGCAGATAAATCGTCACCTTTGGGTCTTGTGCTTGATTAAGTCAAGCCCCGACTTAGCTATGGACAAGGTCAAATCAGCCTCAGTTTGGTTTTATGCCTTGGCACTTGCATGCAGGGTATTTCCTGCTGTGCTCATTTTAACACACTTCGATGTTAGCGTTAATTTGGTTTCAGTTTTCTTTCCTGGCTTTGAACTAGATCTGGCTTGAACGGCTACTGTTATGTAAGAAGGGGACTGCTTCCAGAAATCGGTCATTCGCTAAGAGCTCGGCCGATAAATAACAACAGTAATGCGTAGATCTCACACCTATTTGAGAAAGGACTCTTTGAAGCCTCCCACTTGCATAAACAGGGCATTTGGTGGCAGCAGATTCAGCTGGACCAGCAAAGCCTGCACTGACAAGCCCAGCTTGGTAATGATAAAAGATATTGGAAACTCTGTGGTGACCGGTGTCAGGGCCGGCTCCAAGCACCAGCGCAGCAAGCAGGTGCTTGGGGCAGCCAACGGAAAGGGGCGGCACGTCCGGGTCTTCGGCGGTAACGCTGCCGCCGAAGTGCTGCCGATTGCGGCTTTTTTTGTTTTTTTTTTCCCGCTTGGGGCTGGAAAAACGCTGGAGCCGGCCCTGACCGGTGTGCAACAAACCGGTGGTCTCAGTCGCGTGCCCAGTGGGCAAGTTCCCACATCATAAACCCCCATCAAAGTGAGCATTTATTGACTCCCTTCTTGGCAGCCTCAGCAGAGAGCATGAGCCACATCACCTGTCATTCACAGGGCTGAGGCACATCAGGAGCAGAAGACTCTTTCCCTATGGGCAGCTTATTCCATAGGCACCTGCCAAAGAGTTTCTTGCACCTTCCTCTGAACGCTGGTACTGGCCACTAGCAAGAGCCCAGACTTGATGGGCCAAGGATCTGATACAGTATGGCGTCCCCACATGGGCAGTGCAAATGGGCGAAGCTTGCACTGCCACTGTCTGTGTTTCATCTTCTCTATCAATCAACAGAGGACTGCAGCTTTCAGACATGTCTCACAACGAGCACTGAAGCCCCTTAAAGAAATGTAAAGTTAAGAAGCGCGTTCTACCTCACCAGCACATGTGGAATCCCCATTGCTGCTCATGGGCGTCAGATGCATGTATGGAGGAAACAATGAATCACTAATGGCTGAGCTCATGTCTAGTGCTTCTCCACCCCACCCCATCCTCTGGCCTGACCAGAGAAGCCGAGCTGCAGTCATGCAACTGGAGATGGTGCCTGGCTGAGACATCTAACTACACCTATCTGCCAGATTCTGGCAGCTGAAGGAATTATTTGGAAGGATCTCATGGTACAGGTCACAAAGCATATTCCTAACCTCACTTTCCATAAACCTGCTCTAAGCCATGCCTTTGAAAAGGGTGTCTCATTATGGCAAGAAGGCAGACATATAATTTTGCAATGTGAGTGTCACCTCAGAGCATAAGACTATATGGAAAAACCAAAATCCTTTCTTAAGCTCCTTCCATACAGGAAAAATACGGTCAGAGCAGAAGTGGGGCTGGAACACCACGAAGTTTATGGTAAATTGTCTCCCCTGCTAGATGCATCAAGGTACCAAATCACTGACAGGAGTTTTGCAAGCCTGCCTTTCCCATCTCCAGGATGGAGAGAAAAAAGCAGCGATGCTCCTTGCATGCATTTGAGGTCAGGGGCGCTGGCACAATTTTTATAGTGGGGGAGGGGGGGTGCTGTGAACCATTGAACCAAACTGTAAATCCTGTATATAATGGAAACCACTTCAAGCCAGGGGGTGCAGCAGCATCCCCCGCATCCCTCGTTCCAGCACCTGTGTTTGAGGTCTCCTGACATTTTGCAGAAGCACTGGCACAAGGATCTCTTTGACCATTTACAAGTTGCAAAGTGCTAAAGGAAAAGGCAGCTGGTGCCATCTGCAGAATGCACCATGTGCTATGTATCGGGCCACATCCTCAGAGGGTGGAAATTGCCATAGCCCCATTGACTTCACTGGCGCGACATTGATTTACATTAACTGAGTCCCTGGCCCACTGACCGCACGTAGCCCCATAAAGCTGTTTTGCGCCAAAGTTCAGCACAGAACTGCTGCTTTAGCACATATAGCCCGTGGCTCTTGTTTACAATGGTCTCGGCAGAGTGAGAAGTGGCCACAACTTCGCTAATGCTTGAGGATAATGCTCTTGCACGTGGCTCACTGAACTGTCCTACTGTTGGTGCTAGTGGGGAGGCCTAACCTGGGGTGCTTCTCCTGGCATTTAAAATGTCCCTATATAAACCAAACAACGCTCCTCCCATGCATTGGATGCCTGATGCCCCCTATGGAATAATGGCCTCAGGTACAACCTCGCTTCTACAAACTGAATCCTGAGGATTCAGTCCTTACGTGGACATCACTCTCTCTGATTTCACTGGGAAGCCGCAGATGAAGGCCCTCAGGGTTTGACTCTATGCGCCAGCGCCTCCACGGCTGTACCTCAGTGTGCTCCCTGGCTTGACACAACCTGCTCTTGGTGCCAAATTGGCCCTGACAATCCCTTTGAAATGATTTGGGATTCATTTCTGCCGTGGTGGGAATGCAGTCGAATTCTCGACAGCCGGGCCCCCAGCCCTGCAGCTTACCATCGGGCTGTTGCAGTGCGTTGGCCTGTCCCTGCAGCTTACACTAGTGCGTGTTTTGTGTCAAGAATGTTTTCTGTAAAGCTCCGCTTCATGCTCCAGCTTTTCTGACCGTAAATAATTGATCGTCACACACCCAGAAGGAGACGGGTGGGAGGTGGCTAACCCAGGCCTATGATGAAGGTTGGGTTTGGGGAAGGGCAGAGCGGTGTGCAGCATTGTCCTCTGCCATTGGTGACACTGTATAACTCTCTTTAAAAAAAAATAAATAAATAGGGATTTCCTAACGTGTGGTCAAAAGGAGAAGTTTATCCCGGAATGCGAGGGCAGCAGAGAACAGTTGAAGACGGCTCAGCAGCGCTTTCCAGTCCAGCCTTCTCCATTCTACTCGGGAGGATCCATTGAGCTGAAGCACTTGTTTCTTCACCTGCATCACAGCATACCTGACCTGTGCTGAAGAGGCACCTGCAGCCCAGGGGAGATGGAGCCTGCCATCCTGGTGCTTCTGGTGGCAGCTGGCATCTGGCATGGTAGGTCTGACAGCACCAACTGCACTGAGCCAATGTGAGCCCGTGGCAGCTGGAAAGCAGTGGCATGTAGGATGTGGCTAGAGAGATACTTGCACGTTGGGGAGACTCTTTCTGCACAACCCACAGGTAATTGTGCAGAACAGGAGGGATCCCAAGCTCCCTGGTCAGCGTTTGCTCCATCCTTTCTCCAGCAAACTCCCATTAAAGTCACTGGGCCAGATTTTTAAAGCTTTTTAGGGCTCTAAAGATGCAGATAGACGCCGAGTGGGGTTTGCAAAAGCACTCGAGCACCTAACGGCTTCAGAAACACCTTTAAAAACCTGGCCCTGAGAGCTCTGCCTGAGTCAGGATGGAACTCAGCAAGGTGCTCTGGGTATGGCGCAAAGAGCATGCAGCCCTGAGCCCAAAAGGGAGTGCAGCACTCACGATCACACCCCCTGCCAAGCAAGGGGGGCCGGGCTGAAGCGGTATAGCCCCTCATTCAGCAGACTGTTGCAATGGTGGGAGAGTTAACAGGCGGCCCCTACGACACAGACGGAATAGGCAAGGGGTGGTTTGCCTTGCAGACTCATTGTGGCTCATTTATAGCACTGGGCACAAGAGAATGACTATGCGCTAAGAGCAACATGCCAACATTATCAGGGATTTACAGGACGATTTGAGGCTCCTAGGGCCAAAGGTATTTAGGGGCCTAAAGATGCAGAGAGGCACCAAGTGGAGTTTACAGATCAGGTTACGCACCTAACTCCCTTGACTTTTGTTCTGTCTGTACAGCGCCTCGCACGGGGGTCCCGGTCCCTGACGAGGGGTCCGAGATGTTCTGAGAATCCAGATAATAAATAACAACAGGAGTTAGGCACCTAACGTACTTAGGCAGCTTTGTAAATGCGTCTAGGTGCCAATCTGCCTGTATCAATCTGGTCCCTTGTGTCCCAGCTGTTAGAGCAAAGAGCTAGGAACCGGTAGAGCCCCAGGACAGATCTCAGTTAAGCTGTGGGCTTGTTCTAGTAGTAACACCGGTACCGTTGTTTTGAACCTATAGACACGCTAAGTGTTATTGGATGAGCATGGACAAGCCTTGGTGGGGTTTTTTCCCTCTTGGGAAGGCTGTGTAAAAAGCAGGATCCTCAGTGAAAATCAGGTGCTGCATCTGAGGGGCGCTTATTCTCAACTCAGTCCCCCTCCGCTCAAGAGCACCAGCGATTCATTGCTATGAGGATGTAGGAGAACCAGCGGACTAGCCTGCCCTGGTTCCTGCAGATGCACTGTAACCTATGCAGGGGCTAGGGTATTGCTATGGTGTGTCAGCTTGTGTTTGAGGGTTGCAGCCCTTTGGTGATGCTGGTGGTGCATATAGATTAGATGGTCTCGTGCCTTATGACCCAGTGTTTCCACCTCCAGCTGTCTAGTGCCACGTTTCTTGCTCCATTATAATCTATTCCCATGGCAGCAACGTCTTTTCCGACAGTTTTTTTTATGTCATCTCTTCGCCTTCCCTTTTCTGTTTTGCACCAAGTGGGATCCAGTCAAAGGCTTGTCTAGGAATACTGGGTTTTTTATATCCCTACAACATGCCTTAGCCACTTCAGCCTGCTTTCTCCAGCCGCTGTGAATACAGACGAATAAGGGCTTGGCCAAGGGAATTGTTAAGCCTTTCAGTGGAATGGGATGGGAGAGGAATACAGCAAAGTCTGGGCTGTCTAGTCTGATTTGGATGCTATACCCGTTCCATGTCACTATCTCTTTTCAATCCTCCAAGAGAAGCATGCAGGATTCTCCAGCCCAGATTGGACATCTGCAAAATAAAGTATGGAAAGGGGGCCCCTCTGGAAACTGAGTGTTTTCTGGTTTTGCATCTCAAGCAATGGTGACATTGTGGGAGAGGTTCCCTCCCCAGCTCCCCTCTCCTGCTGCGCCCACTCCTTTAAGGAATTGTGCAGTTCCTCCATGAAACTGAGGACCTGGGACTGTCCCAGGAAGACGGAATGGCTGGGAACCCTGGGCAGGATGGGATCTTGGATAATGGGGACTAGGCAGTTACCGGGGAGACACAGGGTTTCCTGGAGCCTAGAGAACTCTGTCAGGATCCCCACTGGAAACATGGACACGTTTACAATGTAGAGCCACATTCAGGAGGTCCATAGCATTAGGGTTGCTAGGTGTTTCCCTACTGAGTAGCCCCATGAAACCTTTGACAGCTGAGTTTTATCACAGTTATTCAGAAATCCCTCAGCACCAAGACTCTTGAAGCATCCCAAGGTTTGCGTGCAGCAGCATTATCCCTGCATAAGTCTCCAGTGGGTTGTATTTTGTTTTCTGTCTGACTTTGATTAACCTGTTTCTTGACTCCTTAGCTGTTTCTTTTGGCATTGCTGTGTTTCCCCCTGCTAGGTCATGGTACATGGGTCCCAGATATGCTATGTTTCTTTTATAACTTTGGGCCCAGTTCCCAAACGTGGCATCCCTGCCCCCAGATCAAATAGGCTGGCCAAATCCCACATCAGCTGCCCAACTCGCATGCAGGGGTTGGTTGTTTGCATATCCAAGTGTGGGATCTGGGCACCCTTTTAAGGCGCCTGTGTTTGAAGATTGGGCTGACCGCTCCAAAGGAGTTAGGCTTCTAACGTCTGTTCATTTCATTGGATGTTAGGAAACTAAATAGAAGTTAGAAGCTTAACTCCTTCAGAACATTCAGCCCTGAGTGTTTGACTCCTTGCATGCTGGGACGTGTTTACCAAGGGTCTACACCATTTTCCAGGGGGTCCTAACAAAGGCATGGAGTGCCACTTCACTGGGCATCCCCACAGGACACTGAGGGATGGAATGTGGGCTATGCTCCAGTAGGGACACAGATGTAAGGTTATTCCTGTTTCTGGAGGCTTCCTGGCTATTAGAATAATATGGACTGGACAGCTGGGATGTGTGTGAGAGAGAGAGATTGGGCACTGAAGGATGCTGCAGTTGACTCTGGTTAGTTAGTGCCTTGGTAATTGCATCTAATGCAGGACACTGAGCCATGAGGCCCCATGCCCTTTCAATTTCCAACACCTGGTTTAAGTCCTGCTGACCTCTGTGTGAGCCTGGGGGACAGCGCTGGGCCTCCATCCATTCTCAGGCTGGAACCTCCCTGGATACCAGCATCTGCCTCTGAGCTTACAGTCCCCGAGAAAACAAGTTTCAAAAAGAACAAGCAGCTCTGGCCAGATGAAGGGGTCTGGCTAATTGTCGTGGCTGGGATAGTAGAGGGGGATGGGCCTCATCCTGCAACTGGAGGTCATTGTTACACAACCGTGGTGTGGTGAAGCCAATGGCCAGCAGTTACCGACAACAATGAGGAAGTTGGTGGGTGACACTCTCTAGCTTCGTGTGAGATTGCATTCTGGTCAGCGGGAGAACAGAAGCCTGCGCCAGAGCTCCTGCCACGTTACCGAGGGGGAGGGGGCTGATTTACTGTCCTAATGCGTCTCACCAGCCACTCCGCTCACACTCGGGCACTGGCCCTGATGCAGGCCTTATCTGCTTTCATCAAAGCTAGCTCAGGTATGTCTACATGTGCTGTGATCACACCTCCCCACTGCAGTGTAGACATTTCCTTAATACTAATGGCCAATGCTAAGTTTACCAAGCAAACCAGTTAGGTGATACAGAGACAGCAAGGCACACTGATGGCTGGACGAGAAACCAACATACGAGCAGATCCACTCCCATACCCTCATACAGAGCTCTAGCACAGAAGGGAGCAGGAAACTATAGCTATATGGAAAATATGGTTTCAAAAGGATTGTAAGATATTTCCTTCTCTGCTTGGGAATAAATGCGGTTTTTCCTGTTTCTGTAAGAAGTCAAAAACCAGCAAGAAAAAGTTCAAGAGGAAGAAATGTCAAATATTCCATATCTCGTCCTTTCCGATTTCTCATACGTGTAGCTCTGTCGGAGTCTGCTCGTTGAGTTAGACCACGTCTACACTAAGAGCACTTTGCCAGTGTAGGAAGGGTTTTTAAACTTGAGTGTATGTTCCTTTAAGATCTGGGGAAGGGGTTAGTATCTGAGGAAAAGCAGAAGTGGGAGAATAGCCAGCTCCTGGAAGGGGCTTGCTGTGTATTGGGGGGGAAGCCAACCCCCTCAGAGCACAGAGAGCCATTTGCAATGTGTTTCCTGTCCCCTGAAAGAAAACCTGTCATGAGGATGTTACTGCAGCTTTTTCCCCATAAGGCACTGATTCATTTTTCACTTCCCCCATCTCCATAAATACAGGCAGTGACTAAAAGAACTCGCTGACAAGACAAAAAAAATGTGTTTCTCTCTGACAGCGATGGCTGAAGGAGGTTCCAGGTTCCCCTTTACTCAAACTGATGAAGGAGTTAGTTCCACAATGTCTCTTAAAGGCAAATAGGGCAACTCAAATTCAGGCCTGAAGTCTGACCCATTGCAAAATGGTGATCATTGGGCTCGGACAGGGGTCGGCCACCTTTCAGAAGTGCTGTGCTGAGTCTTCATTTATTCACTCTCATTTAAGGTTTCGTGCGCCAGTAATACATTGTAACGTTTTTAGACGGTCTCTCTCTGTAAGTCTATAATATATAACTAAACTATTGTTGTATGTAAAGTAAATAAGGTTTTTAAAATGTTTAAGAAGCTTCATTTAAAATTAAATTAAAACGCAGATCTTATCAGTTTAGTGCAATGGTTCTTAACCTGGGGTGCACACCCCCCCTGGGGGTGCGAGACATGCGAGATTTTTTTTAGAAGGTAAATCATCGAAAACACAAATTAAGCACAGGCACGTAAGTACAACTACTTTGTTTAATCAAACCCATGTATTTATTAACATACATTTTTTAACGATTACTGTAATACACAAAGTTTTCAACTTTTTAAGCTAATTGTAGTGTAATTTTTGAGAAGGGGTGCGAGAACATATTTTGAGAACTCCAGACCATCGGCAGGCTGAGCAGGGCCGGGTGTAGTGTATTAAATTTCTCCCCGTAGGAATGTGCTACTTACGGTGTACTACTTACGGCTGCCAGTCCTGGTGCTCCGCAAGTAGCACATTCCTACGGGGAGAAATTTAATGCAGCGGGCTGAGCAGCTCAGCCCACTGCCAGTCTGGGGATCCATCTGCTGGCTCCTGCCAGCCCGGGTCCCGGCCGCCGATCCCACTCAGCCCGCTACTGGCGTGGGGTTCCATTCACCCAGGCCGGCAGCGGGCTGAGCAGGGGCAGTGGCCAGGACCCCGGCTGGCAGCTGTGTGCCAGTAAAAATCAGCTCATGTGCCGCCTTTGGCACATGTGCCGCAGGTTGCCAACCCCTGTGCTAGGAGATCATGTGGCCCAGTGCATAAGTGCAGGACTGTGAGTTAGGAGGACTGGGTTCCACCACTGGCCCTGCCAATCACTCACTGTTTGACCTTGGCTAAGTCACTTAACTGCTCTGTGCCTCAGTTTCCCCATCTGTAAAATGGGAATACTACTACTTCCCTTTATACAATTCTTTGAGTACCAAGGATAAAGTTCTATCAGATCTGGGTAGTTATCTGGCCTCTATCACCATAGTATTTGAGTAGTTATATAGGTACTATGTATGATTTTGTAATTTTCAAAATCCATTACTCCGCCACCAAGAAATTAAAGTTTCCCCAAAAGTTTTTGATACAAAATCAGTGCTTTGAACTCTTTCAATTGGCTCTGCACAAAATAGTTTGGCACATTTCTTTCCTGTTCTGTTCTGATGTTAGCACTTATGTAGTACACAGAAAGAAGTAAACAGAAGAAAACTGCATTGATTGCTGCTGGATTAAAAATACAGGAGTAGGATTATGTCCCAACACAATTTGCATCATGTGCTTACAGTTCCACAGTGAAATTTACAGCCAAATAAATCCTGATCTATAGGAAAAGAACAACTTCTAAGACAGTAAAACAAAGAAACTCCGGAGCCTGGATTAATCAGCGCAAAGGAGTGGATTTTGCCACCTAAGACTCTGAATGTTCTGACACCAAATACCCCTCCTAGCCTAAAATTCAGGCCATCGGAGAAGTAATTAAAATAAAAAGCCCAGCCAACCAAATCAGCCTAGAATCTCTGCTGTGTGTATGAAATGAACCAAAACTCCAGTTCTGGCCAGCGAGCCCAGTCTTTATGACAACTCTTCTTTGTGCCCTTGCTAAGATATTCCCTGCAAGGTGAGATGAGATCTCACCAGTTTATCTGTACGGCACGTTGGTTGCTCACCCATCCTCTCTTTCTTGTTTGCAGGCTCGGCATCTCCGACACTCAACCCTAATGTCACCGCCATGATTGTGAACAAGGGAACCCCTGTGAACTTGCACTGCTCTGGGGATTTCAGCGTGGAATGGGTCAGCACAAGACACAATATGATCGTGAACTCCACTGGCACTAGCAGCACACTCAGTATTACCAGTGCCAGTTACAGGGACACCGGCACCTATCAGTGCGCTTATACCAATAGCAGTGACATGGAGCGAGCATCCATCCATCTCTTTGTGAGAGGTAGCTAATGCCATTCCTTCACGTACTGTCACACTCGTTTAAGGGTTGTCTGCAAAGGATAGTTTTACCTGTTACACCGATATAATTACCAGTTATACCAATACCATTATGCCGGTATAACCCTCTCCCCCCACTATGGGCACTCTCATTCCCCCTTAAGGAGACAATGTGGCCTCATGGATAAAGCACTAGACTGGGCCTCAGAAGGCCTGGAGTCAATATTCCTGGCCTCCCACTGGTTTGCTAGATGAGCTGGGCAAGTCAAGTCACTGCTCCGTGCCTCAGATTTCCCTTCTGTAAAATGGGGATCATGTAGGGTGATCAGACAGCAAATGTGAAAAATCGGGACAGAGGGTGGGGGGTAATAGGCGCCTATACAAAAAAAAGACCCAAAAATCAGGACTGTCCCTATAAAATTGGGACATCTGGTCATCCTAGGATCATGATACTGCCTTCCTTTGTAAAGTGCCTAGAGATCTGTGGATGAAAAATGCTATGTAAGAGCTGGATATTCCAGATAAGAGCTACTCCGGAATTAGAGTGGCTTTCTTTATTTGTTTTGCTTAAACCCTTTCCAAAACAGCATAAGCTAAACCAGAAGGTTCTCTTATGCCGGAACATATACTGGAGAGACCTCGCTGGGACCTAGACCAATATAGTTTGCATTTAAATTCACACCTTGTATCATTATAACGTTCTCGTGTAGGCAGGCTTTGCTTACTGCTTCTAGTACATTCCTCTAGTGCAGCGTTTCTCAACTGTTTTGGTATTGGGGACCAGCTTGCTGCCTTCCTAAACTGTATCAGCAGAAATCTCAGGGACCAGCGCTGGTCTTTGGATCAGTTGTTAAGAAACGTTGTCTAGTGCACACGCTGGGGCCTGTCACCTGGCTTCTGCTGAATATACACTGCCAGGCATAGGGTTTGCTGTTTGGGGTGCTGTGATGACGTCACAGACAGAAATCCACGGTGCACGGCGAGCCACGGTGCTCTGCTCCCGCCATTCCGTGAAGGCATGCAGCAGATCACCCCCTAGTGTAATATTGTGCCTGTGAAACGGTTGTCCTAATGGTTTCAGTAACAAGGGCTTACCAATGTGATTAATGGAAACCCCATAGACAGACTCCTCATTAGCCAATCAGCTAGCATCTTCAAGCTTAGCCTTTTTATTAATAAAACCAGCAGCCCCAGTTGAAAGGTAATTTTCACTGAGTGCCTGGTGCTTCTCTAACTGTCCCTCTCAGTCTCTGTCTCACACATGCCATCACACCTGTACTCGTGCTACAAATTGTCCCCTCTCCTTAGGTATCATAGGCTGCCCCTGTCGTGCCAAATGAGCTGTAAAGAACTAATGAGCCATAGGGTTATCAATAGGAGCGGGCCTTTCAGTGCTATAGCTGTTTAATGCAAGGCAGACAGAAGGCTGAACCTACACTGAAATGTACCTGCTGGAAACCCATCCCAAGTGTATACGCTTTGCTTGATTTCACTCTCTGGCTTGTCTTATTCCTTTGATAGATCCCGAGAAGGTGTGGTATGTCCCTAGCATCAGTGTCAGAGTAAGCGAAGGCCGTGATGCACAGCTGCCATGTCTGATCACTGACCCAGAGTATGGATCCAACGTTACCCTGCTGAAGGATGACAATCCTCCAGTCTTACCAGGGACCGAGTTTTCTTTCAGCCCTCGGGATGGAGTAACCATATACAGTGTGCAGCAAGCTCATAAAGGATATTACATGTGTGGGGCCCTGATCAACGGAAAAGTGAAGAGGTCATCGAAAATCCGATTGATTGTTCTGAAAGGTAAAGGGTTGGGTTTCTGATCACTCTTCCAGCAGTTCCCTGGGGAGGCAGCTATTGTTAACTCTGCCAGGAGCAGGTCTGGGGGAGCTCGTTTGGGGAAAGGTCAGACAAGTTAGAGATGGAAATGACCTACCGGGCCACGAAGGATGGAATTTTCAAAGGAGCCTAAGGGACTTAGGTGAACAGTTCCCACTGAAATTCAATGGGATTTGGTCACCTAATCCCCATAGACACCTTTATAAAGCAGAGCCGAAGTCCATCCCTCTACCACTGCTGGATTGTTTCTGACTGTGTATTGCCAGGACTTTGTGCAGTCTAGTTTTAAATGTTCCCATTGATGGGGTTCTCTGAGAGACTGTTCCACAGCCTCACAGGACCCTTTTCTCTGTACTCTGTTTAGCACTGATGTGCTATTGGACAGTCCCGTGTACACTGCTGTTACTACATGAATAATTCATTTTATCAATGGATTCCTATTAATGCTGACGATACCCCTGGCACCTTGTTCCTCCACCTCCTGGCTGTTTGCATCGTGCAGATCCTTGCACATGCATCCAGCAGCCTGAAGGAAAATCTGTTTTTCCTACTGGCACACTGCAAATCCTGAGGCCTTGGTGCAGTTGTCTTGCAGATGGGCAAACAGGCAGATGGAACAGGGATTCCCTACCCTTTCAGACTTTTGAGCCACCTCGTGGTGATGGCCCCGCCCTGAAAGTGGTAGTGCTGGGAGGAGTGAGGAGGATGATGGTGGTGAAGGTGGTGGCAATGATGGGTGAAGGGATTAAAGTGGATGGCGGCAAGAGCTAAGCAGCCAAGTCCTTGGGGATTCTTCAAGGATGCAGAGGCAAGCCCTCCTGTAACTAATCCTTGCCCCTCTCTGCCTTTCTTTAGCAACGGTAAAGCCGCTCGCAGTCACGGTGGAGCAAAAAGACCATGTGCGAATACAGGGGGAAATTTTCCAGATCACCTGCAATGTAATTTCTCCTTCCCACAAGTACAACGTCAAGTGGATCCATCCAGCTCAGAATGTAAGTTGTTTTCCTCTGTCCGTAGGGGGAATGTGATCTCTCTGGAAAATGGGGAGGGAGAAGCTGGCCAGAGTCATTCCTGACTCACAGAGTCTTCCATATGGTAGCAGCTGGTGGGAGCACAGTACTGAAGCTCATGATTAGACTGCATATTGTACACAAACGCGGGAGACCGAAGCACAGCCATCCTTTCGCTCTCTCCTTTGTTGCAGTGACAGTTTTTCCCTGGAACCTAACCCCTGCATTTACATTAATTCTTATGGGGAAATTGGATTCGTTTAACATTGTTTCACTTAAAGTTGCATTTTTCAGGAACAGAATTACAACGTTAAGTGAGGAGTTCCTGTATTAGCACACAAAATACAGCCGTCTGTTCAGATAATGCAATGTAACTATAGCTCATAATCAAAGGGCTGACAATGACGGCAAAGAAATCTATATGCCTGTCTATGCTACAAGTATCTGCACTGACAACTTCAATTAACTGTATCTGTTTGTCGCCACTTGTCTGCATTTTAGCCATATAAATTCTCAGACGAGGTCTAGTGGGGTAGAAAATGAGATGAAGGGCACAGTAATCACTAATTTGTTCCAAAACAAATCAGTCTAACATCCCTTCCCTATGGCTGCAGGTCACCACCACGACCAACATCAACTTTGAAGATGGGGACTATTACGTTTCCGTCACCTTATACATTCCAGCGGTGACAACAGGAGACAGTGGGAGATACAGTTGTGTAGCAAACAATTCTGTGGGATCCAGTAATTCTTCAACTGTGCTCCAGGTTGTAGGTGAGAAATTCCTGAATGGGCAAGAGAAGTGAGATCATGAAATGTGTGCACACACGCACATCCGCATCTCCCTCATTCCCTCCCATTGCTGGGGGAAGGAGGGCTCAGATCTAAATGTGCTCCCCCGCCAAGTAGAGACCAGGGGCTTGGCAAAGGGAACGGACTAGACTCCTGGAGGATTGTCACAGTGCTCGACTCACTGCTGCAGCACCTCCTGCTGGTCATCTCCAACCCTTGGAGGGCCCTCTGCAGGCCGGTGTCCCACTGCCGCTGGCCCCCGTGTCCATCCTGGACCTGGTGCCCCTTTACCCAGGAGCTGCCCCCTGGCAATACCCCCACACTCTCAGGGTCTCCCCACCCAGGGGAACCCCCAACCCTCTATAACCACCTTGCCTCAGTCTGGGCTACTGCCAGTCATCACCAAGCCTCTGCTCCCTGGGGCAGACTGCAGTGTAAAAGCCACTCATCATAGGCAAGGGGCAGAGGTGGCTCCAGGCACCAAGCACGTGCCTGGGGCGGCAAGCCACCGGGGGGCAGCCTGCCGGTCACCTTGAGGGCGGCAGTCAGGCAGCCTTTGGTGGCTTGCCTGCAGGGAGTCCGCTGGTTCCACGGCTTCGGCAGCAATTCGGCCCCGGGTACGCCAAAGGCACGGGACTGGCGGATCTCCCGCAGGCGTGCCACCAAAGGCTGCCTGACTTCCTTGCTTGTGGCGGCAAAATATATAGAGCCGCCCCTGGCAAGGGGGTTGGACCAGCTGCCTCTGCCTAGGTCTGGGCCGCCCCTCTGCAGCCCTAGTACCCTTTCATGGGCCCTCACCTCGGTCTGCAGCCTGGGGCTCTGTTAGGCTGGAGCTCCCCAGCTCCCTCTGCCCTTCCCCAGCACTGCTCTGCACTGCTCTGCTCTAGGTACCCTCCTCAGCTTCCCAGGCAGCCAGGTCCTCCTCTCTCCATGTAGCTAGAGAGAGTGTCTGTCAGCTCCTGGCTCACTGGCCTTTTATAGGGCCAGCTGTGGCCTGATTGGGGTGTGGCCCAGCTGCAGCTGCTTCCCCAATCAGCCTAGTAGCTGCTTTCTCCTCACCACAGCCCTCTCCAGGGCTGCTTTTAAGCCCTCCAAGGCATGGTGGGGTGGTCACCCCACCACAGGGATGCGCAGGTGATACAGCTTGCTAGCATAGCCACATCACTCTTTAGCATAGCTGACTCAGCCAGTGCGTTCAGCTCCTCCCCCTTCCCAGCTATCCTGTCACCTAATCAGTTAACCTCAAGTCCTTGTCATATCAGCTGTTCCCTCCACTAGCTGAGTATGGCTCACACTTTATAGTAAGGTTCTATTTATAAAGTGTTTATGGATGGTGCATAGATGCTGTACGCTTGTTGCAGACATGAGTAGTGTACGTCACACATGGCAATATGAACACCAGCAGACAGTGTTAAAGATATTCATAAGCCATGGTTTAGACAACCAATTAACCTGCTGGACTCTAACAATCTCTAGCAATTGATTTGCCATCTATTAACCCTTTATAAATGGAACCTTAATATGAAGTGTGACCTGGGTACGCCCCAGCCTCTGAGAGTAGCTGAAAGCCCATCAGGAAAAGACAGCAGTGCACTGAGAGAGTGTAATTTCATTGTCCGGCGTCAGGCTGAGCTGGATCCCACCAGGAACTGGGATCAGCAAAGACTTCTCTGCGCCCAAGCCAATCGTGGTGTAAAGGCGGGCGACTATGGAGCTCAGTGGAGATGGGCTGAATTCAGGCTATGCCAGGGCTAAATGTGGATGACCCTTGTCCTTCACAGACACACCCACTGATTGGTTTTGCTCTTTTGTCCCTCAGAGGGAGGTTACGTACGTCTGTTGCCCATGCAGAACAGCAGCCACGAAGTAAAGTTGGGAGGAAATCTGGAACTGCGGGTCTTGATTGAGGCTTACCCCAGACTTAGCAACTGGAGTTGGACACATGAGAATCCTTCCCAACACTCTGTGAGCGCCCTACCCAACGACCAAATGGTCCCTGGTAACAACAGGTAGAGTATCTCCTCTCGCCTTCGTGCTCATCAGCAGAGTATTTCCAACACTGCCAGCTGGATCCTTTCCATTGGGAACAGGGTCCCCTACAGCAGACCCCTTCTAGGGGGGATTGTCTGGTAGAAAATTATTCAGTTTAAAGGGCCAAGGGGATTATCCTCCCTTATCCAGGGAGCAAGGCAGCCTTTCCTTGGGCAGCACCACAGGGGAAGTCCCCATCGCTCTCATGGGCATTTGCTACTGTCGTTCATGTTTGTTCATTTTTTGGTTGGGAGGCAAAGAAAATGCAAGTATGGGCTGAGGACAGGGTGGCTTCTCTCAATCCAAACAGACACAGCAATAAAGACAGCCATGTCTTTGTAATTCCCATGGGATGTGACGGGGCGGAGGCAGCCATACGCCTGTGTGTCTCCTATTGCATCAGCCCCTTCCGTTACCAGGGGCTGCACACCACAGATCCACACTCAGTCCACAAGCCAGAGCAACAGCCCCTATCCTCCACTGTGGTCCCAGCTGACTCCAGCTGAGACCGAATTCCCTAAATGGCCTCTCCCACGTTCACTTGCACGTCAGCTCCACCTGCTGACTTCACCAGCGGCCATGGAGCCTCTCACACAGGCTGGGGGATGATGGCCAATGCTGGAGGCAGGTCAGAGGCAGATGAGATGTGGCCAGAAGCCATAGGAAAAGAGCTGGCTGGGACCTCACATGTGTCACTACACGCAGTGCCCCACAAAAGCTAGAGCCGACCCAGACCACAGCAGCACATTTAAAGAACAGAACCTTCTGTTAATTGGGAAGAACTGGCTATTTCCCCTTTTGTTTCTCAGAAACAATTATGCACCGGACGAGGAACTGGAGCATTGAACTATGGAGAGGGCCCCCGTCACTCAGAGTCAGGGTTCTAAGGGCTATATTGGGGTTCAGGAGCACTAATGGGATGGGATAGATGGTGGGGCAAGTTGAGTAATCAGGGGAAAGTCCATCTTTTCAAAATCTGTGTGGCTGGCCATTCCCGGTCCTTCTCAGTTACAAACTGGAGACGGACTCTCCGCAGTGTCTGAGTTCTCTCTCCCACTGGGGAGGGCGTACTGTAACCTCTCCGGAGTTTGCTGTTGTCCAACACACTTTGTTGGGTCAGCACTATAGATAGCAAGGGAAATAGGGGAACATCACATGGGAGGCAAGCTGCTCACTTCATCTCCTGCCCCAGCCAGGGGGATGGTAAGAAGATATCGTTATGGAGGGTGTGGAGAGAAAAGTGTCCCCAACTTCTCCCCACACACATAGGGATTATAGTAATCACCATCTCTCTGGGCTCAATCAAGTCATGCTTGCCAGGCACTTTAAAATCCTTGGCTGAAGGTGCTACTATAAAAGTATCTTGCAAACTTGAATTGATTGAGTCCAGAGAAGCGGTCATATTGTCATCTCCATTTCACAGATAGCCTCTCGGCAAGAGGTTCTCTAAGTGACTTGCTTATGGTCACAGAGAGAGTCAGTGGCAGAGCTAGGAACAGAACCAGAGTCCGAACTTCCAATCTTTTGCTTTAGCCACTGGACTTTAACCTGTCTGGGTTGGCAACCCAGAAGAGCCAATGATATTACGTGGCAGCTGTTTACCGATTCCTGCTGCCTTTCATGTCACTGTTTACATCACAAGATGCATTCAAGGTCAGTGGAAGCTGCATGTGCTTAGCCCTTTGAAAACCAGGCCTGGAGAGGGGAAAGTGTTCATAGCACTCCAAGGCCGGCACAGCACAGGAGCAGGTGTCTAGTCCAGGCTCCTGGGTCAAGGCAGGGACAGAAGCTCCTGTGGATATGATGCTGAGATCCCTCTTGCAGGTCTCTAGAGCCCAGCCAGCTGAAGATCCAAGTCTGCATAGCACTCTCCAAACAGAACAGAGAGTAACGCTGCTGTCCTGGCCAAAATCCTCACTCTCAGAAGAACAGGTCTCCTGTCCAAGGGGAAGATTTTCATTGCCTTTCACAGGGGGTGAAGCAGCTAACGGCCATTGGTGCCACTGAAAGGCTCGGTGTGGATTATTGCTAGGAACGCACTGGCGGCTGCAAATGTGCATGCAGTGGTTGCACCAGCACTGCGCAGCATTGAGAGACCTGATTGTTTTTTAATATGCAGCTTCCTTCAGTTGCTTTTATTCTCTCGGGACAGGTACAACAACACGCTCTCCCTGAACCGGCTGAAAGAAGATGAAAGGGGACTGTATACATTCTATGCTGCGAATGATGCGGCCAATGCATCCGTGACCTTCAGCATCACCCTGAAATGTAAGTGCCCTGCTCTGTGCTGCTTCTCTCGTGCCGCCAAATCTGCGACGCAGCAGATGGAGACCACACAGCAGCCAACAGGCAAGGGGATGAGCGGAGATGGTTCTTGCTCTTCCTGCCAGCAAACAAGGAGCTTACAGACTTAGTTCCAGGAAGGCAGCTGGCACAGGAACAATCAAAGCAGCCACGGAGAACATCAAAGCTGCTAAATGCTGCCTCACTTATGCGGGTGGGGTGGTGCACTCGGGAGAGTGATGGTAACAATTGCCAGAGCGGCCCTTTCACAGTAATCATGGTGCTTTTCAACCCTTGCTCTCCAAGCCCTTTACAATGGTGGGTCATTTGTCCCTGTGTCACAGCCAGAAGTTCCAAGGTACAGTGACGGTAACATGGCAGAGTCGGCATATAGGGAAGGTGTTAAGCTTCCTACTGTACTGTATTTGGTGCATTACCCACCAGTAAATGATGACAAATATATCATCATATATTTACATTAAATACCAGGACTCACTGTATAGATCTTACTACATTCATTACTGTATTCAAACCACAGCGTTGTTACGAATTCCAGCTTAGCAGAGGTGAATTTATCCAATGATAGGTACTGCAGGGTCTCTGGATAGGCAGGGTTGTTGTAGCTGTGCTGGTCCCAGGATATTAGAGAGAAAAAGGAGGTGAGATATCATCTTTTATTGGGCCAACTTCTGCTGGTGAGAGAGACAAGCTTTCAAGCTTACACCTGAAGCAGAGCTCTGTGTGGCTGGAAAGCTTGTCTCTCTCACCAGGAGAAGTTGGTCCAGTAAAAGATATTAGCTCCCTGATCTTGTTCTCTGGGTAGACAGATTACCAAGATACAGCACAGGGTAGGGGCAGTGCAGAACCTGGATCCTGAAGACCAGACCAAGAGACCAAATGGAGCTCTTACGGTACCCTCTTCCTCCAAACACATAGCACAGCTCCTGCCATTTTGACACTGCACATAAATAAGTGGGATTGAAATGTAGAGAGAGCTGTGTTCATATGACTTTTGTACCTAACACTCCTTTGCATTCCCTATTCAGTCCCGCCTGAGGTCCATCATGTCGGGATGGTATTCAATGACTCAACGAGCCATCACTGTATAGCCAGTGGTTACCCAGCTCCACATATTGAGTGGTATCAGTGCCCTGGGCCTGCAGACAGGTGAGAAACATCAGAGAGGGCTGGGAAGCCTTCCACTGTGCAATGCACCCAATCGCAATCCCAGGGCTTGCCACTTCCTTCCCTGCCTCTGCATTAGGAACCCGAGATTCCCCATAGATGTCATCTGTATTTGCTAAACTGCTCAGCACAGACTTGCAAAAAATACATGACAATATGTCAGAGTTCTGTCCAATATTACAACAACAGAGAATTCTTCTGCTATTTAAAATAGATGTTTATAGATCTCAGCGTCTGTCCTGGGGTGCCTTTCCAACACTAGAAGGTGATGGGTACCAGTTCCTACTAGCAGTGTCTAGAATACCCTCTAAAACATGCTTGCTGAGAGGGGAGACCTGCTTAATGTGCCATTGCCCCAAAATCCAGCCCCGGTGCATCATTTGGGAAGAGACGTCAATGAGAAGCCATTCCCCAGTCATGAAGCTGCTAGGGAAGGAGATCGTTGGCACAATCAAGCTGATGCAGCCCATGCAATGAGCAGGGTTGGGGCCAGTTTTTCCATTCATGCACAGGGGCCCTGCTTTGCTGACCATCTCTATCACCTGAATGCAGGGGGTAAGAGGGCAGTGCGGTGCCACCACTGAATTACTTCCTTAGGCAGGTCTATTCTCTCTGAAGTTGGAGGGGCAACAAGGAGCATTATGACCCCAGACCTCTTGTCTAGCCCTCTGCGCTGAGGTAGCAATAGATTCCATTTGTAGTCAGGCGTGCTCCATGGAAATGTTTTCTCTCCCCTGCTTGGTGTTTCTGCAGATGTGACCAGGGAAGAACACTGATTTGGAATGACACCAACCCATGGGTCATAAGCAAATTGCCCTTTGGAAAGGTGAAAGTAGAGAGCATCCTTCAAATTAAAGAGTTTGAATACAATGTTACCTTTTGCTGCTGGGCCATTAACAGCGAGGGGAATGACTCACAGATGCATAGCGTAGTCCCTTTGCCAGGTGAGATAAATCAGAGCATTTATTATTTATAGATCATTAATCAATTTAATCCAGGCCTCAACTAAAGATGGCTACAGGCCATTGGGGATCCAGTCTTCCTGTACATATATGCCAAATGCCCCACTAACTGCTCTTGTTGAGTTCCTTATGAGGGCAATCAGATCAATCCTAATTTGAAGGGCTTAAGTATGTCTCTTTTCCCCCCTGCCCCCAATCCCTGATAACACACCGCTAAGGAGGACTTCAGTTTTCATTTCTTGCATCTGTGAGGACATCACTGGTGACCTGGAGAATTTGGGTTTGAATCCTCTGGAGGCTTGAGGGGATGATGGGTAAATCTTTAGTGCAGTGCCAGGGATTTTAGCCATACAACTCCTTAGAACATCAAGGAGACCCAGAGATTTCATCTCAAGACTTTTATTGCTACAAACATAGGCTACTCACTTAGCTAAGCAAGCAATGCCAATGACAAAAGAAACTGTTGTATCGGCACGTCCAATTCCAGTAGAGGGCATCAACACACACGCAGCTCAGACCAAAAATGTGCCAAACCACTCATTTTCATGCTCAAAGCCATACCCTTTTTCTCAGGTATTTATATGGATTTGCTAACTTAATCCAGAGTGAAACTTGGCTTTGCAGGCTGCTGAGCGTGGAGAGGACAGTGAAAACCGTCCCATCTTAGACATGCCGCAAAATGGCCATTGTTCATCAGAAGGACCTGCTTTTAGTTGTTACATTTATAAGTAAAGTACTGACAAAGATCAAATGCATAATAGCCACCTGTTTCCTACCACAGTGAGAATTTTTTGTCCACCCCTTAGCGCATATGAACCATGTTAGCACTGGGTAGAGTCACACAACAAGATGCTTGAGATGTAGATGGTAAGGTGGAGGTTAGTTATATTTCCTGGGTTTATTAGGACAGTTGGTTCTACTAGAACTGTATGACTGTCCTGTTCCTCCACTAGTGCTTACTGTAACATAAGGGACATGCATCTGCTGGTGCTGATATCCCACATGCAGGCCAGGACAGAGGTATATGCGAATGGAAGCACTAGACAACATTCTGTATGGAACAGGCCTGCATTGGCCTTGGGCAGATGGACTAATAGGCTCCTTTTATTGTTAATCATTCTGGGTCAAATCCTGAGGTCTTTACTCAAAAGGATTTTACTCTGTCCTTATTCCGGCACATTCTCACTGAATATGGGTCTCGGGAGCTGTCTGTGTATTATGAAGGGCTGGGTGGTTTGTGTTATTCGTCCCTGGTTTTAGTATATACTTTGTAGTACAATATCTTTTATCTTGAAAAATTACCTCCCTCCCCTGACTCCTTTGGGGGCAGCACATCAGCTCTGGGGCCACCCCCATGTAATTAGGTACAGGGGGATTCTAGAGCAAATAGCTGGTTGGGTAAAATGCTAGCATGGATGATGCTCTAGTGAAATAAACACTTGAATGGCTGGTTCTCACCGTCTTCCCTTTGTTTCTCTAGAAAAAATCCGGATGCTCCCACATGAGCTCTTCAACCCCATTCTCTCCACCTCTGTGGGAATATTGGTCCTGCTTCTCCTGCTGCTGCTCTTCCTGCTGTACAAATATAATCAGGTCAGACTCTGATTCCTGTTCTCTGGAGGGAGAGAGACTGTCACGCATGCATAAATGTCGGTATACACAGCACTGCCCCTACCCAGCGATGCAGCCAGTGGGTTCGCCACAATGGCCCAGAGCCTCAAAAACATTTAGGCTCCTTTAACTTCCACTCCAAGCCATGGAAGTTAAGAGCCTGAGGATCTGTGCCAATGAGTTGACATCTCACTGAAGCTCCATTGGCTCTTAGCTGGGATACTGTAAGATCTGGGAATGATCACCAGTCCCTGAGCCCATTGCTCTTGCCCTGGGCTCTGACATGAGGGCGATGGAAAAGGGAATTGAGGGCTCATCTTCTATTTGACCTTATTTTCCTCTATTAATTTGGAGGGGGAAATAACAAGCTGGGCTGCGCCTGCCCCTGCCTGGGAGATAAAGCGAAGGGGGAGTGTACAAGAAGTATCTCCCACACTCATTTGCACCCACGCTGGGCACACTCGCAGTAGGGAGCATTAGCCCTGGACCTGGCAAACGCCAGTGGTTGTATCAGCCTGCTGGAAGGGGGCAGGGTGAGGATGGGGGTATAGATGAGCCCAGCAGGCAAGGTCAGGCTATGCCCACTTAAAGGGCGGCAGATCTGCCCTTCTGATGCACACTGATCTAGACCCCCAGGAGGAATTTTAACTCGGTGCCTGCCTCAGGGCCCCTCCCCCACCACAAGAATGTGGCTTCAACCTGATCTCTCATTAGTCACTCAATACCAGTGGAAGTCTGATGCAACCCCCCAAAAGCCCCGCCATGAATTGCACAGGCTCTTGCTCCCCCAGTGACTCATCCCAGTGTCACTGGCTCACAGATCTGTGCAAGATGTTACTCAGAGCACTGGGCAAAGGTGCTAGCTCCTGCTTCTCTGAACTGTCACATGTGAACGGTAAGAGTATTTTGCATGGGTCAGCTGAAACGTGCAGTCAGCTGAGGGCAAAACTTTGCCTTTCCAACCAGAGTGTTGCAATTTTTTCCTCAGTTTCCCCCTCTCCCCGCTAAGCAAAAAGCTGTTTCCACAGTGAAAGTGGGTGCTGGGAATGCTAACGCCCAATTGTCTCTAGTGAGACTTCTCTATTGTCTTCAAACAGGAACTGCCCCCGTTTTCTTTTGCTTTGGGGAAATCAGTGATAGAATTTTGGTAATAAACCACCAATTGTCCCTCCTTGCACAACTGCTGAAAACAGGATTTCTTTTCCCGTCAGAGTCGAAGGGTTTTTGTTTGTTTGTTTGTTTTTTCCCCACGGCTCTTGTTACATGCCCTGCTGCATGTGTTTCAGCGAGTGAGCATAAGGGAGCTTTATCCTCAGTTGTTGAACTCCTGTTTCTTGTCTGTTTAAGCTGATAATTAGCATGTAATCTCTTATGAAATGAGGAAAAGCTAGAAGAGGTGTCTTCCGTTCTGAGAAATCTCAGTCCCAGGCAGAGTAACTGAGACCTCAGCTCTGGATTCTACCAGCACTGGAAGGAACAAGCCCTCAGCCACCGATATGGAGAGAGAGGCCAGTGAGGACCTGAGTGCAAGCACAGCACCAATGATGCTGGGAATTTAGGAGGGCCTTGGAACACCCAGAGAAACAGGAGGTGCTTCTGAAAGGATGCATCACTGCTGGGTTTCTTAATCCACCCTGGATCCCTGCAGCCTGAGACAATTCATGGGAAAAAAATCAGCAATGCTCCCCGTGCATGTGCAGGCTACAGTGAACTAAACCCAGGTGCACACCTTTGATGCAATGTAGGACCTACCCTAATTGCAGCAGTTTCTGGGGACTTGGACCTGCTGCCTTCTTCTATCATTGGACAGACCTTTGTGGGTGCAGGTGTTTAATCCTTAGACCTTGGATCAGGACGAAGGGAAAACTGCCCAGCCAGGAAACACAGAGAACTTGCACTAGCCTTAGGTGGTGTCCATCTACCTCAGTCTTTCTCCTTTTCATGCCTGTGGCCCACCCAGCTCTCTAACCATCCACACGGGTGACTCACCTTTGTCTGCAACTGCCCAGCAGCAGCAGGAGGAGGAGGAAGCGGTGGAGGAGGAAAAATTTCCACATCCAGGAGCTTGGCCGCAAAGTGAATCATCGCATTGAGCCAGCACGCTCCACTCCTTCTGCCAGTGGATAAAGACAAGACCAAGGCCCTGCTGTGCAGACAGAGGAGATGTCTCATGGGAGTGGGCAGCACAGATCACTCTAACGCCAAACTGTTTCACTTCCTCTTTTTCCTTACATCAGTCTGGTCTCCCCCATCCTTCTGACGTGATATTGACAACAACCGTTTCAAGCTGATGGCTGCTTCTGTCCACCGCCGAGAACGGCTTGCCCTCCCCTTCCCTGCCTGTTTACTTCTGCTGGAATCAGAAACAGGCAGAAGAGGAGAAATGCTAAGTTCTATTTCTCTGTTTTAAAAGGAACAAAACACATGCCAGTGCTGTGCTCAGCGAAATGGAGTCAGAGCACAAGGCGGTGCTGGTTCAGGAATGCAATGGGGAGGAAGGAAGGCCCCTTTAGGAGATTTCCACTGAAACAAAAGCACCTGCTATGCTGACATCTGCTGCCCACTCAAACCATCTAGAGAGGTGCTTCCTCCATTTGTGGGACACACCAGCTGTTCTAGCGCCATGTTCCCAGATGCTCTAGCCTGCTTGTCCAGAGAATGAAAAGAGACAGACAGTTTAGGAGAACACTGCAGGCCCCTTGCTGCTACTCGAGGAGGAAAATGGGAGTGCCAGCCTAAATGCCGACCTCAGCTGATGGAATGTGTAGTCCTTAACATTCAACCAAGAACAGGGGGCAATCAGGCTTCATGACCAGCCAGAAGGACCCATGATGTAGGTCATAATGCTTAGAACCAGCTTATCAGCTTTCTCTCCATTCACCCCACATTCAAAAGCAAGAAGCCCTAGATGGTATAAAAATAGGACTCTCCACAAAATCTATGGATCTATGTGAGGAGAGCGTGATGCCCCAGGGAATGTGGTGGGGATTTAAAGTCATTGTAATAAGCTGCACTGGTTTTACAGAGCCTTGTAGAGTAGGAGAAGGAATCTTGATTAATCAGATTCTCTTCTTTACAGAAACCAAAATACCAGGTGCGGTGGAAGATCATTGAGGCCTGCGAAGGGAATAACTACATCTTTATTGACCCTACGCAATTGCCTTACAATGAGAAATGGGAATTCCCCAGGAACAACCTGCAGTTTGGTGAGAAACATTCAGAGCTTCTCTATTGTTGGTCAGTAATTCGACTCACAGATCCAGATTCTCTGATGTGCAAAGCTAAAAGGACGCTGAGGATGTCCAAACCCTTGCGTTCTCTTGCGTACAGGATTAGAACAATGCAATACAATATTGCCCCCATCCAAACACTCATGTCCTCTTGCATGCAGAACTACAAACAACATGATCCTGCCCTTTCTGCAGCCTTCCACATGCTCTCACATACAGAGCTAGGGTGACATGATTCTGTCCTGACCTGTCACGTGCAGGCTCACACATTCAGAATGAGATCACCCTCTCTAGACTTTTTCTGACATGCAGAGCTAGATTGATTCCATGTCTGGACACTCACTTCCTTACAACTCTGCCTTCACGCCCAGTGAATGCCCCATACATGTAGGCAGAGCTCCATTCACTCGTGGAATATTGCTCACATGTTCTGCATCTTGCTGCTGACATGTCACTAGGCCATCCGGAGGGTCTGTCCAAAGCAGTTCTTTTGAAAATCACCATCACTGGGTTGTTGTTTGGTTGGTTGGTTCTTCTAAGCACATTTATTTTTGTAGGAAAGATCCTGGGAGCAGGAGCCTTTGGAAAAGTGATAGAAGCCACTGCTTTCGGGCTGGGGAAGGAAGACACTGTCCTCAAAGTGGCTGTGAAGATGCTCAAATGTAAGTCAAGAGCAGAGTGCAGAGCAAGACACACTGAAAACACAAACCCATGTGCATAACATTTGGGGTGTGCTTGTTGCACTGGTTGCCAATAATGGATTAAAATGCATGTTTTTTAGGCATCAGTTGTGGCAAGGCAGCCATAGCTGTCCTAGGCAGCTACATCCAGGCAAAGAAAGCATGTTCATCATCTCATGCCTCAGCTCTTTCCTCCTCTCTCCCTACCTATTTTTCTATTGTTTTCCTCTCTCTCATTTTTAACTCTTTCATCCCCTTTCCTGCCTCCCCCAGCTCTCTCTCACCCTTTCTTTTCTCCTCCCCACCACCTCTTCTCTCCTTCTGTCCCTACTCCATGTCAGACTTGAGGTAATCTTTTCCAATTTTATTCCAGCAACAGCCCACACAGATGAACAGGAGGCCCTTATGTCTGAGCTGAAAATCATGAGTCACTTGGGCCACCATGAGAACATTGTTAACCTGCTGGGAGCCTGTACTTATGGAGGTAGGATGAGATGGCACCATTCCCTCTAAGAGCCTCAGTAGACATCCTCCTGAATTCTGTTTTCAGTGACACCTCCACCTCCAGGGGAACACTAGGGCCTTTACACACTTCTTAAGTTGCTGACTCCTCCTATAGTCCCAAGGAGAGGGTCTGCTTAGATGATCATAATGGTGCCTTCTGGCCTTAAATCTATGAACATTCCTGTGGAGGCTTTCCATGCTTATTTCTTCTTCAGGGAGCTCCTGCCTACCTGAGCTAGCAGAGCTGCCCATCCCATTGCCTAGCCAGGCTCCAAGAATTAGGGACCATTAGCATGGAGACCTATATCTGACTGAAGCTGCAGTCTCAAGATTATCTAACTTATTAGAATCTACCATTTTCACCAGAGATGGAGACTGACACCAAACCTGTGTATGTACTCATGCGCCTATTCACCCCCACACATCCAAGCATGCCATTCTAAAGAGGAAACCAGGCCGCCAGGAGAGAGAGGGAAAGGGTGCAATGAAGTCACCTCTTGGTGATTACCACTTCCTATTTTTTAGGCCCAATTCTGGTCATCACTGAGTACTGTCGCTATGGAGATCTGCTGAATTTCCTGCGGAAGAACGCAGAGTCCATAATCATCCAGGACTCAAGCCTGGACTCCTCTCTGGATAGCACAGCCGATTACAAAAACATCTATCTGGAGAAGAAGTATGTCCGAAGGTAAGACTCAGGACTGGAGATTGGACATGCAAGCACTGGAATAAATTGCCTAGGGAGACTGTGGAATCTCCATCATTGGAGATTTTTAAGAGCAGGTTAGACAAACACCTGTCAGAAATGGTCTAGATAATACTTAGTCCTGCCTTGAGTGCAGGGGACTAGACTAGAAAACCTCTCGAGGTCCCATCCAGTCCTATGATTCCATGCAGAATTCCAGTGCCTGACAGCAGGAGGCAATGGGAAGGTTTTATTGGCAGGGGGTTGGGAGGTCATGGTACTCACACGTAGAAATATTTCACTTAAAAAAGTATAGGTAATTTTTAAAAAATGCTCTCTAAAGCCAGAATGCACCTGGCCAGGCCTTGGGAGTGGAAAATTGTGACTGGCACATTTCAGAAACCTCTGAAAATTACCGACGATTTCCACACCAATGTGATTTTATGCTTCTTATTCATTCTCCCCCCTCGCACTCCTCATCTCAGCTACTGAGACAAAACTATTCCGTTGTTTGCAATTGGTGTCATGTCTCAGAATGAGATCTAGCCAGTCACACCGATCCAGGAAATACCTTTTACAGAAGGAAAAGTGCATTTCTAGAAAAGGTAGTTACAAACTATTTCTTTGCTGAATGCTCCCACCCACAATCTAATTAGCATGGGGTATATAGATCATTATTCACTTTGCTCTGCAGTTCAGCTTTTAAAATACGCCAAACCTCACAGGTAACTTGGAAGTGTTTTCTCTGCCCAGCACCCTGGGGTCAAAGGGTGAAAAGACAGATATAGCCCCGATTGTTTTTAACTTGTCCCCTCTCTGTTGTTCTCTCTGGTTCAGTGATAGTGGGTTTGCAAGCCAGTGTTTGGAGACCTATGTTGAAATGAGACCTGTGCCATCAGACGCCATGCCAGCAGGGGGTAAGTTACAAGGTATGGTTTCCATCTCCCATTGGGCTCTGCATTCTGATAGGCATACTGCTTGTATCATTCCCCATTGTGGGCCAGGATCCAGCGCACTCAGCACTTACATCTCCTGCCAGAAGACACTTCTTGCGTTAACCATAAAGAGCTCTTCTCTGTTCCAGGCAAGAATGCAGAGGAAGAACAGGATACTCGGCCCCTGGATCTGTATGACCTGTTGCAGTTCTCCAATCAGGTGGCCCAGGGAATGGCCTTCCTTGCCTCAAAGAATGTAAGTGGCAAAGAGGACGGTGGCCCAAGGGCTGCCCACCAGGTTAAGAAAGAAATACACAGTTAGCCCATAGCATAAAGCATCTGAGGGACAAAACTTTTGTCAGCCTTGTGAACTGGGGTGGAACCTCTGTCCCTGAGCCTTCTGAGCCTGCTGTGGATACATGCCCCTTCCATCTTGGGCAAGGGGGCTAGCAAAGAGGCCTCTAGTATTCAACTTCCACTTTTTTGGGATGCAGGATAATGGGTCTTCCTTGCTGATGTGGCCTCACCCAGTAGCCAGTTCAGATTTCATTCCATAATCCTGCTTATGTGTCATGGAGAGTGACAACTGAATTTTGTGTGTGTGTTGTGTGCCATTTTCACATCTCTTCCACTCGGCTTTTACATTAGGGCAAAACTTAGGCTCTGCACGGTCCTGCACTTATAGTCTTTTTTCCCAGGAAAAAGGAAAAGAAGGTGGCAGTTTACATTTCTGCCTGAACCTGGTTATATATATTTTAAGAAAGAGCAAATGTACTGACTGTTCTCCATTGACATGGTCTGCAAAGACCCCATACATCTGAGACTCCATCAACACGGCACCCAAGGGCAGGGCTGAGTGATTCCAGGATATAGTATGAAGTGTTTCAGAAGCAAAGTGGAGTGAACTGGATTCAAAAAAGAATTTAAATAAGTTCACGGAGGAGAGGTCCATCACTGGCTATTAGCCAAGCTAGTCAGGGATGTAACCCCATGCTCTGGACAACCCTAAACCGCTGGCTTCCAGGAGCCAGCAAGAGAAGACAGGTGGATCTCTCCAAATTGCCCTGTTCTGTGCACTGCCCCTGAAGCTCTGCTACTGGGCGGTGTCAGACACAGGATGCTGGACTAGATGGACCATTGGTCTGATTCCATATGGCAGTTCTTATGTTGATAACAAATTGTAGGAAGGGACACACATAAAATGAGAGAGCGCATCTGAAATTGTAATTGCTGACATCTAGTATTTTCAAAGGGCTTCATCAATTCACCTGCCCTGCAACTGTTGGGTAGGCAATTACCTTCTTCTTATAGGGAAGAAAGGCAGAGGTTTTGAGTGTGTTCCATCACTGTAGCAGGATAATTTATTTGGATGCTGTTTTGCCGTTTGTCCTGTCCAGTGCATCCACCGGGACTTGGCAGCAAGGAATGTGCTAGTGACCCACGGACGAGTAGCCAAAATCTGTGACTTTGGGCTGGCGAGGGACATCATGAATGATTCAAACTATGTCGTCAAAGGCAATGTAAGTAACGGGGAGCATTAGCAGAGGTGAGGTATAGGGCAGGGATTCTCAAACTTCATCGCACCGCGACCCTCTTCTGAGCACAAAAAATTACTACATGAGCGGAGGAGGGGGGACAAAGGCCGGAGCCCACCCGCGTCCCACAGCCCAGGATGGGAGGTCCAAAACCCCACCACCCCTGTGCGGGGTGGGTGAGGCGAACTGAAACCCAAGGGCTTCAGGCCCAGGCAGGGGTCCTGCAACCTAAGTCCCGACCCCCCAGGTGGGGGTCGGGCTTCAGCCCTGGGCCCCAGCAAGTCTAAGCCAGACCAGGCAAGCCCACTAAAACAGGGTCATGACCCAACCCATCGTTTGAGAACCGCTGGGGTGGGGTGTTTAAGGGGGGGAGGATGTGGTTAAGGACAGAGGGGGAGAGAACAGGACTAGAATTGTGCAGGTTGCCCGAGTGGAACGTTTTGCCCTTACAGGCCCGTCTGCCGGTGAAGTGGATGGCCCCAGAGAGTATCTTTGACTGCATATACACTGTGCAAAGCGATGTGTGGTCCTACGGCATCCTCCTCTGGGAGATCTTCTCGCTGGGTAAGGAAGGGTCCTTCAGAGTTCTCTTTGCATTTCACTTACCTCCATCACGTACCCAGACACAAATGTCTTTAGGCAACGAGACTGGGGAAGGGCTGAGTGAGAAACTGGGCTGTGGGAAGTAGGGCAAAGCAACCTATTTAACACCAGCTGTACAAATTACTCGTCCTTGTCAGTGTCTGTTACCATCAGCAACCTGCCACAGTAACTGTCCTTCTCGGGCACGAGAAACTCAGTCCATGCAAACGCCTGCAGCACCACTCCAAGGCAGGTTGCTTATTGAGCTTGATTGCGAGCTCTCTCGTTATCATGTCTGCTCTAAACCGGAGCTTGTTTTCTGTTGTGGTTGCAGGTAAAAGCCCATACCCTGGCATGCTGGTGAATAGCAAGTTTTACAGCATGGTGAAGCAGGGGTATCAGATGGCCAGACCAGACTTTGCTCCGATGGAAATGTAAGTACAAGCCGCCCGGAAATGCAGTCGCTGCCCCTGGCAATGCACAGGTAGCAAAGGAAGCAGGCACCACAGCCAGTGAAAAAGCTAGTGCTAGGTTATTCAGGGTACTGAGGGCCAATGAGCTCTCCTGCTGGAAAGTTAATGATTTACTTACTAGAGCGCTACGGATAGACTCAAGCCACAAAGTTTCCAGCCCGATTTCCAACAGGGCCCAGTTTGGGAGTGTTTGGTCTCGGATTTTGTTTCAGACTCACTCTGCTTAGAGCCTGTCATTTTGCTGCTGAAGATGGCACGTAATGCTACAGGCAGTAATGCCATAGCCTAGGGATATTGCCGCTGGATATACTAGCATGCAGGGATGGGGCTTTCTAGGAATGGACTGTAGTTTCCTTCCAGAAAGCACCATGACATGGCACGACACCACCTTGTAAATATTAAGGAAATGTTTTTTTATCCCAGTGAATCCCCTTAACCATTGAAGGTAGGAATGTAAACATTCTTGCAGCCAGCAGAAAAGCAGCAAGCTATAATATACAGTCCACGCTGGTAAAGCAGGGATTCCCTGAATGTGTGGCTTCTGGCTCTTTAGGTGTCTAGCAGGAGTCTGTACTTTGCTCTCCTAGAGCAACTTCCAACTGAGGCACTCAAAAGCACTTCACCAATATTTATTAATTACTCCTCGCAAGCATGTAGGGTAAGTAGACAGAGAGGGTGAAGGATATCTCAGGCCAAAAGGTCATACACCCCAAGGATGAAGTACGTCCATCCCATTACAGCTCCCTGGGAGAGCCTTGGGCACATCAGCATGCCCCTTGCTCAACGTGAGGCTAACACTAGGTACTGCTGTTTGATGCTGCAGGTATCGCATCATGCAAGCATGTTGGAATCTGCAACCCACCCGACGGCCCACCTTTGACCAGATATGCCATTTCATTCAAAAGCAACTGGACGCCAACAAGGAACAGGTGAGACACTTTGGAGACTTAGGTGCAGATAAGTAGGGGGAGAAAAAGGATGTTCCTTTCCATCCGCCAGCAATACAGGGCCCTGCCTTATCTGTCGCTTCTCATCTTTTAATTAAAAGACAC
The DNA here is from genome assembly GCF_020497125.1 of Mauremys mutica. NCBI lineage: Eukaryota > Metazoa > Chordata > Testudines > Geoemydidae > Mauremys > Mauremys mutica. The sequence goes on along the minus strand of NC_059079.1, from coordinate 104,239,509 downwards.
TTTTTAGTGCTGGTGGAAAGCACGGAAAGGGATGGAACTGGAGTACAAAGTCCCCCAACTTGCCCTCACATAGGTACATTGGCAGCACTAGTTTTCTGACGGCATCCATTTATTTCAGCACTAGGGACCACTACTAAGTGCTAAGGAAATGGGTAAGCCACCTCGCTGATTCAGTTGAAGCTGCCAGTAGCCATGATGTTCTGCGGTGTGGACACGTCTACATCTCCATTCATTTCACATGGGCAACTGGTGGCAGCAACAGTACTCTGTCACTCCTAACCTGGAGTGGCACGGAAGCAGTGAGGCAAGAGATGCCATCTCATGAACAGTATCCTGAGCTATCCAAGTGGCCCTAGAGGAAGCACTGATTTGCTCTCCAGGAGGCACCTAAGCAGGACATTGATCATCAACATTAGCTCCCTGACACTTAAACATGCCCTACTCTTGCCTGGCCAGTAGCAGCTTGTAAATCAATTAAGTGCTAAGAAGGCTTAAAAAAAATAATACATCACTTAGTACTGTGCATAGCTGGAGATGCACAAGTACTTCAGTGTCGGAGCCTCTCTGCTTTGCCAACTGGAGCACAAGTTACAGTCGTGCCATAGAAGACACAGTATCAACAGCACATACCGTATTAACCGATTACGGGGGGGAGCTAGAAGTCTAGTTCATGCCTTACATATCAGGGTAGTGCCCAGCTCCTGTGCATTCAATCCCTACTGAAATCAAAGGCAATTCCGCATCTCCCCCCAAAAGATAAGAAAATCCACCAATATAAATCTACGCAAAAATGATGAGTCTCCTGGCTGTGGAAGCAGCAGCAGCATTTTCATGATGGGTGTGATATGGAGAACTAGGCCACAGCTGATTTAAGTAAACTCAAGGGACTGAAATCTATTTGCCTTTTCTTACTTTAAGGACTATACAAACCTCCCCAGCAGCTCGGAGGAAGACAGCGTGAGTGAGCCCTCTGGCTGCTGTGAAGAGTCCTGTGACCAAGCAGAGAGCAGTCAGCCTCTTCTGAAGAGCAACAATTACCAGTTCTGTTAGTGTGTAAGGTCAAATTTGGATGGCTCTTCCCCCATCATTGCAAAGGGCTTGGTCCCTCTCTTGGCTAGAAGGCAGGTTCCTCATGCTCAGTGTCTCCTTATCTCTGTGCTTTCTGAAGTGTGAAAGAATTACAGCACTCCCCCCTTGAAAGGGCATCATTAGAGGAGCTAAGAGCCAAGACTCATGTGTGATTCCTACAGTTATGTTGAAGCATGGCTCAAAGTCACCAGGAACGTGATGCATGTAGAGGAGGAGAGGATCAGATCCCCTTAGAGTCTCTCACCAACAGTGGTGACATACAGGCCCATTGATGCAGTCATCCTGACAAGCAGTTCCTAACTCCATGCTAGTCAGTTCGTGCTTGGCTGGCTTTTGGCTCCTAAGAAGTTTCCAAAGGTCAGTTTTGCAGGCTGGCATGCATGTACCATGTATTGTTCTACACGAATATGTATTGGAATGCACCTATAATGGAATCCTGGTGTTTCTGTATGTGAGTATGTGTGCCTGCAGGCACAAGAGCTTCAAAGTAAGCCTCTAACTCTGACACCGCCCTGCCTGTTACAGTGAAACAACCAGCCTTTTTCTTCATCAGTCTCCCTCCCTCTCCTCTATACACGTTACAAAATATTAGTTATAGCTGAAGAGCTTCTCTAGCATTAAATGTGTGGCATACCCCACATCCCAGCTAAGTGAAGATGAGGATTCTGCATCTCATGTCACCCAAACTGCTGCTGACAACACTCAGCATTACAGATTTTGTTGAGAGGACAGTCCCTTTGAACCATTACTGCTCCAGAGGGAAAATGTCCCCAAGTGAAATTTAAAGAGAGCATCGCTGTACTTCATAAGAGGCATGGGATGTAAATCCCCATCAAGGAAGGAATGACAGCTTTTTATGCTGATCTGGAAACAGCTAAACATTATACACACACTATAATGTATGTTTGAATTACTGAACAATTAATGTAGCAACTCAGCAACTACTGCCTGTACCACAAAACCCTTATGGGAATGTTTTAATGTAGATATTGAGAATGTTATACAAGATCATTTTTTCATAAGCTAGGGCCCTGTGCCCTCACAGGAAGCTTTTCTAAATCTTTAATTCTTTTACTAATTACTAATTCTACACAGCAGCCTGGTCTATATTAGTGCAAGACTTCCGGTAAGGGAGTCTAACAAATGTTAGCCTTACCAGACTGCATTGCCAACATAGATTAGTATGACAGGGTATATACACTGACCTGGCTTAGGCAACTGTTACTGTACAATAGCAGCTATCTAATTTGGCCTTTATCAGACTACTACTATCAGTTACTTTGTGGGCTATTTTTAATTCAATATAGGATTAAACCACGTAGTGGGTGTAAAGTTTAAGACAAGTTATTTCTTTCCACTAAATACAAGCTAATGCATTTCCACTTTGCATTATAATGACGAAAATAAAATGAACATGATTAACACAGCAATATTGTTAATTTTTTTTTCCTCCAGATGACTTCATAGGAGTCTCCCCTCCCTTCCCTTCAGGCATCAGAGAAAGGGCAAAGCCTAGCCAGTCAGACCTACTGATCTGCTGTAATAATTATTTAGGTAGCTAACTAACCCCTTCTTTTTTCCAGTTGTTGGAACGTTGACTTGATTAGAAGCTGACAAACTTGTTAATGACAAGCTTCTTTTGATCTGAGGCACCTCTCTCTTATTGGGAGAAGTTAAGTAATGGAAAGAGGAGGGGTGCAACTGCAGGATATTTTCATTCATGGGTTAAAACACTTTTGGGAAGAAAATAGATAAGATTATGGTATTCACCTGTGCCACACACTGGGTAGAGTGGATACCTGGCTGAACAGGCTAGGCTGGCATATGAAGGGAGAAAGTGCCTCTTTACCTCTGCTGCCTCCTTCAGGATCTGTTCCACACCAATGCACAATTGAAACAGCAAAAAGCTGAAGATGAAAGTGAAATGATTTAAAAAACCCACATCAGCACTGAGGGGAGAGGCTTACTGGTGAGATGTCACCTGCTCAGTTTTCCTCCTACAAACTTTTTCATTATCAGTACAGTACAAGTAATTGTAGGACTCAACGTGTATCAGTGCTCCAATGCTAATTCAACCCTTGTGTAACGAGTCAGTGGCATTACACAAATGAACGAATTGGACCCATTGTACAGTGAACCGAAACCTGGAATTCGTTCTACACTGCTTGCACCATGAAGATAAGCAGACACCCATGAACCCAAAGGGTTATTTATTTATTTTTAAATATCGTGTTTATCCCAGAAGAGCAGATGATGCATAAATCTCCCCCATGAACATCTGAAATGCTGGAGAAGGGGGGGGGGGGAACATTTGACCCTGACAATTGTTTTACAATTGACAACAGTATTAATTATTTATGTCAGGGGCTGTCTTCTTTCCATTTATAGGAGCTACAGCACAATTGTATTTAAAAACAACTTTTCCTGAAAGCCTCACAGATTCAACAGTGGGGTTAGGAGTCCAGGTAACCTCTGTATTTGCCCCTTTCAGAACTTAGCACTGCAGAGACCAAAAATGTTTCCCCTAATTTTTCCTCATGGAAAGCTCATGTCGCGGTGAGAAGCTGGCATGTCTCTGTGCCAGCATCATGGCTAATGCATCAGCTGTCAGACCACATGACTAACTGGCTGATTTACAAGCTTTTCTCACTGGCTTTCAGAGTCCTTAGGCTGTCAAATGTTAATAAAAAAAAAAAACAAAAAAAAACCAAACACTCACTTTGCCACATAGTTTCACCCAAAAAATTGGAGATAATTTATTAAAATTTATCACTGACTGAAAAAAGTCACTAATGTCTTTTATAATAAATTAACATTTTTAAACAGAAAAACCCCAAACCATAATTACTGCATTTGCTCAGACTTAATACATTTACGTTTACGGTATGGTACTCAGTAGGTTCCCCTTCACAGAAGGGAATTTTCATCCACACCACAAGTCTCTTTTCTACTCTTCTGACCACACAAGGAACAGCCTTCCTGGAAGTTTTCCTGGTTTCCCACCATTCCAGTATCCCACCTTCCACCTTGTTTGAGCCAGACCAGACGTGTGTATTTTGAGATTTATGGCCAGCAGCAGAGAAAGGGGGTCAGTGGACAATGCAAGCAGCTATACAAACAGGATTTGAGCTGCTGTTTAAATATGCTGGAGGGAAGGGGGACTCAGCCTGGCTCAAAGGAAAATCGTGAGAGCAGTGTATAGATAGCACGGACCCATTTAAGGTTTACAGCGCTGTGGGGATAATGGCAGGATGGGTTACCACACTCTGCAAAGGGCCCAGAAAGCAGAGTGGATGCAGCCCTCTCAACCACAGTCTCAGTAGGGAGAGGATTATAAAACTCTCTCGTCATGGGCCTCTCTGGTTACGTTGCATTCATTGCCTCCTGTTAGTGCTGCATGGCTGTCTTTCGCCATTCAGCCCCAATTGTAGGACAAAATATAAATTTTCCTCAAAGTCCATGAATGGGATGTAACAGCTAAAAGAATAAAGTGCCCAAAAAGAAGTGTGTGGAATTCGAGTGCCTTGCTGATTTAAAAGGTTGCCACCTTAGACAGCTCAAAGCAGTTCCTTAAAGAAGTTTGTTAGCCCTTGGCTAGTCAATCAAGGGCAACCCATCAGGTTCAACTCTTCGGTAATGCAGATAACAATCAAGATCTAAATAATTATTACTGCTCCTCCTGTTAAGGGACTAACAGTCCTAGAAACTCAGACACACCTCTCCACAGGCTAAATACCTGCACTACTGCACTGTTACTGAAACCAGGACAACAACAGGGAGCACCCACCCCACATGACTGCTTAACTCAGTTCTGAGCACCAGCACCTCCCGTGAGGCTACCCAGACGTGACTATTTTAAAGCTGCAGGCCACCCAACATGATCCTTTTGAATGCATAGCCAGATGGAAGGGGTGATTCCAAAGCCGGAATGTCAGTGTATGATGCTAATCCATTCAGAGCAGAGGTTTTTTTGTTTGGTTGTTTTGAGGGGCGGGGGCGAAGGAAGAGACTTGGACATTTTCATCCACCTTTCTTCCATCCTGCTCCTCCTCACCCAACCCTGTACTGATGATATTAACATGGTCAGCAAACAAGATCCATGGAAGAAAAAAAAACAACAAAAAAAACAACACAACCCTGTGCTTTTCCATCTCAGACATTCCCAGGGACTGGAAACTGATCCCCCCACCTTCACCCCATCCAGCTGCTGTGTGAGAACAGCACATTGCACGACAAATCAATGGGTCCAAGAAGCACCTTGGAAGGGAATCCCATCCTGTAAGCAAGGATGTTAACGGAACTTATGCTCACAGCACCAATCATGATCCTCTGGAAGCACACGGCTCTTTGGTCAGTGTAAGCAGTCAAAGTCAGCAGTATCTCAGCTTCTTTGTTTTAAAAAAAACAAAAGCCAACTACCTCCCGCAGTTAAGCCTGGCCAGTCTGCCAAGACCTTGAGGCAGCCCAGCACGCTCATCTGCGTGGTTAGAAAGGGACTAGCCACCAGTTGAGAGCAGTTTATTCAGCAACCTCTCCATCATCTTCCTGGTTCTCCTCTTCCTCCTCCTCTGTTTCTGTCTTGATCTGTGCCACTCCCAGTCGGTACAGCGTGTCCCGGATCACCACCTCACCGGGCTGACAGCTCTGCACGATTTCATGGATCTGCCGGTTCACGATCTCCCTGCTGGTGAAGAAATCCATTAGGCGGTTGTAGAGGTAATAGTGGGTGGCATTGATGAAGGTGATGGGCCTTTGGCGGACGTTGCTGGTTTTGCTGTCATTGATGGCAGTGATGATGGCACTGTAAGGCTCTAGCTCTTGGCACAGTGAGATGGAACGGTGCCGAGCAGTTGCATCACTCTGGCTGTTCTGCTCTGCCCCGGTGTGAACAATTCGGCGGGCTGTGGATTTGGTGACTGGGTGCTGGACAGAGTGTTCAGCTACAGTCATATCTACACTGTAGTGTTGGTCTAACAGCTCCGGGCAGGACACACACTGAGGGAGAGAGAGGAAAAAAGATTGCACACATACCAGCTGATTGGCACGTTTCCCTCAACCATGCCTGATCCCAAAAAATAAAGCCCTAAAATTTCCCTGAATTAAAGAGACTAGAATAATGACCTGGAGCAGGATGGAAGCAAATATACTTGGCTTTCTGCAAAAGTCCTAGAAGGGTGGGTCCCGTACATCCCGTTGCCACCACACAAACAGTTTTAAAACATCAGCAGCACATCAGTGATGTTCTGACTCCGCAGCCTCCCTATCAGGTAAGTAATAACTTTTTCTATTGGTCATGTTATACAGGATACACCACACTGTCCCCCTTAAAGATGTGTCACATCTCCACTGTCCGTGAGTTGGATAGCTACGGTATTCAAGAGACAGACTGCGCTGGTAAACCAGCGACCCTGTGAGGAGTGCAAATGTCATGGAATACAGACAGTACAATCTGTTTGTAACCCTCCTCAGGAGCAATATGTAAGTGAGCCACAGCACTGGGCAGGTCATGAAACATGCATCTCCAAAGGTTCAGTCATCTTAATAGGCAGAATGTGGTGCTCAAAACTCCAAGATTAATTGCAGATCACACAATACAGATCCCAACACTGAAAATTCCCATTATCCTCACAGACAGCCTAGACTGAACAGCGTAACTAACCGTTGGGGGCGCCATGGGATCAGAGAAGCATCCCTGTTTTTTCCCCCACATCTGAACAGTCAGGTCAGGGCAGCAGATATCTGCACACAATGCCACCGAAGAAGCCATATCCACCACATAGACTGGTGGCCAGTGGCGTGAGGAGACTAGCAGGTCCACGTGGTCCCGGGCACTTTCCCCTCTCACAATGTACTTTGAGCCACACACCACCTCGGAAGAAAGTGAAGAGGACAAATGTGAATTTTTGGTCTGGTGCATTGTACTACAGCTGAGAAAGGAGAATTTCCAAGGAACAACACAGAATATAAAACAAATCCAATGTTACACTTCCTCTCCTCGGTGCGTCTGGAAACTACCTGGACTCAGCAACCTCATGTTGTTTAAGATTTTCTCTCTCCTCCCCAGACAAGCTAACTGTATCCCAGACAAGGAACAAAAATTTCCAATCCCACCTCTGTGGCAGAATCAAGAACTCAACACCAAACATTCTCTTACTACTAGGCAACATGGCATGAATGCTTCTAGAAGGCAAAGTCCACCCCAAAAAGAGAACCTGGCTCATCTCTCCTCACCCCTGAATGTGGAGAACAAGAACCCAAAATTCACCACTTGCCTACTCTCAGCCTCCTGTTTATTCTTCCAAGAGAGAGAAAAAAAACCAAGACACATTTTGTGGTAGGTCATGTGTCAGTCAAGTTATTGTCTAAGCATCTGTCAATCACACCTTATAGCCACAATGCAGTTTCTAGCCTGCCTTACCTGATGTGGACACACTTTGTAGATTTTGCCTCCTGTGTGGTGGACTGGGGCTTGTTTAGCATCTGCCCCATTCTGTACAAAGTCATAGAGAGCCAGGAGGGAGTAACAGAGCTGGTCCTAAGAACAGAGAGACACCAAGAGAAAAGCCCATATTTAAATTAAGAATCAAATCCTGGGGCTCTCCAAAGAAGGTCATGGCTGTAAGTGAAATATCACACAAATTGTATTTAAACACATGGTAACCAACAGCCTTTTAATTCCTTGCTCAGTACCATGAGGATGACAAGCAACCCCAAGATGCGAAGCCCACGACAGAGTAATTATAGGTTTCCATTTTCCAACCCACCAGGGTTGAATTTTTTTCCCCACGTGTCAGTTACCCTGCAATCTGCAGGGTCTCATCCTTTCTAATCACCTCTCTCCTTCCTAAATACAATGGAGTGAAAAGTTACTTCTCATATATTGTCATTCTGAATAACCACCACCTCCTCTTTTCTTACATGAAGGCATGAGAATGGTTCCCCTTCCAAAACTAGAAGTGGTGGGGGCACGGTGGGGGGGGACAGGGAATAGGCCTGTTACCTTCGTGTCTGCTGCCCCCCAGGGGATGCTGCACTGTGTCAAGAAATACTGCAGCTCTTCCTCACTATAAGAGTTGATCTGCTCCAGTTTGCAGGATTCTTCCTGAAGCAGCCTCACCAAAGCACTCCCACTACCTGCAGAAGCAGAAAGCAGTCTCAACACCCACCCTCAGAAGGGAAAGGACACCATGTAGTTTCTCCAGAAGTCGGTGGATGGTAGCCAAGAAACACAAGGGAAGTCAGCAAGGCTACAGTGAAAAGGCGGAATATGTGGAAAGTCCCAGAACCAAAGGCAAAGCCCAGCCTGTTACTGAACTATTGAGTCAGCAGATGTTTACTTTTCTAATGAGGTTTTCTGGGTTCTGACAGAATCATGACATTCAACACGCACCAATTCTAGGAGTCAGCAGGACCAAGTCACCAAAGGAGCGCTCACAGTCTCTCCAAACATTCTCAAGTAATTTGTTGGGATTAAAGTGTTAAGTGGGCATCAAGACAAGCTTGGAGACCAGTCTGCTGCATTCCCACTGCACTGCAAGTCCCTTTCTTTTAAGAGCCGGCTCAGCAGCTCCAGGCCTACCCCTTCATTTGCGTCTCCACAACTCTTTTTCCACACAGGCCTGCCTGCATGCTGTTCCTCCAGTGCGCAGTGCTGGCTCCCAGCTGCAGCCCCTCTCCTAGGCCAGCCAGCCACTTCCAAGGGTTGATGCGCCTGTTTCTCCACCAGCTTTCCTGCTCCAGTTCCCTCCCCCAAAATTGGCCCACTGTCCACCTTCTGCTTCAGGAGGGCCGCATGCTACCATCAACTCTGCCCTGCGCCTTTTCCCTGGAATTCAAACTCAGTTCAGGAATGAAGAGGTTAACTTTTTTTTTTTTTTAATTCACTCCCCCTTAGAAGTTAACAAGCCCTGGGAGTCAGTTCTCTCCAATGCAAGATAAAGTTTCAGTGTCTCCACTAACCAGTTGTAATGAAAGAGCTGGTCATGGTGAATCCAACTCTGATGCAAGTTATTCACTCATGGCTCACTATTCTATATGATTAGAACACAAGATGTCCTGACCCAGCATATTAAAGGCATTAACCAGAAATAAATGTAGTGTGATAGACCCAGGCCAGTTGGGTACAGCAGAATAGCTGAAGGCAGATATACTGGCCACTGGATTAACAGTTTTCTGTTCCCTGACTGACCAGAGCAGGGGCTGCTCCAGGCTAATGAGAACACCTGACTCTAATTAAGCTGCAAAGAGTCAGGTGAGGCCATTCAGTTAATGTGACCACCTGACTCTAATTAAGGCCCTGCTGAAATTATAAAAGGGCTCACTCCAGTCAGGCAGGGGAGTCGGGGAGCCAGAGGAGAGGAAGTGCGGCTGAAGGGCTGGTTACTGAAGACACCCTCAAACCATCGTTAAGGGAGCCCTAAGGTAAGGATGAAGAAGGGAGAAGCAGGAGAGCTGTGGGGAAGTGGCCCAGGGAAATGTAGCAACTCTGGCAGTGAAAGGTTGGCTGCCAACAACTGCTACCATTAGGGTCCCTGGGCTGGAACCCAGAGTAGAGGGCGGGCCCGGGTTCCCCCCAACCCACCACTACAGGAACAGCTCCTGGAAGGGGAAGTCAGGTCCCTGTCAGGACAGGAGGCTGAACAGAAACTGTGGGAGTTCTCTCACCAACCTCCTTGCAGCCTATGATGAAAAGGGCTCAGTAGACTGTAACCCTGGCCCTAGAGAGAGAAGGGCTACGTGGAAGGTCACAGTGAGCCACTGAGGCTAGCATAAACCGCCTAGAAGCGCAGGACCCACAGGAGCAAGGTCAGAGCTCTGCCACAGTAGGTTGTGGTATCGGAGCTGTATTATGCCCATCATCTGGTCCTTTCTTCCTTTTACTCCCCATACAAACCTAAGACACTCCCCTCTGGTGTCTCAGCAGCAGCACAAAACAGATACTGTGTGCAGCTACAGAATACAAGTTTTCACAAAACAGAATGAAGAGTATTCTAACAGTTTCAGCACGTGCTGAGTGACTAATCTCCATGTAACATTCTGAACACGCATTCTATTTATAGACTTTGATGTACTTTATTTGGAGCAATGGGAAATTTCCCTGTATCTTTTCTCCAGCAGATCACAGCTAAGCATTCAGACTCCCCTGGGTAGACCAAGTCCCCCATTTGGAATTCATAATTAGAAATACCAAAATTTGACCTACACATCCCCCTATGGCTTTGGTGGATCTAAAGACTCCACCAGGAAGTGCCAAGCACTTCTCTTTAGAGCATCATGTAACAAAACTCTCAGTTCTTAACTGCAGATAGGTCACCTACAAGTATCCACCAGCAGTACCACCCCTAGCCAAAGCAGCCCTAGGGGCTCTATGGCAGTGAGTTACCTGGCACCGGATGTGCATCTAGGTTCTTGTCCTTCTCGGTGTTGACAACCACAGCTCCTCTCATCAGTGGTGGGAAAAAGGGGGCAACAATAGAGGCATCAAACTTGGTGATCGGGATGCTAGATGGGAACGCCACCTGCTCTATCACTTCTGTCTCCATCGTGGACCAGAAATCTTCCACATTTACCTCGCTGGATGACAAGAACTCTGGCCAGGTAAACTAACAGAGGTGAGAGAACAAACATCATATATTCAACAGCACACATGCTTCATTTCTAAACAGCTCTGTATCCGCTTGTGACTTGAAACAGAAGCATAAGGCTAACACGCACACTGTCCAGGGTAGGAAGAGGAGCCAGGGATATCCTTATTGCAGTGGTCCCCAATGCGGTGCCCGCGGGCACCCACGTCCTGGCCCCCGGGAGAGCACCCGCTGAAATAACGCCGAATTTCAGCGACGTTTCGGCGGGGACGCCTCTCGATGACGTCTTTTGTCGACGGCAAGCGGCGTCATCAAGAGGCGTCGCTGCCAAAATGCCGCCGAAATTCGGCGGCATTTCGGCGGGTGCTCCACCGCCACAGTGGTCCTTCGTCTGGCGCCCGCCAGACGAAAAGGTTGGGGACCACAGCCTTACTGTATATGAGGTTGGAGTCCACAGGACTTTTCTGCCTACAAGGATTCAGACCAATCTACTTTAACTAGAAACAGGGTTTACTACATAGCACTATTCGCTTCCCTGTGTGTTAGGAAAACACCCCATGACACCTCAGAGAAACTGCTATTAACAAAATCAGAAGGATGCTTCTAAGTCAATACATAAAAGGATGGTGATCTGAGAGTTCCACTCAGCTCTCTTACACCAGAATCCTGTTGGATCAATGGTGTGAAACAGTAGGACACACCCTATTTTTCCAAACTTCTTATCTAAAAATCTGTCTCCCGCAAGAGAGGACAACATGTGGACGGCATTGGGTCAGGCTGCATGCTCCTGTTAGACATCAGCAGAAAACATTAGACAAAGTCCTTGAGTGTAATGACTATGAATTACTAAGATTAGACTGAGCAAACGTCTTCTTGAGACTTTACCTGGGGGTCTGCCCCTTTATGGCCAAGAGACCTGGGGTTAGCCAGCCCTTTTTAATTAGCCCTACCTTGCCACACCTGTGCTGGGTGTAGGACTTTAAAAGGGAGGAAGCCCAGCAGTTAGGGGCTGGCTGTGGAGGAGAGCAGTTGAACTGAGTTGTGGCTAGAGAGCAAGCCACAGGAGTGGAGCTAGGTTCTGTGGTGGGTCCCCTGGAACAAAGGGCTGGGCTCCAGCAGGCTGTCCTGGGGCCAGTATTCCATAAGGGGAACCAGGAGCTGATGATGAGAAGCTAAAGCCCAGAGAGGGGTGAAAGATATTTAGCAGTGTTTTATTCTGGAGCTCTGGGATATGCTCCTCTGCGAAAGAAGAGTGCAATTCTCATTGGATTTGGAAGGACTTTGCTGCTGGCCCAAAGGGACTATGAAGAGGCCAGCTGGGAGAAACCAGCCTGGGGCCTGTGTTACAGCTGGACTTAGATACCCCAGAAGGGGAGGGAATGTTTATATGACCTAAGGGCTAGCCCACGGAAGACACCATTTGAGGCAACCAACAGGAGGCAATCAAAGGGAAGGCCCAGCAATTCTGCACCCAGCCACAAGGAGGCACTAACTGGTGAGTCACTTCTGCACATGTGGGGCTTGCTCGGGGGTGCGACTGTAGAACAGAAACATGCTTTGTCACAAATGCTCCCTCCAGCTTTTGTCTAATACCTCAATGTTCTTTAGTGCCAGGACGTTTTCTGCATTCCTCTGGGCTATCTCAATCTTGGGTGCAATGCCACAGACTCCACAGATCATATCATTGTAGTCCCGGACAGTGAGGCACTCAAAGGCCCAATAGCCACTGCACAGCAGCTCCTGGAGCTGACTCAGCTCCTCGGGACTCAGGGTTTTCTCTGGGAAGAAAAGAGCAGGTTACTTTTGAGGTCATTTGCACTGTTTACTCAAACTGCATTCACACTGCTTTCACTTCCTAAAGCCAATGGAGACAGAGCACACTATTCACCAACAAAAAACATTTCATTACTCCGAGAAAGCACACTCCATAGACTTATCTCCCTGAAATGTTTGGGGAGAATTGATCATAAAGGTACTGTTTGAAATGGCTCTTTCCTAGTCCAAAGTCCCTCCGCAGCCAGCTGAAAAGCTTTTCTAAGCAACAGGCCATGTCTGGATCTAACATAAGTACTTTCAAAGGCGAGCTCTCCGAACAGTTGGACAAGAAAAAATCTATAGTAGTTCTTGGAAGCAATTTTACTTCAGGGTGTCAGTGTCTTTCCCCTTGGGAATCTCAATTGCTGAGATCACTGATAAGGAAAAAGCCTCACAGAGGCAGCTAGACAGTTCCAGAAGAGAGATGCATATAATGTTTCTGGATTCCTCAGAGAGCAGAGTATGACCATAAAACCCCCACTTAATAAGAACAAGCATCAATAACTCACGAAGACTGGCAGTGACATGTTGCAGACACATAGTCTAATCCATTTTAAAGTGAAACATCCCCCAGGAAGGATTTTTAGATAAACAAGGTTTTAAGTTAACTCAAGTAACCCCTAACCAAAGCACTTCAAGAAGCAAAGAGCAATGTGTTCCGTTGCTTGGAAAGGAGGAAGTTAATAGCTATATGGGCCATTTTCTATCAAAGGCTGAATGACTAAAGGTTCAGAAAGAATATAACATTAACACAAACACCGGTGTCATCGGTAGGCCTATGGTTAAGGATGGCTCGGATCTCACTTCCTGAAGGCTATTCCCTGGTGCCATATCACTTTCCCAAAATCACCTGGACACTTCCAGCCACAACTCCATCTGCTCAGTGTGTGACATTCCATAGCTCCAATCACCCACCCCCCCAGGCATCAATGATCGCTCTCCCTTCCAGCCTAACCTAGGACCCTAGCTGCCTTCTCAGCCTGAACTCACCACACTGGGAAGTGTCCAGGCCAGCTGCCTGGTTTACCTGATTGAACAAAGAACTCAGGTCTTATTTTCCTCCTCCTATTTCATCCCCTGCTGTTCTTGGCATTCCAAACAGATTAGCTGCCAGAGTAAGCCCACCCCTTTTGCCTGCAAACTGCCACTGAAAGGAGTAGCCCTTCCTTTCTGCAGAGAAGACATTAAGGATGCCCAGGCAGGATGCTATATGCTGGGAAGATGGGGATGGAGCCAGTAAAGTTCAGGTGAAAGATTGAGAGGGAGACACAGTTTTGCCCCTTTCACAGAAGATGGCAGCCACCAAACAATACATTTGGCTCATTGCTAACTAGAGCCATTTCTATTGGTCTGGATACAGAGAATTCAGTATCTTTTTAAACACACAGTAGAAACCTCTCTCAAAACCAAAATCCTACCCAGCTCAACAGAAATATATTAATCCTCAGAAGGGCTGAGTTTTATAATCCAATAGTCACTTACGACTTTGACTAAAATTAAACCCAAACACCTCTCCACACAATTCTCAGAGGAGAGAGAGAGAGGTCAGCAAATTCAGAATAGTCAGTTTCGAGAAAGGACCAGGGGAGCACCTTACCCGTCTGTTCCTGCACAGATTCCAGGATGCTGCCAACTGCCACTTTGGGATCCTCTCCAAGTTTAATATGGTTTCGGAAAGTGAACAGAAGGTCCAGGCTCACTAACAACTTGTTACCCACGTTGAACAGGCCTGCAGTTTAACAAACAATACAGCAGTTACCAGAGAAGATTTAGAATTCCACAGACACCGAACATAAAACACACTTGTTTACTGCTAAAAGAGTCATGCTGAGTTTGGTTTAGAAGGTCAAATACATTATGTCTAGAAAGGCCTTCTGGGGTGTATATTCCCTCTCCTTGTGCTACAGCAGGATTGGCTCCCTTTCGAGTCTTGCCTTTAATTGTAACAGCACCCGGCCCTGCACTGCTTTACAAAACCTACAATGATCCCAGCTTCAATTCCCTAGCCAACAAGGGCTGGGAAGCCCATGGAATTTCAGAATTTTTCAGCTGAGCCTGAGCACTCATGGTCTGCAACACAGAAAGAATGATTTACTATTTTTGCACGTACACAGACGAGTGGGGTGTGCTCTTGGTCACTATAGTGACTAACATATACCTCAGTAAGGAAGAGCAGCAGCTCACTTCTCAATCCAAAAATTCAAGTCTGGTAGGGTGGAGAGAAGAGATCTTTTTTGTACAAGGAGGACTCTTCTGTCAGTCCAGAAGCCCTAGATTTCTGCATATTGGTCTCTATAGATTAGCCTACTGATACCTTGGTTTTTTTCCTACCTGTGTATATATCCGTGAAGCTATGCAGGGCCAGGCACTGCAGATTCAAACACACTTTGACCTGAGCAGTAACCACCTGTAAACGGTTAGCAGTCAGCAACCAGCACTCCTGTGGACCAGCGAGAGAGCTGTAACATACAAGCAGGGGGAAAAAAACAAAACACTATTATCCCACTAGCGAGCAACCATACCAGCCACTAGTTGAGGAGATGGGAAGGCAATTGATTGCCAAGATTCTTTCCAAAACCATCAGTCTGAGTTCTAAAGACAGACAGAATCAAATCTAGGCTAAACTTTGAGAATCTATGCATGACCCACAACTAACAGGATCCACACAGCAAGCACTCTGACCAGCAACAAAATGAGAACAGGGAGAACATGTAGTATTACAGCACTTCTATAATCCTGCAGCTTTACACTATTGCATCTTTCACATCTGCCTCACTGTGCACTTCACAAAGCATCAGGAATGGAGAAATAAAATGGGATTAGCAACCAGAAGCCAATGTCAAATAAGATTTAAATCTAGATTGAACGCTCACTCAACCCACTGAACTCGCCTGTTGTAGGAAAGCAAACCTCAAGGGTGTGAAACTTTAATCTGAACCTGGAGAAACCCAGAGACAGCTCATACCCAATCTCCTAAAATCTCAAAGTACAAAAAGGGCCATAGGGACAAGTAATTCAATGGAAGAAGAGAGTTTAAGGTTGTGGTCATGCATCGTATATTAAACTTCAAGCATTCATTTGAAAGCTAACGAGCAAAAGAGTGCAAGAGCTGTGACAGGATGAGCATCACTGTTGCTGCACTTCAAAAGAATCTGGAGTTAATCTCAGATGGTAGCTGCACAAGGATTAATACTTGTCAGCTTTCATGCCTGGACACAGGTTGACACGATGGCGTGAGCATTCAGGACTGAAGTGTTCTGAGTAACAGAAATCCTGCAGGTCAGGCAGAGCTATGAGACGATATAGAACTGGAGTAAGCAGATGGTACTACAGGATCAGGACTGAGGTGCACGGATAGAAAATTTACACACTGCCTGCTTCTGGGTAGTATTTGCAAGTCCTTCACTTTCAGAAGAAGTGCATTCAACACCATCACCCACCCCAGATGCAGAAAGGGCCTAGTACATATTACAATAAGTCTACTCCCAAACTCACATAAGCATAGATGTGAGAGTAAGGGCTGATCTTGGGAGCTAAGGGAAACGTGCACTTCTTACAGAGATGCAGGTTACGTGGTGTTTGCAATGGCTTTCATATGGAGAGGATAAAGCAGTGTTTTCCTCAAAGACATCTTTAATACAGAACACCAGAATAAGGGTGAATGAGAGAGTCACAAATCTAAAACAGAATCTTACTTCTGTCCCCCTTTGAACAAAGGGCTGTTACAGAGGAGGCACTGCGTAGATGGAGACTCATAATAGTTTGACCAGGAGGTCTGCTCGATGGTGACCGTCTCCTCACTCACGTTGGACAGGATCAGCCGTGAGCTGTTGAGTTCGTGGATGAGTGTGAAGACCTCTGCCAGTTCCGACTCATTCTCTGGGATTTGCATTACCTTGCGCAGCAGCTGCAGTGTTGATTGGCGCTGGATCTCTTTCTGAGACTGTGTTAAGGGTTCACTGGTGTTCAACACATCAGGAAGACCAGAGCTGACCTCCTAGAAAGAGAGCCAAAATGTCACTTGGATTTTGTCAGACAAATATGGAGTAAAAAGCTGATTATGAAGCCTCAACACTCCTGAGAGGTAAATAACTATTCTACTCATTTTGCTGATAAGTAAGCATATACAGAGCTATTAATAATCTGTCCTCGGTCAGAACAGCATAGTACAGAATCCAGAAATGCTGACTCCAGTCCCCTGCTCTGCTAGACAGTGCATTGTCTCCGCAGCTCATAGCTTTAAGGGTTGGGTTATTTATTTTTATTTCAGTAGAACTGCTTTATAAAAATAAGTAGAATGCAGGAGTGAGTAAACCTCGCCTACCATCGTTTACCAGCTCCTGCATGAGCGACAACTCTTTGCAGGCCGTCAGAAAATTTGGTGATGAAGTGTTATCATATAGACTGGATAATGGAGAGCGTGGGGTGAACACAGCAAAGGTATCTACACTAACATTTCTGCAAACTATTTACTTAATTGCAGGCAACTGCATAAATTCTCCTCCCCTATAACACAGGGTCAGACACAATGCATGGTCCATAGAAGATAAAAATCCACAAAGGAGGTGATTAGCAACTGTATGTTAAGAGAAAACAAAGTGTCCAGCACTGAATGCACTGTGATTTTTAAAAAAAAAAAGTGATGATGGTGCAGTCTATGGAAATACAAGTGACTAGAAGTTCAAGGAACTAAGGAAAAGAAGAATCAAAACACTAGGGGGCTCAACAGGACAGAAAGAACATTACATCCTCTAATCTACTTAATCAGTAAAACAAACCATCCTGTCAATGCTTCAGCTTGTGTTTCTGTCTAGCCTAGTGATAAGATAAATGGCCTGTCAAGAAAAGGGTAGACAGCATTAATCCCAGAACAAACAAAAACAAAAACCACCATATTACAGGAATGTTAAGGCTGTGACCAAAACAAAAAAGTTAAAAAAAACAAGAAGGAGAAAAACAAACCAGAGTCTCTCTCAAAAATGCCAACCCATCTTAGTTCATTAAGGAAGCAGTTAAAGGAAACATTATGTTCTTTAAGTATCTGGCTATGTGAGAGTTTCACATGGGGTTATTTGAGGGGTTTTTTTTTTCAGAAGGGAGGGGTAGCTTTCACACAGTATGCAGAACAATTTTGTCCTTCAGCCGTATTTTACTCTGAAGTAAACAAGTTTACTGTACAGACTGGCATACAGCTAGCTTACCTAGCAGGCTCGGTCAGCATGTAAGAACAGGGCAAACTCTTACATGCAAAATTGTTTTGGATAAAACCAAAAACACAAATGAACTTCAAAACTAAATTTATAAAATCCAGAGGCAGCTATTTGCTCACAGTGGCAAAAACAAGCAGCTTAAGAAACCAGAGTTCATTATTAGCATTTTTAGATATAAAAGTAGCCAAAGCAATTTTTTTTTTAATTTGAATAAAGACAAAATCCTAGCTGAGACTTTATCTGCCAACAATTCAGGTGCAGCATAAATTTGAGTTACAAGCTCTTGCAAACATGACATTGTAGTACACAACGGACAGACTGAACTGACATTTGCCACCGCAGCTCAGTCACAAAGGCAGCATCAGATTACAAAATGGGACCAAGTGGTACCTCACCTCCTTCAGACGGCACAAATCAGACAAGGATGATGCTGCTCACTAGTCTTAGGAGCAGATGAATATGGGGCAAAACCTCCATGAGGCATTTTTTTAATTGCTGAGTGCCCCCAGTGGTAAGATTGAGTTCAATTAGTCTGTAGTACTTATTCTCAGGGAAAACTACCATTCACAGCTGTGGGCAGTGAATAGCCCCAAAAAGAGGTCACTACACATCTACGGTGGGTTGACAATTTTCCAGCAGATCATTTTTCAGTCACCAGATGCTGTTACATCAAAATCTAAATGTTTACTTAAGAATGTCAATTTTGATAAATTTTTCATTTTTACAAAAGCAGTTTAATAGGGTAGAAAAGTTCTAGACTTTCTTGGAATTAATGTTTTTACTTTGAAGTGAATAGTCCTTTAGAAGCAAAGAAAATTTTTGAAGTCAAAATCAGAACCAAAACTTGCTATCAACCTGAAACTAAATTTTTTCAACAACTTCATTTTTGTGAAAAATTTTAAATTTTGGTTTTGTTCTAATTCAGAGCAAACACAAATTTCAAACTGTCAATTTCCCACAGAATGGAAATTCTGAGCTTCAACCAGCTCTATATACAACCCAGAAAGCCAACAGACTACAGCAAGGTATAACAACACTAGCCAGTGGCTGGAAGCTGAAGGTAGACAAATTTGGACTAGAAATGAGGTAATTTAAAAAAAAAAAAGTGAGGGTAATTAACTACTGGAACAATTTACCAAAGTTTGTGGTGGATTCTCCATCACTTGCAACTTTCAAAATCAAGATGGGATGCTTTTTTTTAATAAGTATGCTCTAGGAATTATTCAGGGGAATTCTATGGCCTGTGTTACTCAGGAAGTCAGACTAGATAATCACAATGGTTTCTTTTGGCTTTGAAATCTATGAATTCAAAGACCAAACACAGTTAACTCAATAGTTCAGCAAGCGAGAAAGAACATAACTCACCAGGGATTTCACAGTTTTCTCAGCTCTATCTTTGGCGAGGTTGTAGCCACAGCTGGGACAGATCCGTGGCTTGTGTCTATTTGTGTATACATAGCTACAGGAGGGGTTTTTACACTTCCCTCTGCCACGTGATGTTGCCAATCCCAAATCCTGGAAAGAGACAGGCAAAACTTTATTCTATCTTACTTTCATATGCCAACAAGTTCAAGACAACAGAAGTCTGCTAGAATAGCACATGCTGTCCCCCAAGGTCTAACACTTAGTTTCAGGGGATAAACCACAGGCACGGCCACTTACTTTGAGGACCAGTTCAATTAATCTGTATGCTTTAAGTCTAGTTCCAAATACCACAGATACTCGGCAGAGGAAACAAATTCTGCAATAATAGGATATTTGACCCTCCTGAATTAATTGTAAAGAAATTACAATTGCTTAAGGGCACCAAGAAAAATCCAGTTTTTAAGGGGTTAGTAGCAAATATGATTTCAACGCAACACTAAACTTTCTAATTCAATGCAGCTGTTGTAAATCAGCAGTGAAATACCTAAAGCATGCGTTTTCACTCACATGAGGAGCCAGGATATTTCCGTGCAAGCCTGAAAGTTGCAGGAGTAGAGCCATTCTAGAGAGAGAAGCCTAAGTGAAGAAGCCAATCATAAGGATTGTGCGACTCAGAGTACTTGTAATACCACACAGAACCGTTCAACTTTGTCACTGGCTCAAACCCAGCCCAGGTCAGTCGTGACCTGAAATCACTACCTGCTGAAGCCAGCACAACAGTTCATGGAAAAAATGAGCTGGATCTGACCTCTCAGGCCAGGCCCTGTTAGAGAGGTGTCACTTCACAAAAAACACCACTGCAACAGGTGTTTCTTATGGCAGTCTCAAGAGAACAAATATTTCATCAGCATGGAAACTGTGGCCTACATTCTTCCCACTAATGATGGCTCCTCCAGGATAGAGTTGAGATATTAGTACTGCCATGCAGGAGCCTGAGATGTTTTGTGCTGTTAATGCAGCACATTACATGGACAATACTTGCATTTAAAAATTAAAAGCGCCAAATCCTAAGCTGTGCCTTTGGAGAAGACTGCAGAGCCAGAAGAGGTTGCTTGAGTACACACAACAGCCTTGTCAAGTTTAGAATTATCAGGTCCAAAGCACTAACCATGAAGAGGAAAGCACATTGCCTTTCAAGAATATTGCCACGGCTCAATGATGCCCCACATCAGGAATCAAATGACCAAAAGACCCTTACCAAAGTTACGGTGCAGCTGTACTTATAGGAGGGAAATACATCTGGTTTGACCTCCACTACCTTCACCTGAGATGCCCTGCCGGTTGGGCTGCTGTGGAGCTGTAGATTGAAACCAGTTGAAGAGGGGGAGGGTGGGTGGAAAAGCATATAAATCAAACATTTGAGAGACCTGGCACTGATTACAGCTCACAAGCAGGAACTATTAATGGCTTTAGAAGACCTGTGAACACCTTTAAGTAACAAAGGATTTTAGTACTCCTCCCCCCCCCCATTAAAGGGTTAAAATTCAGCCTTATTCCAACAGCTCTGCCTTCTTAACCAGTCAGTCTCACAGCACACATGCAGGAATAATACTTAGTACTTCTATCACACACCACATCTTCAAAGCGAATCCCCAAAACACCCCTTTGAGATAACTAAGGAGGTGTTATCAAAGAAGCAAATGGAAGGACTAGTCCAAGGCCACAGGGCACCAGACCCAGGATTAGATCTCAGCATTTCTTGGCGCCAAAGTCCTGTGCTCCAACCACTAGCCTATGCTGCCTCAAATCTCACATACTAAGTAACAGACACAAATCCCATCAAGGGGTTACCAGATTTATGCTCAGTTTCTACACATTTGGGTCAGAAGAGTGAAATCCTACCCTGAACCTAGCAGAGAAATCCAAGTGCAAGAGAACGTGCATTTGGAAAAGCACGAATCACTCACCTTTCGCTCACTAATGCTAGATGTCTGTAGGACAGACTGACCCAATTGCTTCAGCGTACTGGGCTTCAGGCCCGAGGTTCTCACAGGGGAATGCTTATCTTGAAGAAGGAAAGAAAACAGCAGGTTAAGTGTGTGAAATCTGCTTTTTGTTTTACTTTGACACCTTTGGCAAATGCAGCCATGGGACACAGTGGAGCTGCTGTCCTCTGAACCTGAACTGATCAAATCAGGCTTTGTAAATCCCATTTGTTCAGCTGAGGGGTCAGGTGAAGTAGCCCTTTGCTGTCGAAAGCTAACTTTGTAAAGAGTCCACTGGTGACTACAACAGACCCACTAAACTCTAAACCACCTGTAATCCAAACAAGTACTTCTAAAAGGTCTTTGTAGGGCACTAACACTGTAACATCAAGCCAGCAAGTCACTCCAAATGTAGCGTTCCACAACATGCCATGTGCTAATTGCCTCCTTCTCCCCATGCTTAAGGAGCTTCTGCTGTCTAAGCCTATTGTGGATGGCTTCTTGCTTTTACCGTTACTTGGAAAGCCCTGTCGGCTGCTGAGCTGCTCTGTGCGGGCTTCCCTCCCCAAGCTAGCAGGGGCAGGTAGGATTGCTCTCATGGGTCTCGCAGCAGCCAGTAGAGAGGGCTTGGGTTTTGGTTTGCTCTTCAGTTCTTGTCCTTTGGGTGCAGGAGCAAGAGCATCAATTCTGAAAGACAAGAAGTGCAGCTGTAGCAAAAGTTCACTACGCCAGTGAAGCACAGTCATATACCATGGCAGACGGTAGAATGGAAGAGACCAAAATGAATAGCTACGATGTTTTTGGAGGACAAATCTCTGACCTTGGACTTATCCTGATTCACTTGTTACCTAAATGAGCCATCCAAGAAGCTCAGATGCCAGTACTGATCCGTACCATGAACACTGCCACACATAAGTGATGGCTCAGTGTGACATCTCTATGAATCACTCAAAACTGACTTACCCCATTGGCTTTTTTACAGTGGCAGTAGGACTGGCAAGTGGACTTGTCATCTCAGCAGATGGCTGTGACCCTATCCCTATGCTGTCTTTCTCGGGCTGCTCTAAGGAGTTGCCCTGTACATCGCTATCTTTAGCCAGCATCACTGCTGCTGCATTCCCTCTGTCCTGGGCTTGCACATTGTTTGCAAGGATGTGAGCCTCAGAGATGATCACTTCTTCCCATTCAGTGTCCTGTATCTGCTCCTGAATAGGCACCGCATTCAGTAGCTGGCTGACTGCTTCAGAACTTTCCAGAGTAGACTTGGTGGCATCCTCCTGAGCAGCTGCCTTCTCTGTGGCTACTAGCTGCTGGCTTCTTTTAGCCCCTGGTGCTTTGAGGGGGATACCTGAACTCTGCTCAGTTTTGCCTTTTGGTTGCTTTTCCTAGAAAGAGAACAAGAAGATCATAACATCCCAGATGTTTCAGAGCTTCAGACTTTCACATCCAAAACGTATTCATATCTTGGCTGATTTGGTGATGGCTACTTAACATTGGCTAGAGGAGCAGCAAGGCAAGGGTCTGAGCAGTACACGTGTATATAAAGCCAGAACAAACATTAACCCCTCATACACGGAGATCCTTGCTAACATTACATAAAAAGTGTTCTATCCCGTCATGCCTTTTTCACAAACACTTGTCACTGCATAACATGAGGCCATGTCTACACTACAGGTGCGACAGCAGCAGTGCCGCTGTAGCGCCATAGAGTAGACACATGCTATGGCAAAAGAGGGGGTTTTCCAGCCCATGTGGGTAATCCACCCTCCTGAGCAGCAGTAGGTAGGTCAATGGAAGAATTATTTTGCCAACCTAGCCACATCTTTCCTGGAGGTTAGGTTGGCTTAATAATAGCACTCAGGTGTGATCTTTTTTTTCCACAGCTAGGTTGTTCTAAATTTTAAGCATCGACCAGGCTTTAGTCATTTTTTTCAACCCACTCAGGACATCAGCATTACTATCAAAATAGACACCTGAGAACTCATTCATCCATTGCTTTCTCTAAATATGATGCCCTCTCTTTTACAGTGGCAGCTCCCTAGAGCTGCCTTTTCCACCACACGCAATCTAGGAGCTAAGCATACTAAGTGAGCAGCCAGGTCTGTTACCCACAGGACCTTGCTGACCCAGACTGTAGTGGGGAAGAGGGTGGTGATTCTGGAATTCTTGTGGCTTGGTGCCCAAGTGATCCAACTGTCCTCTGTATTTTGAAGTCTGTTTGTTTCCCTTTGAGATCATGGTAAAATGGCTGTAGTGAAATCTTACCCTGCTAAAATGGCTCCATACCAGACAAGACAATGCTTATGAGACAAGTAGTTGAACTGAGTCCCTAAGCTCATTTGATGCTGTAAGCAGGTTTGGTGGGCACCTTTCAAATACTGGCATCATGTGGCAGTCAGAAAGCAAGAAAGGAAGAGTGTCCTGTCTAAGGGTCAGGGCTTCACAAGGTTGTCCCTTTTATTCATGATTACTACATGAGTGGCATCCTCAGCACAGAGACAAGAAATCCAGAAAAGAGCTCTGTGACAGAAAACAAGTCTAACCATCTCACTGGTGACTTGCTCTAGCAGAGACACTGGCAGAAAAGGACAGAGATTCACTTCCCCAGGTCTCTGACTTGCCCAGCACACAGACTTTGGGGTTTCACAGGTATTTACGCAAGTGTCACTTTCCAGCTCAGACTCAGTCATTGGAAATAAAAGAAAGTTATGTGGAAAGGTACCTTTGGGATCCATTTCCCTCCCAGGAAGTTCCCGCACTTTGGGCACTTTGGTGGTTTGTGTCTGGTGACATAAGTAAAAGAACAACCAGGATTGGTGCAGTTTCCATGGCCCCTGCGGGTGTAAGTGGTTGTCTGAAACAAAAGGGTTGCCAACAATTTCTTTGCAGAATTAGGTACATAAAGCCACATCACAATCATCATTCTCTACCAGTAAGCACTCAAACATTAACTCCATAACCACCACAATCCTCCATAAGCCAAGTAATACTACACATTTTACAGATGACAAACTGATGCACACAAAGGGCAAATATTTTGCCTGTAAAAGGTCAGTGAAAGTCAGGGTTATATAGTCTGAACCTAGAGGTTCAGAAGTCTAGGTCCCTTTACTGATCACTAAGTATTATCAAGGCCCATATTTTCTGCGGCTGTGCAATTTGGCACAAGATATAACCCTTGCTGCAGGAGCTACACTTGCATTTTTAAAAATTATCTCAATTCTTTATGAAAGTGAAGAAACATGAACCAAGCGTAAGCTGATTCATTGCCATACCTCTCTGTAAATAGCTAAGAGACGTGAACTACTCTATTCATCACTGTGAGTGCTAACTAATATCTGAAGGTGACTCTTAAATTGTGAAATATCTCATGGATGATGATTTTAACAAAAAACTGAACTGCCTTCCATTTCTCCTTAGGTACCAAAAGCCTCAATTGTGTCTCGGTACAATTACCAGCTCCTCCATCTTCCTCAGTCCATCTATACAGTATAGTCCTGCGGCATTACAAAAAAAACGTTAAGACAGCCTAAAATAATCAAAGTAAGCAGCACAGAAGGTCGTTGTATTGACTGCATTATTTGTTTCCATATTCATTATAAAACTCCATTTTTTTTTTAAAGTTTATCTGAAGCTTTTGCACTAGAGTATACAGGAACTAATATGAGAGAGGAAGTGATAGCCATCTGGTCAGAGTAAAGGAGCAGAACATGATAAAACATCGTCAAGCTATGTCCAGGCTAGGAGTTGGAAGGTGTCAATATATGTACCAATATATGTTAACAGCCTAATGTAAACAAGTCAGTGTGCCTTGTCTACCTTGGGGTACTAACACGTTCCATATACTATTGTAGATAAGCCCTAAGAGAAACATACAAGCTCCTCCTTTACTCACCAGTTTGATTGATGTTGGGTTCTCCACAACAGAGTGAGCTGGGAGAGGTAGCATAATAAACTGTGTGGTGGGCATGGAGGAGCTGCTCTCATCTGTGTCCTAAAAATAAAAAGAGGAAGAGAAAAAGATACACAACAGACAGGGGGACGCATCTAGCTAGCTGTGTTCTGACCTTTTATTGAGGGTCTCTTTAACATCAGATTTAAGAGCATATCATACAGTAGAGCAGTGAGGCACCGGCAGTACAACTAACAGGATTTCAGGAGTGAAGGCCTAGTAGGAGTGCTCTGCAGATTGGATTATCTGATTGTCACTCTCTTCACAATCTGAGCACTATGAAAGCAACATACTCTGTTCCTAAACAGAAACTGCTTTATGTCACTGAATCCTTAACACCAACTAGGGATTCGAAAGGAGTCCTCATTCAGTTCTCTGCAGCTGGGAAGTTAGCCACATGGGACAGAGAGAGAAAACACAGAGATACCATAGAACAGTGCTTTAGTATATCTGTGGAATCCAACCCACACCTCACAGCTTGATCCAGCACTTCATCTTTTAGGCCTGAGGTAATAGTGGAAGGGAGGAGAGGAGACACTGCACTGCATTTTTGACTAGCTTATAATGAGCAAAAATTGCTGTTTCCATCACTATTGATCTAGTTGAGCTTTGGAGCAGGAGTGATGTAATTTATTAATGTCACTTTCAGCCAGCATGAATCAATATAAACATTTTAAAGCCCACGAAAGCTTATGCTCAAATAAATGTTAGTCTCTAAGGTGCCACAACTACTCCTGTTCTTTTTGCTCATACAGACTAACACGGCTACCACTCTGAAACTATAAAGATTTTAAGCAGCTATAGGAAAAATTCAGGCAATAAGTGAATAGAAATAGAGTTACTAGCTATCACTAGCTTAGCTTACCCTCCCGGTCACCACTGTTACCACAGACAAACCATCAGAAACCTGGGGTTGTGCCACAGCAATGCTCCCATTGGAGATGTCTCTGCAGCTGCTAACCAGAGTCTCTTCAATAACCACACTAGTTGTCTGATATGGATGTCCCTCTCCTATTTCCAAAGAAGCCTCATCCAGGAGGATATCTCCGGTCATTTTATCTGCTATGGGTCTGACATAATGAGAGAGAATCTCTGAAGCAACTACTTCTTCTATAGTGTCTGACTGACCAAATGAGGCAGTCTCTTCTGCCAGTCCTTCAATGGCAATGCACTGTTCAGAAATGCCAACATGGCTTGAGTCCATGGAAAGGATGTTTTGCATGGCATCGTGGGCAACACTCGTGATGTTGGTGGAAGCTGTTACTCCATCAGATGCTGTTTGGCCCTGTGCCACGCAGAGTTCTAGGTGCTGCCTGCTCCTGTCCTCCTGAAGAGTGGTTTTGGGGATAATTATATAATCCGAACGAGGGAGGATTTTACGGAAACCTGGAATGTCTGGAACTACTGCAGTCAGAGTGGACAGCTTGGAGTTCTGTTGACAAGACAAAGCATGGAATAGAGAGAAGCAAGGGACACAGAAGGAAGTAGGTTTGGTTCATGATCATGGATAAGGGGTGGGTTTTTTTTTTTTTAAGTGCCTCCATTACAGTTCAAATAACTTCCAAAGGCAGATTTCTGGCAAGTCCTTCACATCTCTAACAGAGCCTTCAGAATCCCCCCTCTTCTTATCCCCTACATTAATCCCACTCATCCTGGAGGTCTTGCCAGAAAGTCACTATTCCTCTGACCAGTAGGTACTGGACAGGACCCTTTTGGAGTCTGCCAATGCTGCTCCTTAGCTAGCTGGCTGGAGCAACAGAAGAAGTTACCTTCTTTTCACCCCCAAGCCTCTACAACAATCCTAACCCAAGCAGGACTACAGACCAAAATCTGTAAGTAAGTGTCTCTCCCCCACATAATCATGATCTGCATTGCCACCAAGCCAGCCATATTCTAGGACTGGTCTAAAACATCTATATCATACATATAGTTAGTCTGCTTCTGTCCTTTTACACACTGTGCTTTGTCAGGTTACATTACACTGTACTGCACTATAATGTGACTTAGTCCAGTGTAATCAAATATCATTGGACTCAAAATGCTTTGCAAATTTAAAGGAAAGGGGAAACTCTTCAATTCTAATGGAGAGGTCATCTCAACTACCTCTGACTACACTGGAAATGATGCTTATTTGACACCAACATCAAATTTCCATTAAGTAAAAAAATAGCTGACAACTCAGGATTTTTCCTAATATTTTACTTATCATATTTTCAGGAGAAAGCAAAGAATACAGCAACTGATGATTCATATGCCTAGGGATGGCAGGAAATGTGAAGCTATTTAAGAAAGTTGACTTACCGGGTCCAATCCTTCTTTCTCCAGTTTGGCCTTTTCCAAATAGTAGCTTTTTTCAGCCACACTGAGCAACCTCCAGCTCTCACTGATCTTCTTGTTAATTTCAGATTGGGGGAGGTGGGGGAGCTCCTGCTGTACTTTCAAGTATATATCATAATAGTACAGGAGGTAAGCAGATCTGAAACACAAGTGGATACTGAACTTAAAGTCTATTCCTTAACAACATACCTGAAAGAAAGACACCACCAGTCATATACTGGCCTCAAGGGCAATTCTGACAACTTTCATGGGCTTGTTTTCCATAGACAGCTGGAAAAGTCTTTATTAATAAAGTAAAGACATATAAAGAGACTTAGGGGACAGGGCACACAGACCAATATCATTCAACAAAATGTGAAAAATACTTGAGTCACTAATAGTGCTTTAACCATTTAGTGGACATAAAGTGGTAGATCACAAATTAAACATGCAATTATTGGGTACTGTCAATGGATGGATGGCCTCTAAGAGGAGATGGGCCTCAGACCCACTTGTGACAAGATCAGCTCAGTTCCACAGGTGGGAAAGTGATTTTGGTCATGTGACTAACTCAGGCCAAGCCTGGGGATATAAGGAAGAAGCCAGTAATTCTCTAGGTAGGACAGATACCCGGGAAACTGTGGCTGGTCTGAGTAAGCAGTTGCAGGTGAGTACTGCAGGGAATAAAGGGATTGTTTAGATTAATCTAGCTCTAGGAAGGAGGGCTGTGGACTCTGGATTCCTGGTTCTCAGAAAGAATGAGACCACTAGGATTATAAATAGGACCCTACCAAATTCACGGCCACGAAAAACACGTCATGGACCATGAAATCTGGTCTCTGCCCGTGAAACCTGGTCTTGTGTGCTTTTACCCTATATTATACAGATTTCACAGGGGAAACCAGCATTTCTCAAATTGGAGGTCCTGACCCAAAAGGGAGTTGCAGGGTGGTTTCGGTATTGCCACCGTTACTTCTATAGTGCCTTCAGAGCTGGCTGGCCAGAGAATGGTCAGCTGTTGGCCTGGTGCCTAGCTCTGAAGGAAGCACCCTGCCAGCAGCAGCACAGAAGTAAGAGTGACAATACCATACCATGCCACCCTTACTTCTGCACTGCTGTCTTAAGAGCTGGGCAGCTGGAGAGTGGCAGCTGCTGAATGAAGGCTCAGCTCTGCAGGCAGCAGTGCAGAAGTAAGGGTGGCCATACCATACCATGCTTATTTCTTCGCTTCTGCTGGCAGCGGTTCTGCCTTCAGAAATGGACTCCCAGACAGCAGCTGCCACTCTCCAGCTGCCCAGCTCTGAAGGGCAGCAGCACAGAAGTAAGGTAGCAGTACTGCAAACCCTCCCCCCTCCACTCCAACAACCTAGTGACCCTCCCCCGCAACTCCTTTTTAGGTCAGGACTCCTACAATTATAACACCATGAAATTTACTATTTTTAAAACCCTATGACTGTGAAATTGACCAAAATGGATTGTGAATTTGGTAGGTCCCTAATTATAAAGGAGGGGGGTTGGCAGGTACCTGCTCAAAGAGAGAACTGTTTGAATTGTGGAGCCCTTGGTTCTATGATTTTACTGCCTTTAAAATACTAACTTATTTTCCTTTGCTTTCATTTAAGGTAAGTGCTTTACCTGTTCATGACTCTGCTCTATTTTATAACTAAGGTCTATGTACTCAGTGACTATGTTGGCCTAAATTCTGCCACACTCCAGAGCAGCAGACTAGAAATTCTATCAGACTCGTATTTTAAAAAGACTTATTTAAAATGGAAATACTAATGTTTAATTTAATATAAAACATTCTACTATAACTCTTAATACTTTAAGTTGTCATCAGGTGTCAGTCAATACCCGACTGAGATGAATGAAGTTGTTCCCGTTAGTGGTACAGTTTCAGGCTGCTTGCAACTCAGACAGGCAACACAATTGTGTTTTTTTAGCTCCCCTTACAGTTGCAATGTTTTTTAAATGACATTTTAGATTCTGGAGTGCAATTCTGCAGTAAAGAGGGTTTCCCCCCAACCCCCCAGCCATGGAATTGCAGAGACTGCAGGACTCTGGTCAAGCAACAGGTTATCAGAAAGGTACGGTACATAACATTATTTCAAAGTGGTATGGCTATATTCCTGTATATAGGATCTAAATGTGCTCTTCGGAGCTGGGTAACAATTGTTTAGGGCAATAAGTAAACCAGACCAAGTATATTGCAGAGGTAAGTCTTATACCAAAAGATAATGAATACTGCTCCCAAATTGTACAAAGCCAGAGATTAACTAGGCAAGGAAGACACAGGAGCTCACCTGGGTTTTTTGGCTTTTTCCCCTTGATCGCCAGGACTTTTGTATTTTTTCTTCTTCTTAGATGGTACTGGAGATGCATAGGTGTAGGTGCCCTCTATTTCCTCCATCACTACAGTTACTTCAGTGCCATCATACTGAGCCTCCATTGCTAAAACAGACCATTATTTAAAAATGCATAACTTCAATAATTTCGAACACCACTTCAGTTTTAGTAAATTGTCTTTAATTCATCTTCATAAACTGAAGACTACACTGACCCTTAATTCCATTAACAGATCAGATATTTAGATTTATTTTCACTATTTTATTTCTTGAGTTTTGTACAATACAAAACCACAGAGAGACACTAGTGGACGTAAGTACAGCCCAGACCTCTAATGTATTCAAGGTAATCACAATAAAGTACTGTGACAAGGAAGATTAGGTGGCTCATGGGACCAGCCCTTTTCTTCTAAATTGCTAATTCAAGTCCAGCCCAGGGTAGTTGCACCTGAAAGTTATGCACCAGATTTGGGGGCAGCCACCATGAAATGAGTTTGATTTTTTTAGCCCACATCTCAGTGGGCAGTTTCAAAAAACACGTTATCTGTTTGTCCAGGCTCACCAAAGCAAGGCCAAACATTGAATGAGCACGGAGGCTAAATAATCCTTCTATCCAGAGAGGTGCCCACTCCATTTATTCTGAAGCAGGTTGTATTAAGTAAGTACACGAGAGTCAGGATGTCGCGATCCGCATGACCCACGACAGCAGAACAGAATACAGGAAAAGGCCTCAGACCTGCCCGATGCCTCGGCAGGGCACAACCACCTAAACTGAGGGGCAAAAGGCAAACTCGACCACTCTTCCGAGCCAAGACCCAGGCTGCCAGCCGCGCGCGGCCTGCCCTGGCCGCTCCACGCGGGAGCGCGGCGCTGTCACCGCCGGCAGCTGTCACGGGTAACAGCTGCCTCAGCCAGCAACGCGCCAGGCGCCGCTGCGCCCGGGAGGCAGCCCGGGGAACGCGGCGCGCCAGCAGCTGGGCAGCCGGGCGCAGCCCGGGGAGCCCCTACGAGCCAGCGGCAGCCGGGAGGGGCCAGGCCGAGGCCGGGGCGCCGCGGCCACGGCGGTGACTCACTTGGCAGCCCCGGGCGAGCGCGGGCCGGTCACATCCCAGCCGGGGCACAGGGTCCGGCGCGGCAGCGTGGAGGCGGGGGCAGCGGCGGAGCTGCCAGCGAGCGACATAGGCGGCGGCGGCGGGCCCCGCAGGCTGCGCTCGGCGAGGGGGGCGGCCGCCCCAGCATGCCGGGGAGACGGCCTGGCCCGGGACGCGCTGACAGGAACCTCCCCGCCTCTGGCGACCGAACGCCGGGAAGAACCCGGCCGCCGCACCGGAAGTGCCTCCCCGTCCACAAGCCCTTCCGGGTCAGCGCGCGCCCGACGGCGTCCGGGCGTTAGAGGGACGCGTCGGGTAGCCGGGGGGGGCGGGGCGGAGGTGTCAGCTAAGAGCGGGAAAAAGGGAGGTGGGGCGGGGTCTCGAGCCCCATAGCGGGCGGCCCGGGGCGGGGTCCCTGGGAAGAAGGGGGCGAGGCCCCAGTGGGGTGAATGGGGAACACACGCCCCCCGCCCTGGGCCAGACTCCCCCCTGCTCAGAGGGGCAGGCCGTGCAGCCGGCCGCCTGGGCTGAAGGCTCCCGCCTGGCTTGTCTGGAAAGGCCTGGGCCTCGTGCCATCCCCGTCAAGCCGGGCGCTGCCTGCCCCAGCACGGCCTCCCTCCCTCCCACGCGTGAGAAGCAAGCGAGGCCTGGCACGGCTACAACAACAGCGCTGCATCTGGATTCCCGCAGGCACAGCCGCTCCAGCCTGTGCCCCAGCTCTCACCAGGGAAGCTGCTGGTGAGGTTTTAAACCGGACAGGCCACCTGTTGGGCGCTTTGTTCCGTTTTTGGGACTGAGGATTTGTGCCGTATTGGATCTTGGAGACACCCTTTTGAGGAGCACACTGCCCCACTGTGTGACCAGGGCCGGCTTTAGCAAGTGCGGGGCCCGATTCGAACAGTTTCAACGGGGTCCCAGCAGAGATGACAGAAAAAAAAAACACACACACACACATAAAAAGACACGTGGGGCGTCTATTCACCGAGCGGCGCTCCTAGTCTTCGGAGGCGGGTCCTTCACTCGCTCCGGGTCTTCGACGGCATTGAAGGACCTGCCGCCGAAGTGCTGCCGAAGACCCAGAGCACAGCCGGGTGAGTGAAAATTAAAAAGGAGCCTCTAGCCAGGGATGGGATTCTCGGCCACTTGCACCCCCTGGCAGCCCTGCCACTGGGCGCAGGGCCCATTTAGACGCAAGGCCTGATTCGGGGAAATTGGTAGAATTAGACTAAAGCCGGCACTGACCCTAACCCTAGCTCCAAGTGGTCTACCCTTAGGAACCCTAACCTTAGGGCGGGAAACCCTACCCATAGGAACCCTAACCCTAGCTCCAAGTGCCCTACCCATAGGAACCCTAACCCTAGCTCCAAATGCTCTACCCGTGGAAACCCTCACTCTAGCTCCAAGTGCCCTACCCTTAGCAACCCTAACTCTAGGGCAGGACGCCCTACCCATAGGAACCCTAACCCTAGTTCCAAGTGCCTTACCCATAGGAACCCTAACCCTTGGGCGGGAAGCCCTACCCATAGGAACCCTAACCCTAGCTCCAAGTGCCCTACCAATAGGAACCCTGACTCTAGCTCCAAGTGCCCTGCCTATAGGAACCCTAACCCTAGAATGGGATGCCCTACCCATAGGAACCCTAACTCTAGCTCCAAGTCCCCTACCCTTAGGAACCTTAACCCTAGCGCGGGAAGCTCTCCCCAAAGGAACCCTAACCCTAGCTCCAAGTGCCCTATCCATAGAAACCCTAACCCTAGGGCGGGAGGCCCTACCCATAAGAACCCTAACCTGAGCTCCAAGTGCCCTACTCCTAGGAACCCTAACGCTAGGACGGGAAGACCTACCATAGGAACCCTAATCCTAACTCCAAGTGCTCTACCTGTGGAAACTCTAACCCTAGCTCCAAGTGCCGTACCCTTAGAAACCCTAACCCTAGAGCGGGACACCCTACCCGTAGGAACCCTAACCCTAGCTCCATGTTCCCTACCCTTCGGAACCTTACCCTAGGGCTGGAAGCCCTACCCATAGGAACCCGAACCCTAGCTCCAAGTGCCCTACTCTTAGGAACCCTAACCCTAGGGTGGGAAGCCCTACCCATAGGAACCCTAACCCTAGCTCCAAGTGCCTTACCCATAGGAACCCTAACCCTAGCTCCGAGTGCCCTACCCTTAGGAACCCTAACTCTAGGGTGGGACGCCCTACCCATAGGAACCGTAACTCGAGCTCCAAGTGCCTTACCCATAGGAACCGTAACTCGAGCTCCAAGTGCCCTACCCATAGGAACCCTAACCCTAGGGCTAGAAGCTGTACTCATAGGAACCCTAACCCTAGCTCCAAGTTCCCTACCCTTTGGAACCCTAACCCTAGGGCGGGGAGCCCTACCATAGGAACCCTAACCCTAGCTCCTAGTGTTCTACCCGTAGAAACCCTAATCCTAGCTCCAAGTTCCCTACCCTTAGGAACCCTAACCCTAGGGCGGGAAGCCCCACCCATAGGAACCCTAACCCTAGCTCCAACTGCCCTGCCTATAGGAACCCTAACCCTAGCGTGGGATGCCCTACCCATAGGAACCCTAACCCTAGCTCCAAGTGCCCTACCCATAGGAACCCTAACCCTAGCTCCAAGTGCCCTACTCTTAGGAACCCTAACCCTAGGGTGGGAAGCCCTACCCATAGGAACCCTAACCCTAGCTCCAAGTACCCTACCCTTAGGAACCCTAACCCTAGCTCCAAGTGCCCTACCCATAGGAACCCTAACCCTAGCTCCAAGTACCCTACCCATAGGAACCCTAACCCTAGCTCCAAGTACCCTACCCTTAGGAACCCTAACCCTAGCTCCAAGTGCCCTACCCATAGGAACCCTAACCCTAGTGCGGGAAGCCCTATTCATAGGAACCCTAACTTGGGCCGGCTTTAGCAAGTGTGGGGCCCAATTCGAACAGTTTCAACGGGGTCCGAGTAGGGATGACTGAAAAAAAATAACACACATAAAAAAACACGTGGGGCTTGTATTCACCGGGCGGCGCTCCTAGACTTCGGAGGCGGGTCCTTCACTCGCTCCGGGTCTTCGAAGGCACTGAAGGACCTGCTGCCGAAGACCTCGAGCGAGTGAAGGACCCGCTGCCGAAGACCTGGAGCGTCGCCGGGTGAGTAAAAATTAAAAAGGAACCTCTAGCCAGGGAAGGGATTCTCGGCCACTTGCACCTCCTGGCGGCCCTGCCACTGGGCATGGGGCCCTCTTAGGTGCGGGGCGTGATTCAGGGGAATTGGTGGAATTGGCCTAAAGCCAGCCCTGTGTGTGACCTCCCACACCATGCAGGTGAGGTCACGGAAGCAGGGCAGTGCACTCCTCAAAATGGCGTACCCCCATGTGGCATGGTGTAGGGGGTAGGTCACACTAGCAGGGGCAGGCCCACGCCATTCCTGGAATTACGACTTGTCTTGTATTCTGGGAATACATGAGTGGCCACCCTAGCAATCACCAAGGCTCCTAATTCACAAGATCCAATCCCCACACAGGGCGGCTCTAGTAAGTTCGCTGCTCCAAGCACGACGGCATGCCGCGGGGGGCGCTCTGGCGGTCGCCGGTCCCGCGGCTCCAGTGGACCTCCCGCAGACGTGCCTGCAGAGGGTCCGCTGGTCCCGCGTCTCCGGTGGAGCATCCGCAGGCATGCCTGCGGGAGGTCCACCGGAGCCGCGGGACCAGCAGACCCGCCACAGGCACGTCTGCGGGAGGTCCACCGGAGCCGCGGGACCAGCGGACCCGCCACAGGCACGTCTGCGGGAGGTCCACCAGAGCTGCGGACCAGCGGACCCTCCGCAGGCATGCCTGCGGGAGGTCCACCGGAGCCGCCTGCCGCCCTCCCGGCGACAGGCAGAGCGCCCCCCATGGCATGCCGCCCCAAGCGCGCACTTGGCGCGCTGGGGTCTGGAGCCGGCCCTGTCCCCACAGTTCACACAACCACTCCCAATTTCATCCCAATTTGCACAGCCACTCCTGCCTCATTGCAGCCCTCACAGCCAGTCCCTGCTCTTATTCTAAATGACACATCCAGTCCAAAGTGTTTTTTCAACTGCCATAACTACTCCCAACAGACACAGACTCTATCAGGGGAGCTTATTATCGTGTATGACTTGTATTATCATAGTGCCTAAGAATCCCAGTCATGGACCAGGTAGGTGCTGTACAAACAGAACAAAAGGACAGTCGCTGCTCCCTGATCCTAATGTGCCCCCTATGCCCAACTGACGTAGCCATTGGCAACTCAGACCCCAGCTGCCACAGCCACCCTGTATTCCATCTCTTGCTTCCACTAAATGCCTGTCAGCCCTGAAACAGCAGAGTAAAATAACCAGATTTATTCTAGCTGAAAGCTTGATGGAGAGAACTATCACACAGCTCCCCCAGAAGGAGGAATAGGGGAACTGATAATCTCAGAGAGCTCTATCCGTGCAACTCTCTCTCTGATAATTAATTCAGACACTCTCCAAGAGCTGCCTGAAAGTAGGGTACACTCTTGGTACTATTTAGTGGGTCTGCTTCTGGTTTTGGTTTCATTTGTTTATTTATATATTTTACAGGTGTTCCACCTCTAAAGATAGGGAAATCCAACCCTTATCCATCCCAGAAGTATAAACATGTGAAATTTGAGCATTAGAATAAGGGCTCCTTTCATCTAATAAAATCAGCTGCTAGTGAGGGCAGTTATCCTGCTGAAATTCTGCAGCTGTTGACCTGTTGTGTATGTGTAATTAGTGGCAAACTGTTCTGCATTGAGTATGAAACTGCTTTAAGACCCTGTACAGTCCTATACATTCCACAAATTGTTCCCAGAGCAATGTCAGTCTATTAGATATTGTATATCATTATTTTAGGGGTGGAAAGGCTGACTGAGTTCACTGAGCTGATCTGTAAATATTTTCATAAATACAGGAAACAAGTGAAAATGTCTTCTTTGAAAGAAAGTACTACATTTTGCACATTGTTCTTAGCTAAGTTTCTCATTCTGTATATGCTGTCAGTTGCATTTGAAATGAAAGTTTTTGTTTAAAGTGGACATTTCTGAGGATCCTGCCGGCATACAGCTTAATTGCTGAAAAGTGACACCAGCAGTCAGAATTTTTTTTCCATCCTGCTGTTTTGAGAAACAGAAAAAGAACATTGCTATTTAAAGATCTCCATTACTGGCCCACAGAAGGGTGCAAAGATGTGCACACTGGCCACCTTTGGAGACAGAAAGCATCATCTCCCCAGTACTCCCAAGCCACTGTCTCTCAAAAATTCAGAGACTTGAGAGAAAAATGGATCACTCTCTTCAGCTTCCTGCAAAGTTATACTGATTATGAATTTAAAAGATTAGGTGTCACATTGAGCTATACTGCTCTTTCACTTCTGATGAGTTATTTTATTTTCAGATCCTGATTTGGTTACCGATCAAATTGAACGTAGTCTCATTGTGTTGTTGTGGCTACTGTTCATCCACTCTGAAAGCCTCCACCCAGAGTCCCATGAGAATAAGTCCTCTCTCCCCCACATTTTATTTAACACCTGTATCAAGCCGTTGTGATGGCTGGTGAGACAATTAGGGCTTGAGCACCAGCAGTAAGCAGAAGACACTCAACTCTCCATCTCCTTTGTGCCAAACAAACAGTATGATTTCTAGCTCTCTACCTAGTTGAAATCAACAGCTGGCTCAAGCTAAACCCGCATATGAACAAGATGATACTGGCAGGAAGAAGGAAGTGCTTCAAAGAACTTTCCTCCTCTATAACATCCCCCTCTATACAGACCATTTTCACGTGGTGTGGAGGGTTGAGTATTCGAAAACTTGATTGGCTTCTGCACAAGTCTTTACAGTAGGGAAAACTTGCAGAAAATTCCCATTGATACTAATGCTGGTTCAAGGGTAGTGCAGCATTTGATTACCTCTCTTCTGAGCCAAGGTTAAATGATGGGGTGCTTAAGCTGCCAGTGTTTTATGTTTGAAGTTCTCAATATTGCTAACATTGGTGGCTAACATGGCTATTATATTGATCGCTTGGAAGTTATTGTATACTTAGTCTTGTTGTCTTTCATTATAGCTCTTTTTCTTGTGGCTTCGGGACTCCTATTTTGTCACACCACTCAGAAAGATTCTTCTTGCTGCTAGTAATTTCAGCACTATGATGAAGAAGCAAGTCTGAGAAGTGGAGGCTAATGAAAATTATATAATACAGAGAGAGAAAAATATGTGTGTCTGTTTGCAGAATGGTAAATGGGTCACTTTTTTTTTTTTAGAAATGTTGAAACAAGTTGTTACTATTTTTAAAATGGCGCTTGTGGAGAAGCAAAGTGGTCCTGTTATTATTTTGCTATGTTTGAGAATTGTCTGCAAGGACAAACACCAGATCTCAGGCATATTAACATTTTCAGTATTCTTAGTTATATACATAGTATAAAATGGTTGGAAGGGGGAGCAACACTAGTTTGTGAGATAAACTTTAAAACATTCAGTAGGGCTTGTCAGGATCCTCATTGTTTTTTAGATTTAATAAGCTTTTAATATAGTTCTTGTTTATGAAGTGCCTTTGCTTACCAAACATGTTTCTATTTTTGGGAAGTACATGCCTCCTTAACTTCACCAAACCCTAACAAAGGTTCATGCCAACCAGGAAGCTCTTCTCTTACTAACTCAAGGATTAAGAAAGATGGACCATTTTGTGTGGAAGGAGGAGTCATAGGAATTCCACACATATCTTCAATCTGTAATCTACGTCAGGGAATACAGATTCATAAAGACATTTCTCCTCACAAACATACAGCAATTGGGAAAAAATAGCCTTCCCCTAATGTAGCAATGCAACTTAATAGTCAGATTCCCTCTTCCAACTCCCCACTGAATGAAAAAATGGTAGTGTCAGATGCCTTCTCAGGCTCAAAATATCTTTAGGACATTCTTAACTCCTGAAATGCTAGTGTCAGAAGTTGAGCCTAATCTCCTGTTCAATAGCATATTAAACTTCTTCCTGAGCTATCAGATCAGATATCAGCCTGACCTGAAGTGAGTTAGATTGTTTCATCCTTGACCATAATGGATTTAAGTTCACCTCATAATGCAACATAGAAGTTTTTGCTCAGGATTGGGCTGTCACTGGAAAATTGCATATAGCAGGGGTATAGTAGGGATGCAGTATGTGGCAGCTCAGAATTGGAATAGCATAGCTATATCAGTTAGGATTAGGATACTTTGGTCAGGCTGTTTAGGAGATTCTCATTATTGAGGCTTTGGTTTCCAGTTAAAATTAATCACTGCAATCACTGAGAGCTGTGGTAAGTGGAGGGCCCTGAAGCCATCTTGGCAAGCAGCCAGCCAGGCAGCTGGCAGAGAGAGCCAGAGCAGAGCCCTGCAGAGAGGTGTGGCAATCCCAAGCAGTGGAGTGTGTAAGGTGCCAGGGTGGGAGGTGAACTCTGCAGATGAACCTCTGAACTCTGGGGCTGCACTGGCCAAGAAGAGCAACTGTGAGTGGGGAGCAGAGAAGGGACAAGCACATTAAAGGGACTTTTGGGTTGCTAGACTTAAGAACCAGAGGGGAAAAGGACACTGCCCAATTTACTTGTGAGTGGGTCTTTTGATCATGATTTATGTTTATGAACCCTAGTTGCGGTGTTTTCCCAAATTAATGAAGCATTACTTTCCTCCTTTTATTAAAAGTTTTTGCTACACTTAGACTCTGCTTGCGAGAGGGGAAGTGTTGCCTCTTTGAAGATGCCCAGGGGGTGGTGTGTAATTGTCCCAGGTACTGGGTGGGGGCTCGAGCTGGTTTTGTGCAGTATTGTTGAAAAGGAACCCCTAGATACTGTACCCGCACCTTGTAGCTGCTGGCTCCACCTGGCAGAAGGGTTACACATACAGTATTAGCCAGAACATTGCATGTTGCAGAGACAGCGTGCTTAGTCACTGCACAGACAAGAGCATGTTTTCTCACTCTGAGTGATTGCTACGTGTCATCCCAGCTGCAGTATTGATAGGCTTCACAAGGAAGCACAACAATCTCTACTGGGCTGGAAGGCCAAGATCAGGCCAATGTGGGTACTCTGGGGAATGAAAAAATGGAGGAAATACCAGATGAATTATCCCATCCCAAAATATCCCTGTACAAAAACAATGCAATCTTGGACTCTTAAGTATAACTGCCTTTCCTTTTTTGAAATTGTAATTAATTACTCAGGACCGAGACTGTTAATGAGTTTAGACTGTTGCATGAGAAAAGAGGTTTTAAGTGCTGTTTGATTTAAACTAGATTCCAAGAGGAAAAGGCTCTCTTCATTAAAAGCAAAATAACCATTAAATGTAGAGAGTTATTGCACTGACTTATCACATAACCTTCCAGGAGCAGAAACATTTCAATTTATCAGAGACCTAATATACCCATACACAGTGCTTACGTGGGGTTTCATACATTAAAAAACAAAATGAGCCTATCTTCTTTGAAATTGCTTTGACTTTTGAGTCCCCAGCAAACAAAATCTGTCCAACAGTAATCAGACTAGGACATATTTCACAATAAGATAACTGAATTTGTTTTAAAGAGCATATATAAAGCATGTTCAAGGCATTCAGTCAAATCGTCTTAACCACAGTAAAATAAGGGGCATAGATTCAAATTGCTTCTGTAGTCCGGTTATCCTCATATCATTGTTTGCTAGCCTTAAAGGTGACCTTTTATATTTAAAAAGAAAATCCAATTTGTACCTTTTTTTCCCCAAATGATTTCTAAAGAAATCATATTTCTGGTAATGAAAATAACAAAGGCAGAGGAAGGCTTCCATATGAGGGGACTATTCAAAAGATTAGGACTGTTTTGGAGAGGAGACTGATAAGTTTGGGACATGACACACACAAATTAACAAATGGCACAGAGCAGGTCGGCTGGGAGCTCCTTTGTACTCTTTCTCATAATAAAAGGACAAGGGACAGCTAATTAAATTGAAAGGTAACCAATTTGAAATTGACAAAAGGGAATACCACTTACCACACTACATAATCTATGGAACTCATGGCCATTCGTTGGAGTGCAAGAACTTAGTAGGATTCAAAAATGTATTAGACATTCATATGGATAATGAGAACATCCATTAATGATGAATAGAATTAAAAAAATAAAAGACTCTAAGCCCTCTTGTTTCAGAATAATCCAACCACTAACTGAAAGGGGTTAGGAAGAAACTTCCTCTATGGCCAAGTTATTCCATAATTGTCCTTCCAAGGTTTTTGCACCTTCCTGTGAAGCATCTAGCACTGACAACTATTTGAAACAGACTGCTGGACTAGATGGGACAGAGCTCTGATCTGCTGTGGCAGTCTTGGTGTTCCTAAAGCAACTGTGGATGATTTCCCCGCTCTTAAGTATTTTAATGCTTTTTTTTTCTTATTTAAAAAGATGAGGTATATCTTTCCTGATTTTTGCTGAAGGTCTTCTCTTGTTCTCTGAGTGGGAACCTTTTCTATCCTCGGATATCAATTTTGAATGTTCTCCCTTTTTTTTTTGTAAGTTATTGAGTTAATTAGTGTGGTGCTTCACAGGTGTACCAAAGGTCGTGAGGCACTGCACTCCACCTGCCCTTAGCATGAGAAGTCTCATCTGTATCTGCCGTATATTGCCAACTCCACCTGCCACAAGCCGCACAAGGCAGACTCCAACCCCTGCACCCTCCAAGCATTTCCTAGGACTTTCCAGCCCCTGTTCCATTAGACACTCGCAGTATTCCAATTCCAATTAAACACTACCCCCCAGCTTACAAATTTCACCTCAGATCACTGCTCTACTTGACACACAGCACTTAGATGAGTTTATAGTGATAACAAGTAAAAGCTTATTTAACAGTGTATAGAAATTCAAGTAATAGCAAATCGAAGTATTGGAAACAAATGGTTACATATAAAAATAAAATCATAACATGCATTCTAGAACCTATACTTACTTACCTGTGTACTTTCATGTCTGATGGAGCAATGTGCTCCCAAAGTCCTTCCATCACTTTACAGCCAGGCTTGACTATGATCATCCATTCATGAGACAATCAGGCTGTCAGCTTGCCTCCATGGTGAAAAATCCCAGGTAGTCTCTCTGCTCCCCCAGATATAGCAGAACAATCCATTGTCCATAGTGGTGAACAGGCTGCCCCCTGCTGGTTGTGCAGTCTACAAGAAAGGCGTATACAGGAAAAAACAATCTCTTAATCAGCATCTGGGTCAGTATGCAAATAGGCACACATTGTGAGGTAGTCATATACCATGACCAGACCAGGAGATTTTTTTTTTTTTTTTTTTTAGGACCAGAGATAAGTGTGTGTTACCCACTGCCTGAAGGGAACCTGCCTGAGATGTGTTCCCTCCAGGTTACCTATCTTAAGAACATAATTTTTAGAATAGACCCATAACTCTTTAAACATTAGCCATACATATACTTTTCAATTATGATGATGACCGGTGCTCTGTTAACACATGTCAGGTCTACTGAGAGTCACCTTTTTACTAAATTGTTATGCAGATATCTAACCTGGGGGATCCCTGTAAAATCCTTTGGAATCCCTGTGCCCTCTGCCACTTGAATCAAGAAGTCCCTGGGTTACAAGAGTTGTTAATAACAACAAAACCCCACGTTCAAGTCCTGGTTGTTTTATCCAACACTGCCCCAGGCATCTAATGACAGACATAATCAGAGACGTAGGAGGATCATCCTAATACAGGGCAAGCTATTGGTATTACACCAGCTCTTGTGTTACCCCCTCCCTCATTCTATCCTCTCTGGTAGCATAGAGGCAATGGGGACATGGTCAGGACATCTCTATATTCTGTTGATACTGGGCCGATATTTTGGCCCCCAATTGCATTATGATTCGTCCTTTTGTTACTGCTATATCAGAAATCCAAAGACAGAGCCAGCCCAGGGCTGTACACTGAGGCTAACTGCTTGGACTTGCAGAAGGGGCCTATGGATTTTGTACTTCTTACTAGTTTGCTGTTCCAGAAATAATATAACTTACTGATTTTAATGTGGTGCTACTCTGTCTGTCTGATTAGAAGCCTTGCAGACATGCTGGACCCAGAGACTCGTAAGCAACAATGCTATCTTTCAAAAGCAGCCCGGTGCTTTAATTTGTTCTGGATTTGTTTATTGTTTTGTAAAAAAGTATTACATAGAGACACTGCACCCATTATTTAATGAACATGTTAATGAATTAGATCCATGCTGGGTCTGCTTCCAATGTAACATATTCCTTGGATCCTTCCAGAGCTCGCAAATTACAGATATATGTCTCACTGAGCTGGTAAATATATTCATTGGTTAGGGGTGGGCATTTACAGGCTTGTTGCCTTTTGAAATTAGAATGTCCTTTGTGTCAAGACTTGGCCTAGGTGATTCACAGCAGAGGAAATATCTGGAGTCCTGGAATTGAAGGCTGCAGCTGCAATAAGCAGCTTTCTCTGGCAATAATAGTACTTAGCACTTTATATGCAGTAACTAACTGATCATCTCAAGTGAAGCAGGTAAATTTTGTATCCCTGTCACAGGGTGGCTGGCCCTTTAAGGGGAGCTGGGCTCAGCTTCACCTGTTACTGATCAGTGACCTCCTAGCTGAACCTGAACAAGTGATTATAAAAACCAGTAAGTGGATTAGTGGATGGGGAAGGCATGACCAGTAGATAGGTTCTTGTGGCTGGTCCTGGAGCAGGGGGAGACGTAAGGGAAAAGGCAGGTTCAGCGTTCTTTGGTCAGAGAACTAGCTTTGGTTTGGTATTTTATGTTTGAAGAATACAACTGTGCCCTGAAGGAAGGGCCTGAACAGACACTGGCCGTGGAGTTAGTCCTTCCTGTGCTGAGGGAGATGGACCAACAATCCCCTTTTTACTGTTGGAGAAACTGAGACACAAAAAGGCTAAGGGCCTAATATTCAGAAGTGATCCACATGCTCATGCTCCCAATGAAGTCAGTTACATCATTTACTGAGGTCATAAATACAGTTAGTATCAGAGCCAGTTTTGGAACACAGGAACTCCTGGCTTGGCACAGACCAATAGAGTCTAGTGACTCCTAGACCATGTTTCTCCCCCCGTCCCTTTTGCACATGGTACAGCAGAGTATGGTGGTGATATTGAAACATACCCACTATTTCCCAGTATTCCTAACACTAACCACTTAAAAATCATGAATCAGCTCCTTAAAGATCATGAGAGAGCATAGATCTGCTATGCCTATACCCAACAGCCAGTTGCATTCCTACCCAGAGTTCAGTACATTCAGGCATCTGGACACCTTAAAGGAGTTTCAACCTAAGACTTGTCAGTTGAACCCAATGCCCTTCATGGCTGTGAAAGAGACTTATGGACAGTTGGTGCCACTCCTGATCAAAATAGCCAGTGCCTCATTCAGAGAAGAAATCTTCCATTCCTCCTTCAAACATGCAGTAATCCAACCAAAATTGGAGGTGCCCCTCCTGGATACATTGGGTGCTAGTTGGCAAGAACCAGTGTTAAACCTTCCATTCATCAGCAAGCTCACAGAGAAGCTAGCCAAAGGCCAACTTTAAACTCATCTGATTGATGCTAATACGCTAGACCTGGCAGTATCTGGACTCAGGCCAGAACTGAATTGAAACCACTTTAGTGGCACTGATGGATGATCTCCTGTCAATGGATAGAGTGCTGACATCCATTCTTCTCTTCTGAGACTTCTCTGCATCATTCAGCACTGTGGACCGTGAGATACTGCTATCTCACCTGAGAGGTGGCAGGGGTCCATGGTAACACACTAAAATGTTTCGAGTAATGCTTTCTACCCTCTCCATTTGGCTAGGAGAATCAGTCCCAGCATGGCAAATGATAACCTGGCCCCAGTTACTCATGCCTTCCATCATCTCTTGGCTGGGCTACTGAGATGTGGTGAAGGAGGCTGGTCTACAGCAATGTGATAGAGCTGGGCATGAAGCCTTCAGTGCTTAGGAAACTCCAATTAGTATGGAATGCTGCACAACATCTTCTCAGCAACACAGGCTACTGTGAGCATGTAAAGCCAGTCCTATGCTCCCTACACTGACTTCCCATAGAATCGTATTCAAGGGCTTGGGCCTTATCTTCAAGGCTTACCATGGGCTGGACACAGGATATCTAAAAGACCATATAAAGCTCTGGGGTGAAGACCATAGCTGACAACAGTGTTCCTCTGGCATAATGAAACTTTCTACAATAAGGGCAAAGCTCGTCTGTGTGTGACAGGACTTTCTCTGAAGTTGGTCTGAGACCGTGAAATGAACTCCCCTTGGAACTCAGGACCATCATAAACCTCATCACCTGTTCCAAATGTAAGGCACATTTCTTTGATCCTGTCTTTTCTAACATACATGTTGGGGGGCGGGGGGAAGGATGTGTGAGTGAGTTTAAAGAAAAACACTCCACTGCAAATACTTCTCTCCATGGGGAGAGGACGAGAGAGTAAATGTGGCAGATGTTAGTCATGTTAGTTAATGCCTGACTGGAAAGAGTTCAAATACTACAGTGATAAGCACAGTGTCAGAGCCTATGTAGAACAGGACAAAGTAAACTCA
Organism: Mauremys mutica; assembly: GCF_020497125.1. Taxonomy (NCBI): domain Eukaryota; kingdom Metazoa; phylum Chordata; order Testudines; family Geoemydidae; genus Mauremys; species Mauremys mutica. The sequence continues at coordinate 104,195,173 of NC_059079.1, read as the reverse complement.
CTGCCCAGTCTAGCCATTTGAGCAGCTAGCGTCTTCTCCTCTACAGTTCCTGGATGATATATTAATTAAAGCATGCTGGAATCTGGCTCGTTTATATATTCCAATGCCAGAAGGGAGCATTGTGATAATCTAGTCTGACCTCCTGTATTACACAGGCATTGAACTTCCCCAAAATAATTCTTAGAGCAGCTCCTTTAGGAGATCAGTGATGGAGAATCCACTATGACCCTTGGTAAATTGATCCCATGGTTAATTAGCCTCACTGTCAAAAACTTTTACCTTAATTTCCAGTCTGAATTTACCTCCAGCCATTGGATTGTGTTGTGCCTTTCTCTTCTAGACTGAAGAGCCCATTAATAAAATTTGTTCCCAATGTAGCTACTTACAGGCAGTAATCAAGTCACCTCTAACTTTCTCCTTGTTAAATTGAGCTCTTTGGAGTCTACTTAGCTTATCATTATCAGGCTTGTTTTCTAATCCTTTAATCAATCTTGGGGCTCTTCTCTGAACCCTCTCCAGTTTATCAACATCCTCCTTGAGTTGTTGGCACTAGAACTGGACTCATTATTCCTGCAGCTGTCACACCAGTGCAAAATACAGAGGTAAAATAACCTCTTTACTCCATCTTGAGATTCCCCAGTTTATGCATTTTAGGATTCCATTAGATCTTTTGGCCAGAACATCCCAGTGGGAACTCATGTTTAGCTGAGTATCCCCCACAACCTCCAAATCCACAACCCCCCAGGAATCTTTGTTCTCTTGGGTTCCAATACTGCTGGGATGATGTAAGCTTTCAACACCACTTGACCTTCAGCAGGGTGCTCATAAATGTACACTCATTCAAATCTCTAGTGCCCAGTTCAAATGCAATTCACAGCTTATGCAGCACCACATTTGTCACTAAACTGTTAAAATGCCACATGCCCCAGCAAGCGTTCTATCGGGGTAGAGGTGTAAATCATTTTCCATTGTATCATGATAAACACAGGAACTAGCTCTGGGCTCATTTATTTCAGTGCATCCTTACTGAATATAATCTGGTTGCACACGGAGTAACTGAGAAATACCAGATCCTGGAACAGTTCTTCCCCCTTCATGTTTTAGCAGTGACATTCTGAATAGCCGCTGCAGCTATGCTGTTTTTTGAAACGGATAATACTGTTACAGAGTGCAATGCTGGTAATCTACTCTTTCCATTGGAGGAGAGAGTGCCAGACCTCTGGATTCTAGGCAGGCCATTTGTCCAGTCTTAAGCCAGACAGTCCTTTTCTTGTGTGACTTGTCCCCTGTCCAGAGCTAGTATAAAACCAGTGGTTTTATCTGAATCACACATGGAAGATGCCATTTTGAAGAGCTCTGTCCCTGCTGACATGACCTCACATGCGTGCACTAGCAGATGCTGGGTCAAGCCATTCCCAGAAGTACTGGAATGTCTGGTATTCTGGGGATGCGTCTGTGGCCCCTCTACTGGTGTCCATCTGCAACATGGCATCTGCCTTCAGCCACATTCACCTCCTCCCCCCTCGCTGTAGCCAGCTTCCTTTTAAACTAAAGCCGTGTTACCTTATCACCCTCAGCAGCTGTGTGTTGATTAAAAGAATTAAGAGCTTGAGCCTTTATTTTGCTTGCATAACAGAGTATTTTGAAATGTTTACAAGTCTCCAGCAAGCAAAGCTTGATGTCAGTACCTTATTATGGTGTTCAATTTCCTCAGAGCAACTTGGCATCTGTTAACACTCTGGAGGACCCAGTAAGCTGAACCGCAGTGCACATGGCTCATATGGAGAGCCACAGTAAAGCTGCATGGAGGTTCCGAAGTTCAGGTTCTTTGTGGGGGATTTATGGATTACACAGTAGGGGTACTTCCAGTAATGAAATCACACCCCATAGTAACTGTGAAATATTCAGTTATCAGCAACCCTTCCAAAAAGCACACTCCATTTCATCAGGTTTTGTTCGGTTTTTATGTGGCATCACTCCAGGCAAATTCTGGCCTGGTTATATGGTCCCTCTCTCAAAATATTATTCTGGAAGGGTTGAACCAAAAACTTTTGCTGTCCCAGACACAAGGACTGCCGCCCCCCAGTTCATTAAAACAAGAAAGTGTCCATATTACACACATTAGCAGAACCAAACAAACAAAGGGAGTGAACTGTATAGCATACAGTCCTCTATAAAATTCAAGGACTCGTTATATGGCTATTTCTAAAAGGCATATTGATTAGTGGTCAGAGCAAGGAATCGCCTCCATGTGCCCAACTGTAAAATTTGTACTGATCAAACTCACTGGAGTGTTCTGAGGCTTAGCTGGTTAGTTCTACCCTCAGGTACATTCCTTCTTCCTGAACACTTATTTTCAGCTCTGTGCATCTCATTACCATAGAGATATTGACAAATTGGAGGGAGTTCAGAAAAGGGTGACAAAAATTATCAGGGAGCTGGAGTCACTGTCTTTCCAAAACGAAACTAAAAGAGCTATATACCTATAAGCATGGCTAAGAGATACTTATCGAGAAGGCAACGTGATAATGACCATACAGATATCTGAAGGTTGTAAACTTTCAGGAAGGAGAGGAATTATTTATTAGGAGATAAAATCAGGCATCATGAGAAGAAATTAAGAAAGGGAAAATGTAGGTAGAATATCAGGAGGCAGTTCCTGACAGTGCGATCTATTTGTCTGTGGAGTAATCTCTCAAAGGAAGTAATGGGGAAACCCCATAGTGGGGAAACCCCATAGTGGGGTTATGTAAAACTAGACCAGATGAAACGCTAGCAAATGCACTGTAGGGAACAAAAGGATTCTGTTCCAGCTATTCTGGGCTACCAGCCACTGCCTTAGGAATGCATCTGATGAAGTCGGTATTCACCCACGAAAGCTTATGCTCCAATACGTCTGTTAGTCTATAAGGTGCCACAGGACTCTGTCGTTTTTTTCCCTTAGGAATCATTTCGGCCTGTGACGCAGGGACCAGTTGGAGCCAACTGACAGGGCACTGGAATTGCAAAGGGTTTTACAGGGATCCCCGGGTCAGATATCTGCATAATAATTTACCAAAGGCTGACAAGTGAGGTCTCTACCAAGAGCCAGTAGCCCTCTGGTCATCTTTGTGAACTGTATGCAAGGATAATATTTGAGTTATGTATCTTCTACTGAAAGTTATGTTCTTAGAGTTAGGGCAGGTCACCAGGACGTGACAAACCTCAGAAAGGTTCCTTTCTGACAGCGGGTGACAGACTCCTATCTCCCTGTCTGACCACTGGTGTATTTTATGCCCAACGCTGCATACCTATTTGCATTCAGAGCCAGCTGGAAAATGAAAGAGTGCCTCACCTACAGGAGAAGAAATCTTCAGGATGGGAAAAAAACCACAACTGGGGATGATCTCTGTATGAATAAGGACAAAAGATTGTTCTGCTTTTATCTTGTAAGGAAACAGACTGAGTCCTTCACCTAGGAGGCAAGCTGATAGCTTGCTTGTCTGAGGTAAGAAGGGTCACAGCCAGCCTGGCTGTAAAAGCACTGCAAAGATTTTGGTTGACCAAACTCTACAAGACATGCAAGTATCTTGGTAATTAAGTCTAGGCTCTAGAATGCAAATTATTATTTTATTTTATATGTAACCATTTGTTTCCAATACTTGAGTCTCTATGATTTGTTCAATAAATTTATACTTGATTTCACTATAAATAGGGCGCTACCAAATTCAAGGTCCATTTTGGTCAATTTCATGGTCATAGGATTTTAAAACATCATAAATTTCATGATTTCAGATATTTCAATCTGAAATTTCAGGGTGTTGCAACTGTAACCCAAAAAGGGGCTGCAGGGGGAGGTCACGGTATTGCCACTCTTATTTCTGCACTGCTGCTGACGGCCACCCAGCTCTGAAGGCAGCGCAGAAGTAAGGGTAGCAATACTGTGCCCCCACCCTCCCCACACACACACAATAACCTTGCAACCCCCCAGTTTGAAAAACATTGGTCTCCCCCATGAAAACTGTATAGTATAGGGTAAAAGTACACAAAAGGCCAGATTCACAGGGGGAGACAGATTTCATGATCCATGACACATGTTTTTTGGTAGGGCCCTAACTATAAACATATCTAAGTGCTCTGTGCTAAGTGAAGTGGTGATCAGAGGTGAGACTAGTAAGCTGCGGTGTACTGCTTCTTTGGAAGCAACACATCTGCAAATACTGCGAGTGGCCAGTGAAACAGGCGAGACGCTCTGAGCACTGGAGGGTTGGGGTGTGCCAATCACTAACAAGTAGACTGACAGCAAGACCTAAAGGGCAGTGCTTGTATTGTCCATGGAGTTGGGGAGCTGACCTACGTCAGGCACAGACAAGGCTTCCTCATAATAAGGGCCGGTGGTAACGAGATACCTTCCGACCCTGGGTACCTTGGGAATTGCTGCACACCCGGGGCAGCCCTGAATTCCAGAGGTGCAAAGCTGGCATAAAGCCACTTTTACCCTGACCCCTTGGCACAGCTCAGAATTGGGGCCATTGTCTGTATATTGTTTTTGAATACACTCTTCCAGATGTGACACTGCAACCGGGAGTGGTACACGCACATCTCAGGGCAGAATTTGGCCTTTGGTGTCTATAAAGCATTTCCAGACCCTCTGCTGCACGTTAACAGGCAGACAGCACATGGGCTGCAGGTCTGGGGGGACGTGATCCAGCCACCTTGTTCATAACAGCTGAGACACAACAGTCTGCTTTCCAGCAGCCTAATCTGGATGTGAGAAATATTCTACTTCATGAGGTCACCTATATGCTGCTCCCAAATTTCATTTTCTATCATTGCTGATTGCCAAGATATGTGTGTGTGAGATTATAAACCTCCTTTGTAACCTGTTTGCATCATTCTTCTCTTCAGTCCATTTACTGCTGCTGAAGTCCAGGGCTTGTGATCTTACAACTGTGTCATAGGCGAAAGCTAGTGATTGCACTTTATATATCTCGGCAATCAGGGAAGGAAATACAAGACAGCACATGGCAGTAGTGAGAGTTTGCTAAAATATGCTGCTTATTTAAAAAAATTATCCTCTGTGGAGCAGAAAACAAAAATATTTTTTACAATGCATTTCTATAACACCCTTCATCTCAAAGATCCGCAGATGTTTTGCTGTCCTTTCTCATCCTCTACTCAGGCACGGTTCCCATTAAAATCAATAGAAGTTTTGCCTAAATACACTGGATACTTCTCTGCACCTTTGCCAATAGAGAAAATCCCCCTTTGGATTCACCTATGATTGTTAGGCATTTTCTGGTAACTTATTCCCACAGGAGAGCTCAGAGGCAGCCCCTGATTTTCACTGAGTTTTTTAACAATACTTTAAATAAAAGCAACATCCACCTCTATTAACAAATGACTGAGAAAATTAATTTTGTATTAAATTGTGTTCAAATATCATGTTTCACTTCTGTAGTGCCATCCAACTAATAAGTGCAGAGTGCTTTGGAAGCATTATGGATCAAGTCTCAGAACACCTCTGTAAGGCACCTGTTATCCCCATTTAATACCTGGGGAAACTGAGGCACAGAGGTTAGTGGCTTGCTGCAGATTTCACGGGTGAGCCAGGACTAAAACGTACAACTGCTTCCGTTTTCTGTTGAAGTTTTTGGACTTCAAACGTTACACTGGCCTAGCAAGGGTTAATGAGCTGTTGTGGACTCCATTAACTCCACCCTGCTATATCTGCATGTACTGTCAGGTTTGCTTTGGAGAGGGCCCAGCTTAGTTGCTGCCTGAGACCCTGGGTCTGTGTTGCAGCAGGCTAGCGTGTCTGGCTCAACAAGACGGTTCTGGAGTCCCAAGCTGGCAGGGAAAATGGGCTCAGAGGTAATTTCAGCACATCAGGTGACAGTCCCAAGGGGGTCTCTGTGACCGAACCCATCACATGCTGAACCATCATCTACAAAATATCTTTTAAATGATTTCTGTCTCCACATATAACCTCCTATTGTAACACAGCATGTAGTAGGGGGCTGTAACACAGCTGAGATCTTTTAGAGGGATACCTCTGAGTGCTGGTGTCCAGTCTTTGGCTATAGTAGGTTTGGGATAGAAGGGTGGAAGAGCATTGGAAGTTTGCTGTCCCCTTGAGAGAGAGCAGTAATCTCATGAGGAACAGCTGTTGGTATCTCATTTTCCCTACTTCCAAGGATGTCAAGAAATGTGGGGAGAAGGTGATAGTTGTCTGGTCCCTGCTCTGAAGACAGCAGGATCTCTCCAGCTGAGGAACTTGTCTGCTCACTTTGCTTCCTTGTATTATGCTGAAAGGTGTTAGTGTCTGCCATCAGATGGCTCTTTGCTCTATAGATAACCACAGAGCTGATAAAAGCTGATGGATTGTGCTAAGTATCTATCTCTCTAGTTGAATGGAAGGAGCCTTTCATGGAGAGATAGCAGGAAACAATAAGAGGCAACTGGCGGAGGCAACCAGCTGCATGGAGAAGCCTGAGCAAGGCTAACCCATGAGGCTGGGGGATATGTCTGGGACTGATGGCAAATGCAGGGGCTAGGGAAATGTTTGATTGCATTGTAGCTGTGTATTAGAGCAGAAGTCAGCATACCTCAAGAGAAGGAGTAGAAAGTGTGGCCCTGAGAGGGAGTAGAAGAACAGAGTTCCTCTGGCACAGGACTAGCTAGAGCGGCAGGTTTGGAAAATGCCCAAGGAAACTGCCTGCTGCTGTTTGTTTCTACAGTGTTCTGGGAAGCAGGGCTTTCTGTTCATTCTTTGTACATAGATAGGATAATGACTTATATGATCAGTTTCTCTTCCTAACAGAAACAACCCAGCAAGACCCCAAATTTTCACCATCCCCTCAGGCAACAAGGGCCTCACTTGCAATGTGTCAAACTCAAAGTAGTTGATGTGGCATACAGGGAAATGTTTGCTCCATTTTCTCTCTCAACGTTTAGGGCTGGAATAGTGTTACAAAGTGCTGCAACTTCTACCCACAAGGAAGTAGCCTAGAAATAGCATTGGTGCCAGCATAACAAAGGCCTTGGTTTTCTGTTGTACAGCAGAGACAGTTGTCATGTATATGTAAGCAGAGTCAGGATGAGCTCTACCCTGACATCTGGTGGTGAATTATGGGGAGTGTGGAAAGGAATTTCAGGTATTTGCATTGGTACACCCACCCCACCTAGCATAGCCCACGGCAGCCTGGGATGGTTATTCTGACAGCTCTGGGATCCCCAATTTCTTTGTTATTGGGGCAGGAGGAATAAAGTGTTGTCACCCTGATTGTGTGAATGAGGAACTATGAGACTGCTTTATGACGGAGAGTCTCACCTTCAGTTAAGTAGCACTCGCTAGACAAGGGACATGGGTGCCAGAACCCAGTGAATTGAGAGAGGTTGGGGACTGGTGTGTGTGTACCTGATGGTATGGCCCTCCTTTGAGGGTCTGGAACACCAATTGCACATCTTCCTCTCTCCACTGTTGAAGAGCAGAGCTAATTTTTATTCCATTAGGTGTCCATCTAGAGGCTGCTGAACTGAATTCACTTTGGGCAAATGGTGCACCAGCACTGGGTCTCCCCTACTACAAGCTGAAATCACTCAAAGAGCTGAGCTTACTGAGCTGAGATCACTGAGTGCTGTGTTAACTAGTGGGGGAGCCTGAAGATCTATCGCTAAGCGGCTGGCAGAGCAGAGCAGTTTATTGGAGCAGCCCATGGAACAGTGAGTGGAGTGGAGCAGTTTGCAGGGGTGGCTGGAGCGGCTCACGGGTCAGCTGGAGGAGCAGCACAGCTGGTGGAGTGGAGCCAGTCGTGGTGAAGGCTGCAGCAGAACTCCATGGAGAGGCGGAGCAGTCAGCCCCGGCCCATGTAAGGTGCCCCTGTGTGTGCCCACCCCCCATTTCCACCCCGGCTGGGGGTGGGTAAAACTCTGCAGATAAACTTTTGAACTCTGGGGTGGCACTGACCAGAGACAGAGATTTTTGGGTTGTTGGACTTTGGGGTGATTGGACTTAAGACCCTAAGGGGAAAAGGACATTGCCAAAACTTACTTGGTGGGTCTTTTGCTCATGGTTTATGTTATGAATCGTGTTTGTGGTGTTTCCCCAATATGATGCCACATTGTTTTCCTCCTTTATTAAAAGGATTTTGCTACACTCAGACTCTGTGCTTGCGAGAGGGGAAGTATTGCCTCCTAGAGGCGCCCAGAGCGGGTGGTATGTAATTGTCCCAGGTCACTGGGTGGGGGCTCGAGCCGGTTTTGCATTTGTGTTATTGAAACGGAACCCCTGGATACTGAACCCGGCCCCTGTTGCTGCCAACTCAGAGGGGCAGAAGGGTTATATATGGAAAAGAGTTTACTCATTCCAACATGTACAGTGATCAGTATCAGTGTACAGACTTTATTTCTCCAGTCCCTTCTACTGCTCTCAACCTTTATGTTTACCTGGATACTTACGAGACTGGAACACTCCCTATAAATAAACTACCAAATTCATGGCCATGAAAACGCATCACAGACTGTGAAATCTGGTCTCCCCCATGAAATCTGGTCTTTTGTGTACTTTTACCCTATACTATACTTAGGGCCGTCCCTAGGGGGGGGTGCAGGGCCCAGGACATAGGCACCAAGTTTCTATCTGCCAGGGGGTGCTCCCCCTCCCAGCTCTGCCCAGGCTCCACCCCCACTCCACCTCTTCCCCCCAGGCCCCACCCTGCCCCTTCCTGTCCCCACCCTGCCTCTTCCCTGCCCAGTTCCGCCCCTGAGCCCGCTGCACACTGCCTTCAGAGCTGAGCGGCTGGAGGGCGGCAGCTGCTGGCCGGGTGCCCAGCTCTGAAGGCAGCGCTGCTGCCAGCAGCAGCACAGAAGTAAGGATGGCATGGTATGGTGTGTTGCCATCCTTACTTCTGCACTGCTGCTGGTGGTGGTGCCCCCTTCAAAAATCTGGATGCCTGGACAGCTGCTCTCTGGCTGCCCAGCTCTGAAGCCAGCACAGAAGTAAAGGTGGCAATATTGCGAGCCCCCTACAATAACCTTGCAACCCCCTTGGGTCAGGACCCCTAGTTTGAGAAATGCTGATTTAAGGACTTTACTTGTTTATATTTCGCTGTTTTTAAATACATATTCATGCGTTGTTACAACACTGTGAAATTTAAGATTTTAAATATCTGAAACCATGAAATTCAAGATTTTTAAAATGCTATGACTGTGAAATTTGCTAAATGGACTGTGAATTTGGTAGGGCCCTACTTATAAAACAAAAGAAGCTTTTTAGAAAGCCTCCCCGTGCTGCTGAGGGGCTCACAGTCAGGAGTTTTATACCCATGTTTCAGAGGGGTCTATTTTTCCTAGGCTCTTCTGGCCAATAGGAATGTAGCAGCTCCCATCATGGACTCCAGTTTAGCCTCTGTGCATTAAGATAATTACTAGGTCTGGGATTTGCAAAAGAGCTACAGGCATGAGATGTGCAGCTTACCGACTCTCAATGAAGTCAATGGGAATTCTGCCGGACTAAGAACTGCAGTATCAGGCAAGAGGGAAACTGCTTATCTGGATCAGATGTCGCCAAGAAACTGCCCCTTTGAAGTGACACCTTTGCCACAAGGAATATCCTATCACTGGCACTCTTCAGGCAATTTAGAGTTTCAATCAGTTCTTGCCAGGCTAACTCTCCCACATTAGGGTTGGTTAATTGGGCATTGCAGGTCTGTCCCTGAGAAATGAGCCTTGTTCACTGAAATCACTGCGGCCCTTCGTCCAGGCTTGGAATTAAAAATGGTATTTCACACAGCAAAGCTGTGAACAAAACTGGAATGATATGCTGAATTGCTGTTCAAATGCATTAGCAGAGGTCAATTTACCCATTGACTGCCTCTTGACATTGGAGATGAGCTTCTAGCTAACGAATCTGATTTTGAATTTTTTACAGTTTAAATAATAGAGGTCCTGTCTAGAAACAAATCAAACTTTAACACTTGCTTATCTGGCAGGGACTTAGTGGCATTGTGTGCCCATGTCTATGGGCCTACAGGATTTAACCTTATCCCTTATGGCTTTTAAATGAAAATACCTGACTTATTTCCCTTTGATAGGTTTTATTTCTGGCACTCAGAGTTCGACTGTCAGGAGTACCACTGTGCTACCTCAGTGTGTACTGATTGTAGTTAACAGCTGGATTAGAGCACGTGCAAACTCTGCTGCAAAATGCCTCCTCAGGGTGGAGGTGGCATAATGAGGGATTATTTCACAAGGCAGGAAGAGCCCAGAGGCTGACACAGCCAATCACATCGGAAAGACAAGATCAGGATTGTGCAGACTGGAACAGCAGCTTATGGGTGGTCAGGTCATGAGAGACCTTCCTGTGTGAGGGGGTCAAAGACCCTGCCACGCCCTGGATGCACAGACTGATTTTTCAGAGTTGCTGAGCAATCACAGTTCTCCAAAAATCAATGGCTGCTGAGCCCCTGGGAGAAGCAGCCCTCTTTCACTGAGATGCCTAGATTGGGTTTAGCCTAGCAGACAGGATGGGTGGTGCAGTGGTGTAGGGCACCAGCCTGGGATTTGGAAGGCCTGGGTGCAATTCCCTGCTCTGCCACAGACTCTGTAGGTGACCTTGGGCATGTCACTTAGGCTCTCTGGCCCCAGTGAACACTAGGAGCCTAAATACGTTTGTGGATCTGGACCACCGCGTCTCAATTCAGATGATAACACTTCTTTTGCTCAAGGAGGTGTTGTGGGATAAACACATTGAAGACTGTGATTTGCTTAGATATTTCTATAATGGAGGCCAGATAAGTAACTAGATTACTTTAGGCACCCATGTTTGAAAACTTGTAATTTAATCTAAAAATCACCTGAAACAATTACACAGAGTGTTCCTGAACCAGCCTTCTGTTGCACTTGTTTTAGTCCCTTGTATCATCTAATCCAGTGGTTCCCAACCTTGTTCCGCCACTTGTGCAAGGAAAGCCCCTGGCGGGCCGGGCCAGTTTGTTTATCTGCCACGTCCGCAGGTTCGGCCGATCGAGGCTCCCAGTAAATGGGCCCTCAGGTCCAATCAGCACCCAAACTATTGTGACTCAGACCTGAGGAAACTTCTCTCTATCAAATATTAATTTCTCTGATAGACTGACGAGTCAGAAAGCTCTCAATGGGTTCTCAGGCTTCATGCTTTGCATGCAGATTGCTTGACTGGAGTAATTGACATTAATGCAGTGATTGACATAAATGCCAATTAACCAACCACTAGAATGGCCCATTGAGCTTTCTCTTCTGGTTTTTTCCATCCTCATGGTTTCCTGTTTTATTTCCAAAAGGTTTTTGAACTTCTGTGTGGAAAATAGACATCAGTGCTGAGAAGAGCTGGGATTTTACCTTCCCTCTTGTGCAACCCTTGGAGTCCCGTGAGGTCAGGTTTGCTGAGATGTAGCTATTAAAACATGGCCCAGTACCCCCTGTATGGTCACCCTGTTGTAAGAGAACCCAGTTGCTGGGTGCCTTGTGCTTCCAAGCCAACTGGGTCTGGGTAGAGTCTAGTCACTGTTTCTAGCTCTGGGAATATAGGCCACCCAACCTCAGACGTGTTGTCAGACGCCCTCCTTTGGAACAGGAGGTGCTACCATCCAGCTCCCCATGACCACAAAGTTGGTGTCTGAGACCTTCAAGCCACCCCCGTCACTGACAAATGCACCCCTAGAGCTCTACTTGGGCTATGGACGCGCTGGGCTTCTTGTTTAACCCCTTCAGGTATAACGTGGTAGTCAGGCAAGGAACACAAGCTTCGCAAAAGAATTTCTGACCCACTACAACTTTACTCTGAAAGCACCGCAGAGGTACAGATCTTTGACAAACCAAAGAAAAGGCCTGAGATGCTCCCTCCCCTGGTCTGATCTCTCCCATTCTTTTGAGTCCAGACAGGGCAGAATCCCCACTGGTCTCACTCTCCTATATTACCTCCTTACATGTGGCGATGGTCAGTCTTTTACCCTGCACAGAGCAGTACCCCCTCCCCTCAGCCACTTTCCACTGAGGAGCTCCAAAACCCTTCCAATCATGTTTCCCTCAGCCACTATGTGGACCCCTGTGTAGAAGGTCCATTGATAGGCCGGTGGTTGAGTGACAATCAAAGTCGATGCCCCTGGATTGCTGCCTTGATGGCTTTTCAATGATAGATAGTCCTTCAGAAGGGTGCCAAGCACTGCTCCAGGGCTGGGCAGCTGCCTGGAATACACCCTAATAGACTGCCCTTGGGCAAATTTAGACATATGGCGGGAGGGATAGCTCAGTGGTTTGAGCATTGGCCTGCTAAACCCAGGGTTGTGAGTTCAGCCCTTGAGGGGGCCACTTAGGGATCTGGGGCAAAAATCTGTCTTGCTAGTGAAGGCAGGGGGCTGGACTCAATGGTCCCTTCTAGTTCTAGGAGATTGGTATATCTCCAATTATTATTTATTTTATTATTATCTGTTCAGCACATAATACAAAATGGAGTTTGTAATCTGATACAGACATACCCTGCTCTGTCACAGTAACTGAGAGCACAATTCAGCCCTCTATGAAATTTACTAGTCTGTCTTGTGGTAGCGATCCTGTTCCTCCTGGACTCCGGACTTCACAAACCCTCAGCTATTAGTGCTCATGCCCTTCAGGGATACACAAAGACAGTGGTATCTGCTCAGCATTTCAATGGCAAAGACACACTCCCCAAGAAAATTCTTCTGTCACCTCCACTATCTCTTCTAATGCTTCAGAAATTGTAATCTTATAGCCTGACTGATACCATCCTCCTCCTATGTTCAGGTTGTCTTTGGAGTGGACAAGCAGCCAGTAGATGATTGCCCATTCACTCTTGTGACATGATGGTGTCTGAAAGTGTGTAGGGGCTTAGCAGAGTGACCCTGTATGGACTCCATGCCGAGGCACTTTAATAAACTGGTGGTAAACAAAAGGCTTCCGTCTCTCCTGTTTGCAATCTTTGCTAACGTGTTGAAAGCAAAATTAAAAAAATATGTAAGAAATATGACAATCTCCTCCTGTGAGCACCAGGAGATGTCTGCACTATTCCCTTTCTGCTCATTACACTGCACAGGCTCTGAAATAATATAGTCAGAGAAAGCATCTTCTGGTGAATATAAATCATGAGTGACGAAATGGTATTATTATGAGCAGAGGCTAAGTGCTTTCCTCCCACAGAATTACAGCCTCATTCAATCCCATGCACATACGGCACTTCTGCACCCAGTGGCGGGGTGTCTGGGTAGTTAATTAAATATGTGTTGTGTATGTCTGAAGATAAATTGGGGCTGTGTGTGAGAGTGACTTTGTCTTTGTCTGATTTATCTTTAACTTACAAAACACTGAGAATAGAGATAACTATAAGCTTTAAAAATCTACTTTCCCCTCAAGCCCCTCCTATATAAATCTCTTCATTGAAATAAGCTCAAGAGACAGATAAATGCTCTGGCAGGAATATGCAATATTATTTCTGGCACTTGAAGAACCTCAAAATAGATAAGGGAGGAATTGAAAGCAGGCTGTGACGCTCTGTTTGTTCTAACACATGGGGCCAAATTCTGCTCAACAGTTTAAGTCCAGAGTAATTATTTTGAAATCATTGGAGTTGTTCCTGATTTACACCTCTTTAGCTGAGAGCCAAAATTAGCCCAGAATGTTTTTTTTTAGAAAACAAAGCCTCTGGAAACCCAAGAGCCCCCATAATTAATAGATCCACAGACGACAACAATTCCAAGAAGAAAAGGCACCAAAATTGCAGCTCATGCCCAAGCAAAAGGTTAATTTGGCTCCGGAACAAATAAGCACTAATAAATGAAAAGCTTAATACCTGATTTCAGGTGAAGCTCTGAGCCGTCAGTGACCTCGTTCTGAAGCAGGGTATTGCATGTTAGGATCAGGCCTATTTCTCCTGACATGGTGTTCGTTTTTCCTGCAAAGCCTTTGCTAACAACCCAAGGCAATGTTTTCTGAGGCCATGTCTAATAGCTTATGTGGTAAAATATAAGCCATTTGACATAGTTTGTTTGGGCTTTCACTCGTCAAGGGAGGGACCAAGTTTTACTGCAATGTGAATGTTCAAAGGGGGATTAGCTTAGTCTCTCTAGCCCAGAGGCCCTTTGGGAATATTTGGTTCCAAGTCCAGTGGAACCTTAATACAAGGTCTGAGACAGGCAAACCCTGTTGCAGAATGTTCCATCTGAATGATCACTACATCCCAAGCCTTCCCAAATCAGCCATGTGACAGGAGCAAAGTCTTTGACGTGCAAGGGCAGAGCAAGCCCAATAGACACTCAACTGCTCTGCTTTGGCATTAAGAATCTAGATAATACGCGGCTCTAACTAGCATCTCCACAGCACTCGTTACCTACAGCTGCCTAGTGCTCAGAAAAGTCAAACGGTCTTTGGCCCTGATTGTATTCCCCCAATCCTTGTGCAGCAGCACCCAGTCCCTTCCTCTCTGACCCCACAGAGGGTTTTCCATGAGTGCTGGGATTTGCACATAGGAAGGGGGATTTTGTTTCTTTTTGCCAGACCTACTCCCTGCCCCCATGGGGATCCCCCTTTAGGGAAGGGCTCCAGGATAGCTGTCAGATAGCTCCAGTGGAGCTCAGCTGCCAAGAAAGAGGGATTGCATGAGCAAAGAGTTAATGTGGAGGCACAAGGATTCCACAGATGGCTCTTGTCTCCCTCTGATCCCCCCCCCAGTCAGATGTCCCCTTCTTCTGACTGAAGCCCGTGGAGTCCAGTCAGTGGAAAACAAATGAGACGGGAGAATTGGCTCCAAAGTCTTCCATAGACGTTTTAGAAAATATTTAAACCTGGAATCTGTTGTGAGATTCGTGGACAAACTTTTGTTTTCAAACTCTACCAAACCTTCCCCCAGTGTAGGCAAATAAGCACAAGCTGGTTGAACTCAGCCTGCAACATATTGATAGGGATATACCCCCAAAATACTCTGTGAAAAATAAAAAACAAACCTATGTTTCTTACATTTACACTTGAACTAACTTGTTATAATCACATCTGCTTTGGAAAACAAATGGGATATGATTTTCTAAAGTGGCCTAGAGGATTTAGGCACATACTTCCCAATAAACAAGGTGGCTGCTGTGTGTCTAAATCCCCTATACTGCTTTGAAAATCTCAACCATGCTGTTTTATCAGTCCAGTGTTGTGTTCTATATGGACTTGTTGCAGAATGGTGGTTTGATGAGGAAATCTTGGGCTTCTGAGAGCCCTGGAAGACTTTGTAAGAGAGAGACAACAATTATTAACAATAACAGCTGTTTCTAAACTGTGTTGCCATTTCGGTGTGGTTCTAATGTTCTTTTGGCATTCATAACGTTACGAATTGGTAAATTTACACAATAACTTCAGATTGGAATAGGAAAGAGGACTAAATGTGGAGAAGTTGTCCTGCAATTGACATTATGTAGCGACTCCATCCTGCTTCCACTAAAGTCTATGACAAACTTCTTATTGACTTCAACAAGAGCAGGAACAGATGACCCTAACTCTGGGCTTTGGAAATATATTAAACACTTGCATTGTAGCTGCTTACAAGTTTTGTGGGGCTTATCATGCAACTAGTGTAATTTCATAGGCAGGGGTTACACTGGAGGAACCTTGAATCATATCACGTGTCTTCTTTATGTAAACTTAAATCTATTCACCTTTCGATGGATTGCCATAATTGTTCTGAACATGCTGATTAATTACCCAGCGTATATGTGTTTGGTAGAGAACTTTGCTCCCTTGCTGTTCGCTTGGTCCTGTTTGATTTGGCAGTGAAGTCATAGGGGTCTATTTCTCTCCTTGTAGGAATGCGATTTCCACAGAAACCCTGTGTGCACATGTGATACTGTGTATTAAGATTATGTCTACTCTGCAATTAAACATCCACAGCTCACCTGTGTTCGCTGACTTGGGCTCGCGGAGCTGTAACATTTGCTGTGTAAACATTCAGGCTCGGGTGGGAGCTGGAGCTCTCGGACTCCACAAGGGGGAAGGTCCCAGAGTCCAGGCTCCAGCCCAAGTCTGAACAGCTACACCACAAATTTTACAGCCCTGTAGCCTGAGCTCCACAAGCCCAAGTCAGATGACACAGGCCAGCCATGGATGTTTAACTGCAAGGTAAAAATACCCTTAGATCACCATTGGTTCCAGTAGCCAAAAAAAAAAAAGGCAGACAGTTGAGAGAAAGAAATCCCTTAATAAAACTGCAAGCATATTCAGTAAAGCAAAGAGAACTTTGCTGAGTATATTTATATTAGAGCAAATAGTTTTCTTTCCTAAGTTTTCTACAGAATGAAAGTTCCCCTATAAACAACATCACTAGCTTTTATTTGTGAAGGACCATGGCCTATTGCAGGGGTAGGCAACCTATGGCACATGTGCCGAAGGCGGCATGCGAGTTAATTTTCAGCGGCACTCACACTGCCCAGGTCCTGGCCACTGGTCCAGGGAGATCTGCATTTTAATTTAATTTTAAATGAAGCTTCTTAAACATTTTTAAAACCTTATTTACTTTATACAACAATAGTTTAGTTATATATTATAGACTTATAGAAAGAGACTTTCTAAAAATGTTAAAATATATTACTGGCACGTGAAACCTTAAAATAGAGTGAATAAATGAAGACTCGGCACAGCACTTCTGAAAGGTTGCCGACCCCTGGCCTATTGAATTATTTACCCATGTTTAGTTTAAAAGCCTGGCTCCAATTAAATGGTCATTCATAATGTCATCATGTCCATCCTTCTGCAGTCAGACATGCTGTGTAGTGTCACAGGACAAGACACTTGGCAAGCACTTAG
The DNA here is from genome assembly GCF_020497125.1 of Mauremys mutica. NCBI lineage: Eukaryota > Metazoa > Chordata > Testudines > Geoemydidae > Mauremys > Mauremys mutica. The sequence continues at coordinate 104,178,364 of NC_059079.1, read as the reverse complement.
GAAAGCAACTTGGCTTCTCAGCTGACAGAATGATCTGCTCCAAAATCTGGCTTGCTGATGTTTTACTGTGACATATGTTACTGAGTGCTAAATTGCTTTATGAAATGTTTGTTGGTAAAACTGAATACTTGCCACTCATTTAAGCCTCCTTTAGGAAGATAAACATTTTTGTTACCCTCTGGTTTGATGAAGATACATAGTGATTTCCTTGGAAGATGAATCACAGAACTGACAAATTCATTAAAGAGCAAAGGATTTTGCCAAGATTGCTCCTGTATAAAGAAGATGCCCCTGTTATCCAAACACCGTAGCTTAAATTCATGAGCAGAATCCCCATTTATTCCCGAGCACTCGAAAAAGAACCGCATGGGGTTTGATTTAGAAAATCTGCCGCCAGCCAGGTTTTATGACAATTATTCGTAGCAATTGTCACCAGACACTCTGCCCAGGCACATAAGTGGGGTCTTGCTGCCATAACTTGCAGCGCAATGGTCTCCCTGTTTGGAAAGAATAACGTGCCACCTATGGACTTTTTTATACCTCCTTGCAGCTGGGATTAAATTAATGCAAATAATAGGTGGAATGAAAAGACTGGGGGAAACTAATCTAATGTGGCAGCATAAAGCTGAGCTGAGGAGCAAGCATGGCTGGAGCCTGGTCAAGACGGGGAGGGGGTAGGAAAACAAGACCCACAAATAAGTCATTTAGCAATTTTTCCCCCAAGCTTCCCAGGACTCCAGTCTTGATGGACCAATGATCTGATCCAATATGGCAAATCCTATACTCCCGTGGTCTTTTATCCTTCTCTTATTTGTTTTCCTTTGTTCCCCTGAAGACTTACAAATCTAATTTTTTTTTTTTAATTAGGAGGTAAGTCAAGTCCCTTTTCCGGGGTTCTGGAGAGTTACTTTCCGCTCTGATGAACACTAACTTCAAATGACACAAATGACGAGCTGTTAAGATCACTGTGGCAATCAAGTCTCCTTTGATGGGAAAGCTAAAAATACGCTTCTCCAGCTGACACAGCCTGAAAGAGGAAAACGTTGGGGTTGGTTTAAAAGAATACATCTTTTTCTGTACCACTTCCCTTAACGTAAGTACAGGGACATTGTCATGGTGGGTTGGTTAACATGTTATTTCTGCCTTCCAAACTAGAGCATTAATATACAATCTAAATCTGACTCTAAACAGACTGTACCCTAATTACTCATTGTTTGTAGTGCATTGTTTATAGAAAATGGGGTTATTGCTAAGGACTCTCCAATAGTGATTCTTACATTTCCCTCAACGATCAGTGGTTCTGGATGTTGGGGAATGAGGCCCACATCTCTGAGTCTGGATGAAAGCAATACTGTCAATAATCCTGATTAGGAGCTTAATTGATCCACGCAGAGGTTGTTCATGATCTGCCAGCCCACATCTGCTCTCCCTTCCCTACATTTGCTCTTGGTCTGCCAGCGCCACAACATCAGTGTCACTGGCTCTCTGGCTCCCAGACTAACTAAACACAGCTTGTGTTGCCTAGTGTCACCACACCACACTGAGTATCCCTAAATCCTTGCCTAAACTAAGCAGTCATGGAACAAACTACTGATTACACTGCTGCCACTACTCAGCTTTCTAGAAATAGTAGCTCCTCTTAGAGGTAATGCTGGACAAGTGACCCATCTGCAGTGGCTGGAAATGTAGAATCATGGAACAGGCTTATGTGCTGCATGGCTTTACCTTTCAGCTGCTCAATCCTACTTGTCCAAGACTGATTCTGAGTTTAACAGTAGTAAGCAGAATCCTAAATGTTTCTATTTCTAGGATAAAATGGGATTCTCCTTGTTTGGAATCATTGTCTAGGGAGGAAGGAATAAGAGTCCCGAGGAAGAGGTTCAAATAAGAGCACGTTCATAACAGATACAAGAATATATTTAATGTGCACTAGTCTCAATAGATTCCATATTGGTGGTGGATCTTATTTCAGTGAATGGAAGCTTTTTTCACAACAAATAGCAGAAGAGAATCATCTCACTTTTTAAATGGAAATATCCTCTGTACAACACATGTTTCCATGCTTACATACAAACAGTGCTCTCTGTACTTATGGACAAGTAAGCACAGAACTAAGAGGACAGAATACTTAACCTGTTTCATAAGACAGAATGGACAGTTGATTGTTTTGATAGATACAGTAGGTGCTTCCATTTGGCTATGGTAGCTACAATATTTTGGCAACACAACATTTCCTTCTAAAAGGTATCAGTCCTGGGAGGAACTATTCAGGGTCAACCAGTCTCTGCCCCTGTGGATAATGGATTTCTCATCTCTATACCTCTGTCGGCAGCTGCCCATTGCCAGCAGAGTGCTTGATGCTCCCATTCAGAGTGGTGGCCTTGAAGGTGTAAGACCGGCGTCTAATTGAACCATCAGTGTAGATACTCTCAGGCTTGTTCTGGCAGCTGAAGAACGTGAGGAACCCATTCCGGTAGTTCTTGTTCATCCACCCATAGAGCAGGGGGTTTACAAATGTGGAACACATGGCCACCACATGGAAGACAGTGTAAAGGAGTTTGTACTCATGGAAGATGAGCACCAAATCCAGGTCGATGGCAAGCTGGAATATGTGGAAGGGGAGCCAGCACACTGCGAACACCACCACCACCATCACTAGCATTTTTGTTGTCTTCCTCCTCCTGCACTGGCTGTCGCTGCTGGAGGTGGGGCTGATATGATTTTTCAGCTTGAACCAGATCCTGATGTAGGCATAGCAAATAATGGCAAGTGGAAGGATGTACTGCAGAAGGAGCATGGAAAGGCTATAAATGGTGGCATCTCTGTTATTTCCAGAAGGCCACTTTTCAGAACAGACGGCTATTTTGAGGTTGATGGATGGGATTTCCTCATGCCTGTACTCTCTGAAGATGGCCAACGGGCCAGCCAGGACCGCACCAGTCAACCATGTAATGGCTATGATCGTGAAACTGAGCCTCTTGGAGATCCTGCTGTCCAAGTGGAAAACAATGCATCTATACCTGTCCAGAGCTATCACAGTTAAGGTTAGAGTAGACACATGGACACTCAAAGCTTGGGCATAAGGGACTAGATGACAAAGAACAGCCCCAAATTTCCACTCATCCAGTAGCGTGTACACCAGGGTGAAAGGCAAACAGAGAGTGTCCACCATGAGGTCTGCCACGGCCAGGTTAGCGATGAAGAAGTTAGTTACAGTCCTCATGGCTTTATATTTCACTATCGTATAGATCACCAGGGAGTTGCCAATGAATCCCAGCAGAATTATTAAGGAATAAGCTGCGATCAATATGACCTGGACCCCAAGGATCTTGGTACTGTCCATCATGATGCTGCTGGAACCTTGGAGACCCTGGCTAGGAGTGACAATGCCATTGGAGTGCCAGACTAGTGGCAGCTTCTCATCCAGAACCAGTTCCTCCATCACCAGGGTGCTGTTGGTTTGCTTCAGCAGCCCCATGTTTGGTGTGTCCTTTCAGGAGTGGGGGGAGGTCTGTAACGTCACCTCTGGAAGAGTAAAAGTGAAATAGCAAAAGTGAGACCCTTTCAGACAGGAGAGCAGCTTCAAGCACTTCGATTCACAGTGGCATATCCAGGTTGGCATTTCAAATGAAGCAGCAGCAGCGGTAACGTTCCTTGACATTTCCCTACTCCCTGATAAACTTGTGGTTTCCATACATAGTTACCACAGCCACTCAGAGGGGTGTTAATCCCCATTAGACCTTATTTTAAACATACGCTAAGATTCATACTAACCCACCAAGGAAAGGCCAGTGCCCATTCCATTTCCCAAATGAATTTTTCAGATTTTATTTATTTATTTATTTAAAAGTGAATTTTTTTTTAACAAACAAACAAACAGTCCTTCCACTCTCTATGCTGATGCGACCAAGACAGAGCTCAGCTTACAGTACCACTTCTGTGTGCCCTGCCTGTTATGGTCTGCTGTGCTTTTCAAAATGGTTACACTAGAGAGAGAGTCCCCCTCCCCCCACGAAAGGTGCACGAGCCCAAACATCTCACATGAAAGTGCCTCTGGCAGCATTGTGCATGATGACACAGGGCCAATCCAACTCCGTAAACCAATGCCGAAGTTTGTTGCGATCACAATAAGAGAATGTTGCCGCTGCAGGGGTTTTATTCCGTACATACACAGCAGCATAAAATTCAACACAGCTATTAAATCCCCACCAGCCTTTCTCTGTCAGAACCCCCCACGGCTGAGAAGTGAATAGCAGTGAGCAGGGGTCACACTCTCCGCCTGCTCAGACCCAAATGTGTGGCCAAGATCCAAGAATAACGCTTGAACAAAGTACTGGTTAGGAAAACAGATCAATTGAGTTGCATAAATAACATTGTCTGCAAATTTGCCATTCAGCTTTTCTGTTCTGAATCATTTCCAGTTGAGCAAAAGGGTTTTAATGCCGCTTGACTGAGGGAAATGAAATGTGGGTCCAAAATAAAGAGTGCACCCTCAGAGGAAGAAGCAGCTGCATGGCATCTTATCGTCTTCCTTTCAAATGAATTGTTCGAAGTTTCACATTTGTTTCTACAGGAACCAGCGAACCATCTGCTTCTGGGCAGCTCAGCAGATCCTACCTGACAGCCACAGTTGCAGGGTTCTCAGAACAGTATGACCCAAGGAATGGATGACTCTGAGTTTTTATGTGAAATGTGCAGTGGTTTAAGCTAGTTCCTTAACAAATGGATGAAAATAATGGCCATCATGATGGTAAATGAGGCTGCAATTATGTTGTAATGGATAATAAATAGCTGGGTGTTCATTTATCACTCCTCAGAACAAGGATCATAGCTCCCCTTGGGAGCGGCTTCAGGAATCTCTTCTGATGGATGCAAAGCTATGCTGCTTGGGAAGCCCAGGGGAAGGAGAACAGCCTAATTTAGACTGGTCCCAGCTGCGCTCTCCCTTGCGCTCTGTGTGTTTTTATTGGCATTTACAACTTTGGCACCAGTGGCTCTACTGGCGGTGCTGGTTTCTACGGCAGAGATGCTAGGGTAAGTTCTCCTCTCCGTGAAATCAGTGCAATCCCATTGCAGTGGCAAATTTCAGTGAGGCTGCATTGGTCTGACCAAGAGGAGGTGATTCTCTGCCTTTATAGTCTTTTCTCATCTAGGCAAAAACGGTGCATTGACAGAGTAAATTCTACACAGCTGCAAGTGAGGGAGAAAGGATGGTCCAGAGGTGAGGATGCTTCCTGGACAAATTACTTAGCCTCTCTGTGTTTCAGTTCCTTAGCTGTACAAAGAGAGATCAAAGCACCCTGCTTGGGCTCTCAAGGGGGTTGTGAAGCTAAATACACGGAAGGCTGTGAGAGGCTCACATACTATGGTAATGGGGACCGTATCTAAGGTGGGAGAGGACAGAGGAAGGGTAACCCTAGGCAGCAGGGGGGAAAGGTAACACCCACAGTCACAGGAGGTGAGGCCGGGAGGAAGGTAATGAGGGCGAGAAGTCAGTATTGAAGGTAACATGAGGCTGGGTGGGGTAATGGGAGGGTAACCCCACTTGGAACTAGTCGTGTCTACTAAAACTTCACCAACTAAACAAAACCCACAGGCAGGTTTGTTGGAACCGTTCTCTTCTCCCTGCAGGACCCATTAACTACAATAGAGAAAACCATAGGGCCACCTGCTCGTCCCTGACAACTAAGAGAAGCTGGCTTAGCAGCTCGCACCACAGAGGCTTCTGCCCTTGCCCCGAATGGAGACATTAGCTGAGCAGGGAGAAGTTGGGCCGTAGAGAATGTATTGATCAGTGCACAAAGGAAATGCTGAGAGACACAGTTTGTTGCACAAGCCTCCATGGAAACAAAGCTGCCGATCAATGGGCAGCATGCTGCAGTAGTGACCTAGCCCCACTGCTTCCCTGCAGCTCAGAAAGCCCCCTCCAGCCCTCCTCAGGTAACAGGTGCTAGGCTGAGCCAAAGTCAAACTGCAGCAGGGAAGAGCAAAGTTACAGTTCAAAGGCTGATGCAGAAAACAGAATGAATGATGGGCATGTTTTCACTGCAGGCTTTCTCAGCTTCCTCACTGCTGTCTATCTTGCCCCATATGTACTCATCTCACTAGCTATCTACTCACAGCCTTGGCATCATCCCTTCCCTTTCTCTTTTTCCCACATCAGCTGCCAACTGGCTGCACAGTTTCCTATTTAAAATCAAGCTATTTTCTTCAGTTGGAGACTAGCGATAAAAACAACCTGGGAGCAGCCAGAAACATAATAATCATTAGGGCTGTTTTGCCTCAACCATAAAAGGTCTTAATGGACTTTTGCTTTTCAAAGGGCAATAATTAAAAAGCAATTAAGGAATTTTAGTTAAGAGGCAAAACCACACTAGACTCATAGACTCATGGACTTGAAGGCCAGAAGGGACCATAGTGATCATCTAGTCTGACCTCCTGCACATCGCAGGCCACAGAACCTCACCCAGCCGCTCCTACAATAGATCCCTAACTTCTGGCTGAGTTACTGAAATTCTCAAATCGTGATTGAAAAACTTCAAGTTACGGAGAATCCCCCATTGACTCTAGTTCAAACCACCAAGGGCCCCAGGCTGCAGAGGAAGGTGAAAAAAACCCACCATTAGGCTGTTCCAAGGTCATTTGGGCTGCTTCTAGGTCGACAGCTCATGCACCGAGGTTCATCCCAGTGAGAAATCAAACTGTGGCGTTACAGCCTCCTAAATGCGTATTGGGATGTGGGAGTTAGGGTAGCAAGCCGCCCACACCCTAGAGCCCCAGCAAAACTGCCAGGCTAAATGGAGAGATCTCAGGAGCTAGGAACTGCTTTTGTGGGAATGAAGCAATAGCAGTGCAGACCAGTGGGCTGGCAGAACCAGAAATACTCCCATGTGCTGTCCAGACCTCTTTCACTACCGTAAACAACTGGGAATGTGTTCAACGGCCTTGTGCCTCTGGCAGGAGAATTATTTAGATCTGTTCCACTGCTGAGATTAAACCTACCATCTCTGTCTCTTCAAAGGCAGAGTCATGCTGGGGAAGGTGTGTGGTCTGCGGGGAGCAAGAGGTGACCTCAGGGGTAGAGAGATACACCCAGCTGTCTGTGAGTCATAGGCGGCTTTAAGGTGACTGGCCCCTTAAAGGGGAAATGGGGCCAGCCCTACCTGTGTGGCAATTATTTGCATCTCACCCAGATGGAGTGGGACTAATGGGGTCAGGTGTTAGAATGGCAAACACCCAAGCCTCACACTAAAAGGGATTAAGAAAGCGCAGTTGGGACTGACTGTGGAGGACAGCAGTTGAGCTGGGTTGTGGCTTGAGCTGAGATGCAGAGCTAGCTCTTTGGTAGGCCTTTGGAGCAAGAGCAAAGCCTCCAGAGAATCTGGGCTGGGGTTCTGCACGAGAAATAGGGAGCTGAAAAGGAGCTCAGGAAGATTGAGAGGCTCCAGCCTGGAGCGGGATGAATGCCTCAATAGTGTTTAATTTCATTTGTAGTTTTGAGTTCTGCTGAGGAGCTGGAGAAGGTGCCCTGGCAGGTGCTGCTCTGCAAAAGAAGTGTGAAATTCTGTCAAGTTCTGTTCGATTTGGAAGGACTGTGCTGCCAGCCCCGGGGAACCCAGGCAAAGGACTCTGAAGAGGCCGACTGGGAGAAGCCAGTCTGGTGGCTGACCAATTACAGCAGGAGGACTTTCCTTGCCTTAGGAGGGGACTGAACTTTAAGTGTGACCTGGCTGAGTAACCCAGAAGAACTCTACTGCAGAACCAGATTGGCCACCAAAAGGCAGTTCTGGAGTGGGAAGAATCCCTGCAATGCTGCGTCCTGACCTCCAATGGTGAGTGTGCCCCCATGACATGCACTGTACAGCCCCCAGTACGAGCCACCTGGATGGTTTGACTCCGATCTATACGTTGTTTCAGTGAGTGTCCAGGCTGTGAACATGATCCATACAGAGACAGGACACGAGAAATGGCAGAGGGCATTTCCTGAAAAATGAGGTAGTTGGAGACAGAGAGGGAGAGTCTTTCCCTTTGGAGACAGAAAACAGAGCTGGTTAATTAAAAGCAGTGCGTAGTGAGATTAGGGTGGCTCCAGCCAGCAGTTTCTGAGCGTGAGGGGGGCAAAGGGAGCAGACGGGAGGGGGACAATGGCAAAGGCTGCCCTTAGATCAAAGGCCCTCTGCAGTCGCCAGCCCGTCACCGTTAGGTTTAAAGTGGGAAAGGAAGGGACCCACCTGGAGCCAGACTCTTCTCTCTGCTTCCAGTCTTAGAGTAGCTGTTCTGATTAACATTGCACATGTTATGCTACTGGCTTGGGGCATAAGGAATCAAAGGGCTGCTAATAACTTTTGTATTTTCATGTACCTGGTCATGGTCCTATTGCTGCTGTGCCCTCTCTCCATAATGGCTCATCAGGTCAAAAAAATAAATGTTGAGTTAGGGCTTGGATAGACCAATGCCTGGAAAGGACTAAACCAACTCTCCCTTTGCCTACTTCAGACAGACCTCACGGTTACCGTGTGATGAGGGGCAGCAATGCTGGAGTCATTGCCTGAAGCGGGGACCCTGCAAGAGCTGGATCTATCCTTCCTTGTGCAACACCAGAGAGTCATTGTGGACCACACTACAGGGGGACTCTGGGGTCTGAGCCCCTCTCTGCCCTCCAGAAATTATGTAGCAATAACGTGCTAGGTTTCCGCTGTCCCTGGTTAGACCTAAGAATTGCCAGACCAGATCAGACACATGAGCCATGTAGTCCAGATCCTGTTATGAGACTGGCCAGTAGCAGATGGCCTTCAGCGGAAGGAGCTATGATGCTTTTCTCTGGCCGAGGGTCTGCTCCGAAGTGTGTGTGTAAGAGAGAGAGAGAGACCCTCCCAACCTGCCCACTTTCCACTCTGCTCTTTGCTCCCTGCAAAATATCATCTGATCCTGGAGAAGCACAAGGCCCCCATATTGTGTAGAACAGTGATAGGGCTTCCTGGGCACGGGAGAGACTGGGGGACAGAGAGGAAAATCAGGGGAAGTCAGGCAGCTGGAAATTGAATCAACACCCTGAAGCCACGGGAATCCAAGAGCACCATCAAGTGGCCTCTTCCCCAGCACTCTGGCTCCTCCTGCGCTCAGAAACCCAGTGGGCCCAGGTTTGACTCTTAATTGATTCTGAAAACTCTGGGGAATGTCACGCCAGCAAGGTGGTAGCATAATCCCTCATCACTCCATGACTGAGCTCCTGGGTGGAGGAGAGAGGATAAAACAAGGAAGGGACAACAGCACTAAAACAGCCCTAACAGATGTAGAGGTCAAGAGTTGGATGACCTAGCGTTGCTCAAGCGATGAAGCATAACTGAGGGGAATAACCCCAGGGCCTCCTGTTTCCATACTGGAACCTGCAGGTTCCTAGCATGATGCGTTCATACTTTCACAGTTAGGGTGCTTCAAAGGAGCAGGTGAAGTTTCTGCAGGAAATGGTGCAAGGGAGTTGATTGGGGGAGCTCCCAGCTACTTGGCTCAGAAGAGGAGGAGCAATAGGTGATTCCCGCACTGGTTGTACGGGACATTCATCTATACTTCAGCCTTAGTTCTCCCCTAACAGAAGCCACTGGGGGGAATGTTGCAGGAGCACTGACTGTGGAAGAGCTCACAGGTACTCTAGTCCCAGCAGAAGACCCAATAGGGAATGATGGAGGAGCACTGGCTGTGGAGAAGCTCACACATACTTCATTCCCAGCCATTCCCAGCCCTGTGGAGAAAGATAAAGGAGCTGATATTCCCCTTGCAGGCATGAAAGCCTGTAGCAGAAGTGCCTCCAACATTGCCATGTGGCAGAGATTGGCTGGGCATGGGGAAGCAGATTCCTGACATGCTTTTCTCTGCAGCAGCTGTGGGAGGCTGCAGGAGGTAAGAGAAGGGATATGCTGGTTGTGTGCCAGGATCCAGCTGTGATTTGGGGAGTGTGCGGCCTGATTCTGCTCCAGGAGTGAGATGCAACCACAGCAGATAATGGAGGAGGAGACAAGAACCCCTGAAGAGAAAGTTGGAAGAGAGAAACTAGAATCCTACTTCCACCAAACCTGTAGCAGTAACTCAACTTCTGGTTGGACACATTTGAGGAGCAGATGGCAAAGAGGCTACCCAGCCCTGGGAGCTGCAACCACTCTTAAAAACAATATGCAACAAGGGAAGATAGCAACCCCTGACTTTCATTCTACACCCAGCCTCGACGTGGCAGCAGCATACCAAGAGCATGTTCCTATGTACATGACAATGGAAACCAGCATAAAGGAGGTTTCTATCAGAGGATGCAGGGAAAGATTTACAGGAGGGAGCAGAATTTCTCAGGCAGCAGCTCGTTATATCCACACCTGCCATTCTCTGCTCTGTAGGTTTGTGATTCGTTTCCGCAGATGCCCCCAGCCTCCCCTTTCCTATCCCCTCTTCCCTCTGAGCATCCTGCTCCCCAGGCTCCCTGCTTCTGCTCGGGAACAGCTCAAAACTCCTGGCAGTATTGCTTGCTGCACGCACCTTCTTAATTCCATATCTCAGTGCTGCCAGCGCCTGAAATCAATCCCCGGGATGATGATGCTTAAACTCTGCCATGGACAAAACCTGTGCATCAAAACACTGTGCACCAAGAATGAGCCCTTCCCAACCCACCTGGCAAATGCAAGAGCATTCTCTGAATTCAGTAATGAAGGCACAGCAAAGCCACATACCTGGAGTTACTGTCTCATCGCTGTTTGGGATGGGGATCTGTCCTTTCCTTTCCACTTTCTCGCCGCGTGGATCAACCTATAGCAAGCAGGATTAAAGCACTTCTAAAACTAACTCCTGGAAAACAACAAAAATCATGTGGACAATTGTGCTCCTGGAATGTGCTTCATCCCGGAGGAACAGTTTGACATGCCAGCCTGCAGGCACTCAGAGCTTCCTCCAGGAGAGTGACTGACAATCCCTGCCACACAAAGCTGGATGCTCCGTTAGATACTGAATGAGAGAAAGAAGAGGGAGTGTGTGTGTTTTAACAAACAGGAAAGGAAAGGGGGAGGGAGCCTGCTGCTGCTGTTCATACATTGTTCAGCCACTGAGGGGCTTCTTGCAGTGGAGGAGAGAAGAAGAAGCTGAAATGTTCCATATCATCTTCCCATCCCAGGGAGAGGCAGTGAGGTCTAGTGGCCAGGACAGTGGCTGGGGAATGAGGCGACCAGGGTTCTGTTCCTGGCTCTGCTCCTGACTTTGGGCAAACCTCATTCCACTCGTTCTGTGCCTTTCTTGTCTTGCCTGTATAGATTGTGAGCGCTTTGGGCCTGGAAGTGTCTCTTCCTCTGTGTTTGTACAGTACCTAGCACAATCTAGGTGCTTCAGTGGTATAAATAATAATGGTCTGAAATGGCAGTAGCCACAGGGCAACTGCTTGTCCCTTTTCAGAAATTGGAGCTAGGAAGCCAAGTGAGCCTTCCGTGTGCCTGGTGCTGTCCAAACTGAACAATCTCTGCATCCAGGAGCTTAACGTCTAGTGCAGATGTGTCTGCATTAATACAACAGGCGTCGCTGTGTGTTGGGGTTGGTGGAGTTACATTTTCTATTCTTTTTTGGAATAAAACCCCCATAGAGACGTAATTCAAGAAAGAGAGAGGTGACCTATCACGACAGCAAAAGTTTGGTGTTCCTGCAACAACTAGCCTGGCAGAATTGTGGGGCATGGCAGAATATCCTGCAGCCAGAATGGGGGAAGTAGCAGAGAGGGCAGGGTTTCCAGTCTTGCTGAAGGTCCCACAGGTGGCCAGCCAATAGAAAGGAGGCTGACCTGGACAAGGAAATGCAGGAGTGAGGGAATGAGGAGAAGGAGACCCAGCATCTGCTTTGAGACACTTCAACTAGGAAGCCATTGTGGCACGGCTGTGGCTCTGGCAGGCTGTGCTTCCTCTCTCTGGTCAACTGTGGAGAATCAGGAGCCGAATAGTGTCAAACTGGGTTTTTTTGTGCCTGCTCGAAGAGGTCCAGGGTGCTAAGGGAAAAGGAGAAAACCCAAATGGCCAGACAGAGGAAGGAAAGGCAAAACATGTCCGTACCAGAGACATCTCTTTCCTGAATCTGTCCGAGTCACCCACAGCTTCCAAGCAGTCAGTAAATGGATGCATGGGGTAGATTCTTTATTGCTCTGCAATATAATCACAATATGTTTTCAGCAATGTATTAGACAGCTGTACCCAAAGGCCTCTGAGTGCCTTAGCAAAAATATAACTCAAAACAGTAATAAACACAGTGCGGGGAGTGAGCAGGCCTGATCTACACTGGCTGCTGCTACAGGCTGAGGTGTAATCATTTCACAAGCCTAAGGATTATGCTTGTTCACCTCTGCCCCCGTGCTGGGTGCAGATGTGACAGGCACGTGCAGCTCCGCTTTTCATCTGGCCCGTGGCATGCACAGCACGCCTGAACTCTGCCAGTTCAAGAGTCAGGCCACCTAATCACTCCATCCCGGGGTCAGCGCTCTGCTCTGGTTTGCAAAAGACTCAGGTCTGAATATAGGCGTCCCTTGATATAGCCCCTGATCGGTGTCAGCCCAGGAGACACAAAAACCGATGCTGCTTGCTGAACCTTTTCCGCTTACCAAGGTCAGGTGAGGAAACAAGTCTGATGAGCTACAGTGTATGCTTTGCTTTAATGTATTCTGCATCACCTCTGCAGTGTGCCATCTGCCAACTGTTCCGGGGGTTACATCTGCCCAGTGCATTGGGACCCTTCCGGATAGGAGGCATTGGTGTATTCATTTGTAAGTTGTTGTTACAGTATTATTGCTATTCAAACACTTGGGCAGTATTTCAGGACATGGCAGCACGCTGGACACTAGCAAAGGTTCTTTCTCTCCCTAGTGCTGAGAAGGATGGTTAAGCGCTGGAGCTGGTTACCTAGGGAAGTTGTGGAACCCGCATCAGTGGGGGTTTTAAGAACATATTAGACGAACGCCTGTCAGGGATAGCCTAGATATACTTAATTCTGCCTCAGCAGGGGGTGATGGACCTCTTGAGGTCGCTTCCAACCCTACATTTCTCGGATTCTATATGGCCCTCGTCACCTTAGTTTCTGAGCACCTCACAGTCTTTCATGTATTTATCCTCACAACTCCCCTAGGAGGCAGGGCAGTGCTATTACCCCCATTGTGCAGATGGGGAACTGTGGCACAGAGAGGCTAAGTGACTTGTCCAGGTCACACAGAAAGTCTGTGGCAAAGCAGAACCCAAGTCCCTCAAGTCCCAGGCAAGTGCTAACCATTGGACCATCCTTCCTTTGTCTGCCATTTCCTTTAATAAAGTCTCTTTACAAGTACAGGATAGAGCTCAGTAACTGCAGGCAGGCAAATCCAGCCTGTCATTTATTCGCTCTTGCTGAGCCACCTTTGCCTGGGAGGTTTGCGTCCTTCTCTTCCCCCTTCCTCTTTCACACTATTCCATTTTGGTTTAGATGTACCAAAAACTCAAGACCAAAGGGACAGATGAGGCTCTCCAATTCCCAGCTAGTTGGGTGAAGAGAAGCAGCAGGTCAGCCCCTTAAACTGAGGAGCCCCGAGCTGAGCCAGTGTCTCCCATCTGTCCCCTTGGAAGATAATGAAGCAGGTGATCACATCCCAGGAAGGGAAGCTGATGGATAGTGAGTGATGCATAATATCCTGAGTTTCTTCTTGTAGGAGGGAGAAAGTCTGACTCCAGCTACAAGAGCCTTAGGACTAACGTGGATGGCTGATTTCTACCCAGGTGCAAGAGAGACTCCTCCCTTGTCTTCTGGCAAGAGATGCTTGCTACCCGTGCCCCAGAGCTCTCCCCTGAGCTCCCCCCTTGGCTGTCATGAGATGCCTGTGAAGAGGGCAGAGGCAGCCCCCAGCAACATCCTCCTTCACCTGAGCTCAGAGCTACGGGGTGAATTTCTTCCATTTCTGGCATGTGGTGTTGCAACATCACGGCCGATTGGATGCCAGCAAATATTAACGCTGAGCCTGGGGCCAAAGAAATTGTGTGTGTGTGTTTTTTTTTTATGGACTTTGGATTAATCAGCGTAACTGTCTGTGCTCGCTCCCCTCCCACAGCTCAAATGGGCCCCAGCGGAGGGTTTAGCACTAAAGATGAGATGCCTGCAAATATTAACAAATCGCTTCAGCCAAAGATGAGAGATTTCTTCATGGGCTTTGGATCACTTCATCAGTGCAACAGTCAGAGCCCTCTCCTCTCCCAGAACTAAACCAGGTCAAAGGGCCTGGGACGCTGAGGACGCCTGGGCTGAACTAGCTGCACAGTAGCCCCTGTCTCTCCCAGCAGAAGGGACGGCAGAGCCCGGGGAGGAAGCACTGTATCGGTTAGCTGCTGACTCTGCTGCTGTCTGCATGTGGCCACGGATCATTACCCGGCTAAAGAGAACACTCCTGTCACTGCAGAGTGCAGTCCATCGCTGATGTAGGACAGGCGAGGATGTGCTGCCCCCCAGATCCAGCCCAGCTGTGTGACCGGAGTACCGGAGAGCTCTGCAGCACACCACAGCCTGCAGCCGGGCACTCGTCGTCCTCGGGTTGTGTGCGCTCCTCTCTGTCTGTTCCGTTAGGGAAGGCCAGACCTGTGTCTAACTGGCAGCTACCCATCCAGACTCGTCCTCTACTTCTTTAGGAGTCTACTATGGCTCCTAGGAGCCTGAGTCATGGTGTGGGGAAGGAATGCAGTGCCACAGGGGTGGTACCTGTGTAAGGATCACGGGGGGCAACTGGCACTCCCGTGTGCATCAGGCATAGAGTGCATATCCTACACCCACATCCCATGCTGCCCTGCCACCTCTAACTGGTATCCAAATGGGCTGGGCCAAGGCTCCCCCGGCCACATACAGACAGGCCCCTCTGGGACTGAGTGCTGCAGGCAGCTTGCCGCTCCTTGCGCTTCTGGGGGCTTGCAGCCACGATGGGGCTTGCAGCAGGACGAGGCCCTAAAAACAGCCTCCGCTCCATGTGACTGTGGAGTAACCCTGCACAGCTGTAGCATAGTTCAGGGCTGGCCTGTTGGGGAGTGAAAGCAGACCACCCATTGCTGTACCACTGTCCCCAAGATCGCCACCCTGCTGTCCCTGGTTAGCCAAACCCCCTTGCATAGACCCTATCCTGAGAGCCTGGCTCTCCTTGCTGCACAGCAGGCTTGGGCTGCGTGCCAGCCTGCCTAATCTCTCCATGCCATAACGTAATTATTATTGGATTTGTGCTTTGGTAGTGAAGCGCTAAAATGCCAGCTGGACCCTGAGCTTCTAATTAGTTAAAGGAACCACTGGGCAAAGAGCCACTCACCTTCTTCACTTGCAGGGGCGGCTCCAGGCCCCAGCACGCCAAGCGCGTGCTTGGGGCAGCACGCCGCGGGGGGGCGCTCTGCCGGTCGCCGGGAGGGCGGCAGGCGGCTCCGGTGGATCTCCCGCAGACGTGCCTGCAGAGGGTCCAGTGGTCCCGCGGCTTCGGTGGAGCATCCGCAGGCGTGCCGCGGGACCAGCGGACCCTCCGCAGGCACGTCTGCGGGAGGTCCACCGGAGCCGCGGGACCAGCGACCGGCAGAGCGCCCCCCGCGGCGTGCCGCCGTACTTGGGGCGGCGAAATTGCTAGAGCCGCCCCTGCTCACTTGATCAATGGGAGCAATCAGCCTGGGGAAAGATTTGCTGTAAAATCCCCCACTGTGTTCAAGGGTGGCTCAATTGCTGGTGCAGCAGGGGCTGGGTGATGGCCTATTCCCTCTGCAGAGCCTGGGTTTCTCTCTTGGCAAAGAGATGGAGGTACCAAGTAGAGGGGCCTGTCTAATTTCACAAATGCCCAGATCCTCAAACTCCCAATGTCAGGCACGTAAATACCTTTGATCTGGGCCAAACTGCCTACACAGTTATGGTCCTCTCTAGGAAAGCCAGCAGGTTCCTCCAAGATAGAGATTCAGTATCAGGAAGCCTGCTTGGCTCTGGACAGATGTCCTGGCTGCCATTTCCTATGATCCATTGAGCCCAATAGCCAATGGCAGCCAGTACTGGAAACTTGGAATGAGTGCATAAAGGCCTATAATGCTCTAACTGCAACAGTGCACCATAGGGGGAAATTTCTTCCTGATCCTAGTTGGCAGGCAGTTTATGCCCTGAAGCATGAGGTTGGAGAGTCTTTGTTCATTTGTATCCTTACTAGTGGAAATATGGGTGCTAGACTTATTCTCATCAAGTCAGATCTTCCCAGGTGAGCACCTTTGTTACAGGCAAAAATATTCCAAAGTACACATTGGGAAATTTCCACATGTGAGCTGGGCACACACACAAGCATGCATGCACTTGGGAGGATTCATCCCATGAATGACCAGTCTTTTTCAATCTTGCTAAAGATCTTTGCCTCAATAATATCCTGTGGCAGCAAGTTCCAGAGGTCAATCGATTACCTTTTCAAGCAATCTGTGGAATTGCTCAGAGGATCTTTGCAGCCCAAAACCCATACAGTGTTTGAGTGTTGACTAGGCAAAAGCAAACTCCTCCCCACTTTCTGAATTTCACAATGAATTTTGCAACCCCGGGAGCAAAACATATCACAAAATATCTGTGCAACAGAACAGACGCAACGTGGGGTTTGACTGACCAGAGGTCTGTCTGGAATGGAAGGAGGCAGGTTACAAGTCTTGCTCCTGTAAAGCTAATTCAATCCTAGGATGCCTCAGGTGAGGTATTTCCAGTAGAGACAGGGAAGTGTTAGTACCATTATACAAGGCACGGGTGAGACCTCAGCTGGAATGCTGTGTGCAGTTCTGGTCTCCCATGTTTAAGAAAGATGAATTCAAACCGGAACAGGTGCAGAAAGAAGGGCTCCTAGGATGATCAGAGGAATGGAAAACCTACCTTATGAGAGGAGACTCAAAGAGCTTGCCTTGTTTAGACTAACCAAACAAAGGCTGAGGAGCGAGATGATTGCCCTCTATAAATACATCAGAGGGATAAATACCAGGAGGGAGAGGAGTTATTCGAGTTAAGCGCCAATGTTGACACAAGAATAAATGGTTATAAACAACAAGTTTAGGCTTGAAATTAGACAAAGGTTTCTAGCCATCGGAGGAATGGAGATCTGGAACAGCCTCTGAAGGGGAGCAGTGGGGGCAAAAAAATGACCTGGTTTCAAGACTGAGCTTGATAAGTGGTATGATGAGACTTCCTACAATAGCATGTAGCCAATCTGCGACTGCTAGTAGCAAATATCTCCACTGGCCGTGATGGGACAGTAGATGGAGAGGACTCTGAATTACTAAGTGAATTCTTTCCCAGGTGTCTGGCTGGTGGATCTTGCCAACATGCTTCAGGGTCTGACTAATTGTTATATTTAGGGTCAGGAAGGAATTTTCCCTGGGTCAGATTAGGAGAGACCCAGGGGGAGGGTTTCACTTTCCTCTGCAGCATGGGGCACAGGTCACTTGCAGGTTTAAACTAGAGTAAATGGTGGATTCTCTGTAATTTGAAGACTTTTAAATCATGATCTGAGGACTTCAGTAACTCAGCCAGAGGTTATGGGTCTATTACAGGAGTGAATGGGTGAGATTATGTGGCCTGCAATGTTCAGGAGATCAGATTAGAGGATCATGATGGTCCCTTCTGGACTTAAAGTCTCTGAGTGTAAGGCAAATTCTGTGTCTCACTTTCCTTCAACAAAGAAAAAAATATTATCAGTTATTTTCCCCGTGAGGAATCTGTCATACAGTGCTTGTTACCAAGGCTTCCAGACTCTTGCTTCCTCACTCAGCTGGGGCCGGGAGCAGCAGTGGTGACACACATTTAAAAAGCAGCCTTTCGTTTTAAAAACAGCTGTTTGATTCCATGTGCATGTGACTAAAATGCCTAAAAGGTTCATTAGTGTGGTTTGAAATCTGCGCTTTGTTAGTCAGGGATGGAGACAACAACACATGTGGTGGCACAAAAAGCCAATTTTCCCTTTTGAACACAACTGGCCACAGGTGCCACAAATTTGGTGGTCTCAGCCAAGTATCTGTCAAGTAAATCACCTCCAGAAAGGTGGCATAAGGATCTATAGTATCTGTCTACCCTCTGCATTCGTAGTTCTCTGTAATTGCTTTTAACCCTGTCTTCAAGTTCCAGGGTCAGAAAAATAATTGGTGTAATTTCAGAGAAAGGTTCTTGCTGGAATATATGGATGCTCAGATACTGCAGTGATGGGCACTATGTAAGAACCTAGATAGATGAGCGAGGGATGCAAGATGTTCTGCTTGGCTGAAGACGAAAGCAGGCAGAGGAGATAAGTACATCTTCAGTGACAATGTAAATGAGGAAGCACAGAGCAAAGCCTAGAGAAACAGATTTACAAAGGCTAACGCATGTAACCAACAGACGATCCAAAGGTCCAAGCTCTGCTTCATCGACTACTGCCAGAGTTCAAATCTCCCTGGGATGGATCCTCAGCTGGTGCAAATCAACCTAGCTTAGCTGACTGCACCAGTTCACACCAGCCAAGGATCCAGCCCTCAGATCCCCTTCCGACAAATACAAAAAGTACCCAGTCCAACTGGGGAGAGCCCATGCTTTTGTCTTCAGGGAAGCAGCACAGCGGCAGCATATCATCTAGGTTCTTGTATGGTGCCCATCACGGTGGTATCTGAGCACCCATATATTCCAGCAAGATCTTTAGCAGAGAAGTCAGCAGCTGATTCCAGACACATACTAGAGTTCAGACTTTGGTCCTCTCTGTTTAGCGGTCATTTCTGCAAGTCACCACGCTCAGAGCTTGCTAATTTCCTGGAAGGTTGTTGCTGTTTATTTATGTACCAAACTGTTTAACGAATGGCTTTCACAAAGGAGGCAATACTTTGAAGATAAGTTCTTGAGAGCAGAGACTTCATACTGTGTCTGTACAGCTAAAGTGCCGAGCAATAATAATATACTATGTGCACTGCTCAGTGGATGAAAGGATGGCTGGGTGGTTAGGGCACTAGCCTAGGACTTAGAAGATCTCAGTTAAATTCCTTGCTGTGCTATAGACTTTCTATGTGACCTTGTGTGTGTCACTTAATTTCTCTCTTTGCCTCAGTTCCCCATTGGTAAAATGGGATATAAAGATATTTCATCCACCACACATGAGTGTTGTGAGGTGCTCAGATACTCCTGTGGTTCCTAGTACCACAGATGATATATCTGCTCCATTCCCCTGTGTTTTTTCATAATTGTTATTGCCACATCAAAGCCACATGTATTGAAATCAGGATCTCTCCTCCTGGCCCAATCCTCCTGTTTGATGACCCCATGCAAAATTTGTGACATGTCAATTACTTCCAGGGCTGGAACCTGTGCTGTGATAAACACGGGGTTATGACAGCAGAAGCAGACAGAGCTGGACAGTGTGGTTGACAGCTCTAGCATAAACACTATGTAAGTGTCAAGCTGTATAAGACCAAAGGCAGCACATTTACTGCCTGAGAAAAATTCAGTATCTGCCTCCTTTAAAACGGATGTAGTGCAGGTGCCAGGTGCTAAACTGACAGTGACTGAAGTCTTACACTTAGCTCCTGAACACATGTACGTGGAGAGTGGTTGCTACCCACCCCCACCCAGCTGTCTCAACTCTGGAGAGACCACCATCAGGTATGATAAAGGAGTTCCTTCCCCAGGGTGCACTCAGCCCTTGGACTGTCTGCTGAGGCTGCCACCAAAGGTGCCAGTTGTGATGGTGGGGTTTTGTGTTAGGGACACTTGGGGCTAAGTTCATTTCTGGGGTAAAGTCAATGGAGTTACACCAGGAATTAATTTAATAGAATTATACAAAGATAAGGCTGGAAGGGATGTCAAGAAGTCACATAGTCCATCCCCCCCACTTTTTGCTGTTCCTGTTTCCTAGAATCTTGACTGAAACCCCACAAAACTCATGTCACGTATCTGTAGGACACCAAAGAGCTGTCAGATAGGAATGACTATGTCCTATTGTTACAAAACACAGGAAGTGTTGCATAAAATGTAGTTGGTTTGGCTCTCCCAGAAGTGTATTAAGTGTCACCTTATCTATCTGAACCAGACGTTGGAGTCGTTTATTGGCGGGTCATTGACGAGGGTGACAAAGAGCCTCTGAGGCTCCATCTTGGTGAGGGGGACAATCGTGACAGGGTGTGAGCCCAACCCTGGCATGATGACCAGGAGTAGCAGTGAGTGAACAGCAGCTGCCCTGCAGTGGACTGAGAATGGGATTGTTGTATTGCTTGTCAAATAATAGTGTGACAGTTGTCATCTTAGCTACCACCAAGAACTGAACTGGGGACCTCCAGAGCTAAAAGCACAGATCTCAATAGCTTGAATTATATAGCTAGGCTTGTCGCCTGAGAGATCTAAGAGACTCATATCCTCGGTGGATCAGACGCAGAGGGGGAGACGGCACACCCTGACCAGCAGGTTACATATCATCAACATACAGGACTTTGTTACATAAAAACAAGACATGCAGGAGAGATTTTAAACCTTTGGAGCTGAAATCCTGGAATGGAGCAAAGGGGTGGGATATGGGGTCTTCCATTGCTTTGATTCCCCACCCCACCCCCTTTAAAGTTGTTCAGATTCCACCATCCATCTCACCTTTCCTCCCAGCAACTGCTGCCTTCACCCTGAAGTGCAACAGAATCTGAGTGCCCAGAAGGGGACCAGAGGGAGGATGGGGGACGAAGAAGGGTGACCCTGGCTGGAACACCATTGACCTTATAGGAAGCAGCTGCAAGATAGCTCAGGAACAAGCACACCCTCATGGGGGGGAGCCCTGGAGTTCTGCATTGCCTTATAGGATGGAGCCCAGGAACACACAGGCCCCATAGGCTGAAGCCTTGGACTGTGCATGGCCATATAAGAGGGAGCCCTGGAATCATTCTATTTTAGGGCTTTATAGTACCCAAGCTCCTTCCATACAGAACAGCTCAGCAGTAGCCAAGATCTACGTGGGGTTAAGCTCCTGGGAGGGGGCGGGGAATGGAATGTGCACAGCCTAACAGGAGGGAATTCTGGAATGTGCATAACCTTGCAGGAGCCAGGGACCTCTGGGTTTATCCTTCCTTCACCTCTTCCGAATGATAAAAAGGCAAATTCACAGTTGCTAATTAAATAGAATGTGCTAATACGCCTGAGCTTCGATTGCTAGCAAATTGCCATGGGGACTGTGGGACATTTTCCAAGCAACCGCTCAGGTAACACATGCCTGCAATTCAGTATTATTAAATAGGGGTTCCGCTCTGCCTAGAGACTCTCCCCAGAGAAAGGCAATAGGCGAGCCTGTATCTTATAAATCCGCCTTGAACACCACTTCACCCTGGAGACAGAAGAAGCAAGTTTCTCCCTAGCGTAATCAGAGGCAGTAATAACATAAAGCAAACTTATGAAGCATAAGGGTTTGGTTTTGTTCCCCTGGCATTGACTTAACTCTGCAACAGAGAACACATCAGGTGCTGATTTCACAATCGGATTCCTATTCTTGGTGCCAGGCAGAAGGGTAGCCTAACGAATCTACTGCTTGCTGGGACTTCTCGTGCCAGTGAGTAACTGCTATGGGATAAAAAGTCTGTTCCTTTGAAATTGGAATGATGACATTCCCTGCAAAGAATGACACTAATTTGGGGGTGAAATTCACCCCAGTGCAGAGGAACCAGCGCAAGGTCTGTGCAACACACAAGTCCCGCATAAGCCCTATTTTGAGGATTTAAGTGGCGCATAGTCCTTCTGCTGGCCCTTTGCACAGGCGTGAATTTCATCCGTAGTGTCTTTGCAAGAAAAAATAAAGGAAAACAAGATCAGCTTAACCAACAGCACAGAGCAAAAGTGCTAGCTTGGACTCGATGCCAGGTCTCCTGCGATGGTTATTCTCCATTCTGACACTGCCTCACTGCATGGCCTTGGGCAAGCCAACCTCCAGTGCCTCCCACCCTCATTTTGCTGTTGTCAGGCTGGAACAATGTTTTTAAAACACTGCGCTCTTGGGATGGAAAGTGCTCTAGAAGTGCAGCGTAACATTAGAAATTCATCCTTCTTGGTAATGTCAGCGTTCTTATCTATACAGGCACCAAAACCCTGCCTCCTGGAAGCCACTGCCTTCCCCTTGGCTTGGCTTGATGCAGCATATAGCACAGTGTTATGCTGGGACAGCCTTTTGGCAGATGGTATTATTTAGTGCAGCAGTTCTCACACTGGTCTGCCGGTCGCTTGCTGCTGGTTCATGGACAACTGGCTGCTCTATCTACTCTGCTAGTCCCCATCACTCTAGTATAGAAGCCTCACAAGCATTAATGAATTGATCTCTCGATCCCCCTGGGAGATAGTAGCCCCATCTTATCAACAGGCACAGAGGGATTGAATTGCCCCAGTGACACAGGAAGTTTGTGGCAGAGGCAAGAACTGATCCCAGTGTGCAGAGCTCCACTCCCTACGTCACAAACCCACCCATCCTCCATCTCACCATGTAGTGCTGGCTCCTCCTCCTTGCTTTCTCCTCTGCTACCAAGATTTTCCAAATGCACATTGCAACTTCTAATTTGCGAAGGCGCCCATTTCCTCTAATGCTTCTCTGTCACCTTGATGAGGTCTGTGTCGCCTCACTCTATAGTTGAAAATTTCAAACAGTGTGTTTTGAAGGCACTTTTCTCCCTTTACAAATGTTGGTTGTTATGGTGACTGTTCCAGGAGTGAACACCTCCAAGGATCTTTCAGGAGATTTTATGATGACAGTATGCTTACTTCAATTACTTTGCGGCGAGGAGACCATTATCTTTGCACTCTGCTAAATGAGAATTCCTTCGTTTCCTCTGTGAGGATTGCTTGAATGTTTGTATAACTTGTATTCCTGGGCCTGGGGTTACCTTTTTGCTGTCGTGCACAAGTGCCAAAAATAATCAGCTCTAACAGGGAAAAAGACAACAAAGAGCGTATGGGTATTTTTAATTAATACCTTCGGACGAACTGGAGATTGCCCTGAGCTGTAAAGTTCGGCTCTAGATGGGGATCCATTTCTGAGCTTCCCAAAAGTTTGTGTATGTTTGAATCTAGTTCATGCCCCAGCCCTAGTAGCAACAATAGTCACAGAAAGCAACTGTAAATGTTGGCGTTTGTATCCGGCAATTTATATTTTGCATCAGCACAGCACTTTGTGACATTCTGCCTGTATTCAGAATTCTTGATTGTCTGTGAATATCTCTTCCTGTCTCCTCTCCTGCTGAAACAGTGAATATAACTAGGCTTTCAAAGACATTTTGCTGCAGCATAGAGGTAAATGAATTATTTCTCTACCTTCAATGGACCCAAGACTTCCATGTTTGACATCAAAGAGCGCTGTATATGATTGAACTTTGTGGCAAACTTTTATGTAGTTAATGAACATAGCAAAAATCACATTGCCAGCCAGACAATAGTGATTGTGGGATCTGATGTGACCTGAAGGCTCTGTCTCATGGCTGTGATACCCTGTCTGTTGAATATGTTCAAAATGACAGAAGTGACACCGACAGCATTTAAACTACTATTGGCCGGACTGTCTGGCCTATATTAGCAACGGCTGATTGCAGATCCCATTCCCACATAACTGTGGGAGTCAAACTATTGTGGCAACATCCACCCTCCCCAGACCCGACAAAGGCAACTCTGCATGGTTAGGGGATCTGCAGTTCCGGTGGGGGCAGGAGCAGGAGGGGCAGGCACCGTCCTCGAAGCCCTACGCAAAGCTGGCACTGCTGGCGGACTGGGACTGCATTAACTTCTCTATGATGGTGGCAGCTGGTCATTAGCTTATGAAGCCAAGGAAGTATTAACCAGCAACTAGAAGGGCAGCGGTGCAAAGCGGCTTTGACAATGCAGGGGTGTGCTAGACACCTGTGCTGAGTGTGAAACGTCAGGAGGGACGTGTGCAAAGTGTGGTATGAACGTACAAATAAACAGCAACCATAAAGGTTCCTATTCCCTGTTAACCCTGTTTTGGAGCTTGGAGGAGGGAAGGACTGGGGCTCCTGATGGAATGCAAACGTGGATTCCAGGCTGTAGAGAAGATCTGGTGTGGGAAATCTCACTCGTTAACATGCCAGAGCCCTTGGCAGGCCAGCCTGTGATGGTTTATACAAGAGCTCGTGGAGGAAGGAGACCAAGCCAGGCAGAGGTTTTATAACCGTATGAAATGTGCTTCTGTATATTTAGCTACAGGCAGCAGCATCATCAAGGGAAAAGTGAATAATCAGAGTCCCGCAGCCCCAGAACATGGCTCACTTCTACCTCCCCATCCCTTTTCTCTCTCTTCTCTCCTTTGCCTTGCTCTCCATTTGCTACTTTCTCTTGCTTTATCTATTTTCTCAGCCTCCTGCTTCCTTCCCTTCCTCCCTCTCTTCGCCCCGCCTTGCTCCGAAGGGAACAATCACACCAGTATATTCTCTCCTTGGTGAATTCATCCCTTTGCAGAAGGCCTGTGTAAAGGCCGCTGTACTACACCAGCCCTGCAAGGAAGAGCCGTGCAGGGGACCTCTGCAAACGCAGAAAGGGTCTCAGTGCCAGCTCCAGACAGGCCAGGGTAGAGGGGGCTGGCTACGGAAAGGGCCGAAGGCTCTGTCCTTATGGAATCCCCCATAGCGTGGATAAGGAAGGGATGAGGCTACTGTTACTGACCATAGCCCAGAACAATGGCCACAGGGGGCTGTGCTCTGGCCCCATGTCCTGGCTGCAGATTGGGCAGATGGATGCATCCCCCACCTTTCCAGGTGTCCTTGCACAAAGTCCATTTCGGGCTTTGCCTGGGGAAGGATGGATGTAATTCAAGCAGAAAATAAGCCATGATGTGAAAATAAGGCTGGTTCCCTGTTGAGCTCCACCGGATGAGAGCCCTAGAGGCAAAGGAGCATGGCTAGGCAGGCCACTTGTCTGGTTGGAAGCTGTTTGGGGTGGTTTGTCCCTTGTCCAGTATCTGTATCACGCCGCACTCTTCAAAATGGCCTCCCACTGTGGCATAACTTTGTGCACACCAGGCGTGCAAGGGCATGCTGGTGGGGGCGGGGTCACTCCTGTGGGGGTGAGCCCACACCATTCGCAGAAGTACCAGAATGAACGTCTGATCTTCTGGGAGTGCGTGAGGGGCCACCCTAAGTGTGGCCTATCCTGAATCTCTGGTTACAGTTCCCCTCCCACAATTCTGTCGTCTTTTAATGCCATTGAAATTAATCTCCAAGGTTTAGGATTATAAATAGTATTTAGCACTAACACAGGAATGTGTTATATATTTTTGTGCTATTTAAGCATTAATGAATGAATCCTCACAGCCCCATCATAACCGTTGTTGTTCCCATTTTACTGATGGATGGAGAAACAGACAGATTATATGACTTGGCCAATGCAACTACAGGATTCCATACTATAGTGATAGGAATAATAGATGCTATTTATCCCCATATACAATTATCTATCTATCTACCTATCTACCTACCTATCTGTCTCACTGAAGTTGCCTGGATGAAGCAGGAGTCCTGAAGGACCATAAAACCAGTAGTGTTTGTTTTCATCTCAAGCAAAGTGAAACAGGGAAGAAAAAATGTGTTTTTAAATAACCTTCCAGCTGTTCTGCCTCTGCTTGAAGAGTTGATCCAAGGTCGTGGTAACGTATCAAAGCAGTTCCACTTCCAGTTCATATATAGTTACAAAGATTTAATGCAGATGGTTTGAAATTACAGTGAAACCCATCTGATTCCACTCTTGATCTTGCCGGTTTTATAATGCAAAGCAGTGTCTCTTCCACTTTGGTCTCTGTGCAACTGGCTTCACAGCAGCTATGAGAGTATGTGTTTACAGTGAGGAGTGGATAATTCTAAAGAGTTTTGGACAAAACCCATGAGATTTCAGCCAAATTCTCCCTTGTCCATCTTATTCTTTATTTCCCCAATGCACAATCCTGCTGCCAGAGACGCAGTGTGTTTGGTTTTCAGTTTAAAACCTTGGAACCTCCCGAGATGCACATTCTAAAAAAAGAAAGAAAAACATTCCATTGTCAAGTGGTGCTTGATTCTGAAAATCAGCCCCTTAGCAGGAGATGCTTGTGGGACCTAACCAAGAGACCTGGGAAAGGTCCCCAGTATATTTTCATATAAGCTCAGATACCTGGGATTGTAGGAGTATCAACGAGATGTGCTAATGAGGAAATAACTGCCACCTTCCGTTATATTTAGATTTCATAGTCAATGTTGCCCAATTTGCACAATTTGGAAAATATATGCAAAGAACATCCCTTCTTTCATTACACTTTTCCTTTGGATGGGTGTATTGAAACAATGGATGGTGATATGACAAAATTGTACCACTTGCCCCTGTAGGGCTCTAAAGCTTATGCATATGGAATGTGAACCTGAAAAGACTCCCATGACTAACTTTACCCACACAAATAGTCCCGTTGGCTCAAGCGGACTGTTCATGTGCATAAAGTTACTCCTGGGAATATGTGTTTGCAGAATCAAGGCCTTAGTTTGGACCAGGGGTCTCAAACTCCCGGCCCGCGGGCTATCTGCGGCCCAAGAGCCTCCCCACTGCGGCCTTGTCCTCTGTAGGTGCCACCCTCCATAGCTCCCATTGGCTGCGGGAGAGGGACAGAGATATCATAATTAGTTGCCGGGCAAAGTCAGCCATGCAGCATCGCATTTTTCCACAATGAATATAAACAAGTCAAAATACCGAACACAACTGTCCGATGCACACCTGGCTGCAATCCTGAAGGTTTCAACTGCTCAGTCACAGAGGCCAAACATCAACAAACTGACAAAATTGAATGTTGCCAGGAGTCTGGCAAACACTAAAAACTCTCTGGCAGACGAAGAATTATATAAAGTTGTATGACAGTTTTATTATTTCTAAGAAATTCAAAATCGAAAATACAATATAAACGTTTTCTTTTCTGAACACCATCTTCAGTGACATTATTGGCCTGCTGGGAGGATCTGAGGCCCTAAGGCAAATTAAGTTTGAGACCCCTTGTTTGGACAGTCCATTAGCCAGATTACTCCCTAAATCTGCTGTGTCTCTCCCCCTGCTGATACCAACAATAACTGACACTTTTTCTTTCTTTGTCATTTGCACTTCTCAAACTTATACCATCAAATGGGAAGAGACAAACAAGAATTCTCTCTAGTCATTCAAAATGCCTAATTCTGTATAAGAGATTTGATTCCTTACTTATTAACTAAGTATAAAAAATTATCAAATTATCCATGTACATATCTACACACATTCAGGCAGAGAGTTCATTAATGAGCAAAAGAAGAGGAAAAATAGATAAAATAAGGATAAGCGATACAAGAGATTATGGCAGAGGCAGAACTATCATGTGAAAAGAGCCTCATGTACAAGAAAATTGATCCCATTCATTGTTTCCACACAGTAGAGTTCCATGAGTGCTATAGGAAGCTTCTGCTTCCATTCCCTAAGAGAAGGAACTCAGATTTTCCCAGCAGCCAAAGAAAATCTGTTTTTAAAGAGCTGTTTCTGTTAATCTGATTTTCGGAGGCAGTGAGGGATGGGTGAACCCACATACAGGCCCAGGAGGCATAATTTAACTGAGCGTGAAATGAGCCAGAGCGAGAGGAGAGTGCATAGAATTGCAGGTGTCCAGCATTGCTGCATTATTTCATCTAAGGGATGCTGAGCGTCTTGCTGTCAAAAGGCCAGATTCACCCCTTGAGTTCCGCCAACGCAAGCCAGCAGAACCTGGCCTGTGGGTCCCCACAGCAGGAAGTCCAGGGACACAGCGCCACAAATCAAAAGATGCCCTGGTAGATTCTCTGACCAGTTCTGAAAGCTGCTTCCCCCTAACAGGACCCGGCTACCTGCCCTGCCACAGAGGTGAATGCTCTCTCTGGAGTCATTGGAGCTGAACCCACTTATGCCAGTGGTGAATTTGGCCCAGGACATTTAGAGCATATTTCATTTGTTCCCATTTATAACTCTCAAGCTGTGGGGAGGGTGGACCAGCCTCTGCGTGGCCCCCAGGGAGAGAAGGCTGAACATGCAGATGCCCAGCGCACTGTTCTAGCTGAGCTACAGAACAGACCCATCCCTCTACCTCTAGACACTGGAGGCACAAGCCTGCCTGTAACCATGCAGGTACATACATGGGGAAGTGAAGTAGAGACCACACAGTCAGCACATGAGCTGGGGCGTGCCCTGGGGCAGACACATGCTCACATGGGAATTCAGAGCTTTAAGGAGGCTAGACTCAGGCCCTCCTGCTCCAAAAGCCCAGGCCCGTACCATTTGAGCTAAAGGAAAATCCCATTTCCTAGCTGCAAGGCTTAGTTCTGACAACACTCGAGCAGGTCTGATCATATCCCAGCCGGGAGATGCACAGTAATATACTCTGTGTGCATTGTCCTCCCTTGGCACGTGGCGCAGAAATATCCGGGAAATGCAACATGGTACATTCCCTGAATCCCAGGGGTGTGGTCTTAAGGAAAAGGGAGGTGGATCACCCTAAATTCAGCAAGCGCATACGCTGCCATCCACAGCCAGTGCAAGATGGCGTCTTTGTTCCTGTGGAAGCAGCAGTAACAACTCCCTGCATCACATGGAGCCAGGCCTGTGAAAGAAGGAATTGTATGGCACTGTGTGTACCCAATAGCATATCTGACTACCTGAGATGCATTGTCAGAATCTGCACCAAAGTATCTAGAGCCAGATTTTCAGCTGGTGCAAACTGATATAACTCAATTAACATCAAAAAAAGAACAGGAGTACTTGTGGCACCTTAAAGACTAACAAATTTATTTTAGCATGAGCTTTCGTGAGCTGCAGCTCACTTCTTCGGATGCATAGAATGGAACACACAGACAGGGGATATTTATACATACAGAGAACATGAAAAGGTGGAAGTATGCATACCAACAGGCAGAGTCTAATCAATTGAGATGAGCTATCGTCAGCAGGAGGAAAAAAAACTTTTTGAAGTGATAATTAAGATGGCCCATAGAAGGTGTGAGGAGAACTTAACATAGGGAAATAGATTCAATTGGTGTAATGACCCAACCATTCCCAGTCTTTGTTTAGGCCACAGTTAATAGTATCTAGTTTGCATATTAATTCAAGTTCAGCAGTTTCTCTTTGGAGTCTGTTTTTGAAGTTTTTTTGTTGCAAAATTGCCACCTTCAAGTCTGTCACTGAGTGGTTAGAGAGGTTGAAGTGTTCTCCCACTGGTTTTTGAATGTTATGATTCCTGATGTCAGATTTGTGTCCATTTATTCTTTTGCGTAGAGACTGTCCGGTTTGGCCAATGTACATGGCAGAGGGGCATTGCTGGCACATGATGGCATATATCACGTTGGTAGATGTGCAGGTGTACGAGCCCCTGATGGCGTGTCTGATGTGATTAGGTCCTATGATGGTGTCACTTGAATGGATATGTGGACAGAGCTGGCATCGGGCTTTCTTGCAAGGATAGGTTCCTGGGTTAGTGTTTATGTTGCATGGTGTGCGGTTGCTGGTGAGTATTTGCTTCAGGTTGGGAGGCTGTCTATAAGCGAGGACTGGCCTGTCTCCCAAGATCTGTGAGAGTGAGGGATCATCTTTAAGGATAGGTTGTAAATCTTTGATGATGCGCTGGAGAGGTTTTAGTTGGGGGCTGTAGGAATGGTTGGGTCATTACACCAATTGAATCTATTTCCCTATGTTAAGTTCTCCTCACACCCTCTATGGGCCATCTTAATTATCACTTCAAAAAGTTTTTTTTCCTCCTGCTGACGATAGCTCATCTCAATTGATTAGACTCTGCCTGTTGGTATGCATACTTCCACCTTTTCATGTTCTCTGTATGTATAAATATCCCCTGTCTGTGTGTTCCATTCTATGCATCCGAAGAAGTGAGCTGCAGCTCACGAAAGCTCATGCTAAAATAAATTTGTTAGTCTTTAAGGTGCCACAAGTACTCCTGTTCTTTTTGCGGATACAGACTAACACGGCTGCTACTCTGAAACCTGTCAATTAACATCAGTGGAGCTATACTGATTTGCACTAGCTGAGGATCTGGCCCCTACTGTTTAACTTACTCATCTGTGCATTGGGTGAATTCCACCATCTCTTTACAGGGCCACCTCCCTGTGGCCGAGAGCATGACAGAAGCAAGAATCTGCCTTTTCCAGCTTCTTTCTCTCCACATGGCAGGCCTGCAGTTACCCATAGAAAAGGATATGGTTGAGTACAGGCTGGGCAGAGGCCAGGAGATGTCATGCTGAGGAGGCTCATTGCTAGGGCCCCACACTGCTTTGCTGTGGCTTGAGGGAGGTAAGTCGTCTGAAGAGCTCTCGGTGCATGCAATAGTCTGTGATTCATGTAGGCTGCTCCCGGCTGTGACAGATCGGGCTGCCCAGGGAACACAACCTTTAACAGCACATTCCAAGTCAAACACGGAACTTTGCTTTATACTTAGAGGTGATTATTAATATTTTTTACCTCTGTGCCCTAGCTGTCCTGGGCATGGGAGAGCTATAGGAATCCCGAGCTGTATTGTCAGGGGCTGTAGTCGATAAGTTAACCAGCATTCTTTGGATTTGGCTAGTTCCCTGCTGTAATGCTAATGTGTATATATA
Source organism: Mauremys mutica (assembly GCF_020497125.1). Lineage (NCBI taxonomy): Eukaryota > Metazoa > Chordata > Testudines > Geoemydidae > Mauremys > Mauremys mutica. The sequence goes on along the minus strand of NC_059079.1, from coordinate 104,147,777 downwards.
TCATCTGAGACATCTCACAATGAGACATAAACAGGGACAAAGCCACCTGCTGGCCGGCTGGGAGATCAGGGCCTGAACTTGCATTCGTAAGTCATTTATCCATTTTTTAAAAAAGGATTCTGGTCAGATGATTCAACTTTCATTCAAACATCAATCAGTTCAAAGCCACCCATTTATCCGGGACCCCCGGTGCCTGGCATGGAGGTGAAACACAAATCCAAGTGACATCCAGCTGAGCATGCTATAATATACCAGATTAAACAGAGCCTAATGCTTCCAAGCTGGTATCATGCACCCTCTCTCAACAGGCTAGATGGGCTTGTCCTTGGCAAGATCAACATCCCCAGAGGTGCAATAGTAGATGTGAGGGGAGAGAGGTTTTCTTTTCTGGAATTCACCGCTCAAGGTATGCATTTGCTGTGTTTCTTACAGATTCCTGGTTCCTCCTGTTCCTTCGTTACTCGCATACATCCATCCCTGGTGTCTGATGAATTCAGCCCAATGTTTTTAAAATACCCGTCTAGAAAATCAGAACTGTAATGTTGTAGAGCATCTAGCTTAATCTATCTATGTTACTTATATGCCCTCCGTTACCATAGTATTTGAGCATGTCATGGTCTTTAATGCATTTATATTTAGTAGGGAACTGGAGCATAGAGAGACTGAGTGATTTACTCAGGGACATGCAGGAAGTCAGTGGCAAAGCAGGGAATTGAACACAGGTCTCCAAGTCCTGGTGCTCTAACCATTGGACCATTCTTCCTTTAAACAGGGCCTAGTTACTGACTGGGACCTTTAAATGCTACCACAATACAAATGGATAATAACAAAAAATGAATATTCCCCAATTAGGATGTTGTTTTGTATGTGGAAAAAGTAATAGGGGATAAATACTCTAACTTGTTCCACTCCAAGATATGCTACATAGGCTTGGAAAGAGATTTTTATTGATAAATGTTGGTAAATATCAGTTTCACCATATACACATAAACTGACAAAAATATTTTTATTGATGATAGAAATTTACAGATAGTAAGAAAAATGCTGCTTGAGAACTTATTAAAGTTTGCTTTAAGGATATTTACTTTGTATATGTTAACATGTGATGTTGACAGTTTATGTTTTAAAGTTAGAAAGCTTTAACTTTTGGAATCTCAACACCTACTATCATTAAATAACTATTGTCTGACACACTCTCTCATAATTTCCAGCAACTGAAAATTTAAAGTGATAAAACATTTTTTTAAATCCTTAAAACCCATACTTTCACACAACTGCGAACATGTACATTGATAACACTAGAAAAAAGCTTAAAAATAAACTTTGATATCTGTTTAAAATATAAAAAATAAAAATTGAATTCTGCCATGCCTATATATCCATTATTATTATTACAACGGCACAACAGGGCAAGTCACTCTGCCCTGGAAAATCATTCATTGTTCTCTGTTATTTTGCATAGTTGTTCCATAGACAGATTTCCTGCCCCCAAAGCTTCTAGTCCATTAATGGCATCAGGCATCAGACAAAGAAGGCAGGAGGAGAGCAATAAAACAACATGCAGCAGAGGGGTTAAGCTAAGCACACATCTTGCAACGCCACAGTATTTGTGCTTGTTTGTTTGAAGTTAACCCAATGGGACACAGCGGGAATGATCAGGGCAAGGCCTGAGTGGTAATGACAGCATTATAAAAGGATTACTTTCAGATCTGTTTTACAGACCCGTCTCAAAGGAACTCCCAGAAGTCAGCTCTGTGACCCAACACGCCCCTCAGACAGGGCTTGTTAGTACTGCCTTCCAGACCCACTTCTATTCTCAGTCAAATCTGGGCTCTGCATGGGACTTTTCTCTGAACCCATCACTGTCCTCAGTCAAGTCTGGCTGGTACCCCTGGGTTCTCTGAGGACAGAGTGTGGAATTTCCGTGCATCTTAAACCCATGCATGGGCCTGATAAATAACAGCTCCATGATAGCACAGAGCCAGAGCTATCGCTCCACCAACTCCCTTCTTCAGATTCCCCCTTCGACTGGATCAGGAGTCTATAACCTGGAGGAAAGCAAGGAAGGCAGAACAGCCACACTGTGTGGTTAAAAGGAAAAACAGACTGTGCACCATCAGGGGAATCCGAGTCTTTACATGACAGCATACAGCCACTTTTCTTGTGCTGGTCTCTGCAGATTGCTGCTGGCTCACACAGTGGAGAGTAAAAATTGCACAACAACTTGGGAAACTGCCCCTGTCCAACAGAAACAGGTGCCTCCCTTTTCTACATCCACAGCAGCCGATAATGTCTGAGATTGAGGCTTCTTGTTACACTGCCACCTGATGGAGGACTTTGAGATCATATATCAGGGATCAGCAACCTTTGGCATGTGGCCCTTCAGGGAAAGCCGCTGACTTGCCAGGACAGTTTGTTTACCTGCAGCATTTGCTGGTTCGGCCGATCGCAGCTCCTATGGGCCATAGTTCATCGCTCCAGGCCAATGGGGTCTGCGGGAAGCAGCGCAGGCCGAGGGATATGCTGGCCGCCGCTTCCCCACAGCCCCCACTGGCATGGAGCAGTGAACGACGGCCCGTGGGAGCCATGATCGGCCGAACCTGTGGATGCTGCACGTAAACACACCGTCCTGGCCCACCAGCAGATTTCCCTGCCAGGCCGCGTGCCAAAGGTTGCCAATCCCTGTCATACATCTAGCCTCCAGTTATGGTAGTAACCCAACAGCACGAAGTGAATGTACCTGATGACGTGTTCCCGGGCACTGTATTGATTCATTGGACTAACTACATGCAGCAAAGCAGCATTTACAGACGTCATCCATACACTCTCCTGCATTTCTATAGCTCCCTCCACGTGAGGATCTCAAAGCACTTGTGCAAATATGAATGGTCACAATACCCTTGTCACGTAGGTAAATACCATCACCCTTTGTTAAGGATAAGAGGACTGAGATGCAGACAGGTGAAGTGACTGTGCCAAGGTTATACAATGGGTAAGTGACAAAGCCAGGTATAGAACTCAGATTTCCTGACTCCCACTCTAGAGTTTTAACTATCCACACAGGCTTTAATAAAACTTAGTCATGGTTTCTTAAAGCAGGGAAGCCCATGAATGCCTGCTAGGGTTAAGCAATGGCTCCTGGCACAGCTGTGTTTCTGCTGGGGTCACTAGTTTGTGATGCACCTAATAAAAATTTGTTCCATGCCTGCCTCATGCTGGGGCATGACCCACTGGCAATAGAAGGAACGGGAAGGATCTAGACACTCACAAGAATAACGTTCACCCAGGTCTGGCAAAGGAATACACCTTGCTGTTTGACTTTAAATAAAGCAGCAGCTATTGTATCTCCCCCTCGGCAGAGGTGGTCTCCTGCCTCCCCTTGGCTGGTTGCACAACACTGTGCTTAGATGGTGTTTTCATTCATTGATGCTGCACAGCATGGAGTCAAGCAGCCTCAGCTTGGTGGGGGGTGACGCTCCTCCTCTTTCCACAGCACCATCATGAAAACAAAGTACACAGGAGATAGCATGAAAAATCAGCCTCTGCAGTAGCAGAGATTCTTTGGGCAAGCTCATGGTGTCTAGTTCTCCCCAGATACCAGGAGAGCATGAGGTGAGACCCACAGAATGGGGGCAGGGGAGAGCGAAGGTCCATTCAGTCTTTTCCTCCACATTCAGAGACCAAATCATCCCACTCCCCAACCCCCAAAGAGCTGCTCTTGTCTGGACACCATCCTGCCCCCTCCTTCACTCCCACTTGTGTTCTGGCTAATCTAGTACACAGCAATAGAGCTCTTCTCTCTGTTGTAGGATGGCCCTTTATTTCCTGTCCAGAGACTGGGGCTGCTTTTGAACTTAAATAATTAAGGGCCAGATTTCCAGCAATCTTCGTTGTCTGCACAAAGAATATTTAGGGGCACATCCCTCTCCATCTACGCATGCAGGATCCTGCTTTGCACGTAAAGAATCCTGCATTTGGCACACAAATGCTGTCGGTTTTACACACAAACAGTTGTACCCTCAAGTCCTGCAGTTGCAGTTCAAGGTGGTCAGAGCAAAATTTGGATCCTAAAACTTAAGAAAAAGACATGTCTGGTGTGAATAGGAATTAGGTTTTGATTCTGTTTCCTGTTTACGACATTGATTATATAAAGTTGGTAAGAAAATATCATAGATTTGATTTTTATAACTGATTTTTAAATTGAATGTGATAAACTGGATTTTTTCTTTAATAGGTGGGAGGACACCAAAACAGAAATGGATAGTCAGTGTCTCTGGCGCTGAATAGCTCTGTCATAATAACTCTCCCCCTGCTGTCACAGAGCGGAGACAATTACAGTAATCATGTGGCCTTGTCCCCTTTCCTTTCAACTTCCTGATGTATTATTGCATCTCGCTGCTTTACAGCAGGCAAAAAGGCAAAGATAAAGGCTGCTGCTGAAATAAAATTTTCTAATTTAATGTTCAGTAGAAAGGGCAGAAAAAAACCCAATACTGTTTTGGCCACAGCTTCACATCTCCCTCTTCCTCCTCACGTTGGAGAATGCAAAATGATCATATTACTAGAGCTGTACATCCTGATTTGACAGCATGTACTTATTTTTAAGAGTGACAATATCCCACAGCATCACTGAGTATATGCTGGCTTTGACTGAAGCACACATCTCATAGGGTCTGGTTCTGCCCTCCATACTTATGTTCGGTAGTACCTTACTCTGCAGGTGTATCTGTGCCTGCTCTGGGTCCAGTGGGAACTTATATTCCACACACTCACATTTAGTATTGTTTAATTGTGATTATTAGCATCAATTTTATAAAATAAGGAGGGCACAGCATGGAGCCACAATGGAAGACCAAGTTTATGTGGAGCTTCTCTCCAGTATAGCATTTGACTAGGGTGTGGGACAAGCAGAGCTGAGCAAATCATTTGCAACAAGTAATTTCTGAAAGGGATTTTAACCTCTTCCCTTTGCGAGTGTCTGTGAGCAGATGGTGTATGCCATGAAGCCTGCAAAATCTTGACAATATTTAGGCTGCTAATGTGCAGAGACCACCACTTGCCATGCTGACAAATATTGTCTTATTGTTTACTTGTATTCCCCTGTCTGTCTCTATATCTGTTGTCTCTCGATTTATAAAGATTATAAACCCCTTGTGGCAGGAACCAGCTTTTTGTTCTGTTTCTACAGCTCCTCGCACAATGGGGTCCTGGTCTATGATTAGTGTCCTGAGGCACCAGGGGAATACAAATAATAAATAACTCCTCTGATAAAATCATTATCTGAATGTATTCAATTAAAATAGTTCAGAATTTTTTACTCTTATCGCTGGGTCATGAATATGCAAATTATTTGGTGTCTTTCTGAAAGTCCCAGGTCCTGATATCAGGCAATTACATGAAAATGCCAATTTTTATTTTTTTTTCTTCTTTTTTTAACCAAAGTTTCTAGCCCTTGTGGTTGTGGAGCAAACTTGAAAAGATTACTCTTAAAGGGTTAAAAACCAGCAGGCAAATAAAACGAACTCAGCATGTTTTGTTTTACTCTCGTGACTTTGCGGGTTCTGGGGCGTGTTGTTTTTGAACGCTTGGTGCCAGCGATCCTATAGCGCGGAGTGATTTGGGGGATGGAAAGTGCACTGAAGAGGAAATCTCTTGTCCAGGGAGCCTATTTCAAGTGGAAAGGCCTTTTTCTCCCCGGATTTACACCACCCTGTAATCCATGCCTTCAACACGACTGTAGGCGGGGTGAGAGTGGGCAAAGTCTGGCCCTCAGTGCACAGCTCCTCCAGGGACCCGGAGCCAGCCAGGGCTTTGGGACAGAGATCTCAAACTAGGGCAAGTTTGCAAAACACAGTCTGCGCGCCCTGCAAGGCGCTTTCCTGGCCTCTAATTAACCCTTAAGGTGTAAGGCTGGGTGGGCCCGGCGGTGTTGGCCAGGCCTGGGGTCCGGGGGGGGGGCGGGGCGCCACACCCCCTTGGGTAACACGGGGCCGCAGCGCGTGCCCCGCTGTCCCGCCCGTACGATTGGGCCTCCGGGGGGGCAGCCCGCTGGCCAATAGGCGACGGCGTGGCCTGCTCAGCTCTGCTCCGGTTGGTGCAGGCCGCTGTCACTCGCCGGGGAAGGCGGGTCGCTGAGAATGCGGAGCGGCGCTCGGCCGTTGTTCGCTTGTGACCTTTAGCCGACGGGAGCGGTGGGGAGGCGCCGCCTGAGCCCCGAGCAGTAAGGGAGGGGGCACCTATGGGGTGGGGGGAATGAAGGGGGCGGGGGCCAGTTGGGTGGACGGGGGCCGGCTGCGGGGTGGGGGGAACGAAGGGGGTGGGGCGGGGGCCAGCTGGGGGGGGGGGGAATGAAGGGGGCGGGGGCCACCTGTGGGGTGGGGGAATGAAGGGGGTGGGGCGGGGGCCAGCTGGGGGGGGGGGAAGGAAGGGGGCGGGGGCCAGCTGGGTGGGGGAATGAAGGGGGCGGGGGCCAGTTGTGGGGTCAGGGGTGGTGCAGGGGCCAGATGAGGGGAATGAAGGTGGGGCCAGATGGGGAGTAGGGGGAATGCAGCGGCTGGGGCTGGGGCCAGATTGGGGGAGGGAATCAAGGGGCTGGGTCCAGATGGGGGGTGGGGTGATCAAGGGGTTTGGGGGGGGCAGGTGGGGGGAACTAAGGGGTCAGGGGGCAGCTGTGGCAGGGCAGGAGCGTGCAAGACTTTAGGCGTGGTGGTGGTGGAGGGTATGCCAGGAGCCAGCTGTGCAAAGTGTGGGGGAGGTGGATATTTTCCATCCCTGTGGTTTCTGTTGGTGAGCACTTTCCTGTCCCCAACTGGAAATAAGGAGTGCACCCTACACAGCTGGAAGAGGGCCGCCCTGGACTCAGGGTTGCATCTCCTACTCCCAGCTTCTGTTAGAGCCATAGGGTTAATTACCCAAAACTAGCCTCTGAGAATTGTTGCTGAAGTTAAGGGAAGTGAAAGTAACTGACTCAGCCCAGCTTAAAGGAAAAGATCCCTTGCCTGGAGTTCACTGCACTGCAGTAAACTTAAACATGTCTCTTTAGAACCCATAGAGAGGACAGTGCACAGAGAGTTTGCAAATCACAGGGCCCATTCGTGGTTTCTGGGCACTTGTGCTGTAGCACAGAGTTCTGGCAATAAACCCTCTAACCAACTGGCCTGCTGATGTGTGGCCAAAGTACTGTGTGGAAAGAGTGTCAGGGTAGGTGTTGGAGAGTGTCCGATGTCCAGAGTATGTGGGCAGTGGAAAACGGGGGGCTGGATGTTTATTTCATTCTGACCTCTCTTTGAGATCCAGGAGCGTGCTGTGTGTGTGCATAGGAATGGCTGGCCGGAGTCAGGAGCAGAGTCTGAGGGAAGAGCTGACCTGTGCCATCTGCTATGAGCTTTTCAGTGACCCTGTCATGCTGGAATGCATGCACCATTTCTGCAGGGCATGCATCCAAGGCTACTGGGGCAGATGCCCCCGTGTGGCTTCCTGCCCCCAGTGCCGAAGGGAGTTCTCCAGCCGCACCTTTCGCCCCCACTATCTGGTATCTGGGGTGGTGGAGAAGGTGCGGAAGTGCAGCTCAGAGGACCACAAAAGAAAAATGCAGGTGAGTGGCTGTTGGCATGCTTATTTAGAATGCCTCAGATTTTACTGTGACTGATGCCAAGACACATGCCTCAGCCCAGCGTAGAACAGATATCTGACGTGTCTCTTACCCACCCACTTTTCTGAAGTAGGTTCATTCAACTGTGAAACCACCTGGGCAGAGCACAATGAAGACTCTCTCTGCTTCTCTTACTGACTGGTTCCCTATTCCTCTCTCTAGCATCTGGCAAGTTGCAGTCTGTAGTTTAGCTTTTGTGCTGTTGCTTCTCTTGCATTGCTCCCTTGTTGCTGCCTTGTGACATTGATCACACGTTGTTATTGTTTGTAACATGTAGGGGCCCCGATCCAGGATTAGGGATCCGTTATGTTAGGTGCTGTACAAACAAGTGATAAGAGACTCCTTGCCCCAGAGAGTTCAAAACAAACGTTAAACCCTATGCAAACTTATATCCCCAGCTCTTCTGTATGATGAGTCTGGAGTTTCTCCAACCCACTTGTTTCAAATGTGTGTAAGAAGTCAGCTTAGCTCGTGACCATACACCTCAGGTTGGTCGGTTGGTTGGTTTTGCCTTATGGGGAGTCTTGGATTTCAACAGCTGCTACTTGCCCTTCTAGAGTCAGTGCCATACATGTAGGCTGATCCACTATCAATCCATGGTACGCCCACATCTTGAATATCACATGCAGATGTGGTCGCCCCATCTCAAAAAAGATGCATTGGAATTGGAAAAGGTTCAAAAAAAGGCAATAAAAATGATTACGGGTATGAAATGGCTTCCATATCAGGAGAAATTAATAACACAGACTTTTCAGCCTGAAAAATTGATGACTAAGGGGGGAGATGATAGAGGTCTATAAAATCATGACTGGTGTGGAGAAAGTAAATAAGGAAGTGTTATTTACTCCTTCTCATAACACAAGAACTAGGGGTCACCAAATGAAATGAATAGGCAGCAAGTTTAAAACAAACAAAAGGAAGTATTTTTTTCACATAACGCACAGTCAGCTTGTGGAACTCCTTGCCAGAGGATGTTGTGAAGGCCAAGACTATAACAGGGTTCAAAAAAGATCTAGATAAGTTAATGGAGGATAAGTCCATCAATGGCTATTAGCCAGGATCGGCATGAATGATGTCCCTAGCCTCTGTTTGCCAGAAGCTGGGAATGGGGGACAGGGGATGGATCACTTGATGATTACCTGTTGTGCTTATTCCCTCTAAAGCACCTTGCATTGGCCACTGTCGGAAGACAGGATACTGGGCTAGATGGACCTTTGGTCTGACCCAGTATGGCCATTCTTATGTAAAACAGCAGAGTAGTGAAATGGTCTCCTTTTATTTTTCCTTCTTAGAAACATCTTGAAAATGCGCTGCGAGCTCACCAGAGAGAGATGGAGAACTTTGTGCAAATGAAGCACACAGCAGAGGAGGATATTTGCAGTCTGACGGTAATACCAATTCTCCCAGCTACACTCATGTAGGCTCCGTGGCAATGCCATTCACTTGGATAAGGGAAGACTGGGAGGTTACTGGTAGAGGAGGTGCACACCCAAGAGCCCCCTGTAATAATATACTGGCCCTACCCTTTACACTGCTGCTGCTACAAGCTTGCCTGCAGGGTGAGTAAGGATCAGGCAGGATATAATCAGAGCTCTTCTACCTGGAGAAAAGAATAAAAATGGAATATTATCAAAAGCTGAGTTATCTGGGTCCTTGAACAACCTGACCAATAAGCAGGCTCACAGCAAATACCTACCATCACTGTCGTCTTATGCCAAGTATCTTTTTTAGACTGTGGGCAAAAGATTAAAACCAGCAAAGTAAAAACACTGCAAAGACAACAAAAAAACAGCTCCTCAATCAAGGCAACGATCAATCTGCTGAGATGCCTTTGCAGAAGAGAAGATGAATAATTGTAATCGCAGTGCTTAAAGAGATAGCCGTAGGGTAATTACAGAGGAGTGTACAACGCCACCTAAAGGCTCCTGAACCTTAGTAAAATACATCAGAGCTTTTCCTCAGCAGTGCTACCTCTTGAGCCAATGGATCTGTCAGATTTCCCTAAGCCACGTGATAAAGTTTAATTTGGAGCATACCTTTATAGCTGCATATAATAGCTCATTGGATGACAATTAGCAGTGTCTGTGTGTCTAGCTCTTGTGGCTTTAGTCAAGATTGCCAATTTTTTATATATATGTATATTGTGTGTGTGTGTACACACACACACGTGTTTTCAGAGGCCAAACGAGAGTTACCTAGGGATCCTGAATGAAGTTTGTCATTCACAAACCAGAAAGATATTACCCACTTAACCTTCAGAGAATGTTTCCAGAAAAGAGGCATTAAGTACTTGTTAACACAGGCAATTACTGGATTCTGATAAATTGGTGCACCAAAGCTTAGACAGGGTTCAGATTGCTCAGTGCATGATAAAAGATGACATCTGGGCTAGGCTGATGAGCAGTTGCTAGTTCTGGAGGGTTTCCAGACTGTGGGGTTTTTTTTGTTTTTTTTTTTAACTGAAAAAGCACTGATGTGACCACAAAATCAGTCAGATCCCAGGTCTGTTTCCATGACAGAGCAGTTAGGTTAATAACCAAATTTAAATATTCCTATCATTGTAGAGCTAACGTGGTCCCTATAAATGCACTATAGTTCAGATTCACTCTTAGAACATTAGGGACCCAAATACTCTTTTCTGAATTTTCTCAAAGTCAAGTTAAACGTTGTGACACAGGCTGACTCACCAAATTACTATAGATAAACCCCAAAGTAATAGTGGCTGCAGTATAATTACACTTAACTTTTGGAAGAGAAAAGGTACCAAAAAATAGCACAGTGACAATAAACTTCAGAAAGGAAAAAATCAGAGAAAGCTGGCTAAGAAGGCCCTTCAGAAGTAAGGAAATTAAAATTCTTGGATTTAGTATTGAGCTTACCAGAACAAAACTGCAAAGGGCATAAATACACCAAAAATAAAAATGAAGCAGGAAGACAAGAAATAAATTAGTATGGCTTAATGGCAGGGCTGAGCCAGTTATCCAACCCAAACAGGTATCCTTTCGAAAATGGAAATCCATTCCTAGTGAAGCTGATAGAAGGGAACATAAACCACAGCAGTTGATGATATGTAAGAAAGAAATTAGGAGGGTAAGATGGCATTGCAAGAACAAATGGCCAAAATGATAAGACCAAATTGCAAATTCTTTAAGTGTAACAGAAGCAGGAAGCCAGCAAGAGAGTCAGTAGGTTTGTTAAATCAATTAAAAAGGATATGGGCAATGCAGAAACAGAACATTTCTTCTTTCCATCGGTCTTCACCACAGAGAATATTTGGGAGATACTGACTGCCTGACAAGAGTAGGTATGAGGTGCTCTCAGAGACTGAGGTGTCAAGAGAAGATGCTGGAACCAATTGAGAAATTGAATGCAAAAGTCACTAGGAATGGATGGTTGCATCCAAGAGCTCTGAAAGAATATGAGAATGAAATTGCTGAGCTGCTAAGAAAACTCTTCAATCTCTCATTAAAATCAGCTGCTATCCTGGAGGCTAGCAAGTGTGTCTGTTTCTTAACTTCATTGGTCTAACTCCCAGGGTGAGCCTAGGAGTTATTGTAAACTTCATTTTAATAGCAGGGAAATTATTGGTTGAGACCGTAAATAAAGATAGTTATAAACATTTGATTAATATGGTATGATGGGAATAAACAAAATACAGCTTCTGAAAAGGGATGTGTTTCAAGTCAGCTAGAATTTCTTGAGCTTGTCAATAAAATATGAGCCAAGGAGGGCTAATTGATACAAACTTTCAAAAGCCTATGACAGATTCCTTCCCAACAGGCTAGCAAGAAAACTAAGTGGTTATGGTTACATAGATTGTAAGCTCTCTGGTGCAGGAACCATCTTTTTTGTGTCTTTGTACAATGCCTAGTGCAATGGGATCCTGGTTACGGTGACCAGATGTCCCGTGTAGCTTTGCCTTATATAGGCACCTATCACCCCCCACCCCCATCCTGATTTTTCACACTTGCTGTCTGGTCACCCTAATCCTGGTTCGTGACTAGAGATCCTAGGTGCTAGAACAATACAAATAATAATGGAGTGAGAGGAAAAGTACTGCTGTGACTAAAAACTGGCTAAGAGTCAGACAGCAAAGGAGTAGGAACAAATGACCAATTTGCGTTGTGGTGAGAGATGAGCAGTGGGGGTGCCCGAAGGGTCCAGCCTAGGACCAGTGCTGTTTTATATGTTAGCAGTTTGGAAAAGGGGGTGAGCAGTGAGGTAGCAAAGCCTGTGGTTGACATAAAATTATGTAAATCAGAGGAGATGAAAGAGCTTCAAAGGAACCCAGGCAACCCATGTGAACAAGCCACATGATGGCAGATGATATTCAGTGTTGACAAATGCAGGTTAGCCATAATTGCACAATGGAAGCAATAATTTGGATTCTGAATTAGTTGTAATTACTCAGGGAAAAAGCTGCAGGGCTCATTATGGACCTCCCAGTGAAAGCTGCCATTCAGTCTGCTGCAGCAGACAAACGAAATAATGGAGGCAAGAATAATACTGACTATTGTGATGCTGTTATAAATCAACAGTGTGTTCTCATGTGGAATACTTCATTCGGTTCTGGTCACCTCATCTGAAAAGAGATACAGCAGAACTAGAAGGGCAGGGGAGTTCAGAGACCGGCAAGGAAAACAACTAGGGGCCAGGAGAGATTGAAAACGTAGAGCTGTTTAAAGGAGCTCGGGGATAGCGAGAGATACATACCCAATGCTATAAAGAAGGTAAATAGAATGCATCCATTTACCCCTTCTCATCAGACAAGAACAAGTGCATGTTCGGTGAAGCTCAATGGTAGTATGTTTAACACTGACAAAAAACAATGTCTTACCTGACATGTAATTAACCTGTAGAATTAATTGTGCACACATCTGTCTCTGAGTTACCATTTCAAATGCAGAAGCCCAGAGCCACACTGGGGCTCAAGACCTCAGACTAGGGATAAAATTTTCAAAGGCTCCAAAGTGACTTATGAGACCAACTCACATTTTCCAAGTTTAATTTTGGGACTTAGGCTCCTAAATCACTTAGGCCCTCTCAAAAATGTTAACCTAGACTAGAATTTAAGACCTGTAAGTTGATTAATAGGCAGCAGGTTTAAAACAAACAGAAGGACGTATTTTTTCACACAATGCACGGTCAACCTGTGGAACTCCTTGCCAGAGGATGTTGTGAAGGCCAGGACTATTACAGGGTTCAAAAAAGATCTCGATAAGTTCATGGAGGATAGGTCCATCAATGGCTATTAGCCAGGATGGGCAGGGATGATGTCCCTAGCCTCTGTTTGCCAGAAGCTGGGGATGTGCAATGGGATGGATCACTTGATGATGACCTTTTCTGTTCATTCCCTCTGGGGCACCTGACATTGGACACTATCGGAAGACAGGATACTGGGCTAGATGGACCTTTGGTCTGACCCAGTAGGGACGTTCTTATTACTCCCAGATTGTTGTCAAAGCAATTCAGACGAGGTAATTGAGTTCAAAGAGGTAATTTGAAAAGCTTAGTTCAGTGACTTTACTTCTGACCTTAGTGGCATCCACATGGTCCCAAAGCAGGGTTCCAGCAGTGCCTCTAGCAGGGAAGGCTGGGGGAAGACTTCCCTTCTGTCCTCCCTCTGGCTATATTACATTGCAAGAGTATTTAATTAGAGAAATCAAAGGCAGCTGTGTTGTGCCCCTCCCCGTGCCACCTACTGCTCGTTCGGAGTCTTAATCCAAAGAGCCACTCAGTGTAGAATAAGGCCTGCTGTACACCTAAAATGAAGGTCAACCTAGCAACATTGCTCAGGGCTGTGAAAAAAATGTGCACTCTGTGCAACCTAGTTAGGTCAACCTAACCCCTACTGTAGAAGCATCTAGGTTGATGGAATAATTCTTCCGTTGATCTAGCTACCGCCTCTCGAGGGATGCATTAACAGAAAAAACCTTCCATCACTGTAGCAGATGTCTACATTACAATGATGTAGCTGCAGCAGTGCCACTGTTACACCTGCAGTGTAGACATAGCCTAAATGTCTGCCTGCAGCAAAGCTGTGTGTCCTGCAAGCTAAAGTCAGCTGGTGCAGAAAACAAATGCTAATTGGTGGTGCTGTAACAGTGTACTAAATTTCTTTGGAGAAAATAATCTCCTTGTTAAAAGTTCTGTAAAGGCAGGACAGGGGTGGCACTGAGAATACCATCCTTATGGAACCCACTTACCATTTAGGCTTCAGGCCTACTCTACCTGGACACATTCACTTTAATGTACCTTATCCTTCAGGGCCCAGTGTGCTGATTTCACAGGAGAGTCTGCAGCTTTGGTCGAGCTCTTCTGCATCCCAAAATGTAAAAATAATAATCTCTGGGGGTCTGAGCAAGTCACTGGCTGGGGGTTGCGGATTAGACCTCTGCCAGGGAGCCGGCAAAATGCTCAGCAACGGCCTGGTGGCTGGTGTGCCATGACCACTGCTTATCACACTGGCCGTAATTGTCTCACTGTTACCTAGTGCCTGTTTGTATCCACCTGCTATATTTCATGACGTGCTTGCACAGTAAGTGTGATGGGTTGCCCCCCTTTAAGGTGCCACCTGATGTACTGGGATACCCCTGAGCCTGCCTGTTCCGCCAGCCTGGGCCCCTTTACTCTGTCTTGTTGAGTCAGGCTCTTAACCCTTCTCTAGCTCGTATGCAGGCAGAGCTAACCCAGCTGCAGAAAGACACAGACACTGAGATCAGCTCTGGGAAGACTCAGCTTAAGGGACTTGCCCCAGCACTCAGGTGCCCACCTCCCTTGGAGTGCAGACCCAAAGGTATATTGTCTTGCACTGTGTAGAAAGATCTGCACAGTGCAAACTCATAAAAATTCACCCTCTCCCTCAATGGGAAGAGAGATATATACAGCTTCTTACACCCCCCCTCACCATTATGAATTGCACAAACTGGGTTATGTTATAAACCAGAAATAAAGACAGATTGTAAGTAATTATAAGGGATAGCAAACAGAACCAAGCAGATTACTGAGCAAATAAAACAAAAAATGCATATTAAGCTTAAGATCTTAAAGAGACAGGTTTCAAGAAGTAATTTCTCACCCTAAATGTTATTTTAGGCAAGTTGCAGAGTTTCTGTAGCTTAGAGTTCCAATTATTTCTTCTTACAGTCTGGACCCCTGTCTCAGTCTGGACTCACCCCTGCCTTTCCCCTCAGGTTAGTTCCTTTGTCCCTCCAGGAACTTTCAGCAGCTTTTCTTCTTGGGTAGGCAGTGTTGGAGAATCTAGATCAGGGGTCACAAGGTTATTTCATGGGGGAGTCGCAAGCTGTCAGCCTCCACCCCAAACCCTGCTTTCCTCCAGCATTTATAATGGTGTTAAACAAAAACCACTTTTTTATATATTTATAAGGGGGGGGGTCGCACTTAGAGGCTTGCTATATACAGAAGTTTGAGAACCACTGGTCTAGATTAACCCCCTCCCCAGACTTAAAAAAGATTTATCTAAGGCAGGAAACCTTTGTTTGATTCCCATCTGCCTACAGTGGAAAAGTACCAGCAGTGTCCAAGGTGGTATTTTGCATTAGGTGGCAAGACCACCTGACCTGGTAGTGTCATAGCTACATCCCAGGATGCCTCTCAGGAAGGAGAGAGATTAGTATCTTCACAGTGTTGTTGTTTCTTCCTAATGGCCCATCAAGGCTGTGATGGCCGGTTGTCTGAAGGGTGTCTCCCAAAGACACACACAATTGTAATTGTTACATAGTCAGTATTCCTAACTTTAGATACAGAAATGATGCATGCATACAAATTGGATAATCACATTCAGTAGATCATAGCCTTTCCACTGATACCTTACAAGACCCATCTTGCATAAAGTATATCTTAGGCCATATTCATATCATAGCCATATTTCTATGAAGAATATTGGGTATAATGTCACAGTAAAGCACTTTAGGGCAGGGACTGTGTTTGCTACTGCTTGATGGTGGTACACAGTTCTGTGACCGGGGCCTCTCTAGGCATTAACATTTAATATCACAGAGATGTCAATAAAATCGCTGGGTACGGTCTTACTGAAACAGCATTTATCTCTTTTCGTTGTATTTTTAGTCTTGTTATTGGGAATGGCTAAAAGCAGCAGTTGCAGGACCAAACAATCCATATGAAAAGCAGGGGCATCCTTGAGCCACTCTGTCTAAGCAGGTGAAATTAGCCCCTTTGGATGCTGTTCCACTTTCACTGATCCTCAAAGCCCATCCCCAAGTTGCCCAGAAGTGTATAACAGCCACAAAGAGAACTTGGACTCACGCGACCATTTCAATCAGTAGCTGGTGTGTTACTGTTACCATAGAATCGTGTTGCAAACGTTGTTCGTACAGGTAGCAAGTCTTAGCTGTGTGAGCAGAAGCTGTACGTCAGTGGGATCACATCAGTATGATGCTCAGAAGTGGTTTTAATTAAATCTGGAGTGGCAGACTTAGAGGGGAAAAATCATTAGAAAAGGAATTGACAGTAGCCTTCCAGACTCGTCACTGTGTGCGTGTGTGCATATATATAAACCAGGTGTGTGTATCTGCTTAAAAGTACCCCAGTCATTGCTCCCCTGTGGATCAAAAGCCCTTCATTTTTATTTTTATCTCCCGTCCTCTGCCCCATAGTTTTGGAGATTTCTGAAACCCTATAGGAACTCACCCTGCAACCCTTTTCACTGTGTCTTCTATGGCATTTGCCTCTGCTCAGAAAGTCTCTGGGGAGCTGAACTCTAAGATTCGGGCAGAATTTGAGCGACTTCATCAAATCCTGGAGGAAAAGGAGAGAGTTGTGTTAATGGAGCTGGCCAAAGAGGAGGAGCAGTTATTGTTGAAGCTGCGTGGGGACATCATGCAGCTGGAGGAGGGGATCTCAGAGCTGGGAAAGAACATGGAGCACATACAGGAAATCCTGACCAAGACAGGAGACTCATTACTGCTGGAGGTGAGATTGCTCGGCCAGCTCTTAACACGTTGAGGCTTGGGGAGGAGGGCGAAGGATGTTAGCAGGATGCTGACACATGGTGGGGAGAGCTCAAAATCTGAATCGAGAAGTTGGAGAGCAGCAGAAGAAACTGTATTGTGCTGTAGGCCTGCCCAGGACTCTAGGCGTACACATCTGAAAGGGAAGCAGCAAGGCAGGGCAAGAGCTACAGTCCAAAATTGGGATCCACAGATCCTGGGTGGTCTAGAGCTCTTGCTGTAGTCCCTGCAAAGCTGTCTGGTCAAGGGGTGACCTCCCTCTCTTTCCATCTGCTAAATGACATCATAGGAACATTAAAATACGTTTGAATGCAAAAGGAGCAGTGGTGCAGCACTAAGCATCATTGTGAGATGGATCTGCCAAGGCTCATGTTGTAAGAAATCACCTCCATCATTGCTCTTGGCAACTGTGAATAGCTGGCACGCGAGGTGAGTGAGCGAGCTGCCGCTGGGAAAGTGTGTGTTTGACCCCATGGAGTGCCACTGAAGCACACTTACGTGCCCTGTCCCCCTGGGCAGCTATGCCCCCCACCCCTCCCTGTTGTGTGTGGCAAGATCTCCAAGTTAGTAGCTGGAAGGGGAAAGGGCAAATCCTTGGCACTGTTGTCTTGGCAGAAGCTTAGGTTGAAAACAGACTGGCAAGTGCAGGAGAGGGTGAGAAGAGGTTGACTCCTGTACTGGAAGAGGGATGAGGAGCTCCAGATAATGAAGGCAGGCTCTGGTGGCTTCAGGTAGGTAAAGGTACACTCAGTGTATTTAATAATAAAGCACGTGCCTTTACCTGCCTCAGCTTCCTAGAGCCAGCTGTATCCTTTGGAGCCCATCTGTGTAATCATGCTTAATCTTTCTTCCCATCTCAATCATTTTAAAAATCATCTGAGTAGAAGGAAATCAGTCCCAAACAGGCGAGTGAAAGTATACAGGGGAAGGGGAGAGAGAGAGGCTGTTCTTGAGCGAGTGAAACCTCTCTTGAGACTCACTATTACAGAGACAGCTGCAATTTTGTGTCTCACTCCCACTCTTCTGGATCTTATTCTCAGTCCCTTGGACTGAGGCATCTTAGATGTGTTCAGAGTCGTCGTCCTCAGCCCCTAGCCCTCCAAAACACCCTTGGTTTATATACACAGTGTCCATCCCCTGTTGGGGTCCAGTTGGACTGGTGTGTTTATCTTCTCTGTGTTCGAATGTGGTGGCAGGAAAGAGGGTAGTTAATTTATTTGTGCAGCTGTACGAATTAAGGATGGTGATTGTTAATTTTCTCTGCCTTTCATTGCAGGTGGAGAGCGTGGCTATCAGGTACGTGTCTGGAATTAAACAAGCTGTTTCCCTTTTCATGAGGCTTTTATCTCCTCTCCTTGGCTGGGGACAGTGGGAAGAGAGGGGTTATCGTTTCAGTTTTGAAAGCATTGCTAATTGTCTAGCATGCCATTGGCATGGAGCCAGGCGAGGGGAGAAGGATCCGTCCCCCAGTGAGCATCAGATGCTCTCATGTAGAAGTGCTGGGCTTCTGGGCTAGGTTCAGTGGAAGCGTGGGCTATAATGGAAATGGGAAAACGGAGTTGCAGGTGCGTACAATGAGCATGAATTACACATCAGGGAAGAGTGGAGAACTGTTACATCAAATAACGGTGTACAAGCTAAACGGGGGCCGAGTGTGATGAATATGGAAGTGTTGGTAATGTTTGTATTTGTATGCACGCCCCTGTTGTCTCTGTCTTTTATGCTGCCGTACACTGACTGCAAAGGGAAGGGATGAGGTGTTGGACTCGGGTAGCCACTTGGCTGGAGACCAGAGTCATTAACAAACTGAATAGAGGCTACTTGTGTGAATGGAGGATCCGGAACAGACAATGGAGACATTCACACCCAGTGACCAAAAGCCAAGAGGAAGGATGATTTCCCCCCACTTTTCTGCCAAGAAGCAGAGCAAAGGCCCCCGAGCGGGAGAACCAGGGGAAAGGTGTGAAGAGCTGAGCTCCCAGAGACACAGCAGCCAAGGGGCAGAGACAGAGAGCGCAGACAAAAGATGGTTACTACAGCAGCATGGCCTATGGGAGCCCTGGCACTGGCCAGTCTGAATTCTGGCTTAACCTTTGCTTCCCTGTGGTGACCCACGGACTTTGAGATTCTGGAGGTCAGGAGACTAATAAATTGTTACCTTGTTTTGAAAAGGCTGCCTGGTGTCCCCGCAAATGCTCACTAGAGCATTGCACCCTGAAGGGGTAAAGGACAGGCCTCCCACTGGAGTCTGGCTTGACGGGACTTGCGGCAGGAAGCCATAGAGAGGGCTCCTGAAGACCCAGTGTCAGAGTCCTGGAGGCCACGGGGCTGCCCCTGTGGCACCCTAACGGGATCACTCCAAGGGACTGGGTACAGGCTGGGACATAGATGACCCTTTGAATCCGTGACATCCTGTTCAGCTGATTTTACTGTTTTCCTCTCTGCCCACTTGGGACCAGCCTTTCAGTGCCTGGCATAGCTCAGAGGAGAGGGGCCAGGTGCAAAATTGAACTTGAGCCACCTGGGCTGCTCTCAGATCCTGGCTCACCCCCAAGGCACAACTTAGAGCAACCTTCGGGCAGGTCTGAAATTGTGCCAGCTGCCACTGGCCCCAAGGGAGCATTTGTGCCCCTTTTCCCCCATTCCTTGCACTGTGGGTTGGGGGGAGGGAGAGGAGCTGCTCAGCAGGAGGGTGATTCTGGATGCTTTGCACTGTCAGAGTGGGGCTGAGAACATGGTCAGTGGTGTGTAAGTCGTGCTCATTTTGCATATCTGCAGAATGGTGAATCTGTGCATGTTGCTCTGCTTTACCAGCCACAACACCGTGTCCGTCTCTGCTGAATTTGGCCCAAGGCTTCTGGGGGGCTTACACCTTCCTTCTCCAGGGCATTTCAGCCAGTAGGGGAGCAGGGAGACAGGACAGCAGCGTGTCTCAGCTCGGAGGTTACTCTGTATCTACTAACCACTCTGCCCTCAGAGTGACTTCCTGTTTGATCTCCTTGGCAGGATGTAACCACCTCCCTGATCTTTCGTTGTGTACCCTGCCCCGCTACGTCCATTTGCTCTGGTCCCTTGCCTCCCGCAAAGGCCTCGCTTCTAAAACACCCCCAGTCCAAGTGGGCTTTTACTAATGGCTTTGTAAAAACAACTGGCTCCTTGTCTGGACCCTGCCTCACTCTTGCCCCCTCTTGCTCGCCCAGGCCCCCGGTGCATGTGGAGGCACAGCCCGCCCTGGACATAGAGTGCCACAGAGACCGGTACAGCGGCCCCCTGCAATACATCTTCTGGAGACAAATGCTCCAGTCAATCCACCCTGGTGAGTGTGACGCAGCGCTGGGTCCTCAGGGTGGAAAT
This sequence comes from Mauremys mutica, assembly GCF_020497125.1. NCBI lineage: Eukaryota > Metazoa > Chordata > Testudines > Geoemydidae > Mauremys > Mauremys mutica. The sequence goes on along the minus strand of NC_059079.1, from coordinate 104,127,782 downwards.
GTCTGGGTGGGGAGGTGGCCAGAGGAGGAGCGCCTGGGGAGGGGACGTCGCCTAGACTGAAAAACATCGAGCAAAGCCCTGACAAATGCTAACTCTGTTATAGCTCCTGCCCCGCTGACATTTGACCCCGAATCAGCCCACCCTAACCTCATCCTCTCCAAAGACCTGACGGCAGTGACTGAGAGCGACAGGCGCCAGCCTGTCTGCAGCAGCCCCAAGCGTTTCCAGCAGTGTGTGAACGTCCTGGGCTCCGAGACCTTTGACAGCGGGAGCCACTACTGGGAGGTCTGGGTGGGCAGCAAGACCAAGTGGGACCTGGGGGTGGCAGCGGAGTCCGTGGACCGGGCAGCCAAGGTCAAGCTGTGCCCTGAGAATGGTTACTGGGCCCTTCGTCTGAGGAACGGGACGGAGTATTGGGCCACTGCCACCCCGTGGGTGCGCCTTGCCCCGAGGAGCTGTCTCCGGAAGGTGGGGGTCCTTCTGAGCTGCAAAGAGGGGACGGTGGCGTTCTACAACGCCGAAGACATGACCCACCTCTTCACCTTCCACCAGGCCGCCGCGCGCAGGTTCTGCCCCTTCTTCAGCACTTGCTTCAGCGACGGCAAGCTAAACGTGGAGCCCATGAGAATCTGCCACCTGACTCTGTAAGGGGCGGGGGGGCAGGCAGCCTCCCAGGAAGCCACGCAGATACCAAAGAGACAACACAGGGCTCTGGGAGCCAATGTTGCTTTCTGGCTTGGCTGTAGCTGCTGCTGCTTGGACTGTCCCTGGAATAGGAATCGCCTGCTAGAACCGCTCAATTGGCTCCCCCCTGCACTAGTGCCTGGCCATTTACTGTTTGAGCGAATGTAGCAAAGGTGTGTGGACTCTGGTCAGTCTAACCTGTCAATCCCAAGCCTCTAGGGCAGAGTCAAGGAGAGTCTCTCCATTTGTGGCTTTACCCTGTGGGGAGAGAAGAAGTGACTGAATCTTAGTTCCCAGTATTTTGTCTTCTGTTCCCTGCCTTGGCACAGGGGCGAGGGGGTCCTGGACTCGCAGCTCAGCTTGAGCCATAGCATATTGTGCCCTGAGGTTTCTCCAGCCTTCCTCCAGCAAAGAGATGATTCATCTCACTGCTTTATGGGCCTCAGAGCAGCCTCGTGCAGCATCCAGTGACACTGAGGTGAACACAGCCTCCTCTCAGCAGCCGCTTTGGTACAGACTGTGAGAAGATTCAAAGGAAACTAGGCAACCTAAGTGAACAAGCAGGAATTGCACAATGGAAGCAATGATTTGGATTCTGTATTAGTTGTAATCACTCAGGAAAAGGCCATGAGACTCATTAGGGACTACTCAAACAGCTGGCTTCAGAGGGCTCCCGCCTTTCTGGGACTAGAACAAGCAGGTAGAAGTCAGGTGGTAAATTCTAGGGAGCTCCTGGTCAGTGGGTAGGCGCCTGTTGCATGGTGGGAATTGCATCTTCATGACACAGTGGACAGTGCTGGCTGTGAGTGGAACAAGCATGGGGGCAGGGGATGGATCTTCAGTGACTTACTGAGATTTTGCTTCTCTTACTCTATGAATTTGATCTGTGAAGTGGACACTGCTTATCCTAGTGGGAAGCATTTAGGTGCCAGCTTGTTGGGGTGTTACAAGCCCTGAGGAGCCAATGGAGAGGAAGGAGAGCTGTAGCCTTACTGACCTTCTCTGCCACCCCCCTACTTTCTCTGCACAAACGGTGTGGCCTTTAACAGCCCTGCACTTCTGCCACTAGAGACAAGGTGGGGGGCTCAGTCCTCCCTTTCCTGCCCGTGAGCAGAGGGCTGTCCCACCCAGTGCTGGGAGTATAACCAGGCAGTCTCAGGGACTCTCTAGACAGCAGGGTAGAGAGTCTGGAACCTCCTGAATGCAAAACTCTTGGGAGGAGGAAGGCAATTCAGGGGCCAAGGGGCGTCTGCTATTATTACACATCGAACTCGCCTTCCCATGTCATCAGGCTGAGCGGTGTGTGTTTGGGTCTCGGATTGCTCGGCACTACAGCCACTGTCTTTCCCTGCGCCCCTAGCGGAGAGGGGAGTTGAGCCGATGTGGAAGCACCTCTTGTGACCACTGCCGCTCTGGGTAGTTGCCTCCCCCTCACGCCTCCTGGCAGAAGTCAAGTCTTCTCCAGTGCTGCTCCGGAGACTATTGGGGGAGGCAGGTTTCTGATCTGTTTAGATTGTAAGCTCTTTGGAGCAGGAGCAGTCTTTTTGTTCTCTGTGTGTACAGCCCCCAGCACCTGCAGCTCTCACTGAAGTCAGTCAGAGGTGAGACCGCAGCAGCTCCCAGGGGGCACTCAGCGCCTTGCAGTATGGAGCTCTGTGGCTGCTGGCAGAGAGGTTTGTTTGGGGGGTTTAGGGAGACAGAGCTGCCCTAGCGCCGCAGTGTTGGTGCTGCAAGTCAGGCGCACTGGCAGTGATGGGGGGTGGGTGGGGAGGGGCTGGGGCTTGAGTGGCAGGAGTGCTGAAGATCAGACTTGCGATACGTTGGCACAGATGGAGGAGGGACCCGAGGGCTGGAGTAGCAGGCTGCTGGAGGTGAAGGTTGGCATGCATTGGCAGAGCTGCGTGAGAACTTTCATGGTGCCAGCTTGCCCTGTGCCGTGTGATCATCTATTCAATGCTGGGATCTTAAAATTCATGTAATCTTAAAATCTCCTGCTACACAATCCTCAGCAGGAATGTCTTCGTTCTGCAGCCAGCACTTCTGATCCCCAGCCCGTGCTCCACTCTCACATCAGTGCTTGAGCACTCGGTAAACTGGCCTTTCATCTAGTGCTGATGCTTGAAGAATTTCTTAATCCCAGCTGTGGAATTTCCTTCACTTGAAGTTTGTTTCCTCAGAGGATACGAGGGAGGGGTTCCTGCTCCTGCTCCCTGCATGCCAGCAGAGGGCACTGTCCACTAAGTGAATGTAATGAACAGCTCCATGCTGACAGGCTATTATAGCTGCAGGTGATTATATACTGTACTCTTAGCTGCTGTGCTGCTATTAAAGCTTTTTTAGGAAGACAGCTGCATGCTGCCTTAGTCTTACTGTCTTACCATCCATACACTCAAGCGATCCCGCCTTACCTGGCTGCAGCAGAAGAGGGGCGCGTGTAACCCACCCTGTCTTTTTGTAGTTCTGGCGCTAGCTTGTTCCCCTGTCAGCTGGGCTAAATGTGGATTGTGGGTGCTGGGAAAGAACGGAGGGTGGCCTTGAAGAAAAGGCTTGGAGGGGGAATCTGAGGCCCCTGTCACCAGTGTGGCCTTTAGGTTAGGGAAGAACCCGTCCCAGCACTCCTTACACGCAAGATGACGATGCAGTGAGAGGATGCTGGGTAACGTGGTTGTCTGTGGTCTCGCTGGCTGGGACTCTTATGCTGCCTTTATTTTAAGAAAATTCCTTCTGCGGGGATTAGAACAAGGCACCCCATTTCCCCCTCCCCACCCTTACCCACGCCCCAGATATGAAGATCTGAAACCCCTTGCCAACTGCAGTCACTCGTCGTAGCCTTGGTGGGCACCTTCCTCTCCATTTGGCAAGTTGCTTGGAAACAAGATGCAACCATGACTAGGTTGCAATCAGTGGGTGGAGGGGAGTGAGGCATTTTCCATCAGAACTGTACTGGTGAAACTTAACCTAAAACCATTGGAATCTGGGTTCTTCATGGCTGCCTCCTTCCACCCTGCTCCCTTTCAGGGTACACGTATGTTCTGGCTGTGCTAGGCAGCCTACACAGACGAAAGGGGGTTTTCCATCTGTGTAGGAACACCACCTCCCCGAAGGGCGGTAGCTGTGTTCACAGAAGCGTTCTTCCAGCACCAAGCTGCATCTACAGTGGAGGTTAGGGCAGCACACCGAGATTGGTGTGGGGTGTGGTTTTTCCATCTCTCTCTTTTTGACATAACTTTGTCAGCCTAACTTAAAAGTGTAGACCAAGCCTTAGACGATACAGCTTTACTTTGTGTCTCATCTTTTGTCCCAGCTGTATCTCTAAACACACTGTAGTGTTACCTAATAAACAATGGTACAGGGAGAGAGACAGGATCAGCATAGAGTTCATAGGCATCCTTGTCTTTCACCCCATATGCCAAGCAGTCCCTGCTTGACTGAGATCGTCCTTTCTACACACTGCTCTATAGCTGCCTAGATCTTTTAGTTCCTAGTCCTATTGGCTTTAGAGTACCTGCATTTCATGCAGTTCTGCGGGGGAGAGGGGGAATCCTGGTCTTCTCCCTCTAGAGCCTAGTTTCAAATCCCATCTCCAGTCAGACACGAGAACAAACTGGGTTTGCATTTCTGCCAGTGATGGGGTGTGCACCCCCACGCTAGCCTGACAGGCCACACCTGAGGGAGAATGAGGCTTGATAAGCAATCCTTAATTGAGGATGGAGCCCAGCTGAGCAGGAGCAGGTGGGGCTGGTATGAGGCCAAGAAGATAGGACAGAAAAGGGCTGCAGTGCAGAAGCCTGTAGTCACTCTCTGAGCTTAGCCAGGGAAAGGAGGAAACCCCAGGGGGGCAGAAGCATCCTGGGATCCTGGCCCTGAAGGAAGGGGGTTTATCCAGAAGGGTGGTGGAGCAGAAGCCTGATGGGGTGGAGTAGGAAAAGGCTCAGGGAAATGGCAGCAAGGTTCGGGATAGTGCTGTCTGCTGATTTGAGAGTCCCTGAGCTGGAACCTGGTGTAGTGGGTGGGCCCAGGTTCCCCTACTGCCCAGTGGGGAAGTGGTCTAGCTCTGAGGCAGAGGACGGCCAGGAACAATACCTGGACAGGCAGTCTGGTGAGACTTTACCCCAGAAAGGAAAACTAGTGACCTGGCTGGAGCGCCGAGCTGCGGAGAGGGAGCACTGCGACTCCTGAAGCTTGAGAAGGGGTGTCAGTGTGAACGAGCCTGAAAGGGGGCGTTGGACTGGGCAGAGCTGTTCCTCAGATGTAGCCTCGAGGAGACGCCCAGCGGTGAGTAGAGACCCCTCTAACACTGCCCACCACAAAACCGAGAGGGCCAGACTGGGCCCAACACTGACCATTCCAAGCAGAGCTCTGTGGGGAAGCTTTTGCAGCACCCACCCTCTCGCCAACACTGCACTTCTTAATATAACGATTTCCCATTAATTGGGTGAATGAGTGAATACCATTCTGCCCTCATTATAGCACCTGTTGAGAGGCTCCTACCCACTGCTTTGTCAAGTTGTCCTGTTCTGTTAAAGGGCTAGAATCCCCGGCTCCTGCAGGAAAACTGCTCTACTTGTGGGGTCTCTTGCCTGGCCACCTTTGGAGATTCTTCATGGCAGCAAAAGAAATGCAGGTATTCGCATTGTCCCCCTTCTTGCCTGTTGCCTGGCCTCCAGCAAGCGGGACAGGACCTCCTGGAGTGACTGCTGTGGCGGTACCTGTACTTCTGGCTTCGGAGGGCGACTCGTGCCTCTCTTGGGAGCAGGTTTGGAGTGATGCTAACCGGAAGATGGTTTTGGCCACCGGAGGGAGAGCTGCAGATATTCTTACTACTGCTGCTCTTGCGTTTGGAAAACTGGCTGCTGCCCTGGCTGGCTCTCTACGGCTCGTCTGTCAACAGCATTTCCAAAGAAGGCAGGAGACTGATGTGAGTCTCACAGCCAAGCTGGCAGATCCAGGCCAGGCTGGCAAGAGCAGTGTCTGAATTGGCAAGAGTGAGCAGGCCTGAGGGTCAAGGAGAGAGGAGAATTGTTGATGTTGTGGAGATGGAGGGTGGATGGGATTGTCATGGTTATCTCACCATAATCCCACTCTGAGTTCAGTGCAGAGGCCAGAGCCAATATAAGATCATACAGCCCCAGGTACTGGATGAAGAGCACAGATTCCCGATTCTCAGAAGCTTGGCTTACTGTAAAGCCTGAATGCCCATTGACAGCTATTTTTCAGTGTAGTGCGCTCATGATTAAGGCTGCGGCTAGCTGGGGCTGCCAAGGCTAACGGGTTGTTCAGGAAGCCAGGCTGGTATGGTGTGACTGCCCTGGTGTATCCAGCTCCTGGTGCAAAGAGGGCCCTTCCCTTACCAGCTGCTGCCTCTTCTGTTTCTCTTACTTGTTGAAAGATGGGGAAAGGTTCTTTGCCTGTCAGGGGCCACTTCCCTCATGACACCAAGTATTGTGGATTTACCATGGGGATGGACTTCAAGAACAATGGGCCTTTTTGAGACCTGGCCGCCTGGCACTAAAGGCTCAGCAGTGGGAAGGGGCAGATGTTACATGGGGTACACGGCTCTAGTGCGACTGTTTCTTTAAGGACTGGTCAGCTAGAAGGGCAGCTCTAACATTGGCTGAGATGGATGGGACCTAGAGGCAGTTACCAGTTGTACTCTAGGAAGGGGCCCACCGCTGCAGGCGAGGGCATTTAATGCTCTGCTGCCTTGTTTTCCCCCTTGTTAACGGGCCGTGCTGAGACACGGGCTGCACTCCCTCCCCCTCTGGCTGCGTGCACTGCACTGATCCCAAGCAGCATGCTCTGCCCTCCCCCGACAGTCCTGGAACACAACTAGCCCCCTCATCGCCTGCTGGCCACAGATGAAATAAAAGCAGCAGCAAAGAGTTGTTTGTTTGAAAACTCCTGCTGCGGGGGAATAAATCCAGTTCCTGGGGATGTTTTGGCCATGTGGACTCTGGCAGGATAGGAGAGGTGGTGAGGACAGTTTAAACGTAGCTGAGACTGGCTGACCTATCCATACTGCACTGGCATTAAACACCCCACTAGTGGGGACTCCAGTCAGGAAAGTGGCATAGCACTGTCTCTACAGTGAGGTGGCGGGAGCATGTCTCTGTCTGCTCGGTACACATCTGTAATAGTTGCACTCTGAACCTCTCATCCTACGTGGTATTTGGTAACTGCAATCCACAGCTCTGCGGCTCAGAGCACCTCCCAGCACACAAGGACCTAGCTCAATATTAGTCCCCATTTTCAGCTGAGGGATCTGAGCCATACAGGTTAAGGGGCAAGGGTGCAGGCAGCGTAGAGCCTGGGTGTAACGGGCTGGTGCTGGGGGAATGTTGCTGCGGCTGAGCTCAGTTGGGTGGCAGGGGGTGGCTGTTGCCATTAGCACAGCATGTCATGCGCTCCGTGTCCTCAGCCAGCATTCCAGTGACAACATGCGCGACACCGACTGCTTTAGCACACGCGATCACTAGTTCTTGCCTCGCTTGAGTAATGACTTTCTCTGAGAATAATCAGGATTCCCAGTGGGAGATGTTCATGTCTCAGTGTGACACCCACCCATAACGTCACGGCCGGGATGAACGCAGTCCTGGGCCGCGTTCTGTGTTTGCTAACCCGGCAGCTGGCAATAACAGGCTGTAACACCACTGAGGGGATTCTGATGCTGTCCCAAACCAGAACTAGCAAAAATTGAGTCACCAAGAGCATAATCCCTTAATTCTAAATGTATGTTGGTTTTAGACAGCACTCGGCAAGAGGAGCACGGTCCCTGTACCTTTCCCTCTCTGAACCTCGCTCCACTAGCCACCTGCATCTTTAAGATGCTGCTCTTGAAATGAGGCTGCAGCGTTGGGTCAGTACAGTTCCCCCTACCCTCCCAGATTAGCTGCTCTTTGTTATAACAATGGTACCTGACAGCAGCTGCACGATGCTACAATATTGATTGTGTTTTTAAAGGGGTGGGTGTTTTTTCCTTTGGAAAAGGGAAAAGCCAGGCAAAGGTTTCACGCTGTCCATGAGGCTGAGGCCAGGGAAACTGGGATGACAAGAGCAGGGTCTGAAAGGTGATCACCAGATCTGCGGAGACAGCCTGATTGCCCGGGAAGGTCTCCCTCTGAGGGCCAGCATGCCCTTGACCTATGCCCTCTTCTGGGAGGAAGGGACCTGGAATGGCAACAGCCTGCCCCGGGGGCCAGGAGGGGAGGAAGCACATTGAAGACCCTGTGGGGTCACTGTCAGGAAATGAGACGCAGGCGGAGATATGACCCGAGCATTTGTAACTGTCCATGTAGTGATGTGCCTGTCCCAGGTGATGCCATAGTTCAGGCCTCCTTTTCCGGGTGATAGTGTAATCCAGGGCATATTATCCTCCCGCCAGACAGGCAATGTGGGTGTAACAGGCAGACTCCCGCTGCAGGCCGAGTGCTCTGAAGTGCGGGTTTGTTGTGGTCTGCAGAGAGTGGCAGGTAAATTAAGCACATTCTTATAAGCATGTAAAATGCTCTTCTGCGTCTCACTGTAGCTTCATGTGCACCATTCAAATCTCTGATACAGCACTGCCCGCAATCAGCACTGCAAACTCTCACCCCCTGCTGCAGGGCTTTATGAAAAATGCATTTTACTAATCAATTCTAACAGTGCAGAATAGGGATAACGCAGACACAACAAGAACAAGCAAATGATAAGACAATGAGCAAGGAGCAAAAAATGGTCCCATGCAGTTATGTGGAAGAACATCATCAAGTGGATGACAAGAGAGACTGAGAGGCGCTATGGGCAGTAAGAACGTATTTACCTGCATCTCATCCGGGATCTCACGCAAACTTCTAGTATTGTTGCCCTCTGCTGAGCAGGAGCAGTTTTCCATTGGAGAAGAAATCAGCACAGTGGAGGTGGGGGATTCACGTAGCATAACTGGTTTATTTATAAATGGCATTGGGCAAACCACCTTCAGAAATCTCAACCTCAGCACCAATGTCAGGAAGCAACTCTGTGCCAAAAATAGACTCTAGGTTGGGGAGCGGGGTCTGGGGCTTGCCCTTGCCGGGGCACAGGGTTGGGGGCCGTTCCATATGGCTCCCAGAAGCTGTGGCATGGCCCCACTCCGGCTCCTATGCTCTCCAATGGCCCTCTCCAGTGCTCCAATGGAAACTGCAGGGGCGGTGCCTGGGATGGAGCAGCAGGCAGAGCCACCTGGCCATGCCTCCATGTAGGAGCCGGAGAAGGGATATGCTGCTTGAAGTAAGTGCCACTCAGAGCCTGCACCCCTGAGCCTCTCCCATGCCCCAACCCCCTGCCCCAGCCCTGATTCCCCCTCCTGCCCTCTGAACCCCTCAATCCCAGCCTGGAGCACCCTCCTGCACCCCAAACCTCTCATCCCCAGCCAGCGCCTGCACCCCAACCCTCTGCCACAGCCCGGAGCCCTTCCTGCACCCTGAACTCACTTCTGGCCCCATCCTGGAGCCCACACCCCCAACCAGAGCCCTCACCCCCTCCTGCATCCCAACCCCAATTTTGTGACCATTCATGACCCACCGTACAATTCCCAGATGTGGCCCTCGGGCCAAAAAGTTTGCCCACCCCTGCTCTAGGTAGAGAGAATTAAGACTGAGAGTAAATACTATTGCTGCTTGCAACAGCGCCCTTGAAGAAGAAACCACATCACTTCTAACAATACAACATGGCACTTTGTGGAAGACTCTATGCTGCTTACTCACTCAGAAGAACGTATAAGGCTATAGGTAACTCCAGCATGGTGTTGTGAAACAACGGCCGGACTGCGTGCAGCCCACCTCTCCCCGTCAGGTTGCTCTAGAAGCGAGAGGCTCCAGCTCCATTGCACTAAGCCCAGTATGAAGACAGAGTGAGGGGCAGTTCCCTGCTCCAAAGAGTTTACATTATAGACAAGACAGACAACGGGGGGAAAGGGCAGTGGCCTGCAGAGGAGTGTCAAAGAACCCAGGTCCTCTGAGTCTCACTACAGGACCTTAACTACTGGAAAACATGCCCCCACCCCCACCCCTCTAACTCTACCCCACTCCCACCCCATCCTGCAAAGGAGTGGAACTACATTTGGATTATATATTCAGTTTCCCACCAACTACCCCAGAGGCATCTGTTCCTTAGCATCTCACTTGGACGGTGTGATGCCATCACAAGTCCCAAGGGCAGAGGAGGGCGTCTGCTGGGGCAGCAGCAGGCTGACCTGAGGCAACAACTTGCTGCACCAAACCCTTGGGTGCCCTTTCAGCCCCTACAAAGAAGTGCAAGAGAGAAGAACTTTGTAAAAAGGGGGAAATCACCCACCCCTAGAGAAACCTTCTGAAAATGAGACAAGCCCCCTATTCAGCAGTGTCGACCGAAGGCTGCAGCCAGGGAGACTTAGATGGAAAAATTGGACCCAACCCAGATAAGGTAGTTTAAAAGATCACTGTAGTTTTGAAGGTGACAAAAGCAGGTTAAGTATCAGAGGGGGAGCCGTGTTAGTCTGGTTCTGTAAAAGCAGCAAAGAATCCTGTGGCACCTTATAGACTAACAGACGTTTTGCAGCATGAGCTTTCGTGGGTGAATACCCACTTCTTCGGATGCAAAAGCAGGTTAAAGTCCCATTGCAACCAAGGAGGTGTCAGCTGAGTCCATGAAGCGGGGTTGCATCCACCCAGAGAAACACTGCAAAAAGAATCATTTGTAGCACCCCATCCAATGTTCCCAACCCCGTGTGCTGCAGGCCCCATTGCTAAAAAGGACAAGTGCCCTGGCCCATGCAATGGAAGGGTTTGCCACAGGGTGACAGGCCCTTAAGGAGAATGCCTTAAGGACAGGCCCTTAAGGGTTTGCCACAGGGTGACAGGCCCTTAAGCACCTCCCTTAAGCCCCTGCTGGGAGGTGCTTCATAGGCCTCTCCAGGTGGAGAAAATGAGCAATGTTGCATGACTGAGTCACAGGACCTGCCCATCAGGCCTCGGGGGTGTAAATGAAAGGAAGCCCAGGGAGTTGCTGGGTGTGATTCAAAGGAACAGGTCAGTTGCTTGAGATGCTCTGCTCATACAAGCCCACTTTAGCTCCTAGATAGAGGGCCGTGGTTTACAGCCTGCTCCAGGGAGCAGGCGCTAGCTAGGAAGGCTGGAGCATGGAGGATAAGTCTGCTAGAGGAAACTCAGCAGGCCAGGGCATCAGAACCCTGCACTAAGGGCATGCACCAGTTAGGAAGGCTGGGTGGGAGTTCTTATTTCCTGGTGAACTTTGTTAATAAGCCCATATCCCAAGGAGTGCTGCTGCTTGACCCATGATCATCCATTTCAAATTTACTAGGCAGTCTAAGGCATGAAAGCGGCAGCTAGCCACAGCCAGGCCAGGTTCTTGGATCAAACCAAAGGGCTGCAACTGGGGACTCTTCCTCAAGGCCTCCATTTCAAACAGGCCTCAGGCCTTTGTTTACTCTGTACATTATTTAAACCTTTATTTAGGTAGGGCCATATATGAGAGATGCTTATTCACTGGCTGTGACATGAATGGGATAGGCCTCTGTTCCACACCTGCTTAGCATTCTGAGAGACCTGCTGCTACGGAAACCCACTGCATGAAACCCATTGCACCTGGGGACCCCCACGGGACTGAGAGATGTTTATGAACCATGTTTTTCATGTCACGAAACCTCATGTGCTAATTCATATTAATGAACCCTGGAACACCACTCCTCTGACTCTCTGGTACTGTAGGATGGAAGTACCTGTTTCTTCTGCTGCGGAAAGCCCCAGCAGTTCTTTGGAGACGGTGTCTTGACTATTTGCAAAGCCACATCCATTGTATTTCTTAGGACGAGGCCTTTCTTTTTTCAAGACCACTAACAGTGTGGCCTCTTGTGCCAGCTGAGAGGAACTGCAGCCTACAACCCATGCCATCCTAGCTGAATCAAGGCTGTTGGTAAGTGCCCTGGGTGGGAGTCTCTGGATATTGACTCTGAGTGCACCGCACCATGGGAGAGAGGAAGGTGCCACCAAGTCGCATCGCTTGCTTTAGCTGAGTAGAAACGGTGATTACTTCATTACACTTGTTGGGTTTTTTTGGGTGTGGGAAGGGTAAAATTTTAAAATAAAATCCTTTTGTTTCCCAAGAATACAACAATAGAAAGGCCGAGTCAATCACATAGAAACCCTGTTTGTGATGGAAAATTCACCTCACTTCCCACCATTAGATGGCAGTGTGGTAAAGGCTGGGTGACAGACCCTTTGGGGCACAGTGTGAGACATCCCCTATGTGACCAATTACGGGCTGTTCCATAAGCTGTGTCATTGCTCTGGTGACAAACACCCTTCCCCACCTGCGATTGCTGATTGAGTTCTGTGTTAGCGACCCCTCAGCCTGGCATCCTCAGGGGAGCTGTGAATGGGTGAACTAGAAGCCAAGCTTCATCGTTTCCACCCCTAGCGGTCCTCTCTTATCAGTTCGACAGCCAGTCCCTCAACAGAGCAGTGCTGTATTTCCTCCTGGACCTGTCTGCCAGAGCCATGTGATTCATCTGTCGCTCTCTGAAGCTAGCTGCCTCTTTGTCACTTGGTCCATGCCCAGGTGTCTGTCTTTGCTTCTCTTAGTTAAAAGAGGTGTTCACAGAAAGTCTCCACGCTGACGTTGATTTCCATAGCCGTGAGTTAAAAACGTGTTTTTCCTCTCATAGCCTTTCAAAGGGTAGGAGACCTAAGCTCATACCGTCAAATGTTCTACGAGAATCATCCCAGAGACTCAGGAAAACAATCTTCACAGTCGCTAGTGAAAACCAACACGTTCTCTCTCTGTCCAGTTCCCACATCACCAAACCCTACTGGCCCCGCAGCTGGCACCCTCACTGGCAGTCTCAATACTGGGTGGGCACAGACTTACCATTCTAGATGGTCCCTCCCCATTAGGGCTGAATCACGTTAGCAGAGCAGGGAGGAGAAATGTGGACAGCTGCTGCTCACCCTGCGGCCTCTACTCCATCAATAGATACACAGACAGGCTCAGGCTCCAGAGCTTTCGCCAGCACCTGATTCCCCTAAGAACTTTAAACATATGTTTACAGACACTTTAAGAAAACATTTCTCTGTCTCTGTCTCTCCAATCCCTGTTGTCCCTCTGGGGCTGGAGCTGCCTACTTGGTTATTTATATGTAATGCATCTACCACCGTGGGCCCAGCTCCTTCACATAGTGTAATAGAACTGTACAGTGATGATCCATGGAACTGTTCCAGAAGGGACTGCTGCAGAAATTTGCAGAGTTGCTCCAAAATAGGACATGGGCTGCTGCATAATTGGGGTTGTTGCTGCTCTGGATTCTGATCTAGACTTACAGATGGTATTTCTGGCATATGGTGGGATCTAAAATTGTCCTGACAGGTAGACTGTTATTCCATAATAATTGTTGGCTAAATTAAACTAACAGATTTTTTTCCTACTTGGAAAGTTCTTGAACTGGTGAATAGACATTGTGAACAACGAGCAGTGGATATTGGGGTATGAGAACTTGGCAGTTTTGAGCAGGTCAGAAAAGCTTTTTTATGGAAATTTCAGATGAAAATGCATGAGTCTGCCAATTCAGACCTCTAAAGGGGGTTTGAAAGATGGATACTGAGGGTACAATGTGTGTGCATGTGTAGACATTTTAGGGGTTTGAAACTCCAAAATTGTGTCTTATTGGGGGAGGGGGAGGGAATCTTTTAGAATACCTGTAGCTTCTTAGCTTTCCTCTGATGGCTTTGGGAAAAGGGTGTGGTGCATTTTTTCCACAGGTTTGGAGAGGCAATTAAACACACAATAGAATTCCATGCCATTTTGAAACTCAGAACACATGGTTCTCATTCCAGGCCTCTTTTGTGATGTCTGCAAAGTTGTATCATTCATAAATCTCTAAGGTATAGACCTGGGACTTTTGTTGTTGTTGTTTTGCTTGGTGGGTTTTTTTTTACTATGGAAATATGCAATGTACGTGAGGACTGGTGTCCAGATTGCTGAGTCTTGAATGTAATTAGTAAGGGCTCTACAGTCGTTGACATGTACAAGTTGCTATTTTATGGCATTTCTTTATGGCTGTTTTGCTTTGATTTTTTTTTAATTTATTTTATTTTGCAGCTTTCCTTGGGAGAGGATTTCCCGCCCCCTCCACAGAGGCTATATTGGAGGAATTTTTGTATCCTCTGTAATTTAAGAACCCCCTGGCTGTAGCTGGAGGGGAATGGTGGAAGAGAGTAGCCCCAATGTATTAGACACTCCACATAACCAAAACTCTCCATTACATGAGTGAAGGGGAAGGTGCAGTACTGTACAGTGCAGCACTCTACTTCAGTCACGGATACACAAACACACTCACACACACACACACACCAGCATGCAGCACTCCGGGGTTTGTGAAAGGACCTGTAGTAGGCTCCTTATCCTCTCTGCAGGCCAGCCACTAGATGATATCATCTCTCACTCATTCATACCCCCACAAAGCCAGTACATCACAGGCTGTCAACACCTCTGAGACGGCAAGGAATCAGTGCTCCCTTGCCAGCTGACTGAGCATACCAGGTGGCATGCCCTGGCAGCTCCTGCCATCTCTAAACGAGATGGCTGCATCCTATAACACAGCTGACTAGTGCAGAGAACTGTGGCACACTCTACACTGGTGGCGGTGTCGTCCCTAGCACCCACACTAAACCAGCATGCTTGTAAAGTCCCCTGGCACCCTCTGCTCGCGGCCTAGAAATTCTTTGAAGGATTAGTTCTAGGTTTCCTAATGTGGCTAGCAAAGGAAAGAAAGGAAACAAATCAACAAACAGCTGGAGGAGGAAATAGCATCCAGCAATCAGCACTCCTGGGCCCCAGGGGTGGGCTTGTTGCAGATGGAGAGAGAGCTGCATTCTGTGACTCCCACACACTTAGTGCCCATACGGGGTGTGCGATTGTGCGTGTGTGTTCCTTTGGGTGGGAGGGAGGTGTAGTGCTCTGGTGTGCGAACGTGTAGATTTGTGTCTGGGTGCAGACACGTACATAGATGTCTGCATGAGGAGGTGTTCACTGTGTAAGCATCGTGTGCCTCCCTGTGTCCCTGTTTGTGTGCGGAGGTGGCAATGGGCTTGGGTGTGCCCATGGGTATGTGTGCGTGGGCTTAGCAGGTGTGCTCACTGGGGCACATCTGCCTCTCTGTGTGCCTGGATACGCCTGACAGCTCTCACTTTAAAAGTCTTGGTGCTCCCTGGTTGCAACCCCCGGCAAGTATCCCAAAGCAGAGACACCAGCGCGGATCCCTCCCGCCCCGGCCAGCCCTTGAAGGAATGGATACAAAAATAGTGAAAACAAATCAGTGGGTCCCGCCCCTCCCCTCCCGCATGACCCCCTCTCCCTTCTGCCCATCACCCCCACCTGCCCCTGCCCTCCCCTCCGACCCCCTCTCCCTTCTGCCCATCACCACCACCCTGCCCCCCTCCCTTCCGACCCCCTCTCCCCTCTGCCCATCACCCCCACCCTGCCCCCCTCCCTTCCGACCCCCTCTGCCCATCACCACCACCCTGCCCCCCTCCCTTCCGACCCCCTCTGCCCATCACCCCCACCCTGCCCCTCCCCTCCCTTCCGACCCCCCCTCCCCTCTGCCCATCATCCCCACCCTGCCCCTCCCCTCCGACCCCCTCTCCCTTCTGCCCATCACCACCACCCTGCCCCCCTCCCTTCCGACCCCCTCTGCCCATCACCCCCACCCTGCCCCCCCTCCCCTCCGACCCCCTCTCCCTTCTGCCCATCACCCCCACCCTGCCCCTCCCTCCTATAACCCGCACCCTTCCCTGCCCCTCCCCTGCCCCAGGACCCCCTCCCCTTCCCTCCCCTCCCTTCTGCCCATCGCCCCCGCCCCCGGCCCGTGCACACGCCGCCCCGGCTGCTGGCGGAGCGGGGCAGTGGGAGTGCGCGGGGCTGGCTGGCCGGAGCGGAGGAAGGAAAAGGAAGCGGGGCCCGAGCCTTCCCTGCGCACGGGGCCAGCGTCTCCTGCGCGCTGCGAGCCGGCGGCTGCACAGCTCAGCGCGGGGCTCTGCGCCTGAACCCGCCGCCAGCGCGGACCCGCCCGGGCCAGGGGAGCGGGGACCCGGCTCCCGGCTCGCCCCCAGCCCCGGCCGTTGCCCGACGCCCCCGGCAGGAGCGCTGGAAATGAAGAGAGTTTGCACTTTGTCCCTCTGGCTCTGGATCGGGATCGTCTCGGAGGCAGGTGAGGCGCCAGGGCAGCCCGGGGCGCGGGCGGGGACCCGGGGCTGCGGGGCCGGGGATGCTCGGGGCTCCGGGCTGGGCTGGGCTGGGCGGGCGAGCGGGGGCCGGCGCCGGGACTCCCCCCTGCCCAGCGCGCCCAGCGCCCACCCAGCGTCTCCCGCACTTCTGCCCGGCGCGGGGCTCGGCGCTGCCCTGGGGCGCTGCTGCCGGCTCGGGGCGCCCGGCTCCTCGCGTGAATGGGCGTCAGCCGGGAGCCCCCCCCGCTCCTCATCACCCCCCCGCTCCTCATCACCCCCCCGGCGCCTCCTACCCCGCTCCCTATCACCCCTCATCACTCCCCACCCCGGCGCCTTCTACCTCGCGCCCCCCATCACCCCCTCCGCTTCCTATCACCCCCCCCCCGGCGCGTTCTACCCCCGCTCCTCATCACCCCCCCGCTCCCCATCACCCCCCCGGCGCCTTCTACCTCGCACCCCCCATTACTCCCCCCGCTCCCTATCACCCCCATCACCCCCCCCCGGCGCCTTCTGCCCCCCGCTCCCCATCAGCCCCCCTCTGGCGTCCGCTATCCCCCCCGGCCCCCATCACCCCCCGTTCCCCATCAACCCCCCCGGCGCCTTCTACCCTGCGCCCCCCATCACCCCCTCTCCGGAGTCTGCTACCCTCCCGCCCCGATCCTCATCATCCCCCCCCCCCCGGCGTCTGCTACACCCGGTCCCCTCCACTTCCCCCCGGACCCCAGCCCCACTCCCCATTACCCTCCGGCATCTGTCCCCCTTCTCCCCATCACACCCCTGGCAGTCTATTGACACCCCATTGCTCCCCATCATCCCCCTGGCTCTCTGCCCCCCCCCCGCACCCCATCGCTCCCCATCACCCTCCGTGCTCTATCCTGCCTCAGACCATCCTCTTGTCTGGCCCCGCCACTCCCCATCACCCCCTGGTGTCTGCTACCCCCTGGCTCCCCATCACCTCGGGCGATCTGCCCCCCCGCACCCCCACTCCAGGCCGCCTTTTGCTTTTAGCTGGTCCACCTTTGCTAGTTGATACAGACTGAGTCTGTCCCTCGGCCTGTCAGCAGAGGGCGCTCCTACGTGAAGGCTGCCCCCAGCCGTGGGTCAGCTGCGTGGGGTGTGTCCCCCCAGCCTGGAGCACTAGGAGCTGGAGGAACACGTTGCACTGCCCCCCAGGCTGATGGACTGGGTGGGACCTGCTAGGCCGTTCCCATGGCTGACCCCTGGGGTCCTGCACTGGCCCCCCTTGTGGGATGCGGGTCGCTCACTTCACTGGTCTTTTCAAATGTTATGCCCCATTCTACACCCCCCCCACCTCCGCAGGCACGTGGTGAGCGCCATGGGGCAGTGGCTAATCTGTACCCCTGTCCGTGATCGGCATGGGAACCTGGCACACCGTCTCACGGGGGACAGCCCCGGGCCCATTTGCAAAGGAGTCTTCTGTCCGCCTCCAGCTCTGGGGCCGGGGAATTGGGAGGGAGGAGCAGTTTGATGGCTCGTTTATTTACTTTTCCTAACGTCATTCATTAATTAGTTAATGTCTGTGCTGCGCTCTGCTGAGGAAACATGCTCAGAGGGGCCAGAGCTTGCCTCCTACAGACTGGGCACGAATTCGCTAGGCCCCAGGCTCGGTGGGCTGGGACTCACTTCTCTTGCCAACAGCACTCTGCGGGGGGGCAGCCGGGGTGGTTTGGGCAGAGTTGAGTCCCTCTCTGGTCCCATGGCCGGAGTACGAGGTCAGAGTGATACACGACCTACCGAGAGGCCCAGGGCTGCACAGCCCCTCACAGTGCCTTGGGTTGCTTGTCCCTGAGGATGCTCCCGGGCAGTGTGACTGGTCCTATGGGTGCATGGAGGAACGAAGCCCGCTGAGCTCACATAGCCAGAATGGAGATGGGGCTGGAGTGATGGTGGAGAGCCCA
Source organism: Mauremys mutica (assembly GCF_020497125.1). Lineage (NCBI taxonomy): Eukaryota > Metazoa > Chordata > Testudines > Geoemydidae > Mauremys > Mauremys mutica. Next base: position 104,109,949 of record NC_059079.1, on the reverse strand, counting down.
GTGGGGGCATCCAGCAGCGAAATGCTCTGGGCCAGCGTAGCCATATCCGAGTGCTGGGCAAAGCCCACTCGATTGTTGGGTGTATCTAGGAACAAAACATGCTGGGCCTCTGCTGCCAGTATGGAGTGTTGCTGGGCCAGCACTTCAGGGACCCAGCAGGTATCTGGAGCCAGACAGAGCAGGCTCTGGGCTGGCGGTGTCGGGATGGAGTGAGCCCTGGGATGGAGTGGCCAGGATGGAGCAGGCTCTGGGCTGGTGGTGTCGGGATGGAGTGAGCCCTGGGATAGAGCGGCTGGGATGGAGCAGGCTCTGGGCTGGCATTGTAGGGATGGAGTGAGCCCTGGGACGGGGCGGCTGGGATGGAGCAGGCTCTGGGCTGGCAGTATTGGGGTGGAGTGAGCCCTGGGACGGGGCGGCCGGGATGGAGCAGGCTCTGGGCTGACGGTGTCGGGATGGAGTGAGCCCTGGGACGGGGCGGCTGGGATGGAGCAGGCTCTGGGCTGGCGATGTTGGGATGGAGTGAGCCCTGGGACAAGGCGGCTGGGATGGAGCAGGCTCTGGGCTGGGGGTGTCAGGATGGAGTGAGCCCTGGGACAAGGCGGCCGGGATGGAGCAGGCTCTGGGCTGGCGGTGTCGGGATGGAGTGAGCCCTGGGACGGGGCGGCTGGGATGGAGCAGGCTCTGGGCTGGCAGTGTCAGGATGGAGTGAGCCCTGGGACGGGGCGGCTGGGATGGAGCAGGCTCTGGGCTGGCGGTGTCGGGATGGAGTGAGCCCTGGGACAGGGCGGCCGGGATGGAGCAGGCTCTGGGCTGGCGGTGTCGGGATGGAGTGAGCCCTGGGACGGGGCGGCTGGGATGAAGCAGGCTCTGGGCTGGCGGTGTCGGGATGGAGTGAGCCCTGGGATGGAGCAGGCTCTGGGCTGGCACTGCCATAGTGAAGCAGGTGCTGGGCCAGTGATTTTATTACACAAATTGCTACAGCTCAAATGTGCAGTGTACCATCAGAGCGCGACCACAAGGTAAATAATAGTGCAGGAAGCTTCAAACGAGAGAGGATCGATTTCTGGATCATAAATAACCTTTTTTAATAGCCTCAGCTTCATGACTCCTCATTGCCACGTTCGCGCTAACGGCAGGCCTATGGGTCTGACTTGCACCCTGAAATGAGAGGCAAGAAAGAGGTATAGAAGGGAATGTCCCGCACCAATGCAGGGAGCAGCCTGTGCTGGGATGTGCTACCAGGAAAGCTTGTACTGGGCCTAATTTTGGTGGGTAACCGTTAGAGCACATCAGGTTGATGCAGGGCCGGTGCAACCCATTAAGCAACCTAGGCAGTCGTCTAAGGTGCTAGCATTTGGGGGGTGGCATTTCAGGTCCTTCGGTGGCGACCGCGGCAGCCGGATCTTCAGCCACCCTGGTCGTCGTCGGCATTTAGGCGGAGGGAGGTGGGGCAGGGGGGGTATGGGGAGGGCAGCCTGCAGCAAGTAAAGGCGGGGGGGGCGGCACGCAGGGGAACTCCCCGCCCCAGCTCACCTCTGCTCCGCCTCCTCCCCTGAGCACGCTGCCCCGCTCTGCTTCTCTCCCTCCCAGGCTTGCAGCTCCAAACAGCTGATTGGCGCCGCAAGCCTGGGAGGCAGGAGAAGTGGAGCGGCGACGGCGTGCTCGGGGAGGAGGCGGAGCAGAGGTGAGCTGGGGCGGGGAGCTGCGACACGGCTCCCCGGGCCGGGGGGAGCTGCTGCGGGTGGGGTGCCTCAGGGCGGAGCGGGGGGCGGAGAGCTGCCACAGGGCTCGGGGTGGGGTGGGGGGGCTCAAGGTGGAAGTTTTGCCAAGGACGCAAAACATCCTTGCACCCTCCCTGGGTTGCTGGTACTGGGACATAGAACACATTGGGCTGTTGCTGCTGGAATGGAGCTTCCCAGCTGCAATATGTCAGCAGACATTTGTGATGCTGCTGCTGGAGCTCCAGCCAAGCTCTTTTGGTGGCATCTTGTAAAGTATCTTATGGCTGTTCCTTAAGTTCTTTCCTCTTGCCCAGTGCTGAGGGCTTTGGTAAGATGAGTTTCTGGCCCAGTGAAGCCCCATGTGATGTGCGGGTTTGACTAACTGTCCAGCATTTTGAACCTAACAGGTGCTATATAAGGGCTAAATGTTATTGCCAAGAAGCAGGGAAATCTGCATATGAAACATGGGACTCTACCATGGAACATACAGCTTATTTTTCAGTTCTACCTATGACCAAGGGTATCCTGGAGTGGAGCACAACAATGTGAAGTGTCCACAAACTCCTCACCACATTAGCCCCCGTTAGACAAATATCATCATCTTCCTAATTGTAGGCAAATGCAGAGGTTTCTCCTCCTAGACACTGGAGTGTACCCTAAAGAGGGCACACCACTCCCTTTGGACGTATGCAAGAGCTCGTCTGTTCTATCCTGGTTGACATCCCACACTCATGACCAATTATCTGATTGACTGACATAGAACCATAGAACCATAGAATATTAGGGTTGGAAGGGACCTCAGGAGGTCATCTAGTCCAACCCCCTGCTCAAAGCAGGACCAATCCCCATGATTTGGTAAATGCAGTAGGTATCTGGGGTTGGGGTATATGACTACTAGAGTTCATTGATTAGGATTTCTAGACCCTCCTTTCTCACTGCAACATTCTCTTGGATCAGAAGCCAAGTTGAGTGTTATAAGGCGGTAAATCCAACACGGACCGATCTAAACTGCCACAAAAGAGAGCATCAGGGTCAATGCAGCATATTTCCCTTTGGCAATGAATACTGCATGACTGGAATTGCATAGGACTGTCGCCCCACCGTTCTGAGTGAGTCTGGCCAGTATAATAAGCTCGATGGGAGTGGAGCGTCTGAAAGCATGACCATCCTACTGACTGCTGCGGGGAAGGTCTACCTGGCCAGCCCCTTGAGTCATAGGAGGGGAGTTCCTGGACAAGACAGTCTGACCAGCTCATTGAATTTTAGAGATTCTCTTCTTAACGTTAGGATGTAAGCATCCGACCATCCCACTGATGGCCAGGATACGTATGCAGGAACGGAGTTCTTCACTTTGACCAAAGTCCCTGACCCAGATTCCAAGAGCACTCAGTCATCTCTTTGTTTGCATGCAGTGGCAATACAGCTCTGATGGCTCCAGCCTTGGCATGAGTGTGGTGGAGAGATGGTTGCACCACTAGCATCTTGTGCGTGAAGCAGCTACATCCAGACTTATGTATTGTTAGTAATAATACCAGCCATTTGTAGAACGTCCTTCATGCAAAGAGCCAAGAACATGCAACCTAAGGTGCAACGTTTAGACACGGATTTATTAACTCTTCTTTAATTAACTAGATGGTGAGTGCTAGCAGTGCATTCAAGATGAAGGAAGGCATTCCAAGCATAAGGGAGGCAGGGAAGAAGGCTACAAAGGGAGCACTGAGGAGACCAGGCTAGGTGGAGCAGGGAAGTATGAGAGCAGTAGTAGAGGACATAAGGGTAGAGATGTGCCTTGGGTCTTGAAAATGATACCGAGATCACATCACCTCTCACTGCAGTGCAGCCCCCTGTGGAGGGGAAGGGGGCAGCCTTTATACTGTGCACTCCAACACTACATAATTCATTTCAAAAGGGGAGAGCATTTCTGATGAGCTAATGGCATTACCTAGCTGGGATGTGGCCAGAATACCAGAGCAAACACCCGCACTCCTGCAAAAACCGCCACAAGATTTTTAACGCTTGTGGACCTTGATTTGTACATCTTATCTGAAGGCCACACCTCCTGCAGCAGGGTGCCCCCTACCAGCATGGGACAATACCAGCTCATTGGGAAGAGCCACCTAGGGGGTCGCCAGCACCGCTTAGGTTTTTCTTGGAGGTCTCCCATCCACATGCTGACCAAGCTTGGCTCCGCTTGGGGCATGAGATCACAGCTCAGGGGGTTAGAATATCTCCCTGTTAGTTTTACATTTTCCACTTCTGACCTCCTTGGCATGGGAAGATACAGGTGTCCCTGTTTTAACAGAAGTGACAAGGGAGAAAGCTTGTGGTTTTACAGCTCCCGGCGGGAATTTCTTGCAGAAGAAAAGGGAGAATTGACTTCCATGGGAACCACAACAAGAGGTGACGTCCTAATGAAGCTGACTGTTACACTGGAGCTAAGAGCCAGTGCAGAAGGAACTTTACAGAGAGTATGGTGTGGGCTTTGGATGGGCATCAAAAAGGGGAATGCAGCCTTACCCAGCGTTGCATCCGACGAAGTGGGTATTCACCCACGAAAGCTCATGCTCCAATACGTCTGTTAGTCTATAAGGTGCCACAGGACTCTTTGCTGCTTTTACAGATCCAGACTAACACGGCTCCCCCTCTGATACTTGTTTCTCCAGAGGATGCTTTGCAGGGGTCTGGGAGAATGATCGTGCTCAGAATGAAGTGTTCCTTTTCAAAGCCGCTTCTGGGTGAAGGACACCTTGCAGACTTCTCCTAACCCTGAGATCACAGCTCTGCCTGCAGGGGCTGAGGACAGGGCTTTTCTCCAAGGCCCATCCTGCTCTCTTTGTTCACTGTGGCTTGGGGAGTGCAGCCATTACCAGTGGAGTGTCCGCTCCCCAGGCTTCTCACCCAGACACAGTTCAGAGGGGAAGCTTCCAAATGGGTGTTTTACGACAGTGGTTCTCAACCAGGGGTCTGGGGCCCCCTGGGGGGCCGTGAGCAGGTTTCAGGGGCTCCACCGAGCAAGGCCGGCATTAGACTTGCTGGAGCCCAGGGCAGAAAGCCGACATCCCACTTCATGAGGCTGAAGCCTGAGGTCCTGAGCCCCAGGGCTGAAGCTGAAGCCTGAGCAACTTAGCTTAATGGGGCTCCCTGTGGTGTGGGGCCCTGGGCAGATGTCCTGCTTGCTGCTCCTTAACGCTGGTCCTGGCTTTTATATGCAGAAAAGCAGTTGTGGCAGAAGTGGGCCATGGAGTTTTTATAGCATGTTGGGGGGGTCCTCAGAAAGAAAAAGATTGAGAACCCCTGTTTTACCTGCCATCCCTCTGTCAGTTGTTTAAGAGTTTGGGGTCTTTTCTGTGACCGGAGACTGCACCCATTGCTGGGGGACTCTGTAGTCACAGCCCAATGACAGGAACCCTACGGCTCGTCCCCACTACTGGAGGAATCCAACGTTAAATCCCAGTGATGGGGAAACCCAACAAGAACCCCTGGCTGAGGGAATCCTACGACAACAGCCCAGTGATGACGGGGGGAACCTACAGAGTGAGCCAGCTGATGGGTACTCCTACAGCATGAGAAACCTGACAGTAACAACCCAATGATAAGGGAGTAGCACAGTTTGAGCTCACTTACTGGGGTGACCCTACATGGGGTGTCCACTATGATCAACAACAGGAATCTGTGGGCGGGGAGAACCTGGCAGCCCGGGCCAGTAGATGTGAGGTTGCTCTTACATCTCGATGCTACTGAAGAGGAGCTTTCCGCACCTCATTTCATTTCGTCTCCGACTTTTTTGGGTGAGATTGTCAAAAGCTGCCTAGGAGAACTGGCGGCCCAATGCCCAGCTCCTAGGCCTCTTTCGAAAATGTCCACCGATGTCACCAGAGGGGTGGGAGGATCCAGTCTGAAGACTTGTTGTGATGGAAGCAGCACACAGCCCATGCAGAAGGTACCGACTGCAGCAGTTCCTTCACCCAGGGACGGTAGCATCTGTCGTAGTGTTTAGCAGAAGACAACCGTACATGTGGAGTTTGCAAGCTTTACAGCACTGTCTGCTCGTTGGGACGAGAGCCTAAGTTTTCCCTGGGCTCTTATCTGGAATCATAATATCTCCTTTATGAGCAAAGAAATACAGCTGCAGCTGCACTGGCATCTAGCGACTGGTTAAATTAATCCCAGGGTTTTATTGCCTCTGGCTTTGTTGCTTATTTCAAGTTGTTAATGTGGAGGGTTAGATTAGTCCCAGGAGTGTGTTTCCTCTGTGGTCAGAACTGTTATGATGTTTTCAGCGTAAAGTGTTGTTCCTCATTTGCAGCGTCTCATTGTTAAAGCAACATAACAAGCCTTACTGGAAATGGGAATCCGAGAGATCAAGGGGGCTGGGAGGAGGAACTCCTGAGATCAGAGTCTGGCTCCACCACACATTTGCTCTGTGGCCTTGGGTAAGTCACTTAATGCTCAGGGCTAAATTCAGAGGTGATGCATATGGTGATACAGAAGTAGGTGAAATCCTGGCTCTGCTAATGTCCATGGCAAAACTCCATTGACTTCAGTGGACCCATGATTTCATTCAGGGAGACTAAACTGAAGAAATCTACATGCTGAAGAACCTAAAGCAGCTGACTATCCTTTCATGTACATCTTCTTACTCCCAACTTAGTTGCTTTTCTTGCAGCACTCCTCTCCCCTGGCCCCTGGGGAGGTGACTTACTCCAGCTCAGACTCCCGTGTTCGTGCCTAGGCTTAGCAGGGCCAGTTCAGAAGCAATGTGTGAGGTAGGATGCAAGTCGCATGTGGATAAATGGACATGACTCTAAGGGAGTCTAGAATGAATCCAAGTTGGTGTAACATACAGACGAGGGCAACACGAGAAGGCCTGGATCAGACCAGACATAGATGCTTAAAATCACCTCTGATTCTGGCTCTCGCTCTGTTCCCCCTTCTGTGTTATGGTGGTAATAATACTATTAATCTTCGTTCTCCTCTACCTCTGCATTGTGAACTAATTGCCGATTTTGTGATGACAATGTGCTGTCTGATTGATTGGTCAAAAGCCGTAACCACCCATGGTGATGTTCATGAGAAGGGCTAGACAGAAACCGTATCATAGACACATCCAAGCCTCCTGGGCTTTATGCTGGAGCATTGGTAGAGCAGTAACTGCAGGGGGTGGGGTTTTGCCTTCCTATAGCAGCAACCCTCACGCTGGTGAGAACTCAGATCAGCTTCTGGAAAGACGTAGTCTGGTCCCGGTAGCTTGAAAATGGAGTAGACTCAACTAATATCATGGGATTCATGTGCAATCTTAATGCAAACAAGAAGCGGCAAAGCCGACTCTAAAGAGTTAAAGTAGCTAACAACTTGCACAGGGGTAGAAGACACTGTTCTGATTTCTAGCTGCACAAATCCACAGCTTGCAGGTGCTGAAGGGTTAAATTTTTGCACGGTGAGATTCCAGTTCACAGCTGGTGCGTTGGAATCAAGCTGCATTGGTTTCCAGCTCCCATGGCGGTGCTAAACCAAGCGACACAGTGCCTTGCACACAAACACGCCATCCCTCACGGGGTTAAGCCAAGGAATGTGGCAGCAGGTCTGGGATGCCCATTGCGCTTGGATTGGCCAGCGTGGCTAACCTCCCAAGGGTTAAGTGAAGATGAGTGGTCCTGATGCCAGGCTTGGTGTCCAGGTTCGTGCTGGTGGAGGTCAGCAGTGGTTCATGGGAAAGGAAAAATTGGCAGCTGGGCCGGATGTCCTGCATTTCCCCTCTTCCTGCAGCCGCCTGAGCGATGTTCCTTATTTAGCTTTCCTGACGGACAGGAGGAATCTGATGGCGGAAACTGTCACTGCCTGATAACAGCCCAGGGACCCCTTTCTGATGGGCAGCACACAGGGAACAGGCAGCTCTCATTCTATCCGGGATGGGCGAAGAGGGCAACTTGGGTGGCCCCCTTGCGCCATGTTTTCATTGGCTATTTTATAAACGCCGCCTCTGGCCCCTTTGCACACGTGCTTGTTTGTGCCTGAACCACACCAGATTCTGTTTACAAGGCAATCAAGGGCGAGAAGCGATGACGTCTTTCTGTGGAGCACTGATGCAGGCGTCCAGGCTGGCTGATGGATAGGAGACTGCGGGCGGGGGAGAGGGGAGATCCTGGAGTAAAACCTCCTGGCTGAGCTCCAGGGCTGGGCAGACCTTTGCAATTGCTAATGGTGATGATGTGACAGCAAGGCCAGTGATAACACTGGTGTGGCATGGTAACACAGGGCGTGTTTGCTGGGTGGAGAGAGAGGGGTGGAAGGGCAGGTCTGTGCACCAGGGAGCTATGAAACAACACACACACCTGCAGGTGTACTCTCTACACTTCCCTCGCTCAGTGCACATACAAGCCCCCACATCTAGACACAGATGTGCCTTATCTACACAAAGATCAGCCAGTCAAGCAGAGAACCATATCAAGGGGAACATCCACCATGTGTCTCATCTCTTCCCCATCCTCTCCTGGTGAAAGATGCATCTCACTGGCTCAGAGACTAACGAAATACTCATATTATATCCCCCTACAATGTATGTGCTCATGTGAATCATCCCATAAACATCAAAGTGCCCCAAAGTAGAGTGAAAACATCGTACCCATTGCTTTTTATCCTGCATTTTGGGATACCATTAAGATCCTCTCATACCAAGGAGATATTTTTATCCTTTTTTCATCATAATTGATATATTACAAAGAGAAACAATGGGACGAGAGGTTTTTTTGAAGGACAAACACCAAGCAAGATAAATGGTCTAATAACATTGACAAGATTAATGCTCTCAGTTCCACTACATTGAAGTCCGTGGAAGACTCTGGCTTCACATTGGTATAACTGCAGTCAGAATCAGGACCAGCAGGTGATGCAATAGGAAGCGGTGAAGTTATTTTCCTACTGGTTTTGGATGCTTTCCTCAGCCACTAGGCCCTGAGGCGCCTTCCCATAGTCCAAGTGGCTTCACCTTTTTGTAGGTTGGTCACACACACTTCCGTGGAGCTGGGCAAGGCAAGGCGTGGCCTGTTCTGCCTTGCACAGTGGGATGGCCTGACAGAGGGGTGTAATTTTGACAACTTTGATTTCATAAGCTGTGCCGTGGAGGTAGAATCCAGGGGACTAGCACACTACTTGTAATGGGTTTCAGAGTGGCCAGGGTTGGTGCAACCATTTAGGCGACGTAGGCGGTCGCCTAGGACACTGGAATTTGGGGGGGCACCATTTTCTTCAGCAGCGACTGCGATGGCCGGATCTTTGTCCGCCCCGGTCGCCGCCGGCATTTAGGCGGAGGGAGCTGGGGCAGTGAAGCGCGGGGAGGGCCGCCTGCAGCAAGTAAGGGAGGGGGCAGCACGCAGGGGAACTCCCCGCCCCAGCTCACCCTTGCCCCACCTCCTCCCCCCCCGAGCACGCCGTGGCTGCTTCACTTCTCCCGCCTCCCAGGTTTGCAGTGCCAATCAGCTTAGGCGCCACAAGCCTGGGAGGCGGGAGAAGTGAAGCAGCCACGGTGTGCTCAGGGTGCTCGTGCTCATGCGCGGAGCAGGGGTGAACTGGGGCGGGGGTGGTGCCTCAGGGCGGAGGTTGGGGGTGGGGAGCTGCCGCAAGGGGGGCGCCTCAGGGCGGAGAGGGGAGCTGCCGTGAGGGGGGGGTGCCTTGGGGGGGGGGCAAGGTGGAAGTTTTGCCTAGAGCGCAAAACATCCTTGCACCGGCCCTGAGAGTAGCAGCCCTGTTAGTCTGTATCCGCAAAAAGAACAGGAGTCCTTGTAGCACCTTAGAGACTAACACATTTATTTGAGCAAACAATATATTCTGTGTGAGCTGGGCAAATATTACAAAGCTATCTAGAGAGACAAGGTGGGTGAGACAATACCTTTTATTGGAGCTACTTCTGTTGGTGAGAGAGACAAGCTTTCGAGCTACACGGAGCTCTTCCTCTGGTCTGGGAAAGGTCTTTGGGGCGTCACAGCTAAATACAAAAGCAAACAGATAGTTTAGCATAAGTAGTGCTAAGATCGAACGATCTGTTCAATCTTGTATTTAGCTGTGACACTCTCAGTACCTTTCCCAGACCGGAGGAAGCTCTCTGTGTGGCTCGAAAGCTTCTCTCTCTCACCAACAGAAGTTGATCCAAAAGAAGATATTGCCTCACCCACCTTGTCTCTTGAATATCCTGGGATTGACACTGCTATAACGCTGCATAAATCTATCTAGGGCAGACTTCCAGTCATGCTTAACTTCATGCACTGGGTGGTCCTATTGGCTTCAGTAGGGTTACTCCCATGTTATGTCTACACTGCAGTCAAGAGGTGTGACTGCAGTATGTGTAGACATACCTGAGTCTATGGCTACATTTAGCGCTGCACAGCGCTGCCGCGGGAGCGCTCCCGCGGCAGCGCTTTGAAGCACGAGTGTGGTCGGAGCGTCAGCACTGGGAGAGAGCTCTCCCAGCGCTGTCCGTACTCCACCTCCCTATGGGGATTAACGTACAGCGCTGGGAGCCATGCTCCCAGCGCTGCGGCTCTGATCACACTGGCGCTTTGCAGCGCCGCAACTTGCAGCGCTGGAGGGGGTGTTTTTTCACACCCTGCTGCAGCGTTGCAAATCTGCAAGTGTAGCCATGGCCTGAGCTAGCTTTGATCTAGCTTTGATACTGCGGTCACACCTCCCAGTTGCAGTGTAGAAATATCACCAGTGTATCTAGTTAAGCATGTACAAAAGTCTCTGAAGGATCAGGGCCTAAGCTACCACCATACTGCACTCAATGCCATGGCCTTGGGTTACCTGACCATTTTCTGTGCACGTATTCTTGGATAAATGAATTCACTTCAGCTAGGTTCAGATGATTTCTGTATTCACTTTCTATGAACATTTGTGCATTCAGGTGTCGCTGACATGCAGGTTCATGTAAAGTGGATTTCAAAGTCATCCAATGGGAACTAGAAACAATACCATGTGACTTCCCTTGCCAATTCCACCTAAACATCTGAAATGTCGGTGCTCAAGACTCGAGTACTTGCGGAAGACTGTGATCATTCCATAGAACAATGTTTTGAAACCATCAGATCCATTCAAATAATAACACATTTTGTGGATATTCTGAGAGCAAACAAATAAGCACAAAGCACTGAGTAAATTTCTGGTTTCAAATTATTCACGCACTGCTTATACTGTCACCTCCTCTAGAGATGCAAGCCCGTGTTGCTCGTTATAACTATGCATGGTCGTGTTTCCACTGGGATGGTTTAATTCCCACCTATATACATTTACACACCTCATGTGAACAATCCACACGACCCAACCTTCCACATTCCAGCAGGGTAGTAGTGCCCATCTGGTGTGTTGCTATTTACACAGGTCCACACCCTTTCCCTTGCTGATGGTCAAAAGCTTGCCTCACTTCCACTGTGGCAGCTAGCAGCTGCAGGAAGGGATGGGCATCTCATCCAGCAGATGGTACAATGACGAAGAGCAACATAACCAAAATAACTGGTGGCCCAGGTCTCCAGAGACATGGACAGAAGAGAATAGGGCTTAGCAGTGTCCTGCAGAGTGAGCACTACATGAAGGAAGAAAGTAACAGATTTTTTAGACAAGGGAAATGCGGTGGATCTAATATATCTTGATTTCAGTAAGGCGTTTGATACGGTACCGCATGAGGAATTACTGGTTAAATTGGAAAAGATGGGGATTGAAATGAAAATCCAGAGGTGGATAAGGAGCTGGTTAAAGGGGAGACTGCAGAGGGTCGTATTGAAGGGTGATCTGTCGGGTTGGAGGGGGTCCAGTGGAGTTCCTCAAGGTTCGGTTTTGGGTCCGATTTTATTTAATCTATTTATCGCTGACCTCGGAACCAAAAGTAGGAGTGAGCTGATAAAGTTTGCGGATGACACCAAGTTGGGAGGTATTGCCAATTCGGAAAAGGATCGGGATATCCTCCAGAGAGATTTGGATGACCTTGTAAACTGAAGTATTAGTAACAGGATGAAATTCAATAATGAGAAGTGTAAGGTTATGCATTTAGGGATGACTAACAAGAATTTTAGTTATAAGTTGGGGACGCACCAGTTGGAAGTAACGGAGGAGGAGAAGGACCTAGGAGTCCTGGTTGATCGTAGGATGACTATGAGTAGGCAATGTGATGTGGCCGTTAAAAAAGCTAATGCGGTCTTGGGATGCATTAGGCGAGGTATTTCTAGTAGAGATAAGGAGGTGCTAGTCCCGTTATATAAGGCGTTGGTGAGACCTCATTTGGAGTATTGTGTGCAGTTTTGGTCTCCCATGTTTAAGAAGGATGAATTCAAACTGGAACGGGTACAAAGAAGGGCCACTAGAATGATCCGAGGAATGGAAAGCCTGTCGTATGAAAGGAGACTTGAGGAGCTCGGTTTGTTTTCCTTAACCAAAAGAAGGATAAGAGGAGATATGATTGCACTCTTTAAATATATCAGAGGGATAAATACCAGGGAAGGAGAGGAATTATTTCAGCTCAGTGCTAATGTGGACACGAGGACAAACGGATATAAATTGTCAGTCAGGAAATTTAGGCTTGAAATTAGACGAAGGTTTCTAACCATCAGAGGAGTGCAATTCTGGAACAGCCTACCGAGGGAAACAGTGGGGGCGAAGGACCTCCATGACTTTAAGATTAAGCTGGATAAGTTTATGGAGGGGATGGTATGATAGGATAATGGGTTTAGTCAATAGGTCAATAACGTGCCACACTGGTAATTAGTACAAAGGGTCAATGTTGGGATATTGTTAGCCTTTTCCAGAGGGTCTGGCTGGAGAGTCTTGCCCACATGCTCGGGGTTCAGCTGATCGCCATATTTGGGGTCGGGAAGGAATTTTCCTCCAGGGTAGATTGGCAGTGGCCCTGGAGGTTTTTCGCCTTCCTCCGAAGCATGGGGCAGGGGTCGCTTGCTGGTGGATTATCTGCTACTTGAAGTCTTTTAAATCATGATTTGGAGCATTCAACAGCAGAGTCAAGGGAGTGAATTAGTTCAGGAGTGGGTGGATCGGCTTATGTGGCCTGCATCTTGCAGGAGGTCAGACTAGATGATCATAATGGTCCCTTCTGATCTTGAATTCTATGATTCTATGATCTGACCAAAGCCTGAAGTCTTTCATCTTTACTCAGGCTAAAGCTTTAATGATTTCAGTGAGAGTTTTGCCTAAGTAAAGCTGGAGTACTTGCCCTTTGTTATTAGAATGATTTATTGCATAATGCATCCACAAGTGTATGGTGTCTTTCACAAGAAGCTCATGTCCTAAGTTAGCCAGAGAGTGCAGTTCAGATACATACACCAGATGCTAGGCCTCCAAACAGTGCCACTATCACGTTTTTTTTTAAAAGGTGATATGTGTTTATTTCACAGGTGGATTAACACTGATAGTAATGATCTAATCAATCAATGACTTTGCTACTGGATGTCCTTCTGGAAGGCATGATGCTCTTCTCCTGTGGACCCTGCAGGGCCTATGATAGATGCATGGAGTCATACTCTGAATCAGATGGCTTGTGAGAGGCATATCAAGAGACTCATAAGTCTCCAAAGGCCCTTGAAAGTCTGTCAAGTGTTCATTGGCCTTTGAAAGTTTGTACAAGACACATAGGCTCTACATGGGCCAAATGAGGTCTGTCAAAGGCCTCGAGCCCCCAGACAGCCTGTAGGAGGTATGTAGCTGTAGCTTGGGCACCAGGATTTGTAAAAGGTTCCCAGCATATGAAATGTACATAGATACCATATGATCACCCAATGTAGAAGGTGTGCATACTACACTTTGAAGCCCCCACAAGGGTGTGGTTCTACTGGTGTAAAAGGGATTGGAAGTCAGGACTCCTGGGTTCTGTTCCTGGCTCTGCTACTAAGTCTGTGACCTTTGTTACTTAGGCCATGGCTACACTTGCAAATTTGCAGCGCTGCAGCAGGGTGTGAAAACACACCCTCTCCAGCGCTGCAAATTGCAGCGCTGCAAAGCGCCAGTGTGGTCAAAGCCCCAGCGCTGGGAGCGCGGCTCCCAGCGCTGTACATTATTCCCCACAGGGAGGTGGAGTACGGACAGCGCCGGGAGAGCTCTCTACCAGCGCTGGCGCTTTGACTACACTTAGCGCTTCAAAGCGCTGCCGCGGCAGCGCTTTGAAGTGCAAGTGTAGCCATAGCCTTAGTCTTTCTGCGATGTCTGTAACATATTGACTTCAGGATGTATTGACCTGAAAAGTAAATATTAGTCAAAGTGAAACTTAAATTAATAGTTTTCTTGAAGGACAATAAATCTCGATATTCACCAAAACAAGAAGTCAATGTATGAATTGTAATTTACATTCACTGTTGTTCAAAACAGCCAGGCTGTAATTCCACATTACTGAATAAACTGACAATCGGGATTTTTTCCCCATTTAAAAATAAGGTTATATAGGGGAAAGAAAGTCAGATGCACAGAAAAATCTATTATTCACTTACTGGAACACAAGTTATATTCAGCAGAGTCGATCAGGGTGCATCATTTGCATTATGCATATGTGCATATGTGTAAATTGCATATGTGCAAATTGCATATGTGATCTGATTGGTCAACATTCCTTCACACCTTAGTATTCATCTCTCAGGAGGTAAATAACAGAAACTTAACAATTGGTCTTGAGAAAGTTCTCAGCCAATCATGAGGCAGGAGGTTTCTCTTGTGTGCACAGTAACACCTACCTCCCAGGAGCGCTAGGAGCTGCAGCTCTATTCGTGTTTGTGAAAAGCTCCGCGATCTTTGGATGGAATGTGGTTATAGAAATGCAGTGGCATCATATTCATATAAAAGACGTATGGGAAGAAGAGGCCCTGCCTACCCACAAACTTGCCCCAGCAAAAATGGATGTGTGGATAGATGTCTGATTTAGTTGTCTGTTAAGTACCATGCACATGCATGGTGCTGTATAATTAATAAGGAACCCAGAAAGTAGACATGTAGAAGTCTCTTGTGGCCTTGGGAGTCAGTCAGAGGGCTCCTGGTGTGTAGAACACACAGGAAGGACCGTGAGCATTATTCTAAACAGGCCGTAGAAGTCGATTTTTGTATCTGCTTTCGTTAGAGCCAGTTTTCCGGCAGAAGTGAAGGCTGAAGAGAATGAGCAGGGTAAGGTGGGGGGTTCAGAGCCTAAGATTTCTTTGCAAGGGTAGTTCCTTGACTGGAATTCACGTCCGGTGCTGGGGAGGGGTCATGTGACCCATTTTATTCATGGAAAATAATCAGTCCTTTACCAATTCAGAAAACGGTCTGTCATGCCAGTCCTTTGTTTACACACGTGCACACACTCACACAGCCTGAATAGGAATTCTATGACCCAGTCCTATGGACTGACATGATCCACCCCAGGATCCACTGGCCTGACAGTTTGTCATGTTGGTCCCTCCATATTCAAGCCCAAGCAAGAGCAGGTTTGAACAAAGCAGGAACAATTCCTCATGGTATCATCCAAATCTCCACAGAGGGAGAGACAACACGCTCAGCTCCATTCTCCCCCCCACCCCCAATCATTTTAGAATCAGGCCCATTATGGGACTTGGCTTTCAATGGACATTGCAAAGTGATAGTGACTTGCAAATGGCTTGCTCCTGACTTTGCACTTCAATGGCACCACCAGGACAAGGTCTGTGCTCACAGAATTTGGCTTTTTACAATATTCACGGCCCCTCCTCACCCCCAGCTGCTTAGACAAATAAAGTATAATGCTGACTGAAGGCATTTAATCCTCAGCTCTCCGGCCTCTGTAGCAATAACAAGAGCTGGGTGGCATTTCAAAGAATTTATCAGTGGGAGAGGACTGGGAAAGGGGGAGCATCAGAAACTATTTTTTTATATGCGGGGAAAAGTACAAGCTGCCTGTAGTATAGATAAGAGCCACTGGCTGGGCGGGAGCTGCTGCTTAGTGGTTATTGCTGTGAATGGGAGACAGAAGAGCCCTCACCTCTCAGTCACCCTCACCGAAAGAAAACACTTTTTAACACAATAGTAGATAAAACCCAATAATAAACAGGGCCCTGTGTGAACTCTCGAGACCTGCGCAAGTGTAAAAAGATACGTCTGCAATCAGACCTACCAGATGGGAGCTGGAGCAGGCGATGTTCTTCTAGAACCAAGTCACTGAAAAGGGAGGGTTACAGTTCTTGCTTTCAGCCTCTCGATACCTCGTTAGTGAAATCCCTCCCCTTGCCACCTCTCACCAGACCAACTTGCTTCTCCCTTCAGAGTGCAAGCCACTTCTTCACTCAGGCCAGGCCTGTGTCCCTGATGCTTACTGAGCTTTTCCATGGTAGTGCAACCAAGGCTTTGCTGAGATCCCAGTGAAGGAGGTTTGCAGCATCTCCTGTTCTCAGCCACCACTCTGATACTTTGAAAAAAATATTTTTGAGGTGACTCTAGTGGAGGTGAGAGGTGATGGGCTGACAGCCCTGGGCTCAGAAATCCTCTTCTTATGCACAGACTAGGTACAGCACAGACTCCAATAGCGCAAGCCTACTCCAGCCCCAAAATGCATCTCAGCCCTGACCTGAAGGGAAGATCTCTATCATCTCCCCCAGAGAGGGTGCTTCTCTGTCCACGTGCACTCAGCCCTTGCCCCCATTGCTGAGACTGCAAGGATGCTCTTTGGGATGGTGATGAGATACAAATTAAGACAGACAAATAAAACAGAGCTCAATGGTACATTCTAATACAAGCTTATTATAAGCAATCAGAAATAACCTTTCTGTGACCCCAGACAACCCTCGCTCTGCTCTGATGGCTACCCACATCCCCCCAGACTCTGTACCCACTTCTCCCCACTACATTTAAGAATTCCTTCTGAGCTGGTTGCCTTTGTTCTGCACCCCCATCCGCATCTTTCACGCTTGCGATGCTCTGAGATGCACTCTGTGGTAAATAGATCCGGCAGGTGTAAAATTTGCCACTTGCGAAGCCCCACACAAAGGCAGCTGGACTATCTTCAAACTGACCTTCTAACGCCAAGTGAGTGGATCAGGGAATTCTGCAGGAGAGGAAGGGCTTGCAAGCATACAGAGGTGGTCAAAAGCAGGTGGAGAATTGTTTGCCCATATCGGGTACTCTGCTGAAAAATGTAAGACATCCAGAAATTCTATTTGGATTTGGAGTTGGGGTGAAATTCTAGCCCCATTGACATCAGTGGTTTTGCCGTTAACTTCAGTGGGGCCAGGATTTCACCTTAGATTTTTTTCTCAGTTGTCAAGGTAATCTGCGTCTGTTCTTAGAGGAGTAGTTTGTGATGTGGATACTTGTCCACTAGGAACTGAATTGCAACCAGACTTGTGATTTCATTGAGGCCACCGCTCAGCCATCAGATGGTAATGACTTTCCGATTAGAAACAGGGAGGTAGAGGTGTAATGAGCCAGACCCCTTTCTGTCTCTTCTGAGCCAGGAGGTTCCCAAGCCTTATTCACATCTTTGCAAAAGAAATCTATTAGATTTACGGGGCATAATCTTCCCTGTGGGCATCCATGGTGCTGACTCAGCACTCCTCTGCACCGGCGGCATCCTGCATGTGCACCCACAGCAGCCTCGCTCTTAGCAAATATGTTTTATGACAATCCGCATTGGCCAGGGCTGCTAGAGCCCAGCCTCTCACCTGATACTCGGGCCTGCAGCCCACCTGCGTGCACAAGCCGGCAACTGGCTAGCCCTGCAGACGATCCTCCCACCTGCCCGAGCCTGCTGTGGCTCTTGATGAGCAGGCACGAGGCTGGTGGTTCCTCTGCCTCGTCTCTCGCTGCTCCCCTGACCAGGGCCGATGGGGGGAGCGGGGTGGGCAGGGAGAAAGCACTGCCAGTGCCCCGCACTGGGACTTCCCAGCCAGCCCCGACCCTGTGCCTCCACTCACTGCCCCCAGTACTCCCCACCACCACCCCAATCCTCCCCACTCCTGCCCCCAGTGTCCCCCGTTCTCCCATCCACTGCCCCAGACACCCCCTCACCCACCTGCTTCGCAGGTACCCATCCACTGCCCTAGCACCCAGCCAGCTGCACCCACCCACCACCCTAGCCTCCCCTCCAGCTGTACTAACACCCAGCCAGTGGCTCCAGACACCCACTCACCCCCTGCCACGGCAGCTATCCCGGCCCCCCTCTACCAACCCACTGCCCCAGTCTCTCCGTTCATCCCCCTCATTGCCCCAGACCTATCCAGCATCTCCAGACACCCCTCCACCCACTCATCTATCTGCCCCAGCACTCACCCCAGGTACCCATCCACCCGCTCACCCAGCTGCCTCAGGCACCCACCTTGCTGCCCTTAGCACCCACCCCAGGAACCTCTCTACCTACTCACCCAGCAATTCTAGACACCTCTCTACTCAACCCCTGCCTCAGACACCCCACTTCCCAGTGCCGTCCTCCCACCCAGCTGCCCTGGCACCATTTTATCCATCTGGCTGTCCTAGCACCAACCCCAGGTACCCTGCCAACCACCCTCTACTTGGAGATCGGGGTCCCAATTGTGCGTATGGGGGGCTGTTCCCAGTATTCGGGGGGGATTTGTGCTTCTCCGCTCAGGGAAGGAAAGGGAAAATCACTGAAACGTCACATATGGAGGGGCACAAAGCTTGGCAGCTCCGATTGGCTGTGTTAGACTTTTGATGATTCAGGGAAGTTTAACAGCCTTTCTGAGAAATCGTTTTGAGCAGGCAGTGTGCACAGTTGAATGCTTGTGTCTATTTATTGTTTTGTCTTCAAAGACTGCGACCAGGGTAAACAGAGCTTTGTCATAGCCCCGTGTATTTTTGCCTACACGGTTATGCTGCAATTATCCAAGGTGACATAGGTAAGCAGCTTGTGGTTTCCAAAGCATCTGAGCATGCTGTTTCTGTAGGCGATCTCTCAGCTATTAATTATGCTCCTTAAATGGAAGTCATTAGCATATGTAAACACTTCCTTTCTGTTGTTTGGTTGTGTGCTCCCTGTATCGAATTTCTTTGTAAGGGAACTAACCTTAAATATGAAAACAACAATCAGCCAGTGTGAATAAATAAAGTAATTTGGATATTTACAACATTCTGCAAACTTTTTGTAAGCAAGTTAAAAACCATGTTTTCAGCTTGTTTGTCTTCAAATAGATCCTCAGTATGATAATGCAGTTCACGCTCGATGCTTGAGCGTAGGAATCCTGCTGTGATAGCCACATCTTTTCTTTTGAAAGGAATTAAAGGAGTTTAATATCTGCATGGAATTTATTGTTTGGATATCAACAGAGATACCTGTACAGCTGTTAAACAGTATCCTCATCCTTACCTATAGCGATGCTACTGCCACACTATCATTCAATTTATCGCTCTCAGAGCTGATGATAATATAATGGCTTAATAAAATCATGCCTGGCTGGCTGTCACAGCTGTATACCAAGAGGAAAAGAAATAGTGTGTGTGATTCTGCAACTTTCATTATTCTCCCTGAAGTCAAGGGGTCTACTCGCAGGAGTAAATTAAAAGCTGCCAGTTTGGTCCCAAATATGGCTAATGGTTCTTACAACAGCATCTGTGTACTAAAGGTTCTTACTAATAGGGAATAGAAAAGATTATTTACCTCATTACAAGTAAACCAGGGCTTTTTTCCATACCGTATGTGGGAAGAGTTCCCTGCCATTTACTCGTTTTAAACTTGTTCCTCTGTGAGATCCAGAAGGGGCAATAGTCAGTTAGATCTGCATTAGCACATTAGACCAGTGGTCTAGATTTGGTCAATGCTGGATGCTTTGGAAGATGGCAAGAAGCCAACTGTGCAATGTTTTCCATGGGGGTTGGAATTCCTTTTTGATTCCTATAGTGCTGCATATCAGATTAGATAAATCCTTGGAGGATAGGTTCATCAGTGGCTATTAGCCCAGAGGGCTAAGCCTCTGGCTCCCAGATGCTGGGACTGGGCGACAGGAGATGGATCACTCGATAATTGCCCTGTTTTGTTCATTTCCCCTGAACTATCTGGAATTGGCCACCGTTGGAAGACAGGATACTGGACTAGATGGACCATTGGTCTGACCCAGTGTGGCCGTTCTTATGTTCATACTCCCGGGATCTATCACTTGGTCCTGCTAATAGTACTTCTAATTCAAACTCAGGAGTCTCCATACCTCAAATGAGTGATTAGAGGCATTCCTGCTGCCACTTTCATTTGTAGATGGACCCGAGCCTCTTGTACCCGAGGTTTTCATCCACCTGATACCGCTCACAGTATTTATTGCTTTTTGCAGATTACCCTTGTGGGACTAATATTCCTGGCTCTGCTCACTCCCCACCCACATTTGAGTGGACAGAACAAGTCGTGCAGGGGTGTGTGTGTGTAAATCAGCACCTTGCCTAAGAATGTCTGATCTGACATGCATCTGCACACAATCCCCTGTAGTTTTATTTACATAGATTAGACCTCCTGTTTTGAAAAACTTGCCCTTGAGATCCAAGTAGGTTAAAGGCTCCTATTGCTGTCAGCTTGTTCTTTGGAAAACCCTCCTTGCGTCTTGGCATCATCACCACCTCCTTCACATCAGGTGGTCTCTGTAACAAACCCCTTTACTCTGCCCTTTCTTACCTTTCCTTGTGAGCTGCAAGGATTCTTCCTTCCTCGTTTGATTTTTTTTCTCCCCCTCCATGGTCTCCTCTCTCATCTGCTTTCAAACTGTCCTCTTCAGAAAAAGTTCTCCCATTCTATCTAATCTACTTATATGACCACCATTGCTAACCTATCTGAGCATCTCACAATCTTTTATTCTCCCACACCCCTGTGAAGTAGGACATTGCTGTTATCCCTATTGGGCACACTGAGGCCTGACTTGTCCAGGGTTACCCAGACACAGCAGGGAATTGAACCAAGGTTTTCCAAGTCCAAGGCTATCACCCTAATCGCTGGTCCATCCTTCCCTCCGTTATCCCAGTCTTTCTGATCCCTTCTAAACACATTCGCACCCTTCCCAGATACCCACCCACTTCTTTACCACTGCTGTTGCTGCGTATCCTTGGCTGCATTCACCCCAGTGAAGTCACTGAGAGTTGTATCTCTGTAGCTAAGGGCAGAATGTGGCCCAGCCTGACCTCCTCAGTTCTGAAATATCCTATTCCTACCACGCTGGATCACGTCTGGTTTTCTCTTTAAATAGAATGCTAGTGAAAGGCACGGGTCTGTCCAGTCTTCTGTTTAGTCACAGAGTAGAGTCCCCATGGCGAGGGCCATGCAGGTTTCCCCCAAGCCAGCCCACCAGCCTTCCCCCAGCTCGCAGAACCATTTGCCTTCAACCTTGACTGGAGGGATCCCCACTACAACTAGAGCAGAGTTCAGCCTTCCTGGCCCATTCAAATCTTGGTCGCTGCTGAGGAGGCCATGTAGTTCCAATTGTGATGGTGTCTTTTGGTGACACAGACACTTGTCTGCTAGGAGCTGGACTTAGCTGACTGATGAGCTGTGTGAATTAGTTACTGGTCTATCTGATCTATTGGTCATGCCCAATATAGGCTGGATCACTATGGCTAACAAGCTGCAAACAAAATGTGCTATTTTCCATTGCCAATCCACCGAGCCGTCTGGGCCCCATGCTTTTTATAATTAATCAGAACTTACTGCCGTGTAAAAGGGTATCATTGCCAGGCTGTGAGAGAGAAATGACAAGGGACAGGGAGGAAAACTGACGGGCCCTAAGATGCGGATGGGTAATTTTTAGTTGATTTGCAAGGGTCTAACTATGCGACCATGGGGAGAAAACCTCTTCTCCATGCTACTAAGAAGTCCTTGAGCCCGTCTCTGATTTTGATGGCTACAGCACAGCTCTGGAAGTCACTGCAGACACCTTGAAGCCTGTCAGATTTTGAAGAGCTCCTTTCTCGCCCTTTAAAAATGAAACTGGTGATCAAAGCAGGTCCAACTTGACTCGTGTCTGAAGGTGCTTGTTCTTCCCCCACTTCCTCCCTCGTCTCCCCGGCTGAGTCCCACTGAAAGCCCGAGCTTTGCTCAGGCTGAGGAAGCAGTCCTGGGCATTTTAGTTTCTATGAGGAAATAAAACACACAGATGGTTGGAGCATCCTCTATCTCAAAGACAGGAAAAAGATTCGCCGGCTAGGAGTGGGAAGCCAACAATCCCGAAGCAATTCAGAGAATCAGGGACCAAACAAAGAGGCGTCTGGCCATCCCCTTGCCAACAAGAGAAGGGTGGGCCAGCAGCTATTGGCTGGCTGGCCTGAAGGGAAACGCACGCTCTCAGATGTGCAGCGAGCATCCCTCCCCGACCAAGAGCGGCAAACATCCAGCTCCCCTGGGGGCCGGAGAGGCTGCTGACAGCACAGATCTGAGAGGAGGTCTGCAGGGTGGCCTCGGCTGACCCACTGCGCTAGGCCGGACATGTGGCTACCTGACAGAGACTAACTTTGGCTCAGGACATCTCCTCTCTGGGAGGATGGAACAGAGAGCGAGTGGGGAAAGGGAGGGGGGGTTGAGGGAGGGGAGAGGAAAGGCTGGGGGAGACAGAAATGCAAACATGGCCTGACAGCCATAGCCTGGGGGTGGGGGAGGAAAAAGCAGGGTAAACCTGGCAGGAGAGTGCAGGAAATCAGGCTGGAGCAAGCCAGGGGGATGGTGAGATAGAGCTTCCTGCCGAGAGAGCGGGAGAGAGACAGACAGATAAACACTCAGACAGTCGGTGAGCAGAGGAACTGATGCTGTTCCCTGAGCAAAGTAAGGATGCTGCAAGTCCTGGAGTTGACTGAACTTTGGCAGCTTACCATGTAGGGCTCCCCGCCCTGCGCCCTGTCTCCTCTCTCCCGGAAACAAATCCAGGGCACCAGGGCCCTGCAGACATGGCAAGGCAAGTCCAAACTTGAAAATACCTGGCAGCCTGCCAAGGGCACTGCGTGATCAAGGGCAAGGTGCCTGGTGGTTCCCTGACACACACGTGCCCCCAGATAGACAGTGTTAGCCCCTAGCAGATTCTTTCTGGGGACCCAGAAGCACCTACCCCTCCCCTCTCTGTGAGATAGGTAAATACCATTCCCGTTTTCGCGTGAGGCACAGAGAGGCCTACGGTCTCAGAGCAAGTCCAGGCTTCAGCACAGGTCTTGCTGCATCCCTTCCTCCAAATAGCTGAGTCACAACGTAGAGCAGGGGTCGGCAGCCTTTCGGCAGTGCTGTGCCCAGTCTTCATTTAGTCACTCTGATTTAAGGTTCCGCGTGCCAGTCATACATTTTAATGTTTTTAGAAGGTCTCTTTCTATAAGTCTATAATATAGAACTAAACTATTGTTGTATGTAAAGTAAATAAGGTTTTTAAAATGTTTAAGAAGCTTCATTTAAAATTAAATTAAATGCAGAGCCTCCCAGACCGGTGGCCAGGACCCCAGCAGTGTGAGTGCCACTGAAAATCAGCTCGCGTGCCGCCTTCGGCACACGTGCCATAGGCTGCCTACCCCTGACATAGTGTTATAGCTGGTCAGAAAAACAGATCCATTTACATTCCTTCTCAAAATCCTCAAAGAGCAGCTAACAGCAACCTTGCCCCTCAAGACAGCCCAGCTCACATACTCAGGATGCCCCTTCCGGCCTCTCTCTTGCATTTTGTGCCTTCCTGAGGAGTTCTGGACATCCCCAACCAACCTACTGGGAGCCTCTTTGGTTGGGTTCAGTTGCTGGCTCTGCCACAGCCCGACGTCCTATGCAACCCAGGACAATTCTCTAAGAGCCACATTTCAAAAGGCGCCACTCTTTCCAGTGCCTCTGGTTTTGAAGTCTTAAGATGGGCAGCCAAAAGTGGAGGCACCCAAATTAGTGGAAAATGGTCTGACTCTCTCTGCTTGTCATTTCACAGCCTGGATTGCCTGCTCCTCCCCTATAGGCCCATACGTGGCCCCTCAGCGCTATACCTCCCCCTGCATGGTTCCGGTTGCTGCACTAGTACCAGATATTTAAAGGTATTCAGGCACCTAACTACCATTGAAAGCAATGGGATTATGCACTTAAATACTTTGTAAAATCTGAGCCTAGGAGCTTAGAGGACCAGGTTCTTTTAGGCCACTCTCCTCCTCCAGCTGGGTTGGGATTGTTTCCTGTCTCTTATTTCAAATTTTAACAGGAGCTTTTTGCAAGGTTAAAATGGCCCCAAAAGATCTTCTGGGCAGAGGGCTGCTCCTGCCTCCATGATTCCATATGGCCTGGTCTTGCTGGTCCTTTCCTTTTGCTCCCACTGGCCTACA
Organism: Mauremys mutica; assembly: GCF_020497125.1. Taxonomy (NCBI): domain Eukaryota; kingdom Metazoa; phylum Chordata; order Testudines; family Geoemydidae; genus Mauremys; species Mauremys mutica. The sequence goes on along the minus strand of NC_059079.1, from coordinate 104,085,992 downwards.
CTCAGGCAGATGCTCTGCTGCTGTATGCTTGCAGTCCCATCAAGATTCCCTCCAGGCTCCTGTGTCTTCTCGGGGTCGTCTTCCTGCATCAGTCAGCTTCCCCATTGGCACCGCTGCCTTAATAACAATGCCCAGCTCTTATATTGCACTTTTCATCAGCAGATCTCAAAGCACTTTGCAAAGAAGGTCAGTATCGTTATCCCCATTTCACAGATGGGGAAACTGAGGCACAGAGCGGTGACATGACCTGCCTATAGTCACCTCACATGCAAGTGGCAATGCTGCCAATAGTGTCTTGGTCTCCTGAGTCCTAGTTGAGTACTGTATCCATTAGACCACACATCTTTCTCCACAACCTCTGACAGCCATTATCGAGGAAGGTCCCTCCCTGAAGGCACATGCTACGTGATGAATTTCTAGGATAGACCCTCAGAGACATCAAGAATCATCCCTCCATCTCTTCAGTCCCCACGTTGGTACAGAGATGACTTATGGCCTCTCTGCCATAATTTCCTAGTCAGTAGAGCTAACACCTACTTCTCACAGACATTCTGCAGTTTAATTAATTCACCAATGTGTATATATGCAGTGCTTTGAGATTGCTGGATGAAAGGCGTGATAAAGCATCATTTATTATAAGCAAGCCCAGAGGGCGAGGATAGGAGGATGCTGACCTATGAGCTGAATGAACTCTGGGTAGGACAGGGCATGTCACCCTGTAATTAACGCCACGTGTAGCGTGACAGAGAGAGGACATTAAGTAACTCCTAATTTATTTAGGAATGGGATAATGATTAATTCTCTAACAGGGATAACGGTGTGTGGGACAAAGACACTGGCCCCTTATAATGAAGACATTGGTGGTCATGGACGAGACACCTACGGCTGTGATTGGCCCTGCATCTGGTAGTGAGAAAGCACTCGCTGAGCCCCTGTAGTTAACTCTTGGTGGGACAGGAACAAGATGCTGAGTGAAGAGCTTCAATTAATGTCCTATGGAGCAAAGACAGGACGCTGACTGGCTCACTGCAGTGACTATAGAAAACCTCAGAGTTACGGACCCCTCGAATGGAGATTGTCCTTAACACTGAAATGTTCGTAACTCTGAACAAAGCACAATTCAGGCTCCAGATCCACCAGCTGTCAATCCAGGATGGGTTTCAGCAGCAACTGAGCACCCTACTCAGCCCCTGCATGAGTTTGCAGGCAGTGGGCATGGTGGGGGAGGGGGGGAGCGAACAGGCAGCCCAGATGTGTCTTTAAGAAGCAATACAGGCACAACACAGTATTTGCTGCTTTTTTGTTTGTTTTGTTTTGTTTTGTTTTTTGTTCTGTCTCTGCTGCTGCCTGATGGGTTACTCCCGGTTTCACATGGTGTCTGGTTGACCAGTCAGTCTGTAACTCTGGTGTTCAGAACTTTGAGGTTCTACTGTAACTTCTTGTGAAACAGGGGAGAGCACGTTGGAATCAGCTCTAATTAGCCTTAAGAGAAGCACAAGAAAGGGATCCACTTCCTTGTCCCTCGTGTGAACACGCTGCTTTTGGGCATTTCCTGCTTTTTTCTTCTTTATTATTTGTAAGGTGGAAGTGTCCTAGCCCCTCTCCTGCCTGCAAGGATCCTTTAAAAAGAAAGCGCATCAGAGCTATTCAAGCCCAGCATTGAGCCGTGACTCACCTTATCACTGCTCTTGTGCCTAACCTGGCACAGGCTGGTGGTTTCTCCCAGAGTGAATTCCACCCAGCCGTTGGGATTGGTCATCCCAGCTGACAGGCTGGAGAGAAATCACCTGGGGCCTCTTTGTGGTGGTTTTATCCCAGCTGTGGCTAGAGCTGAGAGCAGATTTATTGATTTTTCAGCCTTCTGTGATATCTCACTCCTCCGCAAACGAGCCTTCCTCATTCCTTCCTCATCCTGTCTCCTGACGTGAGTGACCATGAGGAGGAGGAGGAGGTGACAGCTGTGCACTCAAATTCCCCTTGTAGACCTGCCAGCTCCCAGGTTCATTATGTGACAACCACACTTTGTTTTTCACGTGTGACTCTATGAAGTTATCCCGGAGAAGAGAGGAAGAGTCACTCTTTTCTGGGAACTCCAGTCCCAGTAGGTGGGAAATGGGGCCAGTTTTGCCTGTGTCACATGCACTTCCTATGCTTATGCAAGGTGGATAAAGACACCGGGGCCAGATTCCCTGTTGTCCTTGTGCAATTGTTGATACCAGTGCAAAGTGGGTCTAAAATGCTACACGTTCGGAATGATAATGATTTGCACCTGCTTTTCACTGGTGTAAATTACTGCACAAGGTGCAGGGCAATGGGGAATCAGGTTCCAGAAATATAGAGTTAAGTGGATTTAATGCTGGGGAAAGATGCTAGTTCTGACACCCCCTGTCCACACCCTGTCCAGTCCTTGGCCTTGCTGCTGATTACACCACGGAGGGTGTCAGTTGTTTTCGTTGATAGTGACTCTTGTGCCCTGTCTCCTAGGAACTAGTCTAACAGAACTTGACCACCAACCCATTTCATCTGAGCCACCAAATAACCATCAAACAATACATACGGTTTCCTCCCATCTGGACTAAATAAGCTTTCATGATCCCAGCCATCCTGTCTCTGCTACATATGTCTCATGTGGTTTGGATAGGTAGCAAGTGCCCCTCACCTGCTTCTCCCTGCCGTGAAAAACAAAGCTGAGAAACAGAGAAGGGTCCTTCCTAGTATTTTCTTGGGACAGAGCTCCTTTTACCTCTGGGGTCCTTGCTGTCTGGAGAGTCAGTTTCGCTTTTCAAGGTGTCAGGAGTAGTTTGGAACAAGATGATAAATTTCTAAGGTGCAAACAGACAAAAGGCAGTTCTGTCATTTTTCCCAACTCCAGGGAACCCAGGAAGGGATGGAGTGAAGGATATTTCTCCTGGGGCTTGCAAACCGATTAAAAAACTAAAGTATCTCACAGCTGCAGATATTATTCTTATCAGGGGTGGCTCTAGCTTTTTTGCCACCCCAAGCATGGCAGGCAGCTTGCCTGCAGGAGGTTCCCGGTCCCGCGGCTTCGGCGTACCCGCCGCCGAATTGCTGCCGAATCCGCAGGACTGGAGGACCTCCCGCAGGTGCGCCGCCAAAGGCTGCCTGACTGCCATCCTCGAAGGGACCGGCAGGGCGCCCCCCGCGGCTTGCACCCCAGGCACGTGCTTGGAGCGCTGGTGCCTGGAGCCACCACTGATTCTTATAAAAATGTTGGGGGAAAGGAGCAGGAATTACCACTCCCCAACAAGTGGCCTGGGAGCCTGTTGGGCTCAATAGACTCTGCTCATGAACACGAAGGGAGATCGATAAGGGAGTAGTCTGGAGAAGTTCAGGGAGCTTAGACTGCCTCTGAAATGCAACAGCTCCCACCAGCCAGGAGTTCAGGCTCACAAATTCATGACACAAAAGCCAAAGGAAACTGAAGACACTTTAAAGGAGACGCCATGTCGTGCTGTCCTGGTGACTCTGTGGTACCACTGAAGAGAGACAATCTGGATTCCCAGCTCCAGTCTCTGATTGCAGGAGGTTCATCGTAGATGTCATATGTTCATCCCCCAGGGCAGGGAGTGCTCCACTTTGTTCTGCCCCTCAGATCAGCTTTGGAATGGTCTTGGTGGATTCCGAAGAGTATGTCACCCGGTCCAATCCTCCTTGGCTTCAGAAGGCCACCCAGGTACACCAACATCTACAGTCAAGTTTCTCCCAATTTACACTCTGTAACTGAGAGTGGAGTAAACCCTTAGAGTGCTTGAAATCTTCAAAGCTCTTTACAGACATTGAGTAGTGATTCCTCTCAGTACCCACAAGGCAGGTCCGTGCTGGCATTTGCAGACAGGGAAGCCAAGGTGCTGAGGAGTTGAGTGACACGCACATGACGACTCCGGGTCAGAGCTAGGCTTAGAACCCAAGGGATCCTCCCGACACATGGTGCCCTGCTCAGCCCACTAAACTGTGCCATCTTGTATAAGACCCCATGGGAGAGGACTGAAAACTGGGGCAGGAGCCCTGCACCATGATGTGGGAACTGGTGGCCAGATGTTTGCCTGGTGGAGATGCCCTTCATAAACATAGTGGGCCAAAGTCTGAGGCCTTTCCTTGGTTGTTACGAACTCCCATTGATGGGCAGTTTTGCCTGAATAAGATGAGTGTGTCAGGATGTGTCCCTTTGCTGGGTGGGGGAGAAGGAGGCACGAATGTTTCTTTTTAGCTTTGTCTGTGTAACAGTTAAGTGTGCGCCAGGCCCGCGGCAGGGCTGGTGATGAGCCTCAGGTTCAGAGCTGGATCAGGGAAGTGAAGGACCATATTGTCCGATGTGCCCCCAGCCATGGGGCAGGTGGGGGGAAGGGGAAGGGAAGTGGAAATCTATGGCCTTGTCCTGACATTTCTGGTGCTGACATCCCCCATCAGCAGTAACCTCTGCTGTTGTTGACACAAGGAACTCACCCAAAAGGCTGTCTAGACATTCATTTGGCTGCCAGCTTCTTGGCTAATATCTGGAATTGCTCAGAGCTCAACTTGAAGGCAAACGAGGCAGAGAGGGGGGATTGAGGAGGGAAATGTCAATTCTCTTGTTAGAACAAATTAGATTGATTTCATTCCTCTTGCTCAACCTGGTTCCCTGCTCCTCTCCCCAGCGAGGAGCCGCTCAGATTTGAAACATACTCTCTCTTGCATAGGGTGACCAGACAGCAAGTGTGAAAAATCAGGACAGAGAGTGGGGGGTAATAGGAGTCTATATAAGAAAAAGACCCAAAAATCGGACGGTGCCTATAAAATCGGGACATGTGGTCACCCTACTCTTGCAGCGTTTGCTGGTTGCCTTTACCAGTGCTGCCCTGCGTCGTCCCCTCCGAGGTCAGACGGCAGGGAGACAAGAAGTGCTAATTAGCCCCAGTGTAGACTAGCTGCAGCCCCAGTGACGAGCCAAGTGAGTTTCCAGTCCAGGGGCGGTTCAGAACATGGGTGGTGTGGAGGCGAGCCATGAAACAGGAAGATGGCCAAGGACGGGAGAGAGGATGTGGCCAACAAGAGCGGGAAGAGGAGCTGAGAGGAAGACTATATGGGGGCTCAGAGGGAGAGGGGGAGGGCCGGGAAGAGGAGATGAGGGGAGAGGAGAAGGGGAGAGGGTCTGTGGCATAGGATGGGGGTGGGAATAGAGAGCAATGGGCCTAGGGTTAATGACCCCTTTGCTAAACGCTTGCGGCTCCAACTCTGGAAATACTTACTGGGGCCACTGGCGATAAAACAAACAGCCCTTTACAAATCCATTTATTAAGCCGCTTTGCGGAGCGAGGGGATATCTCAGTCCTGGGGCCCGGCTGGGGCTGCACGATACTTAGGGGTGACTGCAGCCGGCGTGTTTCAGTCCGGCATTGGACAGGAAAGGAAGTCAGCAAGAGGGACAGAGTGTGAACGAAATCCCTCTCCAGAGAGGAACTGTGTTAATCAACAGGTCGGACTCCTCCGAGAGGGAGGGAAAGGGAAACGGAGAAGTGCTGAAGTGGCTTGAGAGGGCTCAGAGAGGACCCCAACAGGGCTTTCTGCTGGCCTGAGCAGGATGGGAGCTCCCAGGTCTGAATGGCACTGACCGCAGCACACTCACATCGGCACCGCGAACGGCCCGGGCAAAGGCTCTTACTCTGTGTCTGGCCGTGGCTGCAGAGCTCCCTCCACAGCACTTCAGGCCAGCCCCCAGGTCCTAGCTGATGGTCCAGTGGCAATAGGAAAGGGCAGAGAATGAATTCACACACGCTGGGCCTAGCTGTCCTTTCTCAGACGCTGGTGTAAATCAGGAGTAACTCCACTGAAGTCAGCCTGGTTGGTGTAAAACCATTTAAGGGAGAAGGGGATCAGGCTCCCTGGCTGTACCGTTTCAATGTGCTTCCAGCACCAGCCTCATCTATGCTTTAACCTAACGCCATGGAATTATTACCTGGTCGGACAAAAGACTGAACGCTGGAGAAGTGCAGCAAGAGTTGGTTGGAGGCTCTAGCGTACACCATTGGTTGGCGACTGTTTTAGGGAGATTAGCCTTCCTTCCCTAGCAGTCCAACAGTCAGACAAACTCAAAAGCTCCTCTCTCTCACCAATAGAAGATACCACCTCACCCACCTTGTGAGTCCAACAGTGGGACAGAAGGGTCAGGTTGCAGAGAGGGCGGGTGGCAGGGAGGGCCAGCCATTCCATGTCAGAGACTAGCCCTTATTCCGAGAGAGCACCACATTGGGCTAGTGATTTCAGAGAGCAGAAGAGGGGGGTTTCAAGGAGATGAAGGGATCGCAGACAATAAATCCAGTAAGGATCAGGTCGTTGGGCTGCAGCCTGCCCCTTTAAGAGCCGTGTGCTGAAAGATCAAGGATAGGAAAACCGATGGGAAACGCACTTTTCCCGAAATAGACAAGGTGTGAGTGGCTGTGGAATCCTGCTTCCTCTCTCTATGTCCCATCAATCCAGCACTGTTTATTTTAATGTCCTGCTGCCAACTCACTTGGAAACCATCTTGAAAAAACAAAGATGGCTGGGGCTGCCGCATGCCTTTTTAATTACATTAATTCCTTCTCCACCAAAGTGTGTGTGTGTGATTTTAGATATCGCCCCCTTTCACTGCACGCAGACGTGCACAAAAATTGCACGTCATGGTACATGTAAGAGTTGGGTTCCCTGGGGCTCCCCCCGTGAGATGAAGTGGCTGAGTGATAATGTGTAGACTCTCCTGGGGGATGAGGGAGCATTGTATTCGCATGAGACATCTCCCTCACACTCTGGGATTTGCCAGGGACATGAACCATCTGTATGTCAGTCAGCTGAGGTTTAATAGCAGAACCCAGTGCCAAGATCAACTGTCAAGAGATTCAGGTTGTGTTGTGCGAGCACTGGGGAGAATTCCAGCACAGGGTGCATTACCTCGGGAAACTCCGCCACGTCAGTGCAGGCAAGGGATCCATGCAGGATGGGTCGGGGGGGTCTGGTGAAGGAGCAGGATGGGGCCGGGGGACGGCGTGGGGAGGAGTTCTGGTTCAAACTGTAGCGTGTCAGATGCCTTGGAGGTCAGTACCCCCTCAGAGACCACCGGTGACATGTATCCTCCTGCCCGTGAATCTGCCTAGTTACCCAAGCGACTTATTTAACTCCAGCCCCCATGATTCCCAGTCGCTGAATCACAGCTTGGGGCCTAAGGGTCACAGGTGCTTTTCTAGTTCAACACAAGAAGCTGTATCTAGAGGGATCGGGGCGCCTGGGAAACTCCCACTTGCTGTTACGAAAGGTTGGGAGCTATGGGGAAGATGAAGGGGGCTGAGCGAGGCGGGATGGATTGATGGGCGGGCCGGCTCCATGCTGGCTGATCAGTCACGCTGCTGTCCCCTGCTCAGTGCGATGAGCTCAGGCCATGGCGCATTCTGATGGAGCATTTGTTCCTTTTCCTGTTGTACTTGTGGACAGCCATGGACAGGATGCATCTGCAGGAATCCCAGAGCCCAAACCTGCACAGCTTGTACTTTTTCTTTCTTCCCCAGCCTTCCCGCCGCCCCCCCGGTGCTGTTTTCTAACAGGTCATAAAGTTGCACATAAAGGGAGCGAGGGTTTTGTTTTTGTGGCTGCGGGTGCTCCATTGGGTCTTCACCTGGGTCTCCATTGGAGGAGGTGCTCTGCCTTGAGCTCCTGCAGGTACCCAGGCTGACTGCACCTCCCCCCTAGGGAAACAACCCAGAGCACCAATCTCGATCAGCTGCTGCTAACATGCCTCACTTTTCCTAGGGAGGCAGCATGGGCGTGGGACCTGGAGGAGTCAGGAGCCCTTGGTTCTATTCCTGGCTCTGCCACTCACCTGCTGTGCATCCTTGGGCAAATCACTTCACCTCTGTGCCTCTGATGTTCCCTCCCACCCTTTGTCTGTCTCGTCCATTTAGTTTGTGAGCAATTTGGGGCAGGGGCTTTCTCTCACAACGTTTATGTGCAGCACCTACTGTGACGGTGCCCCTATCGCAGCTTGAGCCTCTGGGCACTACCGTAATATACATCATCATAACACACAGGGGTGGAGAGGGGTGAAAGTCGTAGCAAGTCACAGCTGATTGTAGATGGCAGTGAGCTCCACAGCTCCCCCTGACTCCTGCAGGGGCTTCGGTGCTCAGTGCCTCTGAAAACCAGGCCCTTGCAGAGACAGAATTATATTGCAGTTGAAGCCTTCCTCAGCATTTCCCCAGTAAAAGCAGGGAGCTGGGACCTGCAAATCAGTTTCTGAATCTTTCCTAGCTAATTAATTATTAGAATTATTTAATTTCCTGTCAGTTAAACTCACCAGATCAGGGAACTGATTTATTTTCAGGCCACTGCTGACATCTCACTTCTTCAGATGCAGGGAGTGAAAATTACAGATGTGTCGTCATATAATGCCTGCATCTGTAATTTTCACTCCCTGCATCTGAAGAAATGAGGTTTTTTACCCATGAAAGCTTATGCCCAAATAAATATGTTAGTCTTTAAGGTGCCACCGGACTCCTTGTTGTTTTTGTGGCGACAGACTAACACGGCTACCTCCTGATGCTGACATCTGGAGCTCCCAGCTGGTCAAGTGGATAAATGCACTCACCTTTCTGCTCTGAAGAACTGGGTTGATAATTTGCCCCGGTCACAAACAAACTGGGTGGAACCAGTCAAAAAATGCCTTTTATATTTTGCAGGGAATTTTTTTTTTAAATAATTTTTTTCAAACTTGTTTGTTTTATTCTGTTTTGTGTTTTCAATGAAAAACTGTAACCAAAGCCCAAAGCATTTTTAGTTTTTGAAAACCATTTTTGGTAACAATTTTCAGTTTTGAAAACGTACAATTGAATATTATTTTAGCAAAGCTCTGACCATTTCAGTTGCCGGTGTCTGGTTTTCCATCTAAAAAACTGGAAAAAAAAATGTCCCAAATGAAAGATTTCTATGAACATTTCTGTTGACACAAAAACTCCAGCCAGATGTAGAAATGAGTTTGGTGATCTCAGCCTAGATCTTAGTGGAGCTCTGCCTGGACCAGCAAGGAGTCCATGCAGGACCCGGGAGCATTGCGTAGCTGCGTGGGCACCCAGAACTGGACTAACAACAGGATTGTAAGTCTGGATTGATCTGCATTCTCGGAGCAGTGCTAGGACCAAAGGGAGGAGTATCAGAAGGGGTAAAGGTCTGGGCTTGGTAGAGCTGGGGAGGGATGTTCAGGCGGTGCTGCGGGTCGAGCCCGAGGTACATTGATGGAGGTGCACAGAAGAAGCTTAGGCTCTGACCATGCAGATACTTACCCATGTGCTTATCTTCGAGCGTGCGAGTCGTCCCATCAGGCAGGCATACACTGCATCTGGGAGCAACCCTCCCAGCCTGGGGGCGGGGCCCACCGACCTGTCCCAGCGGGGCTCATGCTAGTGCTCTGAAAATAGCGGTGTAGACACTGCGGCTCAGGCTGGAGCTTGGCCTGGGGGTGGGGTGGGTCAAAGTCATATCTACACAGCTATTTGTAAAGCTAGCACGAGCCCCGCTGACACTGCTCACTCCCAGATGCCCATTGACTCCACTGGGACGCCTCCTGGGAGCTCATTGTAGGGTCAGATCCTCGCACCCGCGCCATACCTGGCGCACTGCAGAGCTGCTAGCCCACTGCCTTCACTCTGAGAGGATGGGAAAATACCGCAAACAGACAAACAGGAGAAGCTTCTTGGAGGGTAGATAATAGCACCCCGTGTCTAATTGGTGCTGCTAGGGCTCCTGTGTTTATTTCATGGGTGGGCCACAATGTAATGGCACCTGCAGAGCTTGGTTTGTTTTCTCCATTTGTGTGCTAGGATCCATTCACTGGGCAGGTGCTGCAGGGCAGTGAGGAGTCTTGTGCCAGGCAGACCGGGTGCTCCCTGGCCATGTGGAGAGCAGTGTCTGCACAGCGATAGACATGGCCAGCGTAATAGGAAAGACAGATTTGCATTCAGACCAGACTTGTAGCAGAGGAGCTGGATTTTTTTTAATAAGTGTTGTTATATTTTTCGGGGATTTTATCACAAATGCTTTCATTTATTTTCACAACCATGGGGCACATTTTTTTGTATGTTGTCCGGAGTCTCTTTCTATCATTCGCTCTCTCTCTTTTTTTTTTTTTAAACAAACAGTTGTTTAAGTGATGGCCTGGGGTGGAAGAGACACTTAACCCCTTCTGTCTATGGCTCCCTCTCCTTGACTTCAACACTCACTCACTCTTTCCCTTTCTCAGTCTCCCCCTCACTCCCACACTGCCATCTTCTTTCACCCACACATGGCCTTATCCTCTTTCACTCACTCGCACCCTGTGCCAGAGTGTCAGACTGCATAGGCAAGGCCCCCGCGTTGGCACGCTGCAGTCGGGTTGCCTGGGCAAGGTCAGAGACCTGTTTGAAAAGCTGCTCACCCTGTCTGTCCCGCTTGTGCCACAGTTCTCTTGGGGCCTTTTTCTCATCATGTCTATCTCTGGCAGGTCCTTCACCCCCTACCACAGTCTCTTCAAATCCTTTATATCTTGTTCCCCTCCCAGGTATTTTTTTATAATTAATTATTTGCCGGGAGCTGACGATGTGCTCAGCACAACCCAGGGAACAAAAAGCAGGCAGTGCCTTCCTCAAAGAGCTTTCAGTCCAAATGAGGCAGACTTGGGGCAGGCCAGACCCACTGGGAAGCCTAGAGGAGTGACTGACTAGGATCCACTTATTTCATTGTAAGTGATGAATGTTGTTGACTCATTGCTTACGGGTTTGTGGAAGAAGTGAGTCTCTTGGAAGGATCTGAATGAGCAGGGAGGGTGGCAGTGTGTCTGTGTGTGTGTCTGTGTGTGTGTGTTTGTGTATGTGTGGGTGGGTGTGTTTAAAGGGCAGTGTGGACAAAGGCACAGATTCATTTAACTCAGATCACCTGATTCTGTGCTATGCACAAGTACAGTCATCTCATCACAGAGCCAACCCAGGAAAATCTGACCTCATCCCAGTCATCGCGTGTCACAGGAACAGGAAAAGAGTGATTGGGAGAACAGTCCATCCGTCAGAGCTAGAGCTGGGCGATTGCTAGCGCTAACCCTGTTTCCATAGACACAGCCAGTCATGTGGCTACAGGCAGAATGACTTCTAGGCGGGAAGGAAGTGGAAAACAATTAAAAACCCAGGCTGTCTGCGCAGAGCTCCGTTACTGGAGGTCCATTCACACAAGGTGGATGTTACTCTGCACGTCTCACAGCTGACTGCGGGAGCCTGTCTCAGTCTTCATATGGCCGCTTCTCATTTGCTTTTCCAGATTGGAGCTCAGTCCCAGAGGGAGCCAGTACTTTCACCAGACGCTTTCTTTCTTCAGCCTTTTCCATATCCTCAGTCACCTTCCTATCTAACGTAAAACCAAACTCACCAGCCCAGGAGCAAAACCTAATTGCCCTCCCTCAGCCAGGATGTTAACACGATTGCCAACCCCAGGAGTTCAAAGATCAGTCTCATGACTTTTGAGGCCTAGTTTAAAAACTAGGAGGCTTTTAATAATACATTCTTTCGTTCTTTTTCTTTGCCGCCTTCGCCTTTAGCGTGCACCTGGGTCACATTTTAAACTTTCTTTTGCAATCTTGAGAGCTAGAAACTTTTTTTTTTTTTAATGAAAGCCATGGGGCTTTCCTAATCACATCCCTTCAGAAGCTGGGGCTTTAAGATAAGCATCAAATATCACAAGGCTCACGATAAAATCAGGAAAGTTGGCCACACTGGGTTAATGAAAATCTGTGGTTATTTACCCTCCAGTAACTGTGGTTCTTTAAGATGATTTCTCAGTGTGGATCCCTCTTATGGTGGACATGTGTATCAGATGCGTGGCTTGTGCCCTAGAAGAGGGATCCACACAAGACTTGAAGAAGAAATTAATTATATTGTGTTCACCTATCCAAACAATGACTCTCTCCGCATAAGGGTGCGTAATTCGTCTCCTAGAATTCTACCCCCCCAGCCATGGAAATGGTTCTGCCTGAATCCCAAAAGGTACAACATCCTCCCAGACAGTCTCAGTCTTATCCAAGAGAGTCCATGGTTAGAAAAACATTCAGTGTAAGTGTGAAAAGATGCTGTTGCCTTTTGAGAGCCTTGTGTTGAAAGGTTTTCCCCACGTCATTGGTATGTATGCAAGAGTTCTGCGTTTTTAAATTGGGGGTCTGTAAGCAGATGAGATTCACACCCAACTTCAGACAAAACTACTGGTTTATTACTAAAAGGGATAATTCCAAAGCAATACTTCATGTAATCGCAGCCTCAACCAGCTCTTGACGATGGGCTGTTCCTAGATTTCCTTCAACCCAGCCTTAATCCTCTCTCCAGGCCTCATCTGCTCCTGTGTTTCCTTCCCTCAGGATCTGTACCAGACCCTTTGCTGGAGAAGTGCTCCATTATGGTTAGAGTCTAACGAACCTCACGTTCCCCAGTGAGTCAGGAGTAAATTAACTGGGGGCAACAGAATCCCACTGCTCTGTTACAGGGTCTTTCCCTCAGCAGGCCTGGTCACCCTCTTGCATTTACTTAGACTAGCTTTAGAGACCAAACCAAACTGCCACACAGTGGAGTGACCAGATTTATCACATTTCCACATTGCTCCTTCTCTTCTTTCTCTCCCCAGATCTGGTGAGAGGCTATTCTATGACCCCACCCACTCTCAGCATTACCGAGGAGGAACACACCATAAACTCCAAGGATACCCTGACTATTACCTGCAGGTAAGAGACAAATAAAAATGTCTTTGGGTAGATTGCCTGCGCCAGCTCTTAAGTGCTCAAAGAAAAGTCCAACAGGAGGTCATCAGTGGAGCCCCCTAGCTTCAGGACAGCTGGAAATGGGCGGTTTAACACGGCTTGTTAGAAGTCTATGGCAGATATTCCTGGTTGAAGAAGAATCCCCTGAGATGGTGGTAACCTCCATTACATGTAGGACCAGCTGGAAGCAGCTAGTAGAAGAACGGGGAGCTGCTTGCATGGTCTCACAGGTTCCATCGTTGGCTCTACAATAAGGTGTTTTCTTTACCATCCTCCTCTTCCTTTTCTGTGTGATGGCCTCTTTGGCACTACTCTCCCTGCTGTTCCAGCTAGTTTCTGGCTTCTCTCTGGAGCAAAGGGTGCCAGCCATTTGATGGTTTTATGCTGTGGAGAAATCGAGACTGTGGGGAGAAAGCCACTCTCATCGATGACTGTGGCTGCATCCAGAGTCCCTTCTTGTTTTCCAGCGAGCAGGGGCTTAATGTCTTGCTTAGTCCTCACACAGATGGGCAAGGCAAGGCTGTTGGGGGGTGGAAGGCCGCCGACAAGCTCTCAGGGAGGGATGGGTAACTCTGTAAGAGGAGCTTGGCAATCGAAAAGAGAGTATGCCTTTGAGAAGACAGAGCTCTGCACTGACTGGACTGGACACACCACCCTGCAGCCCTTAAGGAAAAATAAAACTGGGGGGAGAGAGACTTTGCTGGTTCAAACTGGGTTTTGCTGCTGAATCAATAGTTTCACCCCAACAACTTAAAGCGATCGATGCCAGGATTTGAGAGCATGTCTCCAGTGGTGGCATGCAGCCCACTGTACTGAAAGCCCTAATATGCAGTACAGTGGCACGTCCACTCCAAACCCCTCTGGAAGTGTGTCAGGCTTGTCTACTCATCTTGACATAGGTTTATCTAGCCTTTTCTTGAACACCCCTCGTAACTGTGCACCATTGTTACCTGGCAAGTCATTTGTTATCTTGGTTCTGGGGAGCAAGTGGAAGGCTAGAAAATACAGATGAAGTCAGTGGAGTTCCTCACGGGTGCAGGGATCTGCTGCCCAGTTCTCTTTGCAGTGTTGGTGCCACACTCTCCCATGCCTTCATTTGGACCTTGGTAGGTAAAGGAGCGAGACGGTGTAATTGATCTCAGTTTAGGGGACCTGTCTTCACATCACAAAACCTACCGTACCTCGGTGGAACCCTTCTTAGCAGAGGCCCAGGAGTGGACGGGCATGCCAGCGGTTGGAGCAGAGTGGAACATGCTCATGCTCCAGTGCCCATGCGCTGCCTTGTCTTTGAATACATACTCCTTCATTCCCTAGCGATGTCGTGTCAGCATCGTTCAGCACACTAGTAGAGCTGCTGCAGCATAGGCGGCGGTGCCTTCCCAGCTGCATAGCTGGCTTGAGAAGGCTTCCTGCCATGGCTGAGCAGGAAGGGTCCTGCCTGGCATCTAACATACTGCAGGGTGCGTGTTGCTCCACCTCTGAGCGGGTGCAGCGTGCATGCCTGACCTTCTGTGAGTCAGTGCTGGCTGCTGATGGCAAGGCTTCCTTCTGCTGTCCTGTACACTCTGGAGGGAAGCTGGCTGCCAGCTGAGATTTCACCCATCTTGTTCTTTTGCATGAGACTGAGGAAGCCACACCCTTTTGCCCCCACTTGCAGCAACACACGCAAGGGCAGAACCCCACACGTAAGCATACGTATAGTTATCCATTACCTCTGTGATGTGCACTGCACGAGACATCGAGCAACACGCTCCCTGTGATGGGTTAGTTGCCAGCCCTGACCCGTCCTGCTCAGCCGTGGAAGGAAACCGTCTCAAGCCAGATGTACAGCTGGGAAGGGAAGTGATGGATAAATGCATAGAGGCCTGTGTTGCTGGTTGATCTAAGGCAAAGAGGATGTATTCAGGCTAGAAGTGGGTGGGTAAATAAAAAATACCCCCTGCCAGTCCGTGCCCTTGGCTGTCCTGTATGCATATACTTGACTGTTTAATATGCCGTGTGAGGCCCTTCTCTTTAATTCCACCCCTCCAGGCCAGGAAATAGCAGTTATGCTAACATTGTATCTTTAGTTATACCCTTATTATGTATCTATTTACATGAAAGGAAACCATGGGGAGCAGAAAAGAGTCTGATTTCCAGTCTGGACTCTACGCAGAAAGGCCTCCTCTGCCAAAGCGAAATGACCCAGGCTCTCAGTTAGCATCCGAGAAACAGAAGAAGCTACCCAAATAGCTTACAGCTTCCCCCGTTCCCTGCTGCTGACTTCGGCTCATCTTTCATGCTCGCTAGGGAGACATCCCAACTGCGGGCCAGGGTGGAAATGGTAGAGGCAAAAATGGAGCAACTTTGTCTTGAGCTCCCAGATGTTCGGGAGAATACAGGGCCAGCCAAAGATCACAAGGGAGGCCTGCAAACAGCACTGAGGGGGAGGGATCCCAGCACCTTCCACAGTATCATGAAAACTCTGCCCACTTGAAGGCCTGCGTCCTCTCAGAGTAGGGCGTGCGCCCTACATTACCCAGAGATCGATACCCAGAGACTGGTACCCAGAGAATGATCACTTTACGGGGACACTCTACAGACACTGCTGGAGTTCCCTCTCTGCACCTTCGGTGTGGTTCAGATGCTCCCCCTCCTCCGGTGGAGCTCTAGGGCTGGAGTTTCTGTAACACTTGAGGGGATGACTCTGCTGAGAAGGCAGTTACCTTATCATCCTCACCCCCAACCGCTCCTTCATTGGAATGAAAAGCAAATCCTCACTGGTTCATACAGCGTTAATTATGCCCAGCTGTGTCTCCAAGTCTCCTCTGGACCCTGGACCACCCTGAAAAGACATGGCTTACATTAATGGGAGCTGAAGGGTTATGGCAGCAAAAATATGCAGCGTGCAGACCACAGAGGTGTGGGGGCAGAGAAGAGAAAAGGGGGAGGGGTCCCGTGGTGGCAGGGGGAGATCGTTGAACTAAAATGATGTCCTTTCAGATTAGTAACCAGTGACCCTCCTGCTGGGAGTCAAAGTGGAGCTGGCTTTTGTTTGTCCACATTGTAACTCCTAGGATTGGAACCATCCTTTTTAGCTGCCTCCCATCCCTGTAGTACAAGGCTGCTAAGCAGTGTTTAGGCAGAGAACTGCACTCAAGCTGGCTTTTGTTTCCTTGCACAGACAGTGCCGGGCCCCATGTAAAAAAACCTCTTTTGCTTCCGGAAAGGTGCATCAGCTCTGGGCCCTTGGAGTGCCCAGCAGCAGAGCCGAGCAACTGAGTCTGAGCATGTGATGGAGTAGGGACAAAGGGGTGAGAGCCACACTTTTATGAGTTCAAGTCCCAAGAATGGCGAAAACAATATTGGGCTGAATCTCAGTGTTCAGGGCCTGGCAGCACTTGCCAGAGGGGAAGCCGAGAGACGGTGCCTTTCCATTTCCTGAATACTGGAGCAGAGCACATGGGAGCTGCTTGCACAGCAGCAGAAACATCAGGGGGAAAGAAATGCAAAAAGAGATTGGTATCACACCTCTCACTACCTGCCCTTTACATCCTCCTGCAGGTTTTAGTCACTCAGGCGTGCTGGGTCGGCATAAGTGGCTTTGAAATTCAGGCCTGGTCTAGTGCCTTAACTGTACTGGTATAACTAAAACTGCACAACCCTCTACTGGGATGCAGTTATAACCGCACAAATGTGCTTTATGCTGGTATAGCTGTTCACGTACGGGAAAAGGGACAGCTGTACCAGTATAAATCCCCATTAGCCCAGGGTAACTGCATCCACACTAGGGCTGTCACTGGTATAACTATTTTGGTGAACATAAAATCACATCCCGAACTGCCATAGTTATATCAGTAAAACTTTTAAGTGTAGAGCAGGCCTCAGAAAGGGGAGGGGAGGATTGTCATTAACTGCACAATGGTTTAATAGAGCTGCTTAATGGATGCTTGTGGCTGCACAAATATTGCTCTGGGAGAAAGGAAGTTTGATCCTGGACCTCTCCTGGCTCACGATGACAAGTACGTGAGCACTGTTGTGGTGCTGCAAGCGTGGAAGGAGAAACCTATGTCCTGCACGGAGGCTTTCATGGGAGCATTTGGAAGAAGCAGAACTGCTCCCATTTTGATTGGCTGCTCAGCATGGCGGACCCAAAAAGTCCTACCTGAAGTTTGGTGATCTCTCTTCAACAGCTTAGACCACAGAGCTTCTGCAATTTTTGCTATGTATCCCTCAGTCTGTGTTTGGGAGATACAGAGAGGGCAGGTAAGAAGAGTGCTGTCAGTTCCTCTCCATCTCCCTTGAAGAGCATCCTTTCAGAAAGTACTTCGGCTAATGAAGAAAACAGCTGTTGAGAAGTCTGTACTGCGTCTGTTGTTAGCTGGCACTAGCACCGCCTGTCTCCTCACTCTCAGCAATGCAGAATGCCGTCAAGGACCTGACAGATGGGCCAATGCTGGGTCAGTGTGACGAAGACCATTTTGAAACAAAACGGTGAAGGTGACATATAGCTGAGAGGGAGATGCCCAGAAACCATTACTCGGACCTCTTCCAAACCCAGCCAGCCAGGTTCAGAGGTGAATCTAAGAGAGTCTAAGCTGGTGTAACTTCCATCTCCTTCTAGCCCACTTAACACACAAATTACACTAACTTAGACTCACGCCCACTTACCGACATGTAACTCACCCCCCCCCCCATACACATCACCACGGAATTTGGACCAGAAATGTTTGAGGCAAGAGTGCTTCAATTAACAACAACCCATGGGCCTGTCAACATGTCTGTTTGTATTGGCCCATCTCAGATATATGTTTATATAAATATCCATCATTCGTCTACTGCTAGCCCTGATGGTTAATAAAACAATGGATTGGACAACATATGAAAACCCCAATCGGTAAACAAACAGAAAGCAGAAACTCTGGAGACTTGTAGAAATATTAAGCTTCATATGCAGCCCCAAGAATTCCTGAACAAATGCAAGAGGTTTTGAGGCTCCATAATACTGTCTGCTTTAAAATCTTGAGATCTAGTTAATAAGCACTGCTGACCAGCTAGCGTCTGGTCTCCCAGGCTTTTGAAAAGCAAGTTAAGTGTAGAGGGCGTAGGTGGACTCAGTAGGGAATGACATGTATGACTCTGGATAGGAGGTGAGGAGGGTTTATCATTTTATTTCTGGTTTCGATGTCTGATTGATCGATTGATTTTATGTATATGCATTGGATGGAAACAATTTAAAAATCCAAATATATTTTTAAAATATAAATAAGAGCCTATGGAAAAGAGTCAAGTTAATCTAGCGTCTCCCCAACGCTGGCTTGTTCTGTCCTAGTGAAACTAGATTCGCGCAACATCGGAGACTTAAAGTGCCACTCTGCTCAGGTGCCATTGTAAAAACAGCCCCTTCTTGCTCGACGGACCTGTCCTTTTGTGTATGCCGGGTCTGCTCATTTTAGTGATAAAGATACCTTTAAAGGACAGTTTTATTCCTGTTAGCTCTGTGAGACTGAGTGAATTGCGGTTTCAATTCCATTTCCTGAATCAACAGAATTAAGTAAACAGAAATGTTCCCGTCAGTTACTCTGGTGCGAGCCCACTGAAGACAAGGGGGTTGCACAGGTGCCATTGAGGGCAAATTTTGAATAAAATGTGGATGCTCAGATATGACTGAGGGCACAATGTAGCCTGAAGCTCTTGTTATTGGTGATATGTGAGCAGGAAAGGACCCAGCTCAGCTCTCCAAGCCCAGGCTGAGTTTGCAGAACAGGCAGCTAGAACATACATTGTTCTGCTGGTGCATTCATGAGGCACAATGAACACGGAACTCCACAATGCCTCCCTGAGCCACCTTTCACAACAGAGCCACCTTTTAACAGAGCCCAGGACTCTGTGACAAGCCTACAAAACCCGTTTCAAAAGCCATGGACATTTGGAGCAAAGAGACTTGGAATTCTCCAGTCTGCACCTTCGGTTAGAGAAATGGGGCTAAATGCATCATGTAAATTTCATCTCCCACCACCTCCTGATCCCAGAGGAGGGAAGCTATACGTACTGGTCAGGATTTCATGGTATATCCATCCAGACAGGTTGCTCGGTGGATGTGTTAAATCAGCACAGTCCCTGGCTCCCTTGGCCACTCTCTCTTCCCAGCACCACCCACTTTGGAAGCTGCACTGTCCCCATGTGGGCATCCCTGGGACCACAACAGCCTCCCTTCCTCATGCACCTCCTGCTGCTTGGGCTTTTCCCCTGCATCTGCACGGGTATCATTTGGCTTAGACTCGGGAATGAGTCTGGGCCAAAAAGTACCAAGAGTCTTTGTAAGTAATGAAGCATCTAATTCTGGATCCTGATTGGTGGAGAAGACAACCAGCTCCTGATCCTTTGGTGAACATGCCACAATGCCATGAAACACCTAGAAACACAGGAACTGCCAGACTGGACCAGAACCAAGGTCCATCTAACCCAGTAGCCTGTCTCTGACAGTGGCCAACACCAGGGACTTCAGAGGGCGGTGTAAGAATCTCACAGTAGGCAGGTGTAGGATAATCTGCCCCCACATTAGGTCTCATCCTGGTCTCTGATAGTTAGAGATTGGTTTACACCCTGAAGCATGAGGTTTAACATCCCTTCCAAAAGAGTTGTTAGCATGGACTATTTTAATATCTGTGTACAATTCCTGAGACTTCTCTTGCTCCCTATATTGTCAGGGACCGGGACCGCTGTGGAGGTAGGAGAGGGGTCTTGCATCATTCAACAGAGACCTCTGTGGCTAATTAGAGGAACTATAAATTCCTTCCAGCCTTCCTCTGCCAAGCAAGGTCTCTGCAGCACAGAGCTTTCAGGAAGGGAAATCCTCTGCTAAAGACAAATACAAAGAGGAAGGCATGGCATCTCCAATGCCATGGGACAGGAACCCTATCATGGGCTAGTGTCAGCTCATATCGAATTGTGCCCTCTGAGGGCTCTTTATCTAATTTCTTTTCTTATCTTTATCTAATTTCCTCCTCCTAGTTCCTTGCTTAAAGAATCCAGCTATTGGTGGTAATCGCTCTTTCTCTGAGGCAGGGTCTGATTTCGGAGAGCGAAACCTTCAGCGTAGAATACACAATAGTGTTATTTTTAATGAGAGAGTGCTGTTGTGTCGAGCGGTGTGGGTGGGTTTTTGCACACAGATGAGTGTCTGTGTGTATCCCAGGCTCCATAAATCCTAGATCGTGTGTAAATACACACGTATTTCATGCCTGGAGTTTTCTTCATGTTCCCTGGCACTTTCTCCTTGAAGGATAGAGCACAAACTCTGGTGTCCTCCTTGGGTTTGATGAACATTTGCAGTCAGAGCTCTCCACAACCAGATTAGAGCCGGCCTGTAAGGAGCTCGTTGGGCAGCCCCATACAGAAAAGGTTAGAGGAACTAGCATTGAGGGACCGCTTGAATAAAAACACATGGTGAGAGCCTCTGCCAGGGTGATTGGCTGCAGGGAGTCCCAGCTGGTATGAAAGGGAGGGAAATAGACCCAGCGGCTGGATTTAAGGAAGTTCAGTTTGAGTTTGTAGCTTTCCGTTTGTTTGATCTCCTTTGCTCTCTCCTCATTTTCTTTCTTCCTTTTTCTTTCCAATACGCCATATTCCTCTTTCATTTCTCCTCTCCTCTCCATTTATCACATCAGAGCCTGAGTCAGCTGCTGCCCCACATGAGGTAAGGACAGACTATGTCATGTCTAAGGGCTTGTCAAAACTACCCGCCAGATCGGCGGGCAGTGATCGATCCAGCGGGGGTCGATTTATCGCGTCTAGTATAGATGTGATAAATTGATCGCTCTCCCGTCGACTCCGGTGCTCCACCAGAATGAGAAGCACAAGCAGAGTCAATGGGAGAGCATCAGCTGTCGACTTACCACAGTGAAGATACCGTGGTAAGTAGATCTAAGTACGTCGACTTCGGCTACGCTATTCACGTAGCTGAAGTTGTATATCTTAGCTCGACCCCGCGCGGTAGTGTAGACAAGCCCTTAAATGTTGTCTATATGGGAAATACTGGAGAAATGGATCCTTTCTCTCTAGCTCCTGGGCTAATCCTCATCCTGGAATCAGTGTTAGTGAAATAAAGTCGTGGGAACTAGGGACGGGTAGACTCCCTATTGAAAGTGAACTGATATTTGAGAGCATGAAATTCCCTGTGGAGGTGTCCCCATGGCAATGGGATATATCCACCTTCCTGTGTGGCACTGGCGGTGCTAATGGAGCTATATGCTTTCACCATCGCACT
The DNA here is from genome assembly GCF_020497125.1 of Mauremys mutica. Classification (NCBI taxonomy): domain Eukaryota; kingdom Metazoa; phylum Chordata; order Testudines; family Geoemydidae; genus Mauremys; species Mauremys mutica. The sequence continues at coordinate 104,064,957 of NC_059079.1, read as the reverse complement.
CCCCACGAGGAGCAAGATGGTTCCTCCAGTGGCGTTCATGGCCTGAACTTCCAGGCATGTGCAGACATGGGCTGGGCACACCTTATCTGGCTCTCCTGGGGGAGAACAGGGACAGCTGTCTGGTGCCTGGGGCCCCCTTTTCCCAATCCGCACAGGAGAAGTAGGGAAAAAAGATGGCCCTGGCAGGTGAGGGTAGTAGCCACACTCCTGTGCGAATGAAGGGAAGGTTGAGTAAGGATGCACAGCCCCCCAGGTTGTGCCATTCCTGGTCACTGGCTAACCTTTCCCTTTGTTTCTGTAAAGAGGGCAGCACCCCCTGGAGTGGTCGTGGCCTGGGGGCCTGGTGGACCCTGACCAGGGCGAAAAGGAGAACGAGACAGTGGTACTGGTGACCCTCAGTGGCGGCCGGACCATCAGGGAGGAGGACTGTGAGGGCACCGACACAAAGCCCTACTGCAAGGTCTTAGTGCTGGCCGGGACCCAGGCGAATGACACAGGCTACTACCGGTGCTACTACAAGTACATCAGCGCCAAAATCGAGGGCACCACTGCGATCAGCATCTATGTGTTTGTGAGAGGTAAGAAGCCAGTGACTGTGCCGCTTCACCTGCCGTCACCCAGACCCGGCCTGGGTGCGCTCACGGGCTGGCCCACATGCTAGCCTTAAAACCCTTCCTGGGAAGTAGCTATCGCAGCAGGTGGGGAGGACTAGCCCAAGGCGAAGCGGCTGAGGGGTTAGAGTCAGTGTGCGTGGGAAAGGGTCACCAGCCTTCTAAAGGGAGACTGACAAGCACAGGTTTAGAACCGGACAACATGGGGATCTGTATAAACTCCCCAGTTCTACCACTTCACCTCCATCCTGACCTGAAGTAGCCTTGCTAGTCCTCTCGCACAGCTCTGCCAGTGCACCTCGCCTCTGTTCGGCAGAGCTCCCTGTTAGATCAATCCCAAGTGTCTCTTCAGCGTAGGCTGGCAGCACCCCATGCTGGCACATCAAGGGTACAGCTGCACTGCCAGTGCAGGTAACACTCGTAGGCATACCCACACTAGTTTTAACCTAGCTAGCACAGGTAACAGTAGTAGTGTAGACGTGGCAGCACAGACTTCAGCATGAGCCAGCTGCCCCAGTACATACCCAGGGCCCCGTCAGGCTTGTGCTGAGGTGGCTATCCTGTACTGAAGCCCTAGCCACCGTGTCTCCACTATTAGTGTTACCCATGCTAATTGACTAAAGTGAGCACTGATATGCCTGTCCACACTGCATTTGCTGTGTAGACACGGTTAAGATTACATAGCTCTGTGAATAATACAGGGACATGGTAGCATCACTGTACCTGAGAAAGGTCTGTGGTGTTAGAGTTTGCCTGCCTACAGGAATACGTACAAGCTGGGATGGATGGGGTGGGTGGTAAGAAATTACTCTCCGTATGAAAGATCACCATTGGCGGTGGCATCCCTGGTCATCTGGGTGAAGAGGAGCAATTGTGTTTGCCTACTTGCATCAGGGCTTTCAAACCCTGGATGTGATTAATCTAGGGCTGTCAAGCAATTAAAAAAAGCAATTATGCTTAATCGCGTGATTAAAAAATTAATCATGAGATTAATTGAGCTGTTAATAATAGAATACCATTTATTTACATATTTTTTGATGTTTTCTACATTTTCAAATGTATTGATTTCAATTACAACACAGAATACAAAGTGTACAGTGCTCACTCTATATTTATTTTTTATTACAAATATTTGCACCAAAAAAAAGAAATATATTTTTCAGTTCACCTCATACAAGTACTGTATCATAAAAGTTGAACTTACAAATGTAGAATTATGTATAAAAAAAACCCCTGCATTCAAAAATAAACAACGTAAAACTTTAGATCCTGCAAGTCCACTCAGTCCTACTTCAGCCAATCACTCAGACAAACAAATTTGGTTACAATTTGCAGGAGATAATGCTGCCCGCTTCTTGTTTATAATGTCACTTGAAAGTGAGAACAGGCGTTCGCATGGTGCAGTTGTAGCCGGCATCGCAAGATATGTACGTGCCAGATGCGCTAAAGATTCATATGTCCCTTCATGCTTCAACCACCATTCTAGAGGACATGTGTCCATGCTGATGACAGGTTTTGCTCGATAACAATCCAAAGTAGTGCAGAACGACACATGTTCGTTTTCATCATCTGAGTCAGATGCCACCAGCAGAAGGTTGATTTTCTTTTTTGGTGGTTCGGGTTCTGTAGTTTCTGCATTGGAGTGCTGCTCTTTTAAGACTTCTAAAAGCATGCTCCACACCTCGTCCCTCTCAGATTTTGGACGGCACTTCAGATTCTTAAACCTTGGGTCAAGTGCTGTAGCTATTTTTAGAAATCTCACATTGGTACCTTCTTTGTGTTTTGTCAAATCTGCTGTTAAAATGTTCTTAAAATGAACATGTGCTGGGTCATCATCCGAGACTGCTATAACATGAAATATATGGCAGAATGAGGGAAAACAGAGCAAGAGACATACAATTCTCCCCCAAGGAGTTCAGTCACAAATTTAGTTAACACATTGTTTTTTTAACAAGCATCATCAGCATGGAAGCATGTCCTCTGGAATGGTGGCCGAAGCATAAAGGCATACAAATGTTTAGCATATCTGGCATGTAAATACCTTGCAACATCAGCTACAAAAGTGCCATGCGAATGCCTGTTCTTAATTTCTTAATTGTAAATATGAAGCAGGCAGCAGTATCTCCCGTAAATGTAAACAAACTTGTTTCTCTTAGCAATTGGCTGAACAAGAGGGAGGACTGAGTGGACTTCTAAGCTCTAAAGTTTGATATTGTTTTGTTTTTGAGTGCAGTCATGTAACAAAAAAATCTGTATTTGTAAGTTACACTTTCCCAATAAAGAGATTGCACTACAGTACTTGTATGAGGTGAATTGAAAAATACTATTTCTTTTGTTTATCATTTTTACAGTGCAAATATTTGTAATACAAAATAATAACATAAAGTAAGCACTGTACACTTTGTATTCTGTGTTGTAACAGAAACCAATACATTTGAAAATGTAGAAAAACATCCAAAAATATTTAATAAACTTCAGTTGGCATTCTATTGTTTAACAGTGCAATTAATCATGATTAATTTTTTTTAATCACGATTAATTTTTTTGAGTTAATCGCATGAGTTGACTGCTATTAGTCGACAGCCCTGGATTAATCACAAGACACGGACAGTAGTGAGAGTCAGTCTGACTGAGTGAGGGATAAAGACAGAAATTCAAGGAAAGCTTGATAACGATGACAGAAATATGAAAAAAGTCCAACCTTGCTTTCAGGCAGCAACATGTCTTCCAGCAGCAGCTGGACAGAACTGAGTTCACACCTCCTCTCTTGAAAGGTTCCTCCATAAACATGCTCATCCTCTTGTCTGCAAAAGGCTTTTGGAATCCAGAGGGCTTGGAAAGTGGGGCGAGGACCATTTCCCCATGCTGAGAGCAAATCAATATCCGTCCACTTCTGGGGGATTGCTGAAGCTCTGCTCTGGCCAGGATTCAATTACATTGGTGCCTGGGGTGATTGTTCCAGTCGGACTGGAATGCAGGAATTTTCAGCTCTGCCGTGCCCTAGAAGCAGATCACTGGGCCTTGGAGAAGCTCTATCTGTAAAATACATAAATAAATAAAACAATTAGCCTCTGGTCTACTGGGGGGCTGTCAAAGAAACAGAGTCGGACTAACTGTAATGCTCAATATAGTGCTGGACCGACAGACCGAGGAGAGCAGGACACAGTGCAGCCAGATGGTGTGCAACCCAGCCATGCACTGCTCTGCCAATGTATTTCAGCCCTGACATGTAATACCTCTTTCTATGCCAATCCTGGTTCAGGATCCCCCAAAACCTCTGCCAGTTCTATCAGTCTTGATATGTAGCCCTCTCTTCTCTTCCAGTCTTGACCTCCTCTGAGCAGAGACAGCCTGCCAGTCCTGCAGAATTCTGGGTGTTTTATGGAGAGGCAGACTGTCCGCCTGGATGAAATCGAGACTGTCCCACTCAAACATGAGACCTAATTCAAATCTGAAGGTCTGCAGAGGCGAAAGGCTGATGCACAAACTCTCTGCATCCCGCCAAGTTCCTCCCACACTGCCCCGCTGCAAGGCTTAAAATGGATGCTGTTAAGATAAAGGTCTGTCCACTGGAAACTGTTGGCTTAGTTCAGCTGTACAGTTATTTCTCCCTCTTTTAGCCAGTGCCATTGTCATAAGACAGGAGTCATGATAATGGGAGACAAAATTTTCAAAAGGCCCAGATCAGTGCCAAAAAATGGCACACAAAATCCTGGCTGCGTCTGAGCGTGCAGTTACTGCAGTGGCAAATCAGATCAATCTGTACAGCTGACAATGAGGATGGATGGTCTTGTGGTTAAGGCACTAGACAGGAGTCTAGAAACGGAGGTTCAATTCCTGGCTTTGACACATGTGCCCAAAGGTGAATTGCTTGACCTTTCTGTGGCTCAGTTCCCTGTCTGTAAAATGTGATATTTTCCCTTATCAGAGGGGTAGCCGTGTTAGTCTGGATCTGTAAAAGCAGCAAAGAGTCTTGTGGCACCTTATAGACTAACAGACATTTGGGAGCATGAGCTTTCGTGGGTGAATACCCACTTTGTCAGATGCATGTATTCACCCACGAAAACTCATGCTCCCAAATGTCTGTTAGTCTATAAGGTGCCACAAGACTCTTTGCTGCTTTTATATTTTCCCTTGTCACAGGTGTGCTGGGAGGCTAATGCATAAATGTGGGATGGCGGCTCAGATGACAATAGCGAGGATTGTATAAGTACCTAGCTATACGGCTGGTTGGGTGTCTAGCTAACAATGTGCATAATTTATACCTCACTTACATGTGTAAAGTAAATCGTGTGCATTTGCAAGAGCCTTTTTTGCATATGGATTTTGACATCCATTCTTAAAACTTTGGCCTATAATTTTTAAACCCTAGAGAATACTTGGAATTTGACGTGTGATCAGGGAATGTTTCCCCCCTCCCCTCAACATCCCCACTGGCGAGTTGCCAATTGTAGGATTTCCAGATAAAGTTCTGCTCTTCTCCAGCTGAGTTGTTCTGTGTTCTGTAGCTCCATCCCAAGAGCTAGGGAGGGCTGATTTATTTGTTGGAGAAGTCCACAGAGACGGTAATCAAACCACTAATTTATCACTCAACATAAATTTTCACATTAGAGCTCTCTGTAGAATCGACGGGAGGATGTCTGTGCTGTGATAGAACAGTGGGACCTTCTATTGCTTTGATCTGACCATCTACACTCAGCACTAAAAATTAACACTCTACAGGTCTTCTCTCTCCCCGTGTGTGTGTGTGTGTATGTATGTGTTATTATTTTATTATTACACTTTTTTAGTGAGTGCTGTAAACATACAGAGTGCCTATAACAAACAGAACAGGATGCAGCCCCTGTCTCAGAGGGCTTAGTATCAATGGCTGACGAAGATGCTAAATGAGTCCCAGCCCACCCATTATGACAGCCTTATAGACAACACGTGATGTGGTCAGACAAGAAAATGAGAACATGAATCACAGTCTCCTTGGCAGTGATCCACCTAGTAACTGAGTTCTTTGCTGCCATCTGAGAGCTCAGAGGAGATCTCATGGTGTCTCACCTGCAATAGTTATTCCCTTCCCCTTCTCCAAAACTCTGTGAAGGGCCAGTGACAGGAATCAGGGCGGTGTTCAAATTCACAAACAAATCTGCAGCCCTGAGCACAAAGACAGCAGACTTGTAGGGCAAAGAGCCCGTGAAAATGAACTAATAGGTGCTCCATGCAAATTAAATTTTAAAACAGAGTACCCCTAAGTCTAAGCTGCATGATCCTAAATTGGGGGCCGTGGCAACCTTCATCTCTGATGTTGAGTTGCCATGCCACAGTATCTGCAGCAGCTGCAGCTATTCCCTCTTTTGAAGTGGAGTGAAAGACCGCGGTATATCTGATACCACTGTGCGCTGAGTGCTGGCAAACACCCACCTTTTAATGGCAATCGTTGTCACATATTATACCAACGGCAGCCAATGGGATGGGCTTATTCTGGCTGGGCCCACTCAGACACTGGTGCAGGTCTCAGGCTCCTGGCAAGTTGCAAGTGTGGCTCTCAGTTGGGCAATATTAGGGCACTTCTGTTTTAAAAAGACCGCTCTAGTGGTTGGGTAATGAGGAAAAAGGGTCACAGGCATCTTAACCCATGGCCCTACATATGCCAACGGGAACCTCTCCTCCCTTGGAAGTTATGGTTATAGTCTCTGTAGGGACCCAGGTAAATATAGTAATAGATTTTAAGGCCAGAAGGGACCATTGTGATAATCTAGTCTGACCCAGCAATTCAGTTGATCCAGCAATTCATGCACCAAACCCAGGTCTTTCTGAAGATCCACCACAACCCTAAATACGAAATATTCCCATAGGCCAAATGAGCAGATTGCACAAGTGAAGCCAGACAAGATCAGATACAACACAGACATTTCAAAGGCTATTGCCTTCACTTTGGAGTGACGCTGGCGTCAGTGTAGATTCTAGACACGGGATACGTAGGATCTGGTCTCGATTTAGAGTGGCCAGTTAAGCGTATGCGGCTGGTGTTTGCAGAGCACCGAATACCCAGCTGGGCAGCTGGTGCTGATATTTCAGAACAAATCCTTCCATAACAAACTCAAAACAACAATAGCCAGCAGCAGAAGAGACTTGGCAGGAATTCCTATCCCAAATATTAGTTGTCTCCTATTCTAATCTTGCCTTAGTCCTTCATATGAACATCAGTGGCTATTCTGCATGTGCATCCTGAAGGCACTATTATATAAAGCCACAACGATGAAGTAACCCCTAAAACGGAACCTTTTGGCAGGAGCATTTAACAACAAAGAAATTCATGGGAGAAAAACACTGCAAAGTCCCCATATTGGCAAGGGCAATAGAAAAACCCTGTGCTTCAGTGCAGGTGAACATGAGCAATAGCAGTGCAAACCTCCCACCTGGCCCCTGCCAGTGAGCCCGGTAGGGGAACACCTGGTAGGGATGAGAAGAGAGTTTGGTCTCTAGGCCTCTCAGTTCTTGTTAAGGTATCCTGGGATTGACCCTGGGACTTAAAAGCACGAGTCTCTACTGCCCAAACTATAAAACACGGGTTGTGCGGCACAAAAGTTGTAGCATCTGTGTATGTGGACTAGCTGCTCGAGGATGACAGTGGCCATCTGGTATTTGTGTTAGTTACATTGATTTTGTTATAACTGAGACTGCTCAAAAGAGGCCTAATTGTGGTAATGGATTTTATGTGAACCCATGTCCATTAGAACTCATTGCACACGTAGTACAGTGGTTGCCATTTAAAAATCAACATTCGCCAACGGACGCCGCACGGTTACATCTGTTATTTCCTATTCTAACTATGGGCGGAGGGAAGAGCAAATAATGCATCTTAGACACTGTTGGGAATCTCTATCTTTTTACTTAGATTGTAAGCACCTAGCATAAAGGGGACCTGGTCCATGACTGGGGCTCCTAGGTGCTACCACAATCCAAATAATAATGGCAACCACTATATGCCAGCAAACAGGCATCTCTCACTGTGGCTCTTGGCTGGATTTGAATTGATGATTTAGAGGTGAAAATCTCTGTAGCCCATTCCCAGTCTGCTGGATCATCCAGATATCCAGTCCCACTGTTTGGAGTGACATCAGAAATACTGAGTCATGAAACGGTGTTTACAGAAAACATTATCTGTGCTACAGAAATGGACCCCCCCCCCCCCATGTCATTGGAAGCGCCGTATGCGCTAGTGGTTAGATGTGTCCCTGACATTTTGGACCTTCTCTCATTTGATCCAGGCAGTGTGCTGAGCAGAACAGGGAGAGCAGCCCCTCCATGGGGAGCTTGTTTCTTGGATTTTCCTTTGGAGGCCCTCACTCGGATCCCATGTGGCTCTGACGGGCCTGGCCTAAGAAACTGCATTTATTAAACAGCTTCAAACATTAATTCTGTGTACTTGGTGTTTTTGCTCTTCCTGTCAATATTTGTGCTTGTGAAAGTTGAGAGGAGGTTGGGTGGAAGCCCTGGAAAGCTCAGCTCATTTGTTTATCTACCGGGCGGGATCTCCACAGGATGACATCTGCATGCCATTGGGCTGCAGATCACCTCCTCCTCGGGCCGGAAGGTCGTGCTGGCTGCCTTTACTCTGGGCCTGCACATCCCGGCTAGCTCTGCCCAGTGACCCAGAGCCATTTAGGTGTGAGGGGAAGAGCCAGCCAGGGACTGAACTGAGGCAAAGAAGAGCCTGTTTCACAAAGTCCCCTGAGGTAGATTTGAACCAAGGGCCCAGAAAGAGAGACCTGTAGAGAGCTGGGGGGAGGGGGGCTAACATCCTACATTTACAAAAATTCAAAAAAAACCCACTCAACTGCCATGGCAATTGGGCTGGGAGGAGACACCCAACATGGACAACCCTGACTGGCTGGATGAAGGGTGGGGTCTCCTGTAACGAGGAGGCTCAGGGTGATATCAGAAGATGAATTGCAGGCCAGGCCTGAATTTCAGAGATTCCTTGCATTGCCTCTACCAAGTTGCTTTGCTTTGCCTTTGATTGCTCGCTTGGTGTCTGCTGGATGCTGAGAGGTTGTTCAGTGGCAAGTCACCTGAGTCTCAGGTACAAGGAGTCTTTTAAACTTTCCAGCTCCTGAATAGTCAAGGTGTCTGGCTCAGCAGCGCTACCTCTGGCAAGCTTTTGCTGGGTTAACAAATGCCTGAAATTCACCTTTTTCTTGTTTCTCCCCCTTCTGTTCTTCTCCTGCCTCTGTTTATTCTTTCTTTTCTTCACGTCTCTTTCTCAGATTTTGAGCAACCATTTATCAACAGACCCGAAACACTCCTCATCAACAAGAAAGAGAACACCTGGGTGCCCTGCTTGGTATCCATCCCAGATCTTAACATCACCCTGTTCTTGGTAAGAGACCTGCCTGGATGAGGCTCCTGTATAGACAATATCTCCTTTATTATGCATTTTAATTGGCTGAGAAGGAGCAGAATAGACATTGCAGGAGCTGGGAAATGCACAGGGTGGGTTTTCCATGGAAAATGCAAGCTGCCAGCTTCCTCATTTTCTGTGTTGACCCAAGCTCTGCTGACCAGCTGCTTTGGGCATTCCCTGCAGCATGGCCTATGGGTTTCCTGCTAGATCTGCTCCCCCTCACTGAAGTTGTAAAATCTTTGTTTAGTAGCATTTCCCAATAGCATCCACACCTGTTCATTGTTGTCTCTGCTACCTTTAGCTCCTTGGTCTTCAAATACCCTTGGTGGTCAGTGTTCCCAAGGGACAGGCGCCTGTACTTGTAGGGACTGCTGATTAAAAACAACTCTATTATCAGCTTGCTTTGTGACTTTTTTACAATGCGAATACATCCTTCCAGGATGAGTGTTACTATTGTGCAAAGGCCTCCTGGGATGCTTTGGGGGCCAGGGGCCTTTCCCTTGCCCGGGAAGGACCCCACACGAGGTCAGCCTTCATCCCATTTGGGCTTATGTTTGGGGAATCAGCAGCAATTTCCTTAGTTATCACTATCTGTTTCCATTCCTGGAAGTCCTAGTCCCATTCTGCAGACTGTGAGCTTAACTGCATGGATACTTTTATGGTTACTTCCCAGGCAGCAGAGGATGCTGGGATTCCTATAGGACAAAGAAGTGGGGGGAAGAGAGGGCGGGAGTCCAGTGTGGCGTGACGCTGCATTTATTCTGCCCAGCCAACAAAAATGGAATGTGTTAGCTTGGAAGAACAGGGGGTTGGTGAGGGAATGCTGCCACCATGTTCTTCTGCAAACAGTTTGCAAAATGTTGCTTTTTGCAGCCAAGCTCCATTATCTACCCAGACGGGAGAAGGATTCTCTGGGACAACAAGAAGGGGATGCTGGTCCCCACCCACCTGATCAGAGACTCCTTGTTTGTTCAGTGCGAAACCATCATTGACAAGAAACTCTTCAGGTCCAATTATTTCATTGTGCACGTCACAGGTGAGGCTGGAGCAGGGCAGCAGGTCACTCTAGAATTTCAGCTCCCAGTGGAAAAAGAAAACTAGTTTTCTCCTCTCAATAACTTGGAGAGAGAAATGACGGGATGTACTGGTGAGGCTGCAAATGGGCAGATGGTGATAAGTTCTTAGCAGAGTGATGAACTTTCCCATTCATTTTAATGTGGGTGGGTTTCAGAGTCCGTTTGGGAACATTTCATTGCGAATTAATTGTTGGTGACCCAAAACACACCACCCAGCCTGGAATCACCGACGCTTAGAAAAGTGAGGAATCCCTCATGCAATCTAAATGGCACCTTTTCTAATTTAGGAAGGCATCTTTTCAATGACCACTTAAGGGGCCAGATCCCAATACCTTTACTCACACTGAGTGGCACCTTACCCCTTAAGCTGTCCCATTGGATTCAGCGGGACTAGTCATGGAGTAAGGTATTACTCAATTGAAGGGTATCAGACTCTGACCCTTAGAGATTTGGTTAGGTGCAAATGGGGCAGTTTTAATGGCGCTGCAGTTCTCAAAACTTGTGTTCTAGAGGTGAGTCTCAGCAGAGTATGATGGCACTAGCCTGGCCCAGCAGTCTGTACTATATGACATTATGTTGGATTTATCGTATTCAAGCTGTGCTGTATATATGCAGCACTCCATGCTGTAGCATGCACACTATGATCCCCTTACAACTGTCTGCATTGGTAACAGTCAGTGACCAGGCAGCGCTGGAGGTGGAGAAAGGTCACTTTCTCCTTCGTTGTGGTGTTGCTGCTTTACCCATCACTGCCCCCTTCAGCTGCAGATGTCCACAGAATGAAGCGAAACCCAGGGACGGGAAGGTGAAGGGATGATGGGTTGGGCTGAATTGCAAGCCCCAGGGAGCCGATGTGCATTGTACGGAGAGTTCCAGATCCCAGTGTCAAAGAGTTAATGGCATTTCTTTAGCTTAGAGATGTATTTTTGTCACCTTCTTTATATCAGGGAATGAGCTGTATGACATCCAGTTGTTTCCTAAGAAGGCAATGGAGCTACTAGTTGGAGAAAAGCTGGTCCTCAACTGCACGGTGTGGGCTGAGTTTAACGCTGGAGTAAACTTCCAGTGGGATTATCCTGGAAAACAGGTACATGTAACTTCCCCCTGTCCCTCAGCTGCTCCCCCCACAAACCTCTTTCCTTAAGGAACAATCTATGCTGGCTGTTTCTACAGGACGTCTGCCCAGACCTGCCTCTCTAGGCAATTCAGTTACTCTTTCTGTGCTGGCTTAAAGAAATCAGTGGCCGATAAGCAGGATGTGTGGTCCCTAAGCTTAACGCTCATCCGGTTCCCATCTCAGTTTGTGAGCTGGGAAGGGGTTCGCCAGTCAGTAAACTCGGTTCAGAGCTGTCAGTGAGAGTTAGATACCAATTGTGCTGGGACGTCATTGGCTGAGGCAGGGCATCCCATTTTGCCACTCTGCAGCAGAAGCTTTGCTCCCTCTCTCCCATCCCAAAAAATGACTGCTAGCTTGTGGTAACTGTAACTACAGAGGAGCAGGTTTTCAGGGAGAATAGCCACAGAGCAGATTTCTCTCTGCAGAATGTTATTCCAGGGTGATATCATCTTGTGGGCGTCGAGGAATTACTGTAGAGAGGGGGCTCTGCAGACTGATTACGCTCTGCCCCAGGCGACTGGCCCACAGATTGGCCTGGAGCCTGTGATAACAAAGGACCTGTTACAAGACTATGACGTGTATTTCTAGGCCCATAGGAATGGCTCTTTGCCAGCCCTATCGTGGCTCAAGGGCTGAAGCAGTTCTTGGCGCTGCCCATCTTTTAAACAATGACTCGGGAAGAAGTGAGGAAACTGAATGCTCCTGGCAGTGAGGAGCCTCACATGTAACCCATCCAAACTGTCTCTGTTCCCTTGACTTATCTTTTAACCCCCTTCCACCTCTTCTTGGCAGACGCACCGGGCTGTCAGTGAGCTGCCCGAGAGGCGCTCCCAGCAGACCCACACTGAGCTCTCCAGCATCCTGATCATCCAAAACGTGAGCCAGCAGGACCTGGGGAAATACGTGTGCATGGCCAGCAATGGGGAGCAGACGTTCGAGGAGACCATCGATGTCATTGTGCACGGTACAATGGGTTTCTGCTTTGTCAAGACAGCAGGGGTGGGGCAGTGGGCAGAGAGACCAGAAAGAGACAGCCAAGGAGAAGAGAATTCTAAAAATGATCAGGAGGCGTTTTGTTCACTAACCCGCCGGAGAGCTATTTTTTGAAGCATGGCCTGTTGCATGCGATCTAGAGGTTAGAGGATCCCCGTGACCCAGGGACCCTTGAATTCCAGTAACAGCTAAGCTACAGACTCAGTGTATGTGACCCGCCCTTCACCCCCACGAAGTAAGTTGTTCAACCGCTCTGTGCCCATGTCATCACGCTGGACAGCTGGGTGTGAAATAGCATGAACCTCACTGCAAGGCAAACACTCACTTGAGCTGAGACGTCCTTGGCAATAAATTACAAGTACGCCTATGTGCCTGCGCATCACCACACAGTGCCCATGTGCTCATGGGGGTGGGCTCACCCCCATACGAGTGCACGCTGCAGAGATGTATACGTGTAGCCGCACACGTGCACAGACAAGCGTGCACTTGTACAAACGCACTTGGAGACGCACAGTCCCATCACTTTATTGACCAGGCAGGGTAGTGTAGTGTAGTGGATAGCGCATTGGGGTAGAACTCAGAAGACCTGGGTTCTATTCCTGGCTTTCTATTAGCCTGCTGGGTGCTATGGGCAGGTCACTTCACCTCTCTGTGACTATTTGTTTCCCCATCTGTAAAATGAGGATAATGATTCTAACCATCTTTGAGATCTGCTGATGAAAAGCGTGAAAAAAGAGCTGGGTCCAGTATTATGAATGTCTCAGAAAGTCTCCTTCTCGGGTTGCTGGGCAAGTGACCTCTCTGCCGCTGTGACCGCTCAGCCGCTTGACAGGTCTCTTTCTGCTTCCCTCCCCCCTACCCCTTTTTGTCTTGTCACCTGTCTGCGTGGCCCTGCTTTTACAGAGAAGCCCTTCATCAACGTGGAGTGGAGGAAGGGCCCAGTGATAGAAGCCACAGCGGGAGACGAAGTCGTGAAACTGCCAGTGAAGGTGGTCGCCTATCCCCCGCCAGAGTTCCAGTGGTAACCCACCTTTCTTAGCCTGTGTCCCCCAGCCTTCATGCCCATCCTTGACAGGGGTTAAAAAGGGTCTTGCGGAAATTCCTTGCAGGAGGGAGATATCCCTATGCCACTCTGCAGCAGAAGTTGCTGGCTGATACGGTTGGCCTGAGGATCCCAGCAATTTCTACTGATGGAAAAGCTCTCCCTTAGCTCTTTCTCAGCCAGCTGGCAGCCAGCCAAGGAAGAAAACCTTCCTAATTGGTCCTCGCGTGCTGTCTTCTGGTTTTGGCCACATTCTGCTCTCTCGTCGTTCGCTTTTCTCCTCCCACCGCACCCGCATCCACAGGGCTGCCCAGCGCTCCCTGCTGCTGTGCAACACCTGCCCTCACACACAACAGGGCGGAGGCCTTCCTGGGGTTGGGAGTGGGGCAGTGGGAGAGGGGACGGTAGGTTAGGTCCTGGAACCTGGCACGTACACAGCAAAGATTCCAGTCTGCGCTGAGCAGAGGGGCCGAACTGAACTCCCCTGGGAGCTCCGTTGGTGCTGCCTCTCTCCTGACCAGCCAGCTGGGGTCGCTGCTGCAGCCTGGAAGAGAAAGGCTGAGGGCCTGATTCTCCACTTGTCACCAATTGCACCGATGCCAAGCAGGTGTAAAAGGCTAACAACCAGAATTCCCCACTCACACCAGTGGTGGTATTTTCCACCCATCCTGACCTGGAGCATTCTTACCTCTAGGACAGCGAGCTGCCCCCTAACTTGTTTTCTTGGGAAACCTGGTAAGTCCTCTCTGAAAGGGCTCCCAGCATTAGTGACCGAAGCCCGCTGAGCACATTTTGCTGCCAGATGGCTCCCAGCATTAACGCCTGCAGGCCTCTGGCTCTATTTCAGTAGGACCGTACCGCTCTGTCTATGCATTTGCTCTCTATTTCCCCCCAGGTACAAGGACGGCAAGTTAATTCCCAACAAGCAATCTCCCTATTCGATGCAGATCAAAGACGTGTCAGAACAGAACTCCGGGACTTACACCTTAGTTTTATGGAACAGGCTGGCTGGGCTGGAGGAGCGCATTAGCCTCCAGTTAATAGTCAATGGTAAGGAAGGATAAGGCAGAAAATGGCAGGAGGCAACTGGCCAAGAGACCTTCCTGGTGTTCTTAGGCCCAGTGGGCCAAGCTCATTCCTGGAGTAACTCCCCTGCAATCATTAGCCCGTTGTATTTAATTCACCAGGGGATGTCACTAGTCTGTAGCAGTCAAAGTTTATAGCTCTCCTCTTTCCCCATTCCACCAATTGTAGCTAGATAAGGACACGTGGCCTTTTCAGTGTGAGCTAGTGGACAGAGCACTGGAGTGGAACTCGGGAGACCTGGTTTTTATTTCCATCTCTGCCACTGCTGGGTGACCCTGGGCAAGTCACTTCCCACCTCTGTGACTCAGTTCCTTCATCTCTAAAATGCTGATCCCCTTTCTAAAGTGCTTTGAGATCTACTGACGAAAAGTGCTAAATAAGAGCTAGATATTATTATCATCAGAGATTTCTCTGTCACGGAACATGGAGAAATATAGAAAATGAAGGTGACCTCTTTTCCATGAGCAATCCTCCTTGTCTTCATGCACGTCTAAATTCTGATGCTGATGTGCTGGGATTTGCAGCTGTCTCCCAGATCTGGTTTAGAAAAGCTCCTGTAGGAAGAGCTGATGGAGGATGGTGAGTGACACTGATTCCGACTAGGACTTTGTGTCAGGGCAGAATAGAAACTTGATACCTGGGGTTTATATCCATGTTCCCCAAGGTACTTGTGCCAGATTCACCCCAGTGCAATTCCATGGACCTCAGTGGAGTTATAACAGGGATGAATGTGATCCCTCGTGCATCCCTGCAATATGGCAGAGCTTGGAATTCTGGGATGTGAGGGGTGGGGATGGTCTAACCCTAATTAAAGTATTTTTGGCATCCACTGTAACTGAGAAAGTGAGGCTTAAGAGGTACAGGCAGGAATGGACTGGAGTGCAGGACTGCGAGGAGCTGCTTTGATACATGCAGCAATTGGACAGTGGCACCAGTGAAGTCTTGTAGAGGAAGAATTGGCTTTAAATGTTGCTAAGTATAACTTACTCCTTCTTGCACAGCACCTCTACAGTGGGCCCAAGAGCCCCACAGATTAAAAACTGTTGCTTTAATTCATCGCACCACCTGGAGCCTCCCAGCAGGTCACTGCGTCTAGACCCCGTTGCCCTGAAAGCCAGGGCGTTCTGGTGACCTGTCTTTTTATAGCCCAGAACAGGAAGGATGTTCTGTCTGGGCGTGGCGACTCAGCAACAGGGACTGCAGTGCTGAGGCCAGATTACAAATATTGTCATTCTGCTGATTTCAGTTCCTCCGCACATTCACGAGAAGGAAGCCTCTTCCCCGAGCATCTATTCCCGTAGGAGCCACCAGGCCCTCACCTGCACAGTCTATGGCATCCCAGCACCAGAAGTGATCCAGTGGCAGTGGAGGCCGTGGAGCCCTTGCCGGATGTTCTCACGACGTAGCCTGTAAGTGCTCTTCCTCACCATCTTGGCCCTGGCTTCCTAGCGCTAGGTGCCAAGATCCCAGTCATATCACTCAGGAGAAGGCCTTGGGCCTATTCAGTATACACGGAGCCAGTAGCCACTCAAAACTAAGCTACGCCATTTGGCTGCAGATCTGAGTGGTGCGTGTTGGGTGTGATTTGTTGGTTGGGGGGAGGCAGTGTTGTCTGCAGGTTAACACAGGGAGTCAGGGTTCTAGTCCCAACTAAGTCGCTCATAGAGTTTGGTTACATCACTTCACCTCCCTGTGGCTCAGTTTCACCATCTGCTGGGCTCAAAGCTCCAGCCCAGCATTTGCCTGTGACGCACTGAGGTGAAATCTGCAGTATCTGATGGATATGGAGCTGCCTCAGCCTGTTCATTCACATGGGATATGGAGGAAGAGATGCTGAGCCTACCTGAAACAGACTTTTGGAGCATTCCTGGTGTGTCATGTGTAACCCCTGATAGCCTCTAACACAGAGCCTGGGCAACTTTCTCCTGACTCCTCATCCACCTACTTCCAATGCTTCTGGTGAGGTCATGGACCTGTCAACACTCTGACATTTGCCATAATAAAACCTAACACTTTACAACCTTAACTGATCCTCACATTATCCCTGTCAGTCAGGTGAGTATTACTATCCCCATTTTACAGATGGGAAACTGAGACAGAGAGTGCAAATGACTCACTCAAGGCCACACCATAAGCCGGTGGCAGAGCCAATGTCTGGTGAAATCCACTAGACCATGCTGCTTTTGCAGTCGGCCAGCGAAATACAAAGTACTAGGAAACCAAAGGGCTTTCTCTTGCTTCATTCCTACTCTGGGGGCAAACACCAACCCAGCATCTTACAGGTGATAATCATTAGTGACCAATGACTTATGCAGAATCTAGACTCAGATCTGGCTTCCTGCATGTCTCCTATTAGAAAGGTCAAAGTCAGAAGTCTGTGGTGTTTCAGTTTGGCATCTAAGTGGTTAACCTCTGAAGTGGGAAAAGAAACATCCTAAAGAGGAGTCAGAAAGCTGCTGTCTCTGCAGGGGCTAGGAAGGGCAGCCCAAAATGTCCCTGGATCCTTACTGCAGAGCTCTGGGTACTGGAAGGAGGGGGCTCTGAGGAAACACCTGTTGCTTAGGTGACCCGTGTCCTATCTGCACCTAGCAACCCTGATGCTGCCTTGCTGGATGTGTTCATTTCAATTCATGTTGCTAGGGGGAGCAGGAGAATTTCATTATTATTCTTGGGGTGCTGGTCCCAATGTGTATTCCATTGTGAGGTACACGCGCGCTCCAGGTGCCTGAGACAGGAAGATTTTTGCTAGCAGTGTCTGTTAGTTTCCGCCTGCACTCTTCCTCTCTTTGTGCTCCGGACCGCCTCTCCAGTTCCTTTCTTCCGCCACGTGGTCTGAGACATAACCCTCCCGTGTTCACGGAGCTAACCCTCTGACATCAAATCTGTAAATATTGTAAAATATAAACGTTGTTAGTTAGGTATTCGTTTTAGAGTTAGTTTAGTTAGTTAGAAATCAGGATTCTCCACAGACACACACAGACAACACACTCCCAGTACAGGACACAGATTATGCCTGGGATTCTAGGCTTCAAGAACTGTATGTCCTACCCGCAGTCCTGCCCGGTCAGTGACAACCAATGTCAGAGGTATGTATGCTGCCTCAGAAAAGCTAAAAGCCATATCTGCCACTCCTTTCCCAGCCAAACCCGGCAAGTGATGGAGTTCAGATTTACGAAACATCTCATAGAGTAGCAGCAGCAAAGAGTCCTGTGGCACCTTATAGACTAACAGATGTATTGGAGCATGAGCTTTCATGAGTGAATACCCACTTCGTCGGACGCATGTCATACTTAGCATCTCATGGAGTGTGCTATGAGACCCCAGTCTGATCCAGGCCGAGCAGTGGGCAGAGGCGTTGAAGAACACTCCACCTGGCACTACCACTTCTGAGAGAGCGGTGGACAAAGACAGAGCCAAAGACTCCTCTTCTCAGGCTCACCACCAGGACAGGAGCCCTCTCAAAAGCCTAAAGAGAAATCCCCCACCTCTACGAAGAGGGCTGCCTTCTAAGTTGGATGATTCTTCATGCCTGGCTCCAGGAGGCTCAAGGACCCACAGGAGTCGTGATATGAAGAATAAGGGTTCCCTCCACCTCACCACCATTGACAGGAGTGGGACCATTGTTGCCAAGCAAGGAGAGAAATGAGCCAAGGCCGGGACAATCACCGGTACCTGCCAAGGTCAAACACGAAGAACCTTGTCATGCTGTGTGGAGTGGCTCACAAGTATGTACGCCAGCCTCGGGGCAGACTGTCAAAGAGCAGGGCAGAACTCTCAAAGTGGTTGTATGTTCTATAATTAGGTTTCACCAACCCAGTATCGTGTGTGAACTCCTAAAGCAGTGTGACAGTCTTACCCTGGAGCCACAGCCCAGTCCCTGTGGCCATTCCAGGCTATTTTGCCTCCCAGGCAAGCTGCACTATGTGATAGGTGGTCACTTTCCACCAGAAAGCACACCAATATTCAGGTTACTCCCAGTCCCAAAGTACCAGTCACTTACCCCAGGTCATTTGTACTCAGATCTCAAACCAAAGACAATGCCTGTAGCCAATCCTGTAATAAACTAACTAAACATTTATTAAGTGAGAACAGAAATAAGAGAATTATGAAAAGGTTAAAACAGGAAAAACACACACACACGAACGAGTTACAGTCTTCAATTTATAAACGTAATAGAAGCATCTATAATAAGCAGATCTATGCATCCTTTAGGGCTGACCCATGCCGAGTAGCATGGGGATCTCTTGTTTACGTTTAGGAATCTTTGACCCTCAGAGTCTAGACAGCATAAAGAGACCAAATTTCTCCTTGTCAGGGACTTTTTATTCCCCAGATTCCAAGCTGATGGGATGAGTTCATGTTTCCCCTTCCTGGAGAGAGTTAGGAATGCAATCAACAAGGTCTCTGTCCTTTGTTCCACAATGCCTCGTTTGCCATCAATGGGCCATCTTGTATGCAAAACAAGCACTTTACCTTAATTAACGCTGCTTTTTCCTGTTTGGTGAGTTACACAATTACAGAGGATTACAATGCAAACCCTCAATAGAACTTTTTACCATGGGATACAGAGATTATAAGCAGTATCCTATGAGCATTCCATAAAGTCTAAACATTAAACACATTCTTATTAAGCTAATATCCATTTTAACTTTACTCACACAGAGATAAACCAGACCGGTTTCCTGCTGTGCATTTATCAGTGTTCAGTGAGGCCCTGGGCCTTGCCATGAGCTGGCATCTGGTCTGCCAGCGTCACAAAGCCCATGCACCGTCGGTACTGACATGCTCACATAAGGAAATGCTGGCTTCCAAGGGCCGTTCTATGCCAGCTCTAAAGGTGCACAGAGAGAAGACTCTTCACGGCCCAATGACTGGTGATAGGTGCACTACTCCACACGATATCATAACCCTTCCAGATCCAGAATCTTCCCTCCTATCGGACCCAGTCCTTACAAAGGAGATTCTGACACCCTCTCTCCACGAACTCTACAAGACAGGTCAATCCCCGATTCCTTCTAACAGTCGAGGTATTTCCATATCAATGGTACCGGTAGCACCACCATTGGAGGAGGCCACATTTTCCTCTTTGGGGGAATCTGACATGGGGGAAGGACTGACATCACCTCCAGTGAGAGAAGTGAGCCCAGATAGAGGATCCAGAATCACCTGGGCCTGCAATGACCTTGTAAGAAGGGGTGCCCCCACAGCCTGACCATGATACCCCTATGCCTTGGGGACCTCCTCAACAATGTTGGATCCCTCTCACTGGCCGTACTGGGGACCATGAGACTCATAAATGCAATATTCTGAATCAGAGTGGTCTCTGCGTGAATCACACCATCCCTCCCCCTCCAGAGATCAACCAGAGCTCTCTCAGGAACCCATGGAGAGGAGGAGGAAGAGCTGGACTGATGGTCCCAATAGGAGCACCATCATCATCTCCTGATGAGGTGATTGCCGTGGCCCCATCACCTCCACCAGATGACCACAGTGTCCAGAGGCTACCTCACAGGCTGCAGAAATTTATGGAGCGTGGGACCTAATGAAGTAGTGCTCCTTGTTAATCAAGCCATCCTAGAGTCTGCCAAAGTCGTGTGGCATATTCCAGCAATATGTGCACCTCCTCCTAAGAGGGCAGACAAGAAGTACAGCCAAGGGAGCAGAGTTTTAGTTCACTCATCCTGCCTCAAACTCTTCTGGTGGTTCAGGCTGTCACTGAAAAGAGTAGGAAACAGTACTGCTCAGGGAAAGGGGCCAGACATTTGGACCACCTCAGAAGGAAGGAGTTTACATCTACCAGCCTGCAGTTCTGAACCAGGCCTTGCTGTCACAGGACTGTATGACTTTGCTAACTCTTCAAAGCTTTCGGAATTCAAAGATAAGCTTCCTCAGGAGAACAGGGCACAATTTCAGGCCCTTATTGAGGAGGGTAGATTGGTGGCTAGAACATCTCTACAGGCTGCTGTTGATTCAGCTGACACAACCTCAAGGTCAATGGTGACTGCTATCGTTATGTGTCACAAATCCTGACTGCTGTCTTCAGGTTTCCCCAGGGAAGTTCAATCCACTGTGGAGGATTCACCCTGTTATGGGTATAACTTATTTACTGGAAAGACAAATGCATCTTGAAAGACTCCAGGGCAACCCTTCTTTCCCCAGGTATATACATAGGTCAGCACTGAAGAGCAAGCATGATAGACAGCCTTACAAGCCTAAATCACTGCCACAAGCCTTCTACTACCAAGGCGGATATGAACCACTACAGAAGCAGCAAAGGATGCAGAGAACCAAACACAATACTCCTCCTTCCAACCACAACCTCCCACTAAGAGATACTTTTGATGAGACCCTTGAGAGCTGCTAACCAACTCGGATGCCATCTCCTACCTACCCAGACATCCAATTTGATGGCCATCTAGCCCAATTTTCTCAGACTTGGTGAATGATAGCAGACAAATGGTTCTCTGCATCATCCATTTTGGCTACACCATTGAGTCACCTCCCTCCCCCCACAAAAAACCTTCCTCATCTCATATGTACCCCACAGTAAAGTATAGATAGGGACCACGCATCTCAAAGAAATTCAGTTCCTGTACAAGGTGGTAAGTGATCTCTCTTTACATGAAGGAAGTTTGCTTCTGAAGGTGCTGATACCAGGATGAACTCAATCTCCTCCAGTTGTTAAGCACAGTGATGATGCAGGCAAGATCCACCTTATGCCTGATCCACCTTACACAGTTATCTATAAGGCTAAGATTTCATTGAGACTACACACAAAATTCACCCTCAAAGTAATCTCGGCCTTTCACCTAAACCAGACAATATACCCACCTGTCTTTTTTCTGAAGCCACACGCTGCTAATGAGCAGCGCAGATGCCATTCCCTGGATGTGCACTGGGTGGTGGCATTTTACTCACAAAGAACAAAGGACTACTGACTTCTGGAGAGAATGCCAAATCTCTGTGGCTTTCCAGTGTTTAAGTGCAGAGAGTTTTCTCAGCTGACACAGAGTAGGTAGGAAGAGATGTCTCTGAGGCTCTGTATCTCTTCTCCACCTGCCAGCTCTCCCCACCCGAGCTCGCCACTGCCTGGAAAGCCGGGAGGAGAAGGCCACAGAAAGTTGGTTAGAAAATTATACTGAACTGAACAGACCAACTGTGGCTGTTGGGTGTGAATGGCTACATCTGGATGGCACTTTGTAGCACCAGGGGTCACTACACGCGGGAAATATGCTCCTCCAGAAGCAGCCTGCCATGTATGGACTCCGCAACCAGAGCGGTAGGGGCTGGGAACCCTGCAGAAGCCACATGCTCAGGCTGCAGGGCGTCAGAGTGCCTCCACTGCGGCATTGACCCACTGGCCGAAGTAGGAGCCATGTGAGGCTCTGAGGAGAATGCTTGGCTGAAAGAAGGTCTCTAGAACACAGAACCTCCACGGGATGGGTTGTAAAGGTCAAGGATCGGTGAGTGGGCCTGTCTACGTTAGACTTTGTTCTGCAAAGTTTCCTGGTAGAGTTTGCACTAGGGCAGGTGTCCTAGTGAGAGCAGCGGTGGGTGCACTAGTGTAGACAGGGCCCAGGTATGTTTACCCCTGTGGTATCTAACCCTGCTCAGAGCAGATGACATGGTGGTTAAACAGCCAGCGGCCCCAGCTGCCTTTTTGACCTCAGTGCACCTGCTGTTGCTTCTACCAGTGGAACTGCACTAGGAGAGCATTTGAGGGGAATCGACTTAGTGGAGATGCATCTAGCGAGACACATGGAGAAAGGAGCCAACAGAGAGCAGATCATGAGCGAGGCAGAGTCACTGAGCGTGGAGGAAATGGGGCGTCGACACAGACACCTAGGCCACAAAGGTTCTGCTGTCACTGGTGAGGAAACCAGTATTTCCAATAGCATGTGAGCACTCGGTGGCCCTGTCAGGAAGCAGAGGGGCTGATGAATTATGAGCACTGTCTCCCAAGGCCGCAATGTTTCTGCTTAGGGCAGCTCCAGAGGATGCAGGAGGCTTCTTCCTGACTTCCTGTTGTTTACACAGATTCCTGATGTTGCACCCGGGGCACTCATACTGCAGGGCACTCTGCCCTGTCCTACCAGCAGACACGCCAGGGAGCACTCTGCAGAACCCCGTCCCCTGCACGGACAGTGGATACTCCCTGCTCCTCATTCCTGGCACCCCAGACTCCCACTGCTCACTCTCAGTGCAGAGCCCTCTCCTGCATGCAGCGAGCAGACATCCCTGTGCCTAATCCCACGGATGGCCCTGGATCCTCCATCCCCCACCTTGGCTCCCAACACACGCTCCACTCCACTTCCTGACCCACCAGGGCATCCCCTCCTCACCACATACCCTAGTGCGCTTTCATTTCTGAAACACACACAGCTAGTTAGACCTGGCTGCAGTTTGTATTCAGGTTCCCTCTGAGGACTGGGTTCTGCACTCCTGGAGGATCAAAGACCGAACTCTCCCTTCCCTCCCCTGAACCCCTGGCATCAGTGCTAATAACCTGGAGGTGAATCTCTCAGTCCTGTTTCTTTTAGCTGCCTACAGCAACTGTGTTTGAGACATTTCCCCTGGGTTAACCAGGTGCACTCCAGGCTGCAGGGCTGGGAGATCTGCTAACATTACCCAAGCCATGTGGTGACGTTTACACCCTCAGTGCTGTGAATCAGGCTTAGAAGAAACACTATGGATCTAGGCCTCGCTACAGAGCAAACCAAACCGGAACAGAGCCAGAAACTGAGCATGGCACAAATGATTGGCCTTTGTTCCCACCGCAGCAGGGTTGGCTGCCACCTGAGCGTCCCTCGTGGCTAGCGGTCGCTCTGCAGCACTCTGACCCATTGTCTCCTTCATGGGGTCCCTTAACCAAGAAATTAAAACATATCCTGGGGTCCCACTTAGTCACTTTCACTGTCCCTCCATGCCCCAACCCCAGTTCAGTGTCTCTCTTCCTTTGTTGGGGGTCCCCAGCCCCCTTTCCCACAGCCAGGCACAGTTCAAAGTCCCTGCAGGAGCCAGTCCTGTTCCTTGCAGCTGCTGCTTCTAGTTCTCAGCTGCTACGTGTTCTCAGGTCTCGCCTTCCCGAGCATCCCTGCCCTTACTGCACCCACCTGCTGCTCTTCCTAGGGAATTTGCTGACTCAAGGGAGACTTTCCCTGTAATCAGGGCTGGCTGAGCCCCAGCTCAAGAGCAAGCCACCGTGTTACACCCTCTCCTCCATCATTAGGGGGGAAGGATGATTTTGTGGCGAATTCAGTGGCCTGGGAGCTGGGAGCCTAAGAGTTGCATCCTCTCTCTCTCTGCCTCAGTTTCTCCATCTAAGGAGGAACTATCCGCTGACTAGCTCACAGGAGTGTCATGGGCCTTCAGGTGCAAAGCGCCATGGACGTGTGAAGTATTGCTGCCGGGAGAGCTTTCCTCGTCCCGGGAAATCCTATTGGTTCCGATGAAAGGAGTGTGCGAGCTCTCAGTCCCTGCCCTGCAGAGAGGAGTGCCACCATTTGGCCTCATTCTCAGCGGGCACCCTCTCTCCCCTCCCCTCTTCTTTCGCATGGCTGCCGGGTGAGCAGTAGCAAGCATCGGGCAGCAAGGCGCCATCAGCGGGACCGGATGCCCGAGTGCAAAGACTGGAAGGACGTGTCCCCGCAGGATGCCGAGAACCCCATCGAGAGCATCGACACCTGGACAGAGTCTGTGGAAGGAAGAAATAAGGTGAGGTTGTTTCTCTGTATCCCCACGGCCTGAGCTCGTCATGCGGGCGCACTCTAACAGCATCAGGTTGTCTAGTGATCACAGAATAATGAGAAGCCATGCCCATGCGTCTGCCAAGAACTCAGCTGTGAGATAAAAGTACCAGCCCTGTCAATGACCAGGAGAGAGGGACTGAGAAACAGAGAGGTGCAGGCAGTATCGTCAAATGGCTGGGGTAGTTCCTGGCTGCCTGACATGCAGTTCCAGCTTGTCTCTGCCAAACCAAGCTGGAGAGAGAATGGTTTCCCTTGGCCTTGGACTGAGCCCCAGAGACAGGCCTCTCTCCCGCCTCACTCTGAGCCTCAAACTCCCCTCCCTTCAACCCCACACACGGACATTTCTTCTTAGAAGCAGAATGCCGATATAAAGGCGGGAACAAATTTGGGGGCAGACAGCCAAATACTGCTGACCAGTCACCAAGCCCCCCCAGAAAGAGGGAGTGGGGGCCAGGGCTGATGGGGAAACTTCTGAACATCCCAGGAAAATGCCTGCCTTCAGTGGTGCATTTCACTTGCTTATGTGGGCTGCGGAAAGAGCCAAGAACAAAGGTTGTGTAGAAATCCTGGCCTGAGTCCATTGCCGCTTTGTGAATGAAAATGTGTTTGTGCAGGAGGTGCCCCTGGGAGTCCAAGAAATTCCATTGGCTCTCGCAGCGCATTTCCTCTCTAGAAGGGACATCTTTCCCTCTTTCTGATGTGTGGCCCTATAAAAGCATGGCCAGCATTCAATAGCCGTTTCTTTCCATCCCCCGGTAGCCCTAAGTGTCAGTGATCTGTGCACTCCTTCATGACTAACTTCCTGTTCAAGGCTAGAGTGTTCGACACCAAACACACACACAGGGATGCAGGCTCGAGAACAAACAAATGGCTCCCAACTTCCTAAAGTCACTTCCTGTTTTCATACACACCTCCAAAGTCACTTCCTGTTCCAAGGCCCCAGCCAGGAATCCGTCACTGCGACTGAAAGGGCGGTGGACGGGAAGATGCTGCCTATGCATCTGCTCAGAGCAGTTCTGTGTCAGGGCTAGTGGCTGAGCGTCCACACCAGAAGCAGGAGCGTGAACTGGTGACAAACAGGTGTATCGGGAGATGGTCATGGAACTTGGAACCTCTTAGCACAGTTTTCATCTTATACCATCTAGGTCCTTCATTCCTCTGCTCTTCTCCTCCTCCTCCTCCTTTCCTTCTTTCCCCTTCTTCTTTCCTCCTCTATCCCTTGCATTCTTCACCTCTGTCCTGCCCACTCCCCAGCTAGTTAGATGTAACTTTAAATGTAAATATTCCAAAATTCTAAGTCAGACAGTGAAGGCCCACAGGAGTTACCAAAGCTCTGGGAGGAGAGAATTTTGCTGCTTGTGGTGGAAAGTTGTGTCCCCAAAAGTGTCTCCTACAATTCATTCTGCCCATCTCTTAGACCCCTAAGAGAGAGATGTTGTGAGGGACCCACCTCCCTTCTGAAACTCCTAACCCTGACTGATGGATTCACTCTTCATTCTTCAGGAAGGACTCTCAAGTCCAGGGTGGTCCACAGGTCACAGTTTGAGAACCTCCAGTCAGATTTTAGTTGTCAGGTCATAGGTGGTGGTGTAAAAATTGGCTAAAAAGGCCAATATGTGCAATGATGGGTTCAGCATAGGATAATTCAGTCTTTACAGAAAGACATATAAGAAATGCAAAAATCCCTACATTCATGCAAAATTATGGTCGCAGAGCAAAAAACACAAGATGTCAGAAAATGCAACACATAAGGTTCCAATAATGTTAACTCAGCCATGTTGCAGACATATAGTATTTTCTATGCCTGTTTATTCTGGTTAATTACCTATCTTAGTATATTATTATTTAGATCACAAAATGAATATTATAAAATGTACAGGACGCATAGTGTGGGCAAATTATTTTTGTTGTCAGAATATTAATTTTTGCATTTTCATCCTCATTTTAGACATTGCATCATAGTTTTTTGCATTTAATTATCTTGTTTTCAAATAAAGAATGGGGGGAAGGAAATTGCCCAGGCTTCATGCTGCAATGTCTTTTGAATGGGAAGCACTTCATAACACACAGCTTTGAAGTTCACACCTGAGGGAGGTGAATAGGGTGGAGGAAGAGTGAATTCCAACCTTTTGTGTTACTTGCTGTTGTCTTTCTGGAGACATTTCCCTGCCATTACAGGGGCCTCAGCCATTGGTGCACCTCTCTCCCTCCTATTCTCTGCCTGTGGCACGTAATAGTCTAATCTCCTGTGGGATGTAATATTTGAGTCTAATTTCAGTTGCTGGCTTAGTGTGTAGGTGCCGGGCAGTGTTGGTGGCCTGTGATGTACAGGAGATCAGCCAGATGATATGTTGGTCCCTTCTGGCCTTAAACTCTATGACTCTAAGTTTGAACTAACAGAACAGCAGCACATCTGCTTACTTTGCATTGGCTGTATCTTGGCAATGGGGAAAGGAAGAAGAATTTTAAATGAAAGCTTGGAATTTACAGAATGGAGAAAAAATTACAACAGGCTCTAAAATGGTGAGATGCACAACGTTTTCATACCCCTGATTTTCTCCTGATACTAACGAACCCTCTTCAGGAAAACACTTTAAGCATATTCTCAAGTCCCATTGTCTTCAGCGGGACTTTAAGCACATGCTTTCCTGCTTTCCTTTAGAGGGATGCTTTCCTGAATGAGGGCCAAAGTACAGTTCTGCTCTGAGACGCAGCCGTAACATGATGCTGAGGTGCATCATGTTCAGATGTGCTCAGTTTACAAATAAAAAGATTTTTTCTTCCCAACTGCAAGTCCTGCAGACTAAACCTGGGATCTGGGAATCAAGCAGAGCTCTTTCCTTCTCACTCTTCATCACCCGGAATAAAGGTTCAGCAGGCCACATTGGGCGCTCAGGGACACCTGCTTGTCCCATTGTGTCCATAGCCCTCTGTGGGCTTGCTTTCTATATGACTGATTGGAGTTTAGTGTCTGATGCACAAGAGAATCCTGCTCACTCTCTGCTAGCCACAGAGGCTTTGCAGTACTAACAGGAGTAGAAAGCAGCAAAAAGGTATTGCTGTCACAAGAGTCAACAGCAGTATGCTGCATAGGAAGGGGCACAATCACTGTTCAGGGTAGAACAGCACTTTAAGGTTTTTTGGGGGGAAGGAGGGAGGATTTTGCTGTTTGTGTTTTGCTGCCTGTCCCATTGTCGGCCTGAGAGACGTGAAGATCCTGTCTCTCCCCTCACCATCATTCATTCTGACATTCACTTCCTTTATCAGACCGTCAGCAAACTGGTGATCCAGGAAGCCAATGTTTCCGTCATGTACAAATGCGTTGCCTCCAACAAAGTGGGTAGAGATGAACGTCTGATCTACTTCTATGTGACCAGTGAGTACCACCAAATGCCAGGGAGGCCTGCCTGTCTCTCTTGGGTCCCTCCAATAGGCAGATCCCAAAGCCACTTAGGGCTTTATAGGTCAAAACCTCAAACTCCACCTGGAAACCCTGAGGCAGCCAGTGCAGAGCCCAGAGAACTGGTGCCATGTGCTCAGAATCAGAAATTAATCTCAGCAAGCCAGTTGCATTCTTCACTAGCTTCGGCTTCCACGTTAACTGGAGATGTAATTTCACATAAAGAGTCCTAAAGAAGGCTAATATCCAGCTGACAAAGGCACAGATCCTGGTAGCAAACTTAGCATTTAAAGTAAAATGTCATTGTCTTTTAGGCAGGCATAGATGGGGAGAATCCAGCTTGGTCACTGCTGCAGGGTTGTTTTTTTTAATTCAATACTGAAAAACAGTGCTCATGTCAGCATCTTCTGGGACTCTGTATGTTAGTCACAAATTGTGAATCCTCTCTCCTTACACTATCCTGCCTACCTTGGAGTGGAGAGTTCACAACCTGATTCTTTAATAATCGTAAAAATCAGAGCCTGCAACTCTCAGGTGTGTCTGATGCAACAGCACCCTCTAGTGCTCTGTAGGGTAACTTCACTCTTCCCGGTTTGCGTTCGGATCCTGAGACACTTGGCAGGAGCCTTGGGGAATCCTGAGGGTGCAGGGCAGAGATGGATTTGATCTAGTTGAGTTTTCAAAAGCTGGAGACTGACAGTATTGGCTAAAGCCAGGGATCACGCAGTGAAATGCTGTGTAAACTTCCTTTACGCAGTCCTGACCTGCAATACCCCCTGCTGTTACAGGCCCATGTCCTTGCTATGTAGAAGTTGGGAGCTGGACAGGATTTCATGGTGATTTTGTGCCTGAGGGCTGTGTGGGTTATATGCTGTTTGGGGGTGGAGCCTGCCTGCAAAGAGCCCAGCAAACTGTTGGTTTCTATCCAAATAATTAATAACAACACTGCGCGTGCACACAGCCAGTATTTGTGTATGCAGATATGCATTTGCATAGGCAAACTGGGTAATTGCCAATCTGTGTAATCTGTGTGTGCACTTGCCTAGCTTGTATGCACAAACGCCTGATTGCATGTGCAACTGGTGGGGTACAAACAAGCAGAAGCAGATTAGAACCCTGGGTTTTAATATCGGACCAGGGAAGTAACCACCAAAAGCTAAATTCAGACCCTGCAACCTTATTTCATTTGTGACCCAATCTTAATTTGAGCCTAGGCCTTCAGTGCACCACCTATGACTCCTCTTCGCTTTAGCATTTTCTTAGCAGCATCATGCAGGTTATCACTGTGCTTTGGGGAGGGATTTTTTTTTTATCCCTGTCTATATACAAGATGGACTCAGAGCGCTAAGCACAGATAGACGATTCCACCCAGTAAGGCAGTGATGCCCCACGGAGCCTTAAAATCTCAGTCATGCATCCGTTTCCTTCCCTTGCCTTCCTGGCAGCCATTCCGGATGGATTTGAGATTGAATCCCAGCCCTCAGAGGAGCCCATTGAGGGACAGGACCTGAGGCTGAGCTGCAATGCAGATAACTACACCTATGAGAACCTGCAGTGGTACCGTCTGAACCTCTCGAAGCTGCACCACGAGGAAGGCAACCCACTCGTTCTGGACTGCAAGAATGTCCACCACTACGCAACCAAGATGCAAGGGGAGCTGCGCTTCAAACCCGACTCCAACGACGCTGCCCTGCTGCTCACCATCCCAAACATCTCCCTGGGGGAGGAGGGAGACTATGTGTGCGAGGTGCAGAACCGAAAGACCAGAGAGAAACACTGCCACAAAAAATACATCTCTGTGCAGGGTGAGGAGCGTGGGAGCAGGCAGAATGACTCTGTGATGGTGGGCGTGATGCAGGGCAAGGAGCACACAAGGAAGCACCGGGATGGGGTGCACAGGGCCTGAGCAGCAAGGGGTGCTGGCTATGAGAGAGTTCTCAGCACTGCCTGTCTCAGCCTCACCCAGAAGGGGCTAGATACTCAAAATTTACAGTATATTAGGACCTGTAGAATTCTTTCCCCAGTACTGTATGGGCCGAGATGGTCTTCAAAGCAAACAATCTCCTGCTTGTCTTTAATCTCCTCTTTGTCTGGATGCTGCTGCTCCTTTAGCCCTCGAGGTCCCCAGACTGAAGCAGAACCTGACAGACATATGGGTGAACGTCAGCGACTCGATAGAGATGCGTTGTAAGGTGGATGGCGCTCACATTCCTGACATCAGCTGGTATAAAGACGAGAAGCTGGTGGAAGAGGTTTCAGGTACGGTTGGTTCAAGAGGGTGGAGTTGAGGTCAGAGAATCTTCTTCCAAAGGACAGCCAGGCAAACTAGATTTGAATCGTGGCGCTGGTTTAGAGACGGCTACTCGATAGTTGGGCTGGAATGTTTTTTAACCAGGTTCTGCCACAATTTGACTGTGTCCTCATTGGCCAGCCAGACCGCATTAGGACTGGCTCAGGCGCAGCTGCATTTATGCCATGCTTATGCACAGCTGGTAAGCTTTATTCAGAGACTTGTGCAGACAGGAGTTGCTGAACTATGACGAGGTGTAGCAAAGTTAGACTCTGTCCATATTCCATCTGAAACTGCAGGCCGCGTGGGTAACTAGATACTAGGGCAGGTAAATACCGGTGCTGCTAGGCGCCCCTGGCTTATTTTCCCTGAACAGCCTGGAGGTTTTGGTTTGAGAAGTACAGTTTAGTCATGTAATGAAGCCATGTTGCAGGTTACCGAGGGGGCTAGTCTGTGGCAAGGTTTAGCTGCACAGCTCTATGGTAAAAAAAAAAAACCAAAAAAAAAAACCCTTGTTCACACCACTCTAGGGAAACTCACAAGCGCCCTGCTAGCAACAGTAACGTTTGCCGGCATGTGTTCAGCCAGGGCGTGGAAGGGCCCAAGGGAGAGGGCACGCTCCAAACGGGATGGCTTCATAGATGGAGCTGTGCACATGTGAGGGCTCGATGAAACTGGAGCGTTCCCCGCTTTCCCTGCAACGGTTCCTTGTGCTCTGAGCCCTGCGTGTTCCTGTGGCTGCTTAGAACCACTTCCTTAGACAGGCCCCGAGGGGCTTTTTATAACCTAGTTGGAGGCCGTGTGTGGACGAGGAAAGAGGCCGTGTTCTGTGACGTGTTAGATAACGTCTTCTGTTAGACCAGATCCTGCACCTGCTGCAGACTGGGCAGGCCACGCTTAAACCCTTGTTAGCTAGTTGAGGGCACGTGCGGGAGCCTAGGCTAATCACCCTGACTGTTAAAAGGCTGCATTTTCTTTCAAGTCTGAATTTGTCTGGCATGAGAATCCCCTCCCTCCGGAGACTGCACCAGCTCACACTGATACCATTAGCCTCTGTACCTTTCAGGGATTGACCTGGCGGATTCGAACCAGAGGCTGAGCATCCAGAGGGTGAGAGAAGAGGATGCTGGGCTCTACCTGTGCAGCGTCTGCAACGCCAAGGGCTGCGTGAACTCCTCAGCCAGCGTCTCTGTGGAAGGTACCGCCAGCATCCCAAGCCCGGGGAACAATCCCCTCAGACTCTGGGAGTGCAGACAAAGCAGGAGGAGCAAGGCCCCTCTCTGCTTCTGTGTGCTCTGAGGCAGCCGATGCAGAGATGTGAGTGAAGGCCCCTCCATCTTGCTGGAGTGAAGGTGCCAGGACAAGGAGTCCAAGGGCAGCTCTAGGCCAACCTTGGATACCCTCAGGGCAACGTAGCCCTCCTCCGAGAGAGGGAACAGGGCTCTCACAACGGTCTCTTACTGTCCTGTGCTCAGCCCTGTGCGAGAGGGAAGGCACAGACGCACCTTCTCCAACACCTGCCTCACAGTACACTCCGGGGTGCATGATGAGAATGGGGCAGGCTGGACCAGGAGGTGGAGAATGAGCCTCTCTCTGACTCGGCAATTTCCCTTCCTGTTCTGCAGGCTCTGATGACCGGACCAACGTGGAGATCGTGATTCTCATTGGGACCGGGGTCATCGCTGTCTTCTTCTGGATCCTCCTCATCCTCATCTTCTGCAACATCAAAAGGGTACACCCCCTGCTTTTGCCCCCGCAGTGTGGCACCAGGGAGGGAGGGTGGAGAGCAGAGGGGAGATGGAGATGTGAGTTCACTGGGCTCTTGCTTCTCCGGGTGGGAGGTGTAGCTGCAAAGGTGATCCTCACAGCCACTGCAGTGTGTCCCTAGTCCTAGCATTGTTGGCAGGACAATCACTGAATGGTGCCCTGGACTGGCTCCCTTCCAAGTACAGGGCTCACAGCAGCCACAAAGAAGGAGGCAGAATGGTGCTTGGCATTGGAGAAGAGGACCCAGAACAAAGGGGGTGAGGGAAAATGGGGGGGAGCCCCAAATCCCCCATTCAGAATGATTAAACCTACTCTGTGGTGCCAGAAAACAAGGGGGTCAGGACAGAACCGGAGCTGTGTAAGTGTCTCCCCATTGGAACTGGTGCTGAACTGCCTAGTCACACCCCTTCTTTGCTGATTCCTGCAGCCTGCCCACGCTGACATCAAAACCGGTTACCTGTCCATCATCATGGACCCCGGAGAGGTTCCCCTGGAGGAGCAGTGCGAATACCTGCCCTATGACTCCAGCAAGTGGGAATTCCCACGGGAGCGACTCCGGCTAGGTGAGAGCTCTTTGCTGGCCACAGGACAGACAGAGCCTTGCTATGCGCTTACCGCCAGGCAGCTGCGAGCCTCTTGGCTGCGTCTGATGGTTGGGCTCCAGCTTTCTCGCTCTCTCCTTCTCTGTGTCCACTCCTTCCTTGGCTTCAGGACCACCGCCTTCTACCTTCAAATGTGTCCTGGCTCAGCTATGCTTGGCAGATTTCTTTGGCTCTCCTCGGCCACCATCCTGGGATCTACTGTGGATTTCTGGATTGTATTCCCTTGCTTTCTGTGGCCCTTGTTTTACTGGGATTCAGGAGTCACTCTTTTCTCGTGGCCAGGTCCCCAAATCCAGGCCCCTGTAGAACCCTGCTCTCTTTCTGTGAACAATGTGTGCTGTCCTCGCTCTGAGAGCTCCTGTATCTCAGTGTGAAAGCTTTCAGAGCTATGTAGCTCTCCCTGTGAGGCCCTGCTCCTGTCCACACTGGGTGATGAGTTAGGAGGAGGAGGAGCTTGGACAACTTGTATGAAATCGTTCCCCAGTGGCGGCTCTGGTAACACTTTGGAAGGCCACCACCAATGCTGCTGAGTCTCCCAGTGCTCCATCTTTCAGCTAGGGTCAGATAAAAGATATTACCTCACCCACCTTGTCCCTCTAGTATCCAGGGACCCATGTAGCTACAACAACACTGCATAGGGTCAGGAATGTAATTTTGCCATTACAGTCAGGATGCCTGGGTTCTAACCCCACTCTGTGACCTTTGGCTAGTCACTTGGGGCCAGATTTGCATCCCCAATTCACCCTGTGTATTATCTTACTGGACTAGTAGCCCCACTGATTTCAGTGTGGCTACTTGTGGATAAGGTGCTACCGTGCAGGAGCATGGGTATAAGAACCTGGCCCTTAATCTCTTTGTGTCTCCTTCTGTAAAATAGGTATAATAATACTAATGTACCAGCCGGGGGTGTGATTAAGAGCTGATTATTATTTGGGACCCAGGGAGGGAGTTTATTATCGCAGAGCTGTGTTACTATTCGTGTCCTGTCTGATGTGGTGGTTGCTTTATGAAAGACTTCCCCATCTGGAATTGATCACACTCCTTCACTCCATTCATCACCTCGATCCAGGGAAACCACAGAGCTCATAACTCTGCCACCCCATCGCTAGAGTCCATCTCCCACTCAGGAGTACCCCTCTGTTGGACATGGCTTGCAACTCAGAAGGGCTAACAGAAGAGCAGCCAATGCACTTGAAGCCTGGAGCTTCTGGCTTGTCCGGGGCATGCATCTCCTTTCAGCTGTCCTGAGGGAACATGCAGCTGCATGGGCAGAACTGTGCCAGCCTGAGGGCACATCAGAGCACCAGTCTAAAAACCAGCCCTAGGAATGCCTCCACCACCCTGAGACATGCGCGCATACACACACAACACCACTCCACTCCTTATGTAGCCTACAAAGGGTTACACGGAGCGCTGTGCATGAGAACGCCAAGGACTGGAATAATGACATCAGCCCTGGCCATTCTGCTCCAAGGTGTCATGCACACCTTTCCCACGCACTCCGCTCCAGGGCAACAAATGGCACCTCACCTCCGCAAGCTGTTTCCTTCCTCTGCTTTGTCAATGCTGGGTCTGTCTCAGTTCCCCCCCTTGTCCTTTCTCTCATTATAACCATCTGAGCAGGCAGCCACCTGGGAAGGGCGCACACGGCACTTCTTCCTCTTCCTTTGTCATTCCTTTTCTCCTTCTTGCGGTTTCCTGTTTTGTTTTTGTCCCATTCCCCAGGCCCCGCACCAGTCCTCCATGACACTCCCTTTTACCCTATGTTTCCCTCCTTGGCAGGTAAAGTCCTGGGCCATGGCGCTTTCGGGAAGGTGGTGGAAGCCTCTGCCTTTGGGATTAATAAGAGTAACAGCTGTGAAACTGTGGCAGTTAAAATGCTGAAAGGTACGAAGATGGGGAGGCAGGATGAATGGCTTTTGTGGACAGCAGGGGATGAGTCATCTGCCTGGGAACGTCCATCTGGTTAATATCTGTCTTTCACAGAAACATCTTGAGTGATTTAAACTAATCCCTTGTCATCACTAGAGCGCATACCTGTGCTCATGGCATTAAAGAGTCCAAGGGCCCGATCCAGCCCTTGGTGAGGTGAATGGGGGTTGGATTATGCCCTAAAGGAACAACCTTCCTTTTTAACGTTTAGCTCCATGGCCTTTGACCCTGTTTACCTCTGATAAGTGATGTCCTGTCCCCAGGCAGGTCCATTGGAAGGAGCATGGCAGAGCAGACAGGGGAAGGAAGGACAAAGGGCCAGGTTTTCAAAGGTATTTAGGTGCCTAACAGGATTTTCAGAAGTTCCCAGGAAGGTCAGGCACCTCACTCCCATTGGAATCAGCTCTGGTTCTGCCGCACCTGACCTGCTGAAGCACTTTTGAAAACCCCACCAGGCACCCATCTCATCTTTAGGCACCTACATACTTTTGAAAACCTGACCCTAATTGTGTAGAACTGTTTAAGGTCCCAAATTGGTAACATAGTCTCTAGATCACTGCATGTCTGACACAAAGTACAATAACATTGGGAATCAAAATATTTAAAAATCAGTTCTTTCATATCGCTGCCAAGGCTCAAGTTCAGGGTTCTGCTGGAGCTAACGCCAATATTAGACACCTAAGAGGCTGTGCATAGAGCAGGAAAACACTCCTTTCCTGCTTCATTTCAAGAGCTTGGGTGATATCAGTGACTCTTAAAGGAGAGATACAGAAGCCTGAACCCCACTCTCGGCTGGTCAGTGGAGGAGGAGCTGCTTTTCAAATCATTTGCTTTTCAAATGTGATTGTAATTCATGTTTAAGGGCCACATTCAGATCACAACTCTGTTGAAGTCAGGAGAGTTGAACCTGCCTTAGGGCCAGTTTCAGAGCTGGAGTAAGATTGCATGCTACAGATTGGAGATCTTAAACTTATGTGGCCATGTTTTCAAGCAGGCCTCTAACACGGCACCCTCCTGTTCACGTGTTGCCCATTTGGATTAAAAAAATCACTTTTGTTTGCACATATTGGTTACCAGGCATATATGCAACTTCCTGACATGTAAGCAAAAGAGGAAAGCACATAGAGAGGATTATTTGCATGTGGAAACCAAGTAACTAGAACTGTCAAATGATTAAAAAAATGTATCACGATTAATCACATGATTAATCATGCTGTTAAACAATAATAGAATACCATTTATTTAAATATTTTTGGATGTTTTCTACATTTTCAGATATATTGATTTCAATTACAACACAGACTACAAAGTGTACAGTGCTTACTTTATATTTATTTTTATTACAAATATTTGCACTGTAAAAAACAAAAGAAATATTATTATTCAATTCTCCTAATACAAGTACTGTCATGAAATCTCTTTGTCATTAAAGTTGAACGTACAAATGTAGAATTATGTACAAAAAAATGACTGCATTCAAAAATAAAACAGTGTAAAGCTTTAAAGCCTACAACTCTACTCAGTCCTACTTCAGCAAATCTCTCAGACAAACAAATTTGGTTACAATTTGTGGGAGATAATGCTGCCCACTTCTTGTTTATAATGTCACCTGAAAGCGAGAACAGGCATTCGCATGGCACTGTTGTAGCCGGCGTCGCAAGATACGTACGTGCCAGATGCGCTAAAGATTCATATGTCCCTTCATGCTTCAACCACCATTCCAGGAGACATTCATCCATGCTGATGAAAGGTTCTGATCGATAACAATCCAAAAAAGTGCGGGCGGACGCATGTTCATTTTCATTATCTGAGTCAGATGCCACCAGCAGAAGGTTGATTTTCTTTTTTGGTGGTTCGGGTTTTGTAGTTTCCACATCGGTGTGTTGTTCTTTTAAGACTTCTGAAAGCATGCTCCACACTTCGTCCCTCTCAGATTTTGGATGGCACTTCAGATTCTTAAACTTTAGGTCAAGTGCTGTAGCTATTTTTAGAAATCTCACATTGGTATCTTCTTTGCATTTTGTCAAATCTGCTGTGAAAGTGTTCTTTAAACAAACATATGCTGGGTCATCATCCGATATTGCTGTAACAGGAAATATATGGCAGAATGCAGGCAAAACAGAACAGGAGACATACAATTCTCCCCCAAGGAGTTCAGTCACACATTTAATTAATGCTTTTTTTTTAATGAGCATCATTAGCATAGAAGCATGTCCTCTGGAATGGTGGCCAAAGCATGAAGGGGCATACAAATGTTTAGCATATCTGACATGTAAATACCTTGCAACACCAGCTACAAAAGTGCCATGTGAATGCCTGTTCTTACTTTCAGGTGACATTGTAAATAAGAAGCAGTCAGCAGTATCTCCCATAAATGTAAACAAACTTTTTTGTCTTAAGTGACTGGCTGAACAAGAAGTAGGACTGAGTGGACTTGTAAGCTCTAAAGCTTTACATTGTTCTGTTTTTGAGTGCAATTATGTAACAAAAAAATCTACATTTGTAAGTTACACTTTCATGATAAAGAAGTTGCACTGCAGTACTTGTATGAGGTGAATTGAAAAATGCTATTTCTTTTGTTTATCATTTTTATAGTGCAAATATTTGTATTAAAAAATAATAATATAAAGTGAGCACTGAATACTTTGTATTCTGTGTTGTAACAGAAATCAATACATTTGAAAACATCCAAACATCCAAAAATATTAAATAAATTTCAATTGGTATTCTATTTAACAGTGCAAGTAATTGTGATTGATTAATTTTTTGCGTTAATTGCATGAGTTAACTGCGATTAATCGACAGCCCTACAAGTAACTGTTCATCTGAGTGCCCATTTGTGCATATGGATGCACATGTAAAATCTGTGGGAACAATTTCAGAAGCCTGTTTGAAAACGTGGCTGTTTGTGACTACATTTTTCCACAAGTTTTGCAGATCCCCTTTACGTGCTGTTGTTTTCTGACTTTGAGGCCTGGCAGATTTGGTTTAAGAAGGAGCTCCTTCCACACAAGTTAGGAAAATCTCCACAGTGAAGCAGCCAAAAATTGCAAATCCCAGAGGTGGTGAGATTATGATGGAGGAACGTAATAGAGAAAATGCTCACGATAAAGGAAGATACAAATTGTGAGTGAAATTGAGTCATGGAGCAATAACAAAATATCTCGCTGCCTAAATTACTACCAAGACACAATGCCTGATGCTGTTCATGTTCTCTGGGGAAAATGCTATGTAGAATGAGCTGTTCAAAGAGTACCTTTGGGTGTTTAGAATAGTAAATGGACTAGAAAATGAACTTCTGGGTTAAAATCAAGCTGGGGACTCTGAACCTGTACGTTCCTATCTTCAGTCAGGATCAGAAAACCCCAAATTCCTTTTGTTTCCCAGAAATGGGTTTGTGGCTCTTCACATCAGCTCAAGAAGTCAAATGGCCAAGTTACAAGTGTGTGTGTGTGTGTGTGTGTCTATGTCTGGGTCCATCTGCCTTTGTGTCTATAACCCTTGTGTGGTCATTTATCCCTGAATATAAACCACTTCCAACTACCTCTGGCCTAAGTGTGTCAGGCCCAACCTGTGTTCGCTTTTACTTCAGTGCTCTACATTAATAGTCCAACCCACCTCGCCTTCTAACAGTGATTCTGCAGGGCTGGGGTTATCACTTTATAAGCTAATATTCAAAAGTCCTAAAGCCATATCTACACTAGTGCCATAACCATGTTGACAAGAACTGTTTTAACTCAGTTATGGATCATGCTGCCACGGTTTGGAGGCTACTGGGGATAAAGCCTCAGTAAAAAGAAGGGAGGAGGAAGGGGCTGTAATTAAGGGGGAACCATCATTTGGTTTATTTGTTTCCAGAGGGAGCTACTGCAAGTGAGCACAAGGCACTGATGTCGGAGCTGAAGATCCTCATTCACATTGGAAACCACCTCAATGTCGTTAACCTGCTGGGCGCCTGCACCAAGCCCAATGGTAAATATCCAAGACCACCAAGGCAGCTGGCCGTGAAGTGAAAAGCTCTTTCACCTCCATGCTGGGCATCATTCCCTCTGCGATTTCCTCTGTTGTGTGTATGACTGTGTAGGTGTGTGTTAGTGTAAGGATGCAACTGTTTGTATTTATGTGTGTGCGATTGTGTATGTACTGAGCACAATGGGATTGCATGTTTGTGTAAATCAAGCCAGATTTTAGCCCCATGTCCTTAATTCTGCTCCAGGAACTCCTTTGTTTCTTCTCTTCCAGGGCCACTCATGGTTATTGTTGAGTTCTGTAAATACGGAAACCTCTCCAACTACCTGCGGACCAAACGGGAAGGATTCAGTCCTTACAGGGTATGTAGCCTCCTTCATCTTGTGTCATCTTTAAGGGCCGTTCCCATGATTAGTGAACGAAGAAGAATATCTCTGGCTTGGAATGCGCTTAACCCTGACAATAAGATACAAAGACATCATGTGCCTAGAAATGTGTCAGTTCCATGTAACAGTGTGTTTGACGTGTGAAAGCAGAGAGTAAATGTCTTTCTGTCCAATGGGAGGTTGGTGCTTCTAGGCCAGGATTGGGCTCCATTGGTGGACCAGAGTTCAGAAGCCTAGGATACAATAAATGGGTCAACTGAATTACTGCTGCTGTGGTTAGACAATGTGTCCCATGATTACCTTTTGGGCCTGGCCTGCTTCCCAGGAGAAATCACCCAGACTGCGCATCCAGGTCCGGTCCTTAGTAGAAGCAGTGAGAGCAGACAGAAGGAGTCGCTCTGGTACCAGCGACAGCGCAATCTTCAACAGGCTTCTGATGAACAAGAGCCAGACAGCACAGCCTATACAGGAAGGTAATGAGCCCCAGTTTTCACGAGCTGCTCCTCACTTCATCCTGTTAAACTACTGCCAAACTTAATTAACATTGAATAATTAGGGCATCTGACAATGTACAGTAGAGAACTCTGACTCAATTGTCTTGCATTAGTTGGAATCGTGATATTACGTGATCCTAGTTACATAAGCCAGTATGATGAAGATTAATACTGTCTATGGAGAACACTAGCAGTTTATAACAGATAATAATCCCTAGCTCTTACAAAGAGCTTTTCGTCTGGAGCCTCAAAAAGCTTCACAGAGGCAGGTAAGTATCACCTCATTTTACAGATGGAAAACCGAGACACAGACTGGTTAAATGCCTTGCCTTAGGGCACAGTGCAAGTTTTTGGCGGAGGTGGGGGTAGAACCCTTGTCTCCTAACTAGATGTTTTATTCAGTTTTCCAGATGGGTTGACTAAGTCACATGGAAGACTAGTGGGGCTACACAGTGAGTTTCTCTCCCCGTGTGCTGTAGGAGATGCATCTTCCTCTTTATGTGAAGACAGATAAAGGGAGATCCCTGAGGGGGGAGAGAGGGAACCTTCTTCCCCTCTGATGCTGAGGCGGACTATTAATTAATCTAATCACTTCGCTGTTGCCTTGTCGTTCCCCCCCATCCATCTCTTGTCTCTTGTAATAAACTTAGACTGTAAATTCTCTGGGTCCAGGACCAGCTTCTCACTCTGTATGTGTGTAGTATCTAGGGTAATGGGCCCTGATACCGTAGGTCCTTTAGTCTCTACCACAATATAAATAATAAATATTAATAGTGGTGAATATGGTTCATCTGGAAGCATCCTCTGCTTGCCTGGTTCTGCAATTGGCACAGACTCCGTAGGTCTGGGATTTCTCTGTGACTGTCCTAATTGGAGAGCATTAGCTGCAGGAATATTCTTCCTCAAACTTACACAGATGCCTTGATTGAATATTTTATCGCCTGCAATGGTCACAGGGAAACTCTACGGTGGATCTGGTACTTTTAGGAAACAGGCTCCATTAAACATCCCTGTAGTTTGCCTGGATGCTGACCTAGTCCAGCAGTTGTGGAGGTAGGCTGCGGGCGAGGGAGGGTAAATTCCACTAGCTAGATGAGATAACATTTTTTCTTTCTCTCTGGACAGTGGATGATTTGTGGCAAAGTCCCTTGACTATGGAAGACCTCATCTGCTATAGCTTCCAGGTGGCACGTGGAATGGAGTTCCTGGCATCCAGAAAGGTGAGTTTGCCTTACTATTTTACATCTGTCTGTCTATGAATGATCTTACATGGTGCCCACCATCATACTTACTGAATGCCTCATATGTAGGTGTGTGTATTATGTATACGTACACATATACTTAATCTCTGTGTCTCAGTTCCCCATCTGTAAAAAGGCAATGAGGTGGATATCAATTTATCCACCGAACACCCCTGGGAGGTAGGAACCTATTCTTAGTTCCCTTCTTACAGGTGGGGAACTGAAACACAGAGAGATTGAGCCAGTAGCTCTCAAGTAGGCTGAGGCAGAGGTACAAGTAGAACTCAGATCTCCTGAGTCCCAGTGCAGGCCCTTAGCCACAACACCAACCTTCCTTTTGATTTTTAACTTCAGCCTCTTTCAAAAGAAAAAAAAAAAGGTACCAGCTCCCATAAGAAAGCAAAACGTGACTCGTTTTGTTCTGTTTGTTTCCAGCACCCAACACTCTGTGAGGCAGTCATTTGTGTGGGTGTTATTTATTCTTTGGGAGCTAATGGGATTTGACCCCAGGTCTCCAGAGGTGGAAGGCTAGTGCACCGAAGTGCTGGGTTCCTATTTTAATTGCTACGAGAGAACTGAATGAGAGGCACTTCACTTTCCTTCTCTACCCTTTCTGATCCCCAACTAGTCCCGCTCTTTGTGATTTTGCCATTGTTTTTCCACTTAGTGTATCCACAGAGATCTGGCAGCTCGGAACATCTTGCTGTCAGAGAACAATGTGGTGAAGATCTGTGACTTTGGGCTGGCCCGAGACATCTACAAGGATCCTGACTATGTCAGAAAGGGCAGTGTGAGTATAGAATCTCAGCTAACTCACATCTGGATTAGGACTGGGACTGGAAGTATAAAAACCATCCTGTGGCTGGTGTATGCAGGGAAAGCCCAGGGAAACAGGAATGAGCGAGCGGTCTAACACCATCTGTGACAGGAGAACATTCAGAGTGTAACCCCTCGCTGGGTTTAACCAGGAATGTGATATTTACTTATCTGTGCATATACTGCTATAATCACTAATGAGCTCTAAACAGAGCATGGCAGATCTGTGTACATCTCTCTTCCTTTCCCAGACATCAATCCTTATCCCTCCTTCCCATCAGTCCATCCTTATCTCTCCTTTCTTAGCTTCTTAACTTTCCTTATTCCTCCTCTGTTCCCTGCCTGTTTATCCCTAACCCCCTTCTATATCTACCAGACCTCGATGTTTCCTACTTTTGACTGAAGAACTTCTTGACTGCACATTTACATCTTCATCTGTCTATAAAATTGGCCAGGGAAGAGCAGTTGCAGGATGCCTAGTTTTGCTTTCCTGTTGGTATCCATAGCCTTGTTCCAGGCTGTGATGGTGACTGAATTCCAACAGCATGCTTCTGACCCACAGGCTCGCCTTCCTCTGAAGTGGATGGCTCCAGAAAGCATCTTTGACAAGGTCTACACTACCCAGAGTGATGTCTGGTCCTTTGGAGTCCTCCTCTGGGAGATATTTTCACTAGGTAAGTGGTAGTGGTCATGATGATGATGTCACCATGCCTTGCTGTGCAGGAAGAATGTTCTCTTCTGCAGTATGTCTGAGGGAGAAGTGGGAAGAAAATGACACCTCTTCCCAATGTGGGGCATTCTGGTGATCACTTCCTCCCAGTGCAAGATAAAGGTGGTAGGTGGGACTAGTCTGGAGACAGCCTCCTCCTAATGTGAGGGTTTCTGGCTCAGAAGGAAGATCCACTTTATGAATGGGAATGGAACAGAATAGTGACTGCATCCCTCAGTTTGGTTTGAGAGGAAAGGTAGAATGAGGAGAAAGTTTGGTTGTTGTCCTGTGGACTTCATTTTCCAACCCCCGGACCATCTTTGGATTTTTCTCCTAGGTGCCTCACCCTACCCTGGAGTGCAGATCAATGAGGAGTTCTGCCAGAGACTGAAAGATGGTACCAGGATGAGAGCTCCAGAATACGCAACTGCAGAAATGTGAGTTGGAGATTTCAGACCTGAACCCCCGACAAGGAAATACTATAGAAAACACAAGAAAACATGGGGCCAAGGAGGCCAGGGGAAAGTCCCCCAGGCAGGATGGATAGCCTCTCTCTTTCAACCAGTGTGTGGTGGGCAGGCCCAACCACTCTTTAGCCTCCTACCAAGTCTCCAGGAAGGAGCCTGAAACAAGTAAAAATAATCACAAGAACTAGAGGGATGTCTCAGAGCTTTTTAAAATAATTCAACTTTAAACTTCCTTCTGTACAGGGTAACCAAACTGGGATGTTGCTGTAGGAGGCCAGGTGGTGACATGGGGGATCACATTCCCCTCCATCACAGGGGTGTCACAGTAGTCCTTGTGTACAATTGGGAGTTGCACCTTGAACAAGAAGGATGAACTTGATGAACAGTGCGCGTTGTTTCCTCTTGGCAGTTATCGTATAATGCTGAGCTGCTGGCATGGGGACCCCAAGGAGAGACCAACTTTCTCAGACCTGGTGGAGATCCTGGGGGACCTTCTTCAGGAAAATGTCCAGCAGGTGAGGTTCTCATGCACTGTCATAATCCAACACCAAACTGGACTGGGCCAGTTTTCTTCAAACAGCTCATTCTTCCTTTCATTGCTGGCCATCCCGCTGTCCAGCTATGCCCACATCTGACTCTGTATGTGTTTGTGCATGTGTGTGCAGGCACAGGGGTCAGAGCCTACATTGGTGCAAATCAGCATAGCACCATTGGAGATACAATATATATGTTGGCTGGTATAAATTAGTGTAAGTTTCACTTTGTAAAATATATACTTCACAATATCAAACATATCACTATTGTCTAGCTATTGGACAGATCTTTTTCATTATTTCTTGGTTGCCTTTTTAGTATTTTTTATCCTTATCTGTAAATTATGACTTTTTCATTTTTAAACTGATTCAAACTCCTAGCAGACTCCTGCCTCTGGCAGGCACAATTAACAAACACCAGGAATTCTTGAAACTCTCCGGATCTGAGTTTTGTGGACATTTGAATGAAATAGTTATTCTTTTACACAAACACATGCAAACAGTGCCATACAGATTTACCTTAACGTATTACTAACTGTTACTACACAGTAGCTTATCAGCACTTTTATCTGGCATGGGCATGCCACTGTGGTTTTAACTTCTCTTTTGCACACTAGAAGATAGCTGGATGCTTAAATATGACTAACCTTCTCAATTATAAACAAAAATTAACCATTTTATATATACAGACATGTCTTGTCTGCAGCTGTGTGCCTTTGGAACGCTGACATTTCGTTGGTACATCACATAACAGGTGTGTGACGTGCAACACACTGCAGGTGCTGCTCAGTAGTTGATAAGAGAAGTACTATACCAAGGCAGCGCCTGATGTAGTGTTTATTCTGTATTGTACATACAGGACAGCCCAAAGGCAGTTAAGTGGCTAACAGAGAGCCTAGGGATGGAGGTCAGCAGCACAAGTACCATACATACCTGTTATAAACACCTCAAGAAGAGGAAAGCCTAAGGAACTATATGCATTATCAAACTATGGATTTAGAGTTATTTTCTTTCCCTATTCCCCCCATACATACGCATCAGCACACACTGTACACACCTGTATGCACAAAGACGCTTAACTCACTGTACTCAAAGGACATGGAAATCTCCAGGGGGTTGTTGTGTTCCAGAAAAGCAGAAGACCTAAAATGGGACTAGAGAGACAGGGTGTGTGAAGTAATCATGGGAAGGAATATTTCCATTTTATGCAGTGTAATTGTAGTGTGTTGGTCCCAGAATGTTAGAGAAACAAAGTGGGTGTGGTAATATCTTTTATTGGACCAACTTCTGTTCTTTTGAGTTTACACAGAGCTTGTCTCTCTCACCAACAGAAGTTGGTCCCATATAATATATTACGTCATCCACCTTGTCTTTCTAATATCCTGGGACCAACACTGCATACAATGGGAAAACTGCATACAAGAACACTGCATACAATGGGAACACTCCCTCCCATTACTGAGGGTGTCTATGTACAAAGTTCTCTCCTGTTTGCAGAATCCTCTTCTCTCTCTAAGCACGTTCGCTTTCCTTCCCTTCAGGAGGGGAAGGATTACATCCCACTGAATGACTCTCAGAGCTCCGAAGATGACGGGTTCTCCCAAGTGCCTTCCTCTGCCCAGCAGAACTCTGATGAAGAGGAATTTGACATGAGGCTACGCTGCCACAGCTTAGCAGCGAGGTGAGTCCCTGCTGTCCTCTGGGAAACACTGTGAGAGGAAAAGAGAGAGCCAAGCAGGGATCCAGACTTCTAAGGATGCCCTTTGGAAGTGCTAAGATCACAGTAGTGCTAGGCTGGGAGGTCACATTCTAGGCAGATCCGACTCCAACACTTAAAGATGTTGCATCTGGGTTTTGTTCATGTTCTCTTCGGTGACTGGGGAGAGACCTTGATGTCTGAGCATACGACCTGCCTCCTCCACCCACCTCCAGCTACACTAACAGGGCAGTCACACTTCCAAGACCATGGTT
Source organism: Mauremys mutica (assembly GCF_020497125.1). Lineage (NCBI taxonomy): Eukaryota > Metazoa > Chordata > Testudines > Geoemydidae > Mauremys > Mauremys mutica. Next base: position 104,020,308 of record NC_059079.1, on the reverse strand, counting down.
ATAGATTTCAGGGTCCTGTGCATTAGCAAGGGAAGAGACCTGTTAGTCTGTCCAGTCTCTCTCTCTTCCAATGCAGGTTGATCCTAGCGGTGCTTTATCTTGTCCCTTTCTAAATGATGCAAGTGACAGGCCTGCGCCTCTTTCTTTGGGAGGCCGTTCCACAGTCTAATGTTGGGACATGAGGACATCTGCGTGTTGAGGCTTTCATCATGTGTAACTGTTCAGTGTAACTGGCTCTGTCCCTCTCACCTTGTCCCCTACAGCGATACATCAGCAGCTACCCCTGCTGCTAAGCACTGTAACCCTACCCCTGCTCAGGTGAACAGCTCCTCTGTTTGGGTAGGTGGGAACCTTTGGTGGACTGGGGCTAGATTGGAAAGTCTGCCTTGCTGCCCCTCTCACTGAAGTGTGTTTTCTGCTGCAGGAGGGACAGGGAAGACAATATTCCACTCTACGAGTGTAAGAACGGGAGGATACCTCACAGCATCGGAGTCTTGAGGTGTATGAATCCCTCCAGCCCCCTTAAATGCCCCATTGTGGTTGCCTGCTCCCTAGAGTAAGCCCTGTATTGAGAGGGTAGCATAGGGCAAGTCACCTGTTGTGGAGCACCGATCCAGATATTGGCTTACTCAGTTTATTGTGTGCTGTATACTTCTCTTGCAGATACTATAACTGTGTGTCATTCCCCGGTTGTTTGACTGGAGGAAATCAGATAAGGTGTCCATCCAGAATAAAGACATTTGAAGAGTTTCCCATGACACACACAATGTATAAAACACACCCGGTGAGTACAGTCTGGGTGGAGACGGGCAGGGAGGGATGAGGGGATTGTTTGTTTTCTGGCCCATTTACTGGTGATGGAGGAAGGGCGGTTCTCTATCTGTCCATCCCAATACTATCTCATCCCGTCCCATGCACACTCATCTATCTGTCATGTAAGGATTTTCTATAGCACCGATCACTGTATGAGCTGAGTGTTGAACAAGTAAATTAGATCTGCCAGCGAGGTCCAGAGAGGATTCAACTCTTCACCCTTTCCAGGTTTGTAAGAACAAGGCCAGTAGGTCAAGCACACTGTAATCCACGACAGGACCAGTCATATGCTAATAACCTCGTGCCAGACTTTAACAATCCCTGGTCTGCATTGTATAACACCTGGGAATGCTCCCCAGGCAGCCACACGCACACTCTGCATTTGCACATGCCATTTTTAGGAGGCTACATTTCAAAAGTGAGCCCCATTGAAACTATGGCACTCGCAGATAAAATTGTCCCACGATCCCCTCAGGGCTACCTTCTCACCCTTCCCAGCTACCTCCTGTATTTGATTTAATGAAGGATTGAGTCTGAGCTTGATGAGCAAATGGATCACTTAACAGGGATGGTACTCATAATGCATGTTGCTTCCTTGTTTCCTCCCAGGACAATCAAACGGACAGTGGGATGGTCCTGGCATCAGAGGAATTTGAGAGGATAGAAAACAGACACAGAAAAGAAGGTGGATTCAGGTACCTCCTTAACTCACTCCCGTGGACCACTCTTGTTGTCCACAGCCCTGCTTGCTGTGAGGCACCCTGAGGCAAAATGCACTGAGATCACTGAAGTATCTGCAGTTGCCTACTCATAGAATCTGCTACTGGAGGCAGCATTCCTAGAGCTCTCTGCAATAAAGGGCTTGATTGGTCTTACGGCTTTTGCATGGTGAAGTTGGGCTGAGTCATCTGAGTGAAACGTATAAACGTTAACAAGTGGTAAAATACCTCAGCAAATCGACCTGTGAAAGCTGTTGTTAAATAAAAACAACCCCTTGTCGACAGCCCAAAACACATTCCATAAGGCAAAGGAGTAATGGCTCTGGTGAGATAACAAGGCACACGGAAGTACTTGTCCACTTCTCCTTCAGGCACCTCCACGCTTTTTTCCCACACCACCCACTGCACCTGGGAAAATCTCCCTGGCAAATTTCATAAAGCCACCACGTCTATTAAAATCCTTCCTTACATCTTTCCTCTGTCATAATGCCTACAAATCATTGCCCAGTCGCATTAGTTAGGCAGGTGGTAAGTTGAAATTTCTGCTGACCTCTGTTCATGTTGTTACCCTATTCTCCTGCACTCCGCCACCTGGTTTGTTCTGCCACCTGTTGCATCCTGTCTGACACCTAGACTTGAACCTGCCTGGGGCAGGATCTGTCTTCATTGTTACTTGTCTTTAGAGTGCCTGACACAATGGGGTCCTGAAACTTGATTGGGGTTCCCAGCTGCAAGCCTAAAACAATATAATAATAATCATGCAGCTGCAAAAGGCTACTTTGCAGCAGAGCCAGTAGGGAACTGGATGCAGGAATGTGTGTGGTGGGCGTGGGTCTCCCTGCTTGGCAATACACACTGAGGAGAAGGGGGAGGAGGAGGCAGGTCAGGGAGTGGGACCCGGGGATCCTCCTCTGAACATAAAGGCCCCACAAAGACTAGTTCAGTCATTGAGTTGAAGTAGCTTCCCTAGAGCAGCCTGTGTGGGAAGATTCTAACACATGCACACCTGCCCAGTCTCAGGCCCGGGGCCTGCGTGTGCTGCATATCAGTGTGGTGGGTGCCCCGGATGTTAGAGTGCTGGGTGTCAGAGCGCTGGCTGTTAGCTTATTGGCTGATTGTTAGCATGCAGGGTGTCCCCCTGAATGCCTGCCTTGCCTCCATGCTTTACCTGCTCTTTAATGCTGGGAAGCCTCTCTGAGAGGTGATGGGTTTCTCCAGTACTGCTCTGAACTGATTCTCTGCATCTCTCTTTGCTAACAGCAGTAAAGGGCCCAGTCAAAATGCAGAGTTGGCAGTGGAACAGTCGGACCTGAGAGGCAGGTGTCGACCGTTGTATCAGTCCCAGGTCGGAGGCCAGACTTTTTACAACAGTGAATATGGGGAACTGTCAGAACACTCAGAGGATGGCAGTTACACCCCACCCGGAGAGGGGGCCAGTCCCTCCGCTGTCCATGCGTCCTTCTTCTCAGAGCAGTATTAACAGGAACAGGCTGCGGAGACACCATGCCAAGACACCACCTTCCACCCTTCATGCTGCATTGCCACTGCCATATGGAGCTTCCCCTCCAACCCAGAACAAACCACAGCAGGAAATCCCCACAAAACAGATGGAGAAAGGGAGTGAGAACATCTCGGAATTACAGACTGACTCAGGATGCAGCTTCTGATCCACTCAGGCACGGGAGAGAGCACGTCACTGATTGGGATGTTTTGTTTTATTTGTACGGGTGAGATGGACTAATTCCACTGGTTAGTGTGCATCTGTGCTGAGTGCTGCAACCGCCTCTCCACATCCAACCTCTATTCAGATAGGCTTCCACTCAATAAGCCCCATTTCAGGTCAGATATAAATAGATCTGACTAAGTCAAGGTTCTTCCTGATGTGCAGCCTCAATTTTTTTTCCTTGGATTGTTTTTTTTCTACTCTCTTAGTCTTCATGACTTCAGCCACTGAGGAGAGGGACAGAACCAAAAGGAAGACTTACGAAGTGGTACCAGCAACAAGAGCAGGACATTTCCAAGCGGTGGATGGGAGGATCCCAGTAGATTCAGATATTCCCCGTAAACATACCAATGTATGTGTAACCCACTAGGCACAAAAGCACTCCCAGCCCCTCAAAACCACTTCATCCAGTCCCACCAATATTCCTTTGTGATTGATCCCCAGGCATTTAGCATCCCTAGCAATGGAGACCTGCCTTTATATCTAATCAGATGGAATATTTTTTGCTATTTTAAGCAACAAGCCCTGAAACGGTTATCAGCTAATAGCTAAAGTCACCCCAGTGAGATAGAGAAATATCCACTGTTTTTGTAGACCCTGTGAAAAAGTCATTTTTATACACTCTGTGCTGGCAGCAGGTAACTAACCATCCCTCTCCTCAGAGCCCTGCTACAGGTTGTTGCTCCAATTAAAAAGTAAACAAAACAAAGTCATATTAATTTCAGCTGGATTCTAAACACAACATTTTTATTTGCAATGAGCTGTAAGGGTTTTACAAACAATGGAGAATACAAAGCTCAAAGATAAGGTCCCTTTAATTGCATCACTTTGTTTGCTGGCATCACTGCAGTGGAAGAGAGAACCCTGCATTGTGGGTCTGGTAAGTGCTATTAACTTGGATAGACTATTTTGGCTTCATATACATTTGCATCCACTTTCAGCAGCCAGTGAGCCATTGCCCCAGCAGGATCTGCAAAGGGGAGACCACGCCTCAGACAGACTCCTCTTCAGCATCTATCACAGCACTTTGCCAGAGTCTCCAGCATAGTGAACCTGTCTTTCATTCCAATGGGCTTTCTTAGCTGCGGGATCAAGAAGTATTGGTTTCTACAGAAGCAGCTTCAGTGGCTTTTTTATGTGAAATCACATGAGCTCAGAAGCTGTGGGGACTCTCTGTGCAGATCATCTGAACACATTTCTGTTCTGATTCTCTGCCATTCCCCACCTGCTTTTCCTCTCCCTGCCACAGAGTATCTTCACAAAAGCATCAGAGGAATCTTTGTGAAGAGGCTCATTTGAGCAGCTTGTGAGTTTCCTTTTAGCATCTCATCCCACACACCTTTCAGAGGCAGAAGCTCCCTATATCTTTGGCGTCTCAGCACCAGAGGAATTCTGCTTGCAGGCCAGGCTTCTATGTATAGAACTAAGGGTTTTGTTTTGACTTTATTATTATTATTTTTTTTGTATCAGATATATTTTTCCAGATTCTATTTTTCCCCCATAAGAGGGTTTTGTGCATTTACAAAGTTAGCACTACCGTTGTCTGTACCTTTCCCACATTGAGTGGTATGTCGTGGCTGCACTCAATATCTTGTCTGTTTGATTACAATTCTCTGCACAAGTATGGGGCTGTGAGTTTACTTGAGGAATGGGAATGTAGGTGGTTTTGTTTTTAAAATTACATATAGACATCTGCAAGGCACAAAATCAGTCCACCAAAATATTGTTCTTCCCCTTTGTGTCAGTGGAATTATAGTATGATGTGCATATCAGAGAGCTGGAGGAGATTCCCCAAAACTCAGACCTCCCTGTGCCTGCTAATCCCACTGCACCCCGTGGGAATTCACCCCACAGTTGTCAGCTGCTAGAGTAGCTTTAAGTTGTGGTCATGACTCAAGTAAGGAACTCTACTGATGGAGGCTGCTAGGAGAGACACTGAATCAGTTCATCCTCTAGGTGCCTAGGCCATGCCCTATACTGTCACCCATTTTTCAGCTGCAGCAGCCCCTTAGCTCTGGGGAGGTTGATTCTATGCCAGGCTCACTGTGGCAGAAGCTAGCATAAACCCAGGCTGAATTTAGCCCACTCTCTTGATGCAGCCTTTAGACCCAGCCTTTTTTGTCCTTACTATACACATCACACCTGCTAGTCTTCAATGGGGGAGGGATAGCTCAGTGGTTTGAGCATTGGCCTGCTAAACCCAGGCTTGTGAGTTCAATCCTTGAAGGGGCCATTTGGGAATTGGTCCTGCTTTAAGCAGAGGGTTGGACTAGATGATCTCCTGAGGTCCCTTCTAACCCTAATAATCTATCCATTTGGGAATTGGTCCTGCTTTAAGCAGAGGGTTGGACTAGATGATCTCCTGAGGTCCCTTCTAACCCTAATAATCTATGATGTTCCATAGAAAAGAGTTCACCTGGAAATACACTTCAGCTGCAAAAAAGTCCTAAAAAATATTTACCAATAAAACAACGAATAAAACACCACTCTACAAAGGACCAAAAGGCCTTCTCAATCCAATGGTTGAAAATGTACCAGCAAACCCCACATTTAACAGGGTCCCAGCACAGTTTCCCAGAGCAGTGTGTCTAGGGCTTTTTGAAATAGCCTGGTTATCATCACAAGTAATGAGTCACACTGCTGTCTGTGCTTCTGTATTCAGAATACAGAGTGGATGGGCATTCCATATACGTGTGCACAAGCATCAGTCTATGGAAAAGTTATTGCACTAAAATCCATTGTTTAAAGGCAGCCTGGGTGAGTCCATCTGCAGGTCAAGGGCAAGGAGCTAGCATGACATTTTATTTTTAATGTTGCAATCGTACTTCAGCAGAGATTTGCTTTGCTTCCTATATTTTGTATCCTATTTTAGGGTGGAGGGGCAGGAGGGGTTGGGGAATCAAATCCTATTATATTTGCAACAACATTAATACATGCATAACATACACATAATATGAGTAAAACTGTCTACTCTGCAGACACTCCCTCTGATGTAGTATCAATGTAATGTGTGACCATGCACAGTTGTATAGACACTTGTATTTTCAGGCATTTAAAAGCACACTATCAAGATTAAAATGATAGTGGAAAAAGTTGACATTCTTTCCTATGTTATTGCCACCATTCATGATTATTAAAATTGACAGTTTTAAAAATCAATGTTTTCATCATTTCTGCCATTTTTTTACATTCTGCAACGTAGGTTGAGCAATGAAATGAGGTTGATCTGTTTCATTTTTGGTTCTGATGCACTAGCCCCATGCTGCAATGTTTGAACTTCCACAATTCCAGTAGACAATTTCAACTTTTAAAACCCCTGGTTTAATTTCTGTACCTATTAGGTTTAGCAGCACCCTCACTCTTTTTATTTTTAATTGAACCTAATTTTTGAGGCTAAGAGATTTGTTGTTATGCCATAAAAAATGACCAATATACTTACTGCTGGTTTCATTTTCTTTACCACTCATTAGTTATTACAGATCATTGCTCTCTCATGAAAATAAAGTGTTTGACACAGAGCACTGGCATGTATTCTCCACTTGCTCGTATGTATGCACATCCCCAGTCAAAACCATTGTCATACATGTGAATCAAGTCATGCTTCCTTTACATGCCAGTATTTTAAGCTGGTACCAGTTGTTGCCACAGCAGCATTGAACGTTTTGGTGAAGTGGCCTTTGATGCAAGTAGGATAGTAAGGGTTGCATGTGAATGGATAAGTGTGTTTGAGTGTAAATGTAAGTGGATGTATGTGTTTGTGTGTGTGTGTGTGTGTGTGTGTGTGTGTGTGTGTGTGTGTTACACAGGAGTGTTTGTGGGTTTTTTTAATCACTTTATGTGAGTCCTGTCTCTGACAGTTCACAGTTATATATCAAAACAGTTAGAACACTGATTTTTCCCCCCTCCTCCTATAGTACTTGTTAAACTTTGTCATTAAGAGTTTTGTTGTAATATCTAAATGTGAAATTAAATAAAGTCATAACTTTCACCTGCTTTCTGTCATTTCTGAAGTTACATGGCTTTGGCAGCTAAAGAGATGCTGGTCCTTGCTAAGTCGCAATGACTGTGCTCTTCACACAAAACTCAAGCTTGAATCCAAACCTTGTTTGAAATCTAACTCAGATCAATTAACATGTTTTGGTTTTATTATTTCACGTTGTGTCTCTTTGCATTTCCTCCTTTCAGGCAGGAAACAGCTGTTCTTGTGGCATTTCCAGGATGAAAGTTAGTCTTTTCTCATGAGATCCTTGGATAAAGCCGGATACACTTTGGATAAGTATGTTTATCTGAACCAATGACCTGAAAACTAAGAGCTTCACTCAGCAAGACCCTTAAAATACTGACCAGATACCTTGGGGTTTCATTAATGTTTTATTGTCTAGCCAAAGTCTACCCAAATGGGACACACTTTCTAATTTAGCGACAAAGAATCCTGTGGCACCTTATAGACTAACAGAAGTATTGGAGCATGAGCTTTCGTGGGTGAATACCCACTTCTGTTAGTCTATAAGGTGCCACAGGATTCTTTGTCGCTTTTTACAGATCTAGACTAGCACAGCTTCCCCTCTGATACTTGACACTTTCTAATTTACCCTCATTAATGTTGCTGCACCTCCGATGGCTGTCTCTTGCACATGGTATCCAGCTAATTTTATAGCATTTCTCAAACTGTGGGTCGGGACCTCAAAGTGAGTTGCAACCCCATTTTAATAGGGTCATCAGAGCTGGCATTGGACTTGCTGGGGATCGGACCAAAGCCTGAGCCCCAGCACCAGGGGCCGAAGCAGGGCTCAGGCTATGGATTCAGCCTTGGGCGGCAGGGCTCTGGTTACAGACCTCCCATCAGGCTTCGGCTTTGGCCCCCCCACCCTGGGGCTGTAGGGCTTGGGTGGGCTCAAGCTTCAGTCCCCCTTCCTGGGGTCATGTAGTAATTTTTGTTGTCAGAAGGGGACTGCGGTGCAATGAAGTTCGAGAACCGCTGAGCCAGTGGCACTGGAACCGGGGGTGCCAGAGCCCTCCCACTTTTTGAAAGTGGGTTGGCCCGGCCTGTCTACTTTTCACTGGGGTGGACCCTGCCCCTTCCCCACCTCCAGGGCCGGCTTTTGGCCTATTCCACCAATTCCCCCGAATCGGGCCCCTCGCCTAAGAGGGCCCCGCTCCCCGTGAGAATCCCTTCCCTGGCTAGAGGCACCTTTTTAATATTTACTCACCCAGCGGCAATCTGGGTCTCCAGCGGCACTTCGGTGGCGGGTCCTTCGCTCGCTCCGGGTCTTCGGTGGCACTTCAGTGGCGGGTTCTTCAGTGCCACCGAAGACACGGAGCGAGTGAAGGACGTGCCGCTGAAGACTCGGAGCACCGCCCAGTGAGTACAAGCCCCACGTGTTTTTTTACATGTGTGGTTTTTTAAATTTTTTTTAAGTCATCCCTGCCGGGGCCCCATCAAAACTGTTCAAATTGGGCCCCGCACTTCCTAAAGCCGGCCCTGCCCACCTCCTTGCCCCACCCCTCAGCCAGGTCAGTGTGGAGACCAGCCGGGGAGCCTGAGCAGCTGTGAGGAGCCGTGGTGCAGTCCCTCCACCTGCCCTGGTCAGGGAGCCTGAGCAGCCCCCAGCCAGTGTCCCTGCCCCCCAGGCCCTCTGCCCAGGGCAGGTGGAGGGTCTGCACTGTAGCTACCCACAGCTGCCTGCCCAGCTCGTATCGTAGCCAGGCTGTGGCTCTGAGGCACGCACACACACACACACACACACACACACACACACACATACCCCGGTTGGGGAGAGCCATGGAGGCAGCTGCGGGGAGCCTGGGTCCCTCCACCTGCCTTGAGCAGGGGATCTGGGGGGGGGGGGAGGGAGGCAGGGAGCTGCTTTTGGCCCCACCACGAGCGGGAAAGGGGTGTGCTCTCCCCAACCCTGCTCTGGCTTACGGCTTGGCTGGGGTTGGGGCCTCGGGGCGGGGGGGGGAAGCACCACTTTTGGGAAGGCTCCGGCACCCTTGCACTGAGCTAGAAGGATGTACGAATGGCCTCCTCAAAATATGGTGATGCTCTGAGATTGGCTGGCAAAAGTCAAAGTGAGCCCCAAAGCATCCTGTCAGAAACACCCTACTATAGATGACCTTTCCTGACCTCATGATCAAGAGGCTCAAGACCCCTCCAGATCCATTTTTGCTCCCTGTGAATCCCATCCACTGTCATCCCCCTTTCCGCTGTGCGCCGCTGCCTGTTGTCTGAGCTCCACTTAGCTGCCCTCAGAAGTAGGTGAGAATTTTTTTCTTCTCCAATACTCCCCTAGGTGGTGCTGTCGCTCTAACCGTGTCTTCTACAGGATGGGAAATGGCTCAGGGGCAGGTGAGGCACTGCACTGCAGGTTGGAAGCCAGTTTTGTGGAGGGATGCACAGGAGACAGAGAAAGCAAGGGGAGGAGGTGGAGGAAACTTTTGACAAAGAACATTTGTACCATAAAAAGTAAAGACCAAGATGGAATTTAGGCCTCTTGTGCTTGGGTAGAGGAAGGATGCGCTTTTACAGACATTTTCAGCAGCTCTTTCACTGGGGAAATTTGTGCAGTTAAGAAAAAATATGAACGTTTCCTGAAAATACACAAACTTTAATGCCAGCCAAACCCTGGCAGCCTCCTCTGTTTAACCACAACAGGGTGAGCTTGCGAAATCTCTGAATCTCTGGAAAAAAACAGGCCCTCAGGGTACATCTACACTGCAAAAAAATAATAATAATAAACGTGTGGCATGAAGTCTGACAGTCTGGCTCTGGCTTGCACTGTAGGGCTAAAAACAACAATGTAGACATTCGAAATCAGGCTGGAGCCCGGGCTCTGAGACCCCACCCCTTTCAGTCTGAGCCAGAATGTCGACACTGCAGTTTTTAGTCCCACAAACCAAGCCCCGTGAGCCTGAGTCAGCTGACCCAGACCAGCCATGGCCATGCTGCAGGTCTTTTACTGCAGCGTAGACAAACCCTCAGATGCTGGACAGCAGATAAAGATGTTGTGACAGCCCCAGTCCAGCAAAACTCTCTGCTGCCCTTCAAGTAGCTGCATCTCCTGGGGGGTGAGAGGGAAAGTACACTCACCAGTGCTGACTCTCCAGGCATAGAAGGGGTACAATTCACAACCGCCATGCCTCTTGGGTTTAATGCTTTGTTGCAGCTGTGCTATCCTTGGCACAAAAACAGGGTGTAAGAGAATAAATATGGCTTTAAACTACCTTTCCCCATTTCTCAGGTTGGCCAGGGGCCTGCTCAGTTCCCTTTGTAATCAGAGCCTTCAGACTGCTCTACTTTACATTTGACTACCTACAGCCATAAGGCCATGCCCCATTTTTCCTAAGCAGGCCCTCAACACTTGTGGCTGCACGGGGGTGTGACAGAGAGGCATTATGCCAGCTGTATGCTACCTAGAGATTTGCCCTACCTAGGGAAATTCTCCAGTGGCCAGGTCCGCTGGAGTGGTGTAAAAGGGTTGAAACACAAGAGAAAAGGTGGTCCCTTGTGCTGTCATTTACACCTTTGCAAAGTGAGCTACCATTCTGATTTGGTGGTGCTGTACACCTACTTTGCACAGGTGCTACTGATGCTATAAGATGCAAGGTGAAGGTGCTCAAGAATGAGGCCCATAATATGCAGCAGACATGGAAGAAGTGATGGAATGTAGCACCCACAAGGAGATTCATGAATTGGGAAGTACTAAATGGGAAAAAAGGTAACACATGGAAAAGGCAGAAATTCTCAAGTGAAATTTAGAGGCAGTCTAATCAAGTGTGGTTAGAACAGGGGACTGGGAGTTAGGATGCCCGTGTTCTATTCCCAGCTCTAATACTTGCTGTGTGACCCTGGTCGGCTTATGTCCCAGTGACCTGGTTTACCTAGCTGTAAAATAGAGATCGTTCTTATTTCATCCCCAGGAGAGTTGTGAGAAATAATTGATGCTTATGAAGTACTTTGAGATCTTTGGAAGAATGGAAGCATAGTAATAACAATTAATACTTGTACCCTCAAAGGGCTGGATCAGACATTAACCAAATAATCCTCACAACATCCCTGTGAGGTTGCTATTATTATCCCCCATTTACAGCTGAGGAAACTGAAATACAGAAGGGAAGGGAATGTCCCAGCATCACACATCAAGACCCAGGGTGAGAAATCAGCATTCCCTGAGGTCCATCACTGCACACACACCTCCAGACCATGCTCTCTATAGAAATGCAAAAAGCTGCTATTACATGCTTTACCCCTATTCATCCTTGCCTTGCAGCTCCTTCTGGTTGGCACAAAGGTGCTACAGAGCAGGTGTCAGGGACCACCTAGAAATGCCTCCAGCACAGCCAATTCTACCAGCACCATGCTGCCTTCACAACAGCCTTTGGGCTAAGGGGCATTCTGGGGCAAGGATGGACTGGAGGAAGCAGACTGGGGGCAGGAGTGTGTGGTGGGGGATTTTTACACCCCAAGAATTCTGTGCCCCTACAAAGCCGAATAGGGATCATTGAAGCAGGGACACAAATTAGCACAGCCTGGCAAGCTGCCCTAACTTGCACTGCCACAAGTGCCACTTGCACTTGCACTGCCCGGAGCTGCCACTGAACAGGGAAGGAGTAAATTGCCTCTCCTCCGTCCTGGGGCTGGTGCCTGCACCAGTGCCAAGATGAATCCAGCTGTTTACGAGGGCTGCTCTGTGAAAAGCGGTATTTCAACAGTAAAAGTGCTAGCTCTGAGTTTGCTTTAAACACCACAGAGCTGCTGGCCCATAAAATTAAACTGCCATCTGTATTCCAAGCATGATGAGACAGGGTTCTGGAACATTACCTATGAAGGCATTATTGAAATATAAGCATTTGTCATTACCGTTGCCTTGTGGTCCCTCCCCCTTGTATACAGGATGAAAGGTTTTGTAAAATGCTTAGAGGCCATTAGTGAAATCATTGTGGTTCTTCACCCAGCATTTCCCAAGCAGGAGAGGGGGAAAATATATGATGCGAAAGCAGAACATTCCACTGCTGCTTCAAAGACATTTCCTGCATTGTATTGACATTTCTATAGAGCTTTTCATAAGCAGCATCTCAGAGGATTTTACAGCTCCACAAGTTACATGCCTTTAGTGGGCCTCGTGGGCCAGTTTCTGCTCTCAGAGGCACACATCTGATTCCCACTACCTTTGTTGGAAATTACACGGACGTTTCCAAGGACCGAATTTAACCACTTGGTTACAGGTAAAAGAAAATACAGAACGTTCTTTCTCCTTGCTAGCTCACATGCATCTGTGACCAGGTGCATCACAACAGGATAAGCTGCAACTGTTATAGAGTGGAGCAGTTTAACCACAATATTTAAGGTTAATCACTACCCTTATCTTGAGGCCTTCCACAGCTGTTGGTAAAGTCATCAGGGAGTGCATATCTCAAAAGAACATCAGCACAATTATTTGCTCAGGAATTCAGAAAGTATTCTCAACAAAGGCCCTGTGAAGGCTGAAATACTGGATTACTAATTTTCCTTCCCATAAATAAGTTTCAGATACTTTGCCTATGTAAGACCTGGAAGGGTTTTTTTGGTGTTTTATTTTTGATTATTCCTGTGGCCATGCACAGACCCAGATCCTTGGAACTTCTATGATGTTATTTAACTGAAGAAATCTAATTATTCAAACCATGATATTACAGAATTCATAGGATTAACATTTTTTCATTTTACTACAGAAAACAAAGGCCAACTCATGCAGCAATGGCCAAATGTCCTGGCCAAATTCCAAATCAGGTTGTTATCCCGTAGTCCATACCTACTTAAATTCTCTCTTTAGTTTCAATTGGCTACATTATTTTTTACTTTCCCACATAACCCCTCCTTCCTCCCATGCATACAACACACATTTTTCCATTATAGACATGTGCTTTTAATCATGCTCACTGATCTGCTTGGTACTCAAGAGAACTCTGGATCTTAGAGGTAAAAAAGCTAAAAGAATAATGGAGACCCTCTAGGCACAGTATTTGTCCTTGTCTAAATCCCTGAATCAGAAAACTGAGTTAGTGAGCCAAGTATTTCTTCAATATAATAACTGTAAAGTATCTAAAATGGCCCAACCATTGTATTTAGGGCTCTTAATAGTCTATTGAATTCTAGTTTATGTCCTAGAGGCACTGACAGGGCTTCGGAGGAAGAATGGCAGCAGTTGTGTTTTGCAAATTCTTTTGTTAAGAAAATTGAGCCTGTCAAAGATCAGATGCCGTTTCAGATCAAAGTCTTGAGAGTCCAACCTGAGGGCATTGTTATGTCCTTCTGATTTTCCTTTCAGTACATTTAAGGCAGAGGTGGCAGTCTTGGAGACAGAGGGGCCATGTCCTGCTCATACATATCACACTATGAATCCTGACTGACTCTGGTGATTCACTGAAGTAACTGAGAGCAGAATCTGATCCTGTTGTCCAGAGACCATCCTCATGTGGTCCCAACCAGAAGAGACCTATCTCTCTAGGGGCGAAGGGCAGCTCTCTCCCCAAATCTACTCTTTCCCAGGCCCACTGACAAAGAGACCCATTGCACCTCCCTCCCTTAGGCCTTGCTCAGCTTTGTCATCCCTGCTCCCCTGGGGCAGCCAAATCTGTGGGTTCAGCCCCACCAGAAGGTGCAGCTCCCAGCACTTCCCAGCTGGGAAGGAGCCACTGCAACCCCTCAAAGGAAGTAGCTAGGATCCTAGTAGGAAGCACCCTTTCTCCCCAGCTCCTCCACTCCCTCTCCCTTGAGTGTGGGGTGCAGCAGACTGCTGCTAGCTCCACCCCTTTCCCTGACTAGCCCCGCCCCACCTGCAGGCACCTCCCCTCAGTGTAATAGCCATCCCCTTTCTAGGTAGCCTCGCCCCAGGGTGGGTGTGACTGCCTGAAGAACCGCCCCCTCCCCGTGTTAGCCACGCCCCCAAGCGGGTGTGACTCCTCAGAGCCCCGCCTCCCCCTCATGGCGATGGGCGGAGGTGGGGCCTAGCGCGCCTGCGCAGCAGGCGGGGAAGTAGGAGCTGGCTGTTGTCGGGCTCGGTGCGCCGAGCGCGGGCTCGGGGATTGCCTGAGAAGCGGGGGGCGGGTCAGCGCCTCCTGGAGCCCCGGCCCGGGGAGGGAGCTGCGGGGACGGGGACGGGCCCGGAGCCGGACATGGCGCGGTAGCCGTCAGCGGGAGCGGCCGGGCAGCCCCCGCGGCACCGAGCGGATCCCCGCCCGCGGGGGGTGGGGGAGGCTGCGAGCCTGAGGGGGCTCCTGAAGCGAGGGGGAGGGGCTGCGAGCTCCCGACGGAGTCCGAAGCGCGCGGGGAGGAGGGGGGGCGGGCGCCCCTGGCCGGTGCCGGCTGCGCGCCCAGCCCGGTGACCCGCAGCGGGGGCAGGCGGCTGGGGGCGCTGGCTGCCGCCCGCTCTCGGTAGCAGCGCGGGCACAGAGCGGGACTCCCCGCCCGCGGGAGGAGGGGGGAGCTGCTTCGAGCCGCGCCAGCCCTGCGCTGACCCCCGAGGCCGGGCTGTGGCGGGCTGCGCAGGAGCCGCCCGCGCCTGTGAGTCCAGTTTCGGGGGGGTTCCTCGGTAGCTCCCTGGGGCTCCCTGCAGGGCCGCTGGCCCCTGGATGGGCTGCCTGGGGCCCGAGGGCTTCCCTGCCGCCTCCCGAGCTGTGAGTCCGCGGCCCCTTCCTGCCTGCGGGGGGATAAACACGCGCGCTGGGCGGTAGGAGGCGCCTTGGCCTGTGGAGACGCTTCACGTCTGTGCTCGTTCGACTTCAGCTGAAGATGATGCTCGCGGAGTGGACTTCCCAGTATTGGAAGCGTCTCTCTTCCTTGCCCGTCTTGCTCCTGGTTCACTGTTGTGTCTTGCTGGCTAGCGCGGATAATACCAGCCAGGCGTATTACACAGCCCTCATCAATGTGACTGTATTGAACCCCGACCGAGTCAGCCCTACCTTACTGAGGATCGATCGTGGACGCTACGGGCAGGATTCCCCCAAAGTGGAGGTCAAAGGCCTGCTTCTGGCCCCAGTGCCTATCAACGGAGGTAAATATCGTTGACCACCTCTTTCCCTTTATTGTGAATGGAGGGGCTGTGCCTTGAAAGTGTCCCAGATCTTTGTATGGGTTTTGGATGGTATGCTTGATTATTGAGTAAGATGATGTTGGGTAGCGCACACAAAATAAACACACAGCTACGAACAAAATAAACTTGGCCGGATGCTGTCTTGTGCTGTGGTGACTAGTAGACGATCTAATCTGATCTCAGAGTAAATCATTCACTTGCTATCTGGTAACTGCTCTGTCAACAAGATATCTCTGTGTGTCAGGCTGGCAGATTTTCATTGTTATCTCTGGCAAAGAAGAGGAGGGAGGACTTTCCCTTGCTAGAATATTCATAATCTGTTTCTGAGTGTGCTAATACTGAGCAATTGTACAGGGGTTCAGCAAGTGTTAGTCATGTCGAGACTCATGCATTCTTTCTGAATTAATGGCAGTGTTTAGATATTAGGTATTTTTGATACATTACTTTGTTTAATGCACTATCCCCAATGTTAAAATTGCTAAATTGTCTCTTCTCAGAACTTCCATACTAGATATTTATCAGGAGAATTTTATGTGTCTAACTGCATGAAACTACTTGATTGCGTAGTCACTTATACGCTTAACCCTTATTTCTATGTATTTGCAGTTACAGGATGGTTGAAGTCACTAAACTTGCATCCTGGTGTGTCTCAGACACCCACAGTATGCTTGCATCTGATACAAGCAGTACACCATATATGTGGCTCTGTAATTACGCCTTACCCAGATTTCATCTCTTATTAATGTGTGCACTATTTTTGTAACTAGTATGATATTAGCATTTTAAATAAAATGTGAATGTAATAGCTTTAACTTTTTTGTTGGTTGCATTCTGATAAATAAAATGTGAGCTTCTTAGAATATTAACCTATTCATGTTGTTCTTTTAATGATACTCATTTTGTCAGGGCTGGAATTAAAGCCATTAACTAGGAGTACTTAAGCAAGTCAAAATAGTAAAAATTTTAAATGGTATTTCTTGAATTAAATGATGTATCACGTGGTTTGCAGGCCTGCTACCTTTCTTGGATAATGGGCTTACTTGATGGATCGAATCTGGCTCCTAGCATGTTTTCTGGATGCTGTACTTCTGCAGAGAGAGAGAGGGGAATATAAAATAAATTAATCTTCTACTGCTTGTAATGTAAACCCAGAAACTAACATCTAGTATTTTGGGGGAGGGGGGCAAAGTGTACATTTTTTAAATAATTGAAAACATCTTTTGAATTGTCATAATTACCTGTCTCAAATCCTAACATCACAATATTATGTTTTGATGTTGAAGGCCACTTATAGGGTTTGCCTTGACTAGGCTAAAATATGAGTGGATTTTTTGTCTTTGTTTTTTGGAATGTGGTAATATGTTTTAAAAGTCTAGTGTAGTGTCAAAGCAAGTTGTATTTTAGCCCATGCTAGCTGGTCTAGTTGAAGCCCTGAGCTTCACTAGAGTTTTTAGAAGTGTTACTTAGACCATGCTAGAATAACACATTCTGAAAAACACTTTTTTTTTATCATAGTCAAAATAAAACCATAGAATGATTGTTCCCAAAGGGCACTTGGGAGGGATGGATTTTGAATTCAAATAAAGGCCCTCCAGTGGTGGTTGACCTCTTTTTTTGAGTCTCTGTTCTCTCCCACTTTCCCCTCCTTCCTCACCCCCCGAAAACTTGACATGAAATTAAGATGCTGTCTTGGTGAAGTGGAAGGAGATGCAAAACAATGTCTTATAGATGGTATTGTATCTCTTTAACATATATTGTTTTTAGTATATGAAAGAGTCTAGCATCTGGATTTCCTTTACCGCAAAGTGCTGCATCTTTTATCAATAAAAATTATTGATGAAACAGTCCTTAATTCTATTTTAGCAGTCTTTTCCATTCTATTCTGATAGTCATCTCCAAATAGTTAATGAAAGTATTTGTCAAAGAATGATGGTATTTTCACTGGAATAACAAGAGAAAAGCTAAATAAAATCTTAGCAAGTCCATAAACAGCCTTAAAAGTATAACATGACAAATAATTTCAGCTAGGCAGCATGGTGAATCATGAAATTGCAGACCTGAATTATTGCGGTTTTGACATGCTGTAATAATTAATGTTTGATATGTCATCACTTGCTGAACAAGTTCAGTTCTGTCCTTCAGCTTGTCAAGAGAAATCTATAAAGGTAGACCCAACTGTCTTCCACTCTTCCTTTAATCTCTTTTATGAAGTGCTTTATACTCCTCTGTTAAAACCTTGCATATTTTGCTTTATTTGTGCAAAGACAATTTTCCCACAGGTAAAAATAATAGTATCGCACAATTCATTTAGTGTAGAGAAGATTGAAATATTTATTTCACAAGCTATAACTAACATACTTGTTTGCACACTTATAAATAGTCTTAAGGGTTTTTTTGTTGGTTGTATTGCTGTATTTGATAAGTGAGCCTTAATGCCTAACTGCTAATAGCAGTTGCCCTAATACCTTTATCATTGTCTGTTTAACTTGCTGTAAGAGTTTTAGAAGATAACTCTTAAACCAGAATAACTAGTGCAGTCCTTTGCTGAACTAGGACTGTACATCGACTCTTTACCTGCCACTTAGGCTGAGCAGAAAAGACCTTGTATTTGTGATATTATATATGCAGATTTACTGATAGTGAAGTTAGGGCTTGGTAGCAGCCCACTCAATCACTGTCTTGCATGGAATTTTCATGAACCTGGGTGCTCAGCATAATGACTTTGCTTATGCATATACTGAGAGC
Source organism: Mauremys mutica (assembly GCF_020497125.1). Taxonomy (NCBI): domain Eukaryota; kingdom Metazoa; phylum Chordata; order Testudines; family Geoemydidae; genus Mauremys; species Mauremys mutica. The sequence goes on along the minus strand of NC_059079.1, from coordinate 104,002,237 downwards.
ATCCATGTGTTGAGGACCTGAAATGCCCCTCTTTGTGTGCAAATGTTACTTCAGTGCACTGTAGTCTCTTGTTCATTGCATATAGAGAAGTAAATTACTTTACGTAAGTAAGTAAGTTAATGCCACATAGTGGCATTAGGACCAATCCTGAAGATATTTAACTGCCATAATGGGACTCCTCCTGGTACTAGGTAATTTTCATGACTTGGCTCTTTGTTTACTCAATATTTTTATATGCTATTAAAACAATTTTTTAAGATGCTGTAGTTCCCTGCAATTGTGTGGTGGTTTTCCCAGACATTAAAGATGTGATTGCATCATGCTGCAATTTTTTTTATACTTCTGCATTTTTCCCTTCTCTTCTGTCCACATATGTAGCTGAAATATTTCCGGTTTAATACTCTGTCCTGTTAGTATGCACATTAAGACAATTTGATTTCCCTATGCCTTACTAAAACTTGTGTGAGTTTGATATCTGGTTTCAAAAGCTGTATTCCACCCAAAGAAACTGTACTTGATTAGATGGTAATTTGCAAAAGTGATTCTGTGAACATAAATTGCTAGTGTAACTTGAATGATATGGCTATGTCACAGTTATCCCTAAAATGGAAATACAGCATAAATATATGTACACCTTTTGTAAGTATGATAATACAAAGGCTGAATAGCTCATCTGTTCTTGTGTTCTCCACTTACATATGTTTTGGGTCCTTTTCTCATTACTCCAAAAACTATAGTTGTTTTTTTAATTACTCAAAACCAAGTACTTAATTTTTATCCTGAGAATATGTAATTTCTAAATATAGAGATGATCATAAAATAAGTACTAATGGGGAAACCACAGATTACTTTGACATCAGTACTGAATAATTATGATGAAAGAATTTTTTTTATAGGTCTGTTACTAGCTTCTCTAGGACTATAGGTACAGTTGGTATTTACCATTTTAAAGATTATTCTGTCACTTTAAATGAGCAAAATTAACTCCTTATTTCAATATCGGTTAGACTCTGACAATGTAGTTTTCTAATAGATCTTTTTGTAATGATCCCAGTGATCATTACTGTGTTTAGAGTGGATTCTTATTGCTTGCTCTAACTTTGAAATTTTCTCTGGAAGATGTTTTTTTTTTATAAAGGAACTAAGTATTTTATGGAGTATATTTTTTTCAAAGTGAAAAATCTTGGGAATTGGGAACTTGTAGTGGTCAATATTAACCCATGATCACTTGTGTATGTGTACAATCCAGGGATTTAAAACAGACATAAAATAAACCAAGGAAACTAAACCATAGGAATTTGGCTGTTGTAACTTGTTTTTCCCAGAGATGCTTAGCATCAATGGTTAGAAATGGTGTACTCCCATCCTGCAATTTCCTTGGCTTAATATGTGAACACCTTGAAACCTCTTGTTTTTCAGCCATTTTCTGTTGGAGGCAGACGGGTGAGACTTATCTGAATACTTGTTCCTTCTTTGTGTGAAAAAGAAACTATTGAGCAAAATAAGGATGTCCTTTTCTAGGGGTTGAATATGCTATTTTTGCAAATCCCAGTCAACCACATACTGTTGCATAGTACTGTTTTATTATTTTTTATTATGACAGCACCTATGGAGCCTGTTTGGGCTCTGCTATACTAGGAGTTTACAAATAAAACACAATGCCTGCCCTAGATTGTTCACAATCTTGAGATTTAGACAATATGTGACTGGTGACTAAACCAACTAACTGGAGCAGGGAGAGCATTGTGAGGAAAGGGTTGTGGCAGAGATGGGTGTGGATGCATATAGCCTAAATCATGTCAGACAATAGGGATTAGGAGATATAGCTAGACTAAAACTGTACTGGGGTTTACAGTTGTAATTAAAGTTTTCTGTTGAGCCACCAAGAAAAAAAAACAGATTAATTCTCATTTCGAAGTGCTTCTCCTAATCAATTTAGTTAAATCCAAAACACTGCCTTTTGTAGCTAAAATGCTCTTTTATGTAAACTCTGATAGTTTTTTTAAAACTGTTGACTAGGTCAGATTTTGTACAAGCACTGCTTTTTAAAAGACTATCACACACATGACAAAACCGATACTGCCTCTTTTAAAATAGGAGGAAGTAAGGTGACTGCTGCTTTTCTGCCATTAATTCTTCCAGCTGGAGTTCTATCCTCTCAATTCTAATGTATAAGTCTTATTATATTTTTGCTGCACAAACCTGCATGTTTGAATGTTACCTAAGTTAGACAACTTTTGGAAGAGCTGCCAGGCATTGATGGCCCTGTGGCACAGCTTGTTTTGAACTTGCTCATGTTAACAAATCCATATTTCTGTAGCCCTGCAAATAGCAGGTATCCGTGGATATCCACTTCCAGGGATGAGGATATCTGTGGACCATTTATGAGGAACCAGCATGGATACAGGTACAAATTTTGTATCCACGCAGGGCTGTGACGGTAAGAGTAGGTGAGCAGCTGTGAGGAACCATGGCGCGGATCCTCCACCTGCCCTGGGCGGAGTGCCTGACGGGCAGGGACAGGAGCCAGGGGTTGCTCGAGTCCTCCACCCAGGGCAGGTGGAGGGTCCGCCATGGCTCCCCTCAGCTGCCTGCCGACTCCTACTGTAGCTGGGCTGCGGCTCTGAGCCACCCCCTTCCCGAGCCAGGTCAGGGAAAGCCGCGCTAGGAGCTGTGGGGAACCCGAGTATCTCCACCTGCCCTGGGTGAGCGGGCTAAGGGACAGGGAGGCTGGGGGCAGGGGCCGTGGGCTGCTCGGGCACCCTGCTCAGGGCAAGTGGAGGGTCCGCCGCGGCTCCCCACAGCTGCCAGCACATCTCTCCCCGACCGGCTTCAGAGGCGGGGGGTGCCTCGGAGTCTCAATCCAGCCCCCAGTGCCCTGCAAATCCACGAATATCCGCATCCGCAGATAATTTCTGCGGATTAGATGCGGATACACATTTGTGTATCCACACAGGACTCTACATATTTCTTCAAAGCAGATCCTTTTTCTTCTAGGTTGTTCAGTTTCTACAGCTTTCATAAAAGTTCTTGCATTCCTAGTAGCAGCCCTCAGATAGCAAAAGAGCCCTATCTCTCCCTTCCTGGACAACTTGTTAATGAGGGTCCCATTTACAGACAAAGCAACAATGGATACCCAGCATGCAACCTGGTTTCTGGAGGATTATGTCTTCATGTTGCATCTAAAGAGACAAATATTGATTGTGATTAAAAATTGAGACACCACCTACAGTATAAGGTATTAGTGTCATAGGAGAGGTGAGGTAAGTTAAGGGCACTCACATGAGAAGTGAAACTACAATGCATTGGTGACCTTCCAGAAAACACCATCCTAGCCACCATGGATGTAGAGGCTCTCTACACAAACATCCCACACACTGATGGAATACAAGCTGTCAGGAACAGTATCCCTGATGATGCCACAGCACAACTGGTTGCTGAGCTCTGTGCCTTTATCCTCACACACAACTATTTCAAATTTGATGACAATATATATCTCCAGATCAGTGGCACTGCTATGGGCACCCACATGGCCCCACAATATGCCAATATTTTTATGGCCGACCTGGAACAACGCTTCCTCAGCTCCCGTCCACTCACACCCCTTCTCTACCTACGCTACATTGATGACATCTTCATCATCTGGACCCATGGGAAGGAGACTCTGGAAAAATTCCACCACGATTTCAACAGCTTCCACCCCTCCATCAACCTCAGCCTGGACCAATCTACACGGGAGGTCCACTTCCTAGACACCACGGTGCTAATAAGTGATGGTCACATTAACACCACCCTATACCGAAAACCTACCGACCGCTATGCCTACCTTCATGCCTCCAGCTTCCATCCCGGACACAAGCACTGAGGTACAACCGTATCTGCTCTAACCCCGCAGACAGAGACCAACACCTAGAAAATCTCCACCAAGCATTCTCAAAACTACAGTACCCGCACGAGGAAATAAGGAAACGGATCAACAGAGCCAGACGTGTACCCAGAAGTCTCCTACTGCAAGACAAACCCAAGAAAGAAACCAACAGGACTCCACTGGCCATCACATACAGTCCCCAGCTAAAGCCCCTCCAACGCATCATCAGGGATCTACAACCCATCCTGGACAATGATCCCACACTTTCACAGGCCTTGGGTGGCAGGCCAGTCCTCGCCCACAGACAACCTGCCAACCTGAAGCATATTCTCACCAGTAACTGCACACCGCACCATAGTAACTCTAGCTCAGGAACCAATCCATGCAACAAACCTCGATGCCAACTCTGCCCACATATCTACACCAGCAACACCATCACAGGACCTAACCAGATCAGTCACACCATCACCGGTTCATTCACCTGCACATCCACCAATGTAATATATGCCATCATATGCCAGCAATGCCCTTCTGCTATGTACATCGGCCAAACTGGACAGTCTCTAAGGAAAAGGATAAATGGACACAAATCAGATATTAGGAATGGCAATATACAAAAACCTGTAGGAGAACACTTCAACCTCCCTGGCCACACAATAGCAGATCTTAAGGTGGCCATCCTCCAGCAAAAAAACTTCAGGACCAGACTTCAAAGAGAAACTGCTGAGCTTCAGTTCATTTGCAAATTTGACACCATCAGTTTAGGATTAAACAAAGACTGTGAATGGCTTGCCAACTACAGAACCAGTTTCTCCTCCCTTGGTTTTCACACCTCAACTGCTAGAACAGGGCCTCATCCTCCCTGATTGATCTAACCTCGTTATCTCTAGCTTGCTTCTTGCTTGCTTATATTTACCTGCCCTTGGAAATTTCCACTCTTGCATCCGACGAAGTGGGCATTCACCCACGAAAGCTCATGCTGCAAAACATCTGTTAGTCTATAAGGTGCCACTGGATTCTTTGCTGCTTTCACATGAGAAGTCTACAACTTCAGAGACCTCAGTCTCTGTCTCTCAAGAATGTCATGCATAGATATGCCAGTAAGGGCCTGAGTCCCCATGAGGCTTCTTCAAAGGTTCTGTCTTTTCCATACACTCTGCTGTCTTGTTTAGTAATGAATCTCTCTTCCCCCCCCCCCCCGAAACTGGCTACCATGTTCATCTTCTGGTGATTGAAGGACAGACTTATAAAAGGATTCCTTGTACGTGAGGCAGATGGAGCAGTCATAATGACCAGTGCCAATCTAGGAGAGTGGAGTACTTACTGAAGAGCAAAGATCAGAGACCTGATCCCAGGAAGAGAAGAGGCACAATATAACTGGCTAGAGGTCAGGGCCATCCAGTATGGGTTCACAGCATAGATTCCTTCTGTGCATTTTCCATAGTCTTGTAATGACAGACCACATCTCTGCCATGGCCTATGTAGACAAAATGAAGTATAACCACATCTTCATCTTTCCAGAAAGACGCAACTGTTGGTGTCTTGGGCAGAGCAAACCTGTTACCAGTATGCACCATACATAATAAGGGAAAGCTGAATACCACCACAGTGAGGCTTGGCACTAGGAAGAAAAACAAAGACCCATAACACCAAGGCAATGGACCTGTTAGCCTTTTCTTGCAACCACACAGTGTCTAGCTTTTCAGGAGGAGGGTTCATGAACTTGGCCAGCAGCCACTCCTCAAATAGTTAAGGGATTGGAAGGAAAACACACTTATACCTCTTCTAGGACCACTACTTGTTGAGGAGAACTATTCAACATGGCAAGTAGGTCTACCCGTATTTCTACTACAAAGGGACCTGCCTGTTGTCACAAGGGCCAATCTTGCACCAAGAGCTAGATAGGCTTGAACTAGCTGCCTGATATGAGAAGAATTGACTGTAAGAGGATAATCTGATATGGTCACTATGTGTTTGGTCTCAAGGAAGACATCCAATATGACTTATTTCATTATGTGGTCAAGCACTGGTTTAGGGATCTGTGATACTCTGTACCCCAAAGCAACACCCTGGCACCTCCATATTCACCACTGTCAATATAATTGATATATTTTGTACAAAGTATGCCTTGTGAGGTATCATTTTAATTTTTGATCTGTTTAATATTAATATCCTGTTGGATTGTATGTGCTATCATTGTTTGTGAAGTTATGAAGTTTGCTATGTGTGTGTTACTAAAATATGTTGTGACGTTGGAAACACCCACAACCAGCCTTTCAGGTACAGAAATGGTGCAGCCAGACACTGATAATGGCCCATTAAGGGGAATAATTCACACGAGGACTAACCCAGGAACTGTATACAATGGAGACCTCTCAGAGAAAGCACATAGACAATGGAGACTGCTTGACTCATGTCATAGCAAAAGATCTTTCCAGCAAGCTGGAGGAACCTATAAAGGAGGGGAAGTGACATCATCATTTGGCCTTATTTCTCCCCCACCCCCAAACTCAACATCTGGAAACACGTCTGGAGGACAAACAGTGAACTGGGGAGGTGGTTCCAGGCTAGAAAGGAGAATCCCAGCCTGTGTATTAAGGAATTATACCATCAGAGTGAGACACTGATTTAAATCCTGTCTAGTTTATAGAACTCAGATTTACTTTTATTTCTTAGGTAATCAACTTTGAGCTGCATGCTTATTACTTATTATCACTTTAAATCTATCTGTAGTTAATAAACCTATTTTTATATCTAAAATTGTGTTTTGCTTGAAGTTCTTGAGAAATCTGATCAGGAACAAAAACTGGTGCATGTCCATTGAGGGGGGGGCGGACTGGGTAATAAACTTACACTGGTCGGGCTTCTAACCAGGGCAGGACAGTACAACCCTGAGGTCCTAGGCTGGGGAGCTGTGGGGAGTCGGCTGGAGCCTCTGTATTGTTGGTTCATGAGTGGCTGGTGAAAGTATTCATGTAACTCAGCTGAGTGTGTCCCTGCCTGTGGATGGCTGTGTCAGTGCAGTATTTGGAGTGGTTTGCAGCTTGTCACAGCATCACAATGTGAGAGGGAGCCCAGGTTGGTGAGACAAAGGGCTCAGCGGTTCCCCAGTCCCAAGTTGCACCCTAGGGATCCCATCATAGGATCAAGGCATCATTTCATCAGAATTAGCCAAGGTTAGGGGAACTTGAAGGTGGTGGCCATGTAGTTGTCTTTTCACACATTTTCCAATTCTGTAACCAGGACATGGAAATGTCATCTGATCTTCCTTTTGAGAGGAGCTGTGCTGTGACCTTGTGTGCGTGTAAAAATGTGTACATAATTGTAATATATCTGCCTTCAACTGGGTTCACATTGCTAATAAAAGACCATTATAACCGATGTAGACCTTAGACAATGAAAAGGAATATTTCTTATCTGTACTTACTGGAAAAGTCCTTTTGTTCAAATAGTAAGTTCAGACTGGCCATTCCTTGGGTAGAGTATTTTCTGTTGTGAACTTGGATCAGAATTGATCTTGGTTGAAGGAAGTTTTGTTTTTATTATGTTCTGTATAAGGAGACAGAAGTGCCCATAGTTACACTTAATTCAAGAAAGTAATTTCCTTAATGGGGTAGTGAAGATCCTTATTTTTGGTTATGGAAATTGCTTATGGAGAGGGATGCACCCCTTTGTGCCAGTGACTGATGATCACTTCAGTCAATAGACTTGTTATATGCAGATTAATTGAAACAGAAGAGGAGAGATTTTTATGGCTAAACATTAGATTCCACTAGTTATGAAATGATAGTTTGCTAAATTGACTTTTGCTATTATCTGTGAGAAGGATGTCCAAACTGCATCACTCAACAAGTTCACAGTACAGCAGCAAATATAGGGAAGGGGATATGGGACAAATACTGATTGTGCCAGTCCTAAGATGGACCTATATGCTGGTAACAGATCACTTTGAGTTAGCCCACATAATTGCACTTGCATCTGTAGTGAAAAGTACAAAAATAGCTTTCTGTTTATTGATACTTTTTCTACAATAATGAAATGACATAAATGACTTCTGATCAGATCTCTTCATATGTAAGTGATTTGTATTAGCAATCATTTAAATTACTCTTAAATTGCTTTTCATTATGTCATGGAGACCATCCAGCTGATATATTCAAGTCCTAAGCTTGTGAAAAATATTGTACATTCCAAATGGCATCTGAATAACTGAGCATAGATGACGGATGATAATGGACAACTATTGACAATTAAACTTGCTGACTTAGTTCGGTTATCTGTCCCTTACAGTGCTGATTGATATGCTCAGCACTAGTGCATAGTAGATATTTTATAAATTCAGTAAGAAGGGGGAGTGATTCACTGTAAGGCTTAGATCCTCTGGAGTGTATTAAAAACCATAATAAAACAAAAAACCCACCAAAAAGTACTGACTCTCCATTAGTGTTCCCTGTACACTGTGCAGTTGTCAGCAATAACAGACTTTATGGAACTTATGCTACGTACATCAGATGGTAAATTTTAAAGATGTTATAATGAGTAGTGGTGCTGTATCTCAAACAAGGATATACCTATAATAAAATTCTGTTCTCATTTCTAAAATTTTTCAGACCCTGTCTTCTCACGATCAGTTTGAATACTATTCCTTAATATGTTTTGACTGCTACAGGAAACTGTGCACCTTAGTACAGTTTTTTTTTTTTTAATTTTTACCACTTGTAATTTCTGGTTTTGGTCATTAAGTGCTGCTTACAGGATTGCTATGCTACATTTTGTCCCCCTCTTTTGTATTTTGGATATTCTTGTACCTCTAAGTTTCATGACTTCAAAATTAATTTTTTGCTAGAGATTATACTTGTCTAATATTCGTAGGATATATATTGTCCAGGGCATAAGTAGCGTTTAAACAAATCAAGTTTCTGGTTAAACTCCTACAAGTGGAGTTTTTCTGCTGGTTTTAGGTCTTTTTCTTCAGGCTCCCTTTAATAGAGAATTTGGCTATAATCTTCCCACAGTTGCTTAGTAGGGGTTGGTAAAGGCTTTCACTCAATCTACTGTCCTTACCAACACAGATCTGATGTGGATGATTATATCTTCTCTACTTGATCAGAGCTTTTGTCAGATTTACTACAACTGACATGCCTGAAGTACTGTCTCAGATATCTGACTTAGATGTTTCCAATATTGGCCATAAAAACTTTTGTCAGGCTTGTTGCCTCTTCTGTAGGAAGGCCACCTAACTGAATCAGTAAGTTACAGCAGTTTATTCCAAGCTTCTAGCGAGAAATGCTACAACAGATTTTTGTAGTACTTAGTTGTCCCTCACATGGACTGCTGCATTTATTGTGCTGTCGTACCTTAGGTTCTCAGTTCTGGGAACTTTTGTATTTTTCCCCAGATTGCTTCTCCAGATTTCTGTGTTGCTGAAGTACAAAGTATAGAATAAAGCAACAAAGAGTCCTGTGGCACCTTATAGACTAACAGATGTATTGGAGCATGAGCTTTCGTGGGTGAATACCCACTTCGTCAGATGCATGGGACAGATCCAGACTAACACGGCTACCCCTCTGATACTTAAAGTCTAGAATGTCTCAGAAGCACTGGTTTACACAATTGGATTTCTGCTTCTAACATGCTCTTTCTCTTTGGAAAAAGTAGAGCTGTTTAGATTTCTTAAGGACACTGCATCAAGACCACATAATATTGTTTGACATTAAATAAATCAGTACTGCTTTTAGATGAATTCAAGACCTTGCTTATAGTTTGGCTCACTTGTGAATGAACACACAGCTGCCTCCCATTTCCTATTCATTGAGAAAATAGGGAAAAATCTAGAAAGAATATTTTTGTTCCGTACGTGAACAGCAAACTATGTTGTCTTTCACTGCTAGAGATCATAGCTAAACATGGTTTAAAAATCATAAGTGATACAAACATACTGAGACTACTACATAATTTCCTTTTTATGAAACTGGGATATTTCTTAACTCCACCATAATGCCAGACCTTTTATTATTCTAGTTACTCCATTTTTAGCTCTTAATTTCTATTTTATTTTGCCTTAAGTGCTCAAAGGCATCGGACCACTCTCTAAATTAGAGAACTACTTTGAAAAGTGAAATTTTTTTATGTTGTATACGTGAAATCATGACCTATTAATAAGGCTCAGATTTTTGTCACGGATATTTTCAGTAAAAATCACGGACAGGTCGTGGCAATAAACAAAAATTCACAGAAGCCTCTGACCTGTTCATGATTTTTACTAAAAATATCCCTGGCAAAATGGAGAGAGGATAGGGTCCAGCATCCAAAGTGGCTGGGAGCTTTGGGGTCCCGTCACCCCCCGCAGTGGCAGGGAGCTCTGGGGTCCCCACCACAGCTGAGCTGCCACAAGGGGTACCTCCCCTGTAGCTGGGCTGCCACAAGGGGTCCACCTGCTGCGACTGGGCTGCTGCAGGGAGCCCCGTGGCGAGTGGGAGCTCCAGGGGATCCCCGCTATCTGCCACAGCTGGGCTGCTGCGGGGAGGGGTTTGCCACCTGCCACGGCTGGGATGCTGCGGGGAGTCCTGCTGTCCATAGCTAATTGGGTGCTCTGGGGTCCCCCTGCTGCTAGGAGATGGTGGGGGCCTGCCAGCAGTGTCTGAGAGCTGCAGGGCTGCCTGCTGACTGACAGCTCCAGCCCCAGGGCAGAAAATGTCAGAGGTCCCCGGAACTCACGGATTCTGTGACTTCAATGACCTCCGTGAAATAATCGTAACCTTACCTATTAAGCATACTAACAAACATACCTTTACTAGACTAGTATACTTGCATTTCTTACTGTAAAAAGACATTGTGGTAGTTACAATGGATGATACATTTTATGCTACAGCCCATTAAAACTTTCTGCAGCTGGAAGAGGAAGATGATGGAAATGTGCACTAACCTTTGCTCTTATATGACTAAATCTGTCCATTTCAGTTTTCATTCTGATTTGAGACCAAACATTACTGCATACTCTGTTTCCTTTTGCTCTTTAGGAAGTTTAACAAAGATAACCTTATCACTTAATGAGTTAGTCATTCTAATTCTTTCAATGTAGTACTTTAAAACAAAACTAAAATTTTGGGGGAATATTTTCTCTCAAGTCCCAGTAGTTCCTCTCTTAGAATCATAGACTATCAGGGTTGGAAGGGACCTCAGGAGGTCATCTAGTCCAACCCCCTGCTCAAAGCAGGACCAATTCCCAACTAAATCATCCCAGCCAGGGCTTTGTCAAGCCTGACCTTAAAAACCTCTAAGGAAGGAGATTCCACCACCTCCCTAGGTAACCCATTCCAGTACTTCACCACCTTCCTAGTGAAAAAGTTTTTCCTAATATCCAACCTAAACCTCCCCCACTGCAACTTGAGACCATTACTCCTTGTTCTGTCATCAGGTACCACTGAGAACAGTCTAGATCCATCCTCTTTGGAACCCCCTTTCAGGTAGTTGAAAGCAGCTATCAAATCCCCCCTCATTCTTCTCTTCATAAAGCTTAGTCAGAAACATCTAGTGTGAGAGAGAGAGATCCTTTTCTTTCTCTCTTACGTAGCTCCGGTACCGGTAATAGATCCTGCATGAGTTACTCCTGGGGGAATTATGCACCAAAAAATTATAAATTCTGCGCACAATATTTTAAAATTCTGTATATTTTAAAATACCCGTCAGCAAATTTGTAACAATAAAGACAACACAAATTTAGGAAATATTTTTTGACAAATAGATTCCTTACTAGGCATATTGAAACAGAACTTTGAGTGATAATTCATTTAAACCAGGGGTTCTCAACCTTTTTCCTTCTGAAAACCCCACACCCCCAATGCTATAAAAACTCCACAGCCCACCTTTGCCACAACTAGTTTTCTGCATATGAAAGCTAGGGTCTGCACTAAGAGTAGCAAGCAGGGCGATTGCCCGGGGCCCCACACCACGAGGACGCACCGCAAAGCTAAGTTGCTCATATGGTGGCTCAATTTCCTTTCTGAATGTTCTATAATTACTGAGGGAATAACAAAATACAGTGATCCCATCAAACATTAATAAAGCAACATACAAATCAAATTGTTTTCTGACTTTTTTTTTCTTATCCTTATCCGAACAAAAGATAAAACTAGCCCTGAAGTGGTAACTAACAACAAATAGTATTTTCTATTGCTGTAGGTACTAGTTCTATTCCATTATAAAATAGTTTAAGGTTTATAATGCTTTTTTTTTGTGTGCTAAATTTGAGTGATGTGTGAAGGGATAGTGATTTGACTTAATGTAAAAGATGTATGGCTACAATTTTCACACAGTTTCAAAATTCTGGAATGAGGGTCTAACTATAAAACTTCTTGTAATAAGAAAACTTTTAGGCTTCCATTCTAGTTTCAGTGGGCCTGGCAGCACTGGGTGATCTTAACATCCTAGATAGTACAGTATCTAATTACAATGGAATGTATTAAAAATGGAGCAATTGTCAAACTTTCTTACCTCATCTATTTAATGTTAATCTTCTGATGTCTTTGTTTCCTATCATAATTACTTTGTCTTGCCTCTTGCATATTGCCCATCTTTGCTCCCAATACTTCTTAGCCTTGATAATGATTGCAATGAAAAAAGTAATCTCATAATCTGATTAAACTATTATCCCAGGATAAAATTTGCATGCATTTGCTTTTAAAAGAAAATGCAGACTTAATAATATTGGATATAGCTTCTGCTTTGAGCTGCAGTAGTTAAGTTAAAAATAGGAAATTAGAGAGAGTAAAATATCCTGTGTGTTCTCATTGTTAAGCCAAGGAGTTTGTGTGAAATTCTGGTTTTACATTGTGCTTCATCTTTGGATGTGTGTATGGTATGCCACAGTTATTGGAATCTGATTTTGCTGAAGAAAAATATATATGCCTTTGGCCCTGGGAATTTGAATGTTTTATTGCCCTGCTCATGATATTCTGTTTTTTCCAGTTCTTAGACTACTTCTCTGAACAAGTGGGAAGTATTTATTAAATAGCAAACAGCTTTATCTAAATGGAGATAGTCAAGGTTGGTATGTCCAAAGCTTGACATACTTTTTTGTCCCTTTTGCAGAGTGCAATGTAATTTGAGGGATTTTTAAAACAAATACATGTGCTACTTCTGCTTTTGTAACTGGTTTGTTGTACTTTTAAATAAAAACACGTGCAATACACAAAGTACTCTTATGATTATCGTAACCTGATACAGTATCAGTGCTCCTAAAATACTTTTTTGTGACTCAGTGCCAGTGATTAATGGTTACCATAAATCTTAAAATAGAGGGGTTATGTGTCAATGTAATGGAAGAAAACACCTGATTTTAAAGCAAGAGATTCCAGTTTCAAACTTCTAGATTTCAGAGTTTTGTTATATACAGAGTTCAGAAAAGAAATGAAATTCAGATTTAAGAATTTGGCTAAGTAGCTTTTATAACAATGCCTGAAGTATTCTAATCTAACCTTGCAGAACCACCATGAAGATGTATATAACTTACTTAACTAATTCTTACAATGTTGATGGGAAAACTTAATTTCCTGTCAAATTACTTGCCCCAGGCAAGTGATCAAACAATTTTTTGTAAAGATGTCCCTAATACAGGTTCGTCCACCCAAATGAAACAAGGATGGATGGTAATCTTTAAAATTTCAGAAGAGATCTTTTAACCATTTGAAAGCCCCATTTGTCACATTCTCCTGCTCTTGGAGAGAGTCGCCTCACTGCATGTTAAACAATGGGGACCTTTGTCTGGCTTGTTGAAGGTTGTGTTGCCCCTTTAATGGCAGCTAGAGAGTTACCTGCTGTGTGGAGACAGCTTCATACCAGGTCAGCGTGGGGACGCTAGGTGACCAGAAGAGAAGGGAACTGTTTATACCCACATCTATGCAGTAAAAGCCTCTTTTCACCTGGACCAGGCTAAGCAGTGCCCACCTTCCCACTCATGGAAGTAGTTGAAATGCCAGGTTTCATCATGATCAGCTGTGAGCATTATGCTAGTCTCCCCTTTTCTTGGGGGGTTAGGAAGGATCTTTTCCCTTACCACCAGATTGGCCAAGACAAGGTGGATTTGCTTGCCTTCCCCATAGCAGGTTGAGGGCTTAATGGGGGACAAAGAACAAAAAGGACAGGAGTTAGGCTGTGATTATGTAAGCTTGGGACGGATGTCCAATACAGGTGCTTCATAGGGAATGGATATGGTGATCAGATAAAATGGATTGGGAAAGCAGCTCCCTGGGTATATGTAGATGAGTATGGAATTACCTGCACTGAACAATTTTATCTGCCAGATTCTGCTAGTCATGTAGAAATAAAGTTTCAGCATAATTAAAGCATATCCAGTGTCTGCTGTCCTTCCAGCATAGCCGGACAATGCTTACAAAGGCCTTCTGTTTGGATTCTTTGTTACATGTAGTAGGCTAGATGGTGGTGTAGTAAATGTCACAAATAGACTTGTCTAGAAAATGCAGGTTGCCATGGAGAAGCACATTTTATTACCTTTTTAAAGGGCACAAAGTTATAGCATACTTGACTTAATTTTTTTTTATTAAGTGCTATCTGAAAAGCTTTCGGAAGCCTTACTGCGTTTAAACAAAACCACTGTTTTAACCTTATTGGTAGCTAGTGATATTTTTACTTTTTGGCAGTTGAAGAGCATAACATTGACTCTTTTTTAAATACTATAGATGTTACCACTTTGCTCTCTTGTAAGTTACTATTTAATAGTGCTACAGTTTCTTGAATAAAGCAAGCATTAGTTTCTCTGTCTAAGCAGTAAGTTTCCAGCCACATGCAAACAGAACCATTTTTCACTGGTGTCAGCTGTTGTACCACAAGTGATGTATTGTACCTTGATTTTTGTGGGCTGGTTTCTCAGTGTCCCAGGAGAAATTGTATGACACTTGCACTTTAACTATAGGCTAGGTGAGGGGTACTACAGGAAGGCTCTGACAGAGGTCTTGAAATTAAGTATAACTGATATTTTTTTATTCTGACAGTATATTAATTCTGTAGTAGAAACCTCTTAAGTTGGTTAATTAGTTGCTCCAAAATGTTCTTAAGATAGACCAGTGACAATTATTAACACTAACTAGTCTGTACTTGACCGAACTGGTTTAAAAGCTTGTTTTCACATCCTCCTTTGTTTAGCCATACTTCACACTGGAATGATATTTATAACTGCATTAAAAGGGAGAAAACCCTGTGTGGCTGAGAAACAGATGCTTGGTAATGCCTATGGCACATAAACCATATTTTAATGTTGTTTTTCCCCCTGAGCAAGTATTGATTCAAATATTAATTCATTGTGGAGTTAAAAATATCTTTGTGGTCACTAAATTAATTCTCAGGCATATGTATTCACAGCTCCTAATGAGTATGAGGTTTTAAAAATATTTTTTGAAGGGGACTTTCCCTTTAAGCATGCAACTTTGTTTTAGGCTTTGGTAGCCAGAGAGTAATAACTATCAAGTATAAGACAACTGAATTCTTTGACAAATGTTTTTTTGTTTTCCTTCTAACTTTTTTGCCAGTTTGAACAAATCCCTGATGTATAAATTTCTCCTGTTTTAGTGGTGGATCGTCTGGGCTGTGATCCTCGAACACGTTTCCATGTTCCTCCGAATACCAAGCAGTGGATTGCCTTGCTGCAACGAGGAAACTGTACATTTAGAGAGAAAATATTGCGAGCAGCTTCACATAATGCCACAGCTGTGGTCATTTACAACAATATATCCAGTGAGGAACCTGTCACTATGACTCATCAAGGTAAATAGTATGAAGTCAGTTTCCCTTTTGTCCCCTTTGCCCTCTGGATATTTTTCTGCCATATAAACTATTTTTAAAGCACTGTTGACCAGGGCTTTGGAGCTGTGCTCCGGCTCCGCTCCAGCTCCAGGCAAAAACCTGCAGCTCCATTGCTCCGGAGCTGCTCCGCGCTCCAGCTCCGGGCTCAGCTCCAAAGCCCTGTTGTTGACGTAGTATACAACTACTTCTTAAGTGTTTTTACCCTTGGTTCTTTGCAAATATGAGCAAGTACACAATATAGTGAAATACAATGAATACATCTGGAACTGTATTATTTTTTTTTAAACCTCCAGAGGGATACTCTTATCCACCGAGTAACATTTTTTCTTTCCCCTTTTTGGGATCTTAGAGCTATCACTTTTGTTTCAAATCTTAGAGCTATTGCTTATTGGAGAGGCAGAAAACAAAACAGTGTATAACAGAGAAGAGCTGTAACTTTATACAAAATATCTGAGAGTGAAGAATTTTTATAGTAATGAGACTTATAGTGGAGTTTTGAAGGCTCGGTGTGTGCCCCTGTTTTTTTGGCACAAGCATTCCTAAGTTGGTGTTGGGACCCATACCAGGCTGAGATCATGCATATGGCCCACAGGAGCACTTCATCCTGGGTAGCTTCTGTTTTCTTTGCTGTGCTTCCCTGGCAAAACAGAATACGCTGCTACCTGGTAAGCAATAGGAACAAGACCCACTGATCCATATTAACATGTGGAATTGGGACAGCATTGGCAAAATAGATACTACACATCAAAAAAACAGGGTTTGGGTCAAAATAAAAAGCATAGGTATATTCATGCTGTATATCTCAGGTTGTCAGCATCGTTTATGTAGTTATGTAACTTTATTAAAATACATCTCTACCTCGATATAACGCTGTCCTCAGGGGCCAAAAAATCTTACCGCGTTATAGGTGAAACCGTGTTACATCGAACTTGCTTTGATACACCGGAGTGCGCAGCCCCGCCCCTCCAGAGCGCTGCTTTACCGCATTATATCCGAATTCGTGTTATATTGGGTTGTGTTATATCGGGGTAGAGGTGTATTGTCCCATTTCCCACAGGGGTGCCACTTCAGATTTTGGGGTGGGGAGGTAACTTCCAACCAGGGGTTGAATCACTTGGATTTTTTTGAAAGAGAAAATGTCTATTTTTGGAGCATTTGTTTCGATTAGTTCCTGTATTTTTAACAGTACATATAGATTTATTACAACAAAATTAACAACATAGGGCAAATAGGCAACTTTTAAAGCTAAGCTAAGCACCTTTGCATGCAAACCCAGTACCAAATAAAACCTAATTTTCAAGTCTCTAAAGCAAAGTTCAGAACACCCAAGAGAAATACAATAAAATATTACTGATCCCACAGCCTTGATGTATAAATCTTTTAGCCTTTACACAGGTGGCAGTGCAGTCATATAGTATGATACATTGCTATTATGAAGCAAACTTGGACAAATTGCTAAGGAGTACAAAAGAATAGCACAGCCATGTAGGGGCAAAATCAGAAAGACTAAGGCATAAAATTAGTTAAATGTATCAGGGAACATAAAAGGTAATAAGAGGTTCTTTAAATACATTAAGAACAAGAGACAGACAAAGGAAGTATAGGTCCTCTACTTAGCAAGGAAGGAGAGCTAATAACTGGTGACATGAAGAAGGCCGTGGTGTTTAATGCCTATTTTGTTTCAGGTTCACTAGAAAGGTGACTAGATACTCAACTCAATTAATAGTAATAACAAGGGGGAAGGAATGCAAGCCAAAATAGGGAAAGAACAGAATTAAAGAATATTTAGAGATATGCACTTCAGCAGGACCTGATGAAATTCATTCTAGGGTACTTAAAGAACTAACTGAAGCAATCTTGCAACTGTTAGCCGTTATTTTTGAGAACTCATTGAAGTTGGGTAAGGTCTCAAAGGACTGGAAAAGGGCAAACACAGTATCTATAGTTAAAAAGGGGAACAAAGAAAACCCAGGGAACAGTAGTCCGGTCAGCTTAACTTCAATACCTGGAAAGATAGTGGAACAGATTATTAAACAATCAGTTTGTAAGCACCTAGAGGAAATAGGGTTATAAGGAATATCCAGTATGGATTTGAAAAAACAAATCTTGTCAAACCAATCTAATTTCCTTCTTTGACAGGATTACTGGCCTACTGGATTTGCAGGGAAGGAACCAGTAGATGTGAGATATCAAAAGCTGTACTAAAAAATCAAGATGATTCTTGGGGTACCCAGTACTGTGAATCACATCGTTACCCCCTACCTCCGTCATGAGGGAGTCTTGCCTATGCCTGGTTGGGTGTCAGCTCCTTAACACCACCAGCCTTTCTCAGGCTCTCGCTCGGACACTCTCCTCTAGGCGGGGCCAGCCCTGTTTTCATCTTGCAGGCTAACAATAGATGCACCCCTCTCCCTAAGTCCCTTTGAAGTGTTCCACTGAGATATCCAGCCCCTTTAATTGGCAACTTACAGAAATTCCAAATCCTCTGCTCCTGGAGGAGCAGTGTGCCCCAGTTTACTAGTTTTACCTTAAACCACAGCTCCTGTAAACCAGTGGTTCTCAACCAGGGGTACGCAGAGGTCTTCCAGGGGGGTACATCAACTCATCTAGATATTTGCTTAGTTTTACAACAGGGTACATAAAACGCACTAGTGAAGTCAGTACAAACTAAAATTTCATACAGGCAATGACTTGTTTATGCTGCTCTATATACTGTACACTGAAATGCATGTACAGTATAAAATAAATCAATCGGAATATAAATAATTATGTGGTAAAAATGAGAGTAAGCAATTTTTCAGTAATAGTGTGCTGCAACACATCTGTATTTTTATGACTCTTTTTGTAAGCAAGTAGTTTTTAAGTGAGATGTAACTTGGGGGTATGCAAGACAAATCAGACTCCTGAAAGGGGTACAGTAGTTTGGAAAGGTTGAGAACCACTGCTGTAAATCACACAGCACTGATAAGCCCTTATAATAAAACAAAAGTAGATTTAACAAAGACTAAAGATTTAACTAGAAATGAGTGGTGGCAACAAATGGTTACAATACAAAACAAAATCATAAAATGCAAAACGCTGTCTACCCTTAATAGTTACCTTCCCTATCTAATAAAGTACATCCCCTTCCCCTGCCCCAAACTCTGGCAGTTGCAGAACTGGCTGGCTTCACAAGAACCAGGATCTAGTTTTTCATGAGATCACAGTATTCCTCCAGGTGTCTCCTGAGTGAAAGGATCCACAGGACCTCACTCCTCTGTTACATTGAAAATCATTTGGTTCTATACACTGACAGGGTGAACCCCTGTCTTGTTTTAATCGTGTTTTTTTGTTTGTTTTTTACCTTTAAATTCAGTTATTTGCAGTTGCTACTCATGGCTTTCCACTGAAAGTCTTAGTATTGCACAAAACTATACAACTGAGCCTTGCATTGTGTCACGTCCCCTGGTGACTACTTTCTACTCCAAGTCCATAAAGCATACTTTCAGTATAAATAGATTATTCCTTAAATATTACCCATATATACAGCTTGCAACATTTATAAATCTTGAAAAGTTACAAGCTTTCTGTAGATATTTTACGTGTTACTCCTTATAGCTAAATATCCTGTAAGATGTGTTTGGTGTAGTGAATTCTTTGCAAAGGAGCATGTGTGTCATGGGACAGCTTACTTGACCGAAATGGTGCCCCTGATTCTCCAACTAGGCCCACAGACCTGTATCTTTCTAACTCATAATGGCAACTCTGAGTCCAGTTTGCCCTGTAGCCTCAATCATTACCATCTCCCTAAAACTCTTTCCAAAGAAAAGCCTTGACAAATATGTATAAAGAGACTAAATATGTAGGTCTAATAGCATGTACTGAAAATCACCACATCCAGTCACTGAAACAAATTCCATAGCAGCCAGGGGACCCTTTGCATTTCCCACCTCAGATTATCTCAACTACTGTGGTATCTTGTGGGGAGAGGTAGTTTCTTGGGTACTTGGGAACCAAACCATTTGAGGCTTGGATACACAAGTCTTACACATAAAAATAGAGTCCATAAAGATTTACCTTGAATGTTTTGGTGCTTTTTGAAGGGTACCTGTCCCCTTGTGGATTTCAGCAAACAATCATCCCTTAGGTTAGTTTCTTTTGGCATGGTGAAAAATATTTCATCCAACTCATTCTTTCCATTTCATAGCTGAATATAGATTTAAACATTTGAAATCTATGGAAACGCATGTATATGCACTTTCTCAATATACTTCTCCAGCAAAGAACAAATCTTTTTTGATGGCCAGATATCAATTGTCACTCTCCAATCAATATTTTCATCATATTAAATGAAAACAATTGGCATCTTTTACAGCAAAAGGTGTTTGATTTTATGTGCTCTGGTAGTATATTAAGTCTCTGATGTTCAGGTTTTAATGCTACACTGTCTCCCAGGGCCAACTAGCGAAATAGGTATTGACCTCAGTGAACTTGTATCCACTAACAAAAAACTGCTAAGCTTAGTTACAACGGGTGTTTTTGTTGTCTCTTCCCTATCTGTATCCCTATAGTAATATGTTTTTATATATATATATCTCCACATATTGTGGTAAATGACCTCTCTTGGGTAAATGAAGGACATCTTTCCCAGAGCAGTTTATATTAGAAAGGTTGGGACATTACTGGCAGGAAGGCAGCTTTATCAGTGGTTTTGCTTCCTTGCTTTTCTTTTATTCAAGCAGAACAAATAATATCTAATGCACAGAGAGAATATGTGGCAGGGGAAAATATTTAGTAGCTGTCTCTTTATAGTCAGTAATGGGAATAGGAAGGAAATGCAGGTAGAATAAAAGTAGTGTTAATATTAATTTTTAAAAAATGTGCTTGTGTAGTAGAAACTTAAATTTAAGTGTTACTAAATCACTGATTTATTCTCAAGTTCAGGTAAATCTTGAATTTTTTTGTAATTTTAAATCTATGTAAAAGTGCTGTAATCTTAAATTTGAGATTAGCACAGCTTCTGTCCTTTTCATCTACATTATCATCTTCGCCTTGTTAGTTGGGGAGGGTGGCTCTTTGTCTTGACAGGAACTATTGAAGACCAAGTGTTTCTTCCAAGCTGACATCGACATTCTTCATGTCCTCCTTTAGCACCTAGAAGCACATTTTTCTGGGTCTCTTTCATGGTCTCTGTCCTGTGACTACTAGATCTTGTACTCTGACCACCATCTCCTACATATCATTGTCTCATATGACCCAGCCATCTCAGTTGATGCTCCCTCAGCTTTTTCATGATGAGGGCTACCTGCAGCATGGCTCTTACTGTTTTGCGTCTTAAAATAAAATTTATTTAAATGAGAACTAAAGCACCAAAATAAAATTACTAAATTCCATTGATTACTGATTCATTGTTGTCAAAGTTACAGAAATTTTCTCCTTAAGTCTTAACACTACATCTAGCATTACATCTTTACATCCAATGTAGACTTGGATTAAGCCTTTAAAGTAATCAGAACAAGCTTACTGCTTCATTGCATCCTTGGATAAATAATGCATCCCTTTTTGAGAGAGAGAATATCCATTCAGTGATGTACGATTGACTCTTTTCATTCTGCTTTTAGAATTTTTAGAGGATTAATCTTACACCCCACCCCATCCCTCCCAAACCAGGAAAGTGTATATTACAGATAAAGGGGAAAATATATAAAAATCAGATTATATTCTCTGATAAAAGAATAATGGTTGATGGAGGAGAATTCATGCTTGTTTTGAAATGTGCTCAGAGAAGATGGGTGTGTTCTTGGTTACTGGTTCAAAGGCAAAACGGGCAGTGGATGTCAATGACTTCAGGTCACTAATGGCTGTTTAGGGATCTCAGTCAAGTTCAGAGTTGACAGGTCTCTAAAGTTCATGCTGCCACTGCAGTTGCCATGGTAATGCTTGTTGGCAGGCACTTGGACATCAAGAAGGGGAATGGATACAGAAGCAGAACTATCCTCTCTCCAAAAAAGTGGTGATTTCAAGTCAGGATTCAGGGATATTGGTGAAACAATTACGAGAAGCTTGAACCAAATCTGTTCTTGCTATACTATAGTTTATTATTCCAAGCAGGCATCAAAATTTATTCTTAAAAGGATGTGCAAACATGTTGGTAGAAAGCTGCATAGGTCTTAAGCACTCAAATTTATCTTATTGTAGATCTGGAGTATCCAAAGCCAGTAGAATAATGGCAGATCAACAAGAAAAATAAGTTTGGGGGTTGCTAATGCCCATTAAACCCACTTGAGCATAAACAGTCCATTGACTCAGACCAAAGCCTTTTTTTTACCCCCATGGATCATTGAGAATTCCACCCATGCATTCCCAAATTCAAAGTGAATTTTACTCTAGCCTGCCAGGCTTATGCAAAAATGAAACAAAAACGTAGTGGTACAGATTGTGTCATCTTAAAATTTAGCTCGCATCAACTTGTTTCTCCACTTGTGTTTTTACTTGTTGAAGTTAGATAACATGATTTTAAGGCCATGCGGTCGGTCTGACTTTCTTTATATAATCTTGAGTCTTAAATGATGCAGGATGACAGATCAGAGGTGTGGCTGGCTTTTCAGGCTGCCAGTGGAATATGAAGAATGGGATTGGGCGTTAAGATCAATAAACTGAGATAAAAAATAAACTTTTCTAGTAGTATGAACTCATATATATGGCGTTTAACATTTTATATATTGTGTGATTCTGATAATAAAAACTATTTTGGTAACACACAGCAACTGCATCATATTTAAAGCAGTCTTCTCACTGTATCTCCTAGAGGCACATAATCAAAGTCTATCATGCAGTAGATGGAGTTGTCTGACCAGATAATGGGTCCCAAACAGGAGTGTGTTTGAAGCACACACCTTGGAGCATAAGGGAGCTATTGTCTCATTCTAACACAAGCGAGAAAATCTGTTCCATAGTATTAGGGAGACTGGGAAAGCAATCTGGGACACTACCAAAGTGCTTTTCATGTGGTGTGTATTTCAGCCAACACTGAAATACCTGTAGCCACTGGTAGAACTGGCTTGTTTTCAGAGGATGGAGAAGTTACATCCTCTTACCATTGTGAAAAGGCCCAGGAGATTGTTAATAACCATAAGCAGTCAAATATTTTTTCTTAGCCACAAACTAAACCTCCAGCAATAGAGTGCCCCCAAGTTCCTTGGGTTTGTTTGTCACATGGTTTTGTAGCAATTTCAGATTCAGATAAGGTTGTTCTCTTGCCATTCCTATTGTAGACTTAGCTATACTTATTTGAGAGGACTCTTAGATTGAAGTTTCTCTGTAGGGATATATTGCCTACAAGCAAAAAATATCTCTTCAATAGGAATCCATTATTTTCTGGCTCCGAAATCATTTGGAGAAAATTGAATCCGCTATCCAGAAATAGCAAAGATGGAGTTGCCTGCTAGCATCACCTCACTGTTATGGGATGAATGAAATTAAATATTTGGTTATCAAACTAAAAACATCTTGGTAAGAATCTGTTCTCATATGGCCTGCATTAAGCTAATACTTTGATTTATCAAGATTATAGATTTTTTTTTAAAGCAGATTTTGGATGTAACAATAATTATAGGCCCCAAGGCTATAACTTTTGGACACTGTTCTATTGACAATTCTACCCAAATAAAAAGCTTTAAAATATGAATATGAACTTTCTATGAAATAGGAAAAAATATTTCACATAAAATATTGAAGTTAGTTGTTGAGGACAGAGGCATGAGTCTAACTGATAGTGATAGCTGCCTTATTTAGCTTCCTTATTCTGCCCAATGACAAGGTTATCTTCCTTCTTGGTTCAAAACTAAAGATCTTAACACTTTGTACTACCCTATGTCTGAACACAGATCCAGTTTTTAGAGTTTCATGGTACATTTAAAAAGTTTGTCTATTAATCTTGTCGTATCACTCTTCCTGCCCTTTGGCATTTCTTTAAAGACTGGTAAACTTTTACGACACAGAAGTGGTGATTATTAAGAAACAGAATGCAACTATTCATTGTGGTTTTATTTTTAAGATCTGTTTTTCTCCCCCATGCCTTATTTTCTGTGTTCATTATATTCTACCCTGGGTAACAAATAAGCTACATTAGGTCAGAATGTAGATTGTGATAAGCACAATACTGAAATCACTATTAGAAGACATCCAGAAAATGCTGTTGAACTAGTAAATACTTAACACTTAGTACTTTAAATGTATAAAGCACTTTACAAATCTTATAACTAATCCTTGCATTACTTGCATACCTGCCGAACAGGAGTATTATCCTTCTTTAACATATGTGGTTAAATGACTTGTCCAAGGCGCCACATACTCAATGGGAGTTCTAGGACTAGATCCCAGCTCTCCTGATTTGATCTTGTGCCATAAACACAAGACACTCCACTTCTTGTCTGGTGAGCACTGGGTTGGCTGGAAAATTCAACTATGTACAGCAAGGGATGTTGCTGTTAGTCACAGAAATGAAAGCTGAACAAGAAGTAATGCTAATGTAATAGAAAATGAAGAAGTGTGTGGGCTAGTGTGAGGAGACCCACTGATTATTCTCAATCTTTTGAAATGAGTTTTTGTAGTTGCTACTGAACTGCGGAGAGCATATAAAGCAAATATTGAAGATGTTCCTTGCAGTGATGGCCTGCTATTGTAGCTTATCTCCAGACGTGTTCTACTGTGCTGAAGTTAAAATTGTTTGTTTGAAATATTTGCTAATAACCTTTCAATTGAAGTCTTCTCTTGTGTTAGCTCATTTCTGTATCCGTAACCTTGTGGATCCAGACTACCATCTGTTTGCTCTAAATGCAAAATCTTAAGTGACCTCATACTCTCTTGTAATAACAGACGGTCATATCTGACTGGCACAAATTCTAGGCATTCAGTGAATTATTGTGCCTTAACATTGCTGAGGTCATGCTTAAATTTTTGTGTGTGTTTGAAATTGGGAGCTTATTTTCAGTATCTGTAGGAGATGGAGTTGTAGCATTATAACTAAGGCTACGAGTATGTCACGGAGGTCACAGAAGTCACGAAATCCGTGACTTCTTGAGATCTCTGTGACATTGGGGCGCTGCAGCAGCCCAGCCCCCACCGGCAGCAGGAGGGCCACAGCTCCCTGATGCTGCATGCAGTGGGGCAGGGGGCAGGACCCTCCTCCCTCTCCATTTTGTCAGGGATATTTTTACTAAAAGTCAGGGACAGGTCACAGCTTCAATGAATTTTTCTTCATTGCCCGTGACCTGTTCATAACTTTTACTAAAAATGTCCATGACAAAATCGTAGCCTTAATTATAACTTTTCCATTAACTTGTGTGTAAAAGGAGGTATGGTTGCTCACATTTGAGTGCTTTCTTGGGTAGGGGATTCCAGCCTTGATCAACAGAGGTGGTAAAATGCCTAGTAATTACTAGAAGTGAGATATGAACACAGGGTTTCCTCTTCTCCAACTCATGTAACTTGCTCTAGGATACAGGCTATTTGATTGATAGCTTTCTCTCTCCCCTCCCTCCCATCATGTTGGTGTATTTATAAGCAGTAACTTAACTGCAGGAACCACCCCCAAAAAAGAATGGGGACCCACTTCAAAGCGATATTGCCCTAATCAACATATACAGAAGCAAAAATCAGGTCCCAGATGTCAAAATGGATGCCAAAAAGGTGACTTCCCTTTCAAATATTTTTAAGTAGTCACGTCTGACATCTTATTATTCCATGTGTAATTAACCCAATCTATACCATACCATACCAAATCAACATGAAAAATTCTACTATGTGAATTTTAATTTGTTTGCCATTCTTGCAACATTTCTTAAAAATAAGTATAACATTCTTGTTGGATTGACTGCAACCTTAACTTTGGTATTGCTACTGTTCCCCTTTATCTAGGGAAGTGGAAGAGAGCTGTTTGTCCATTGAAGATAGACTGGTGAGCTGGACTGGTTCACCTACCATACTGTTGTATGATATAAATACCTAGATAATTAGAAACATAACGTTGAATGTGGTGGTCAGCTTGAAGAATATCTGTTTGTTTCTATTGCAGGATCCTTGCTCCTTGAAGGCATTATATAGAAATGTCCTGAGTGAGTACTAGTGTTTTCCTCAGGACCACCGAATCCCAAAATATTTTGATTTGCATGTCAATCAGTTAGGGCACACCACTTTTTTATTTTGTTTACTTTGTTGAGTTTTAAATAGGGTTAAGTAGTAAGTAGAGTAGATTTTTAGCATTGATCATTTTTCCATTTTCATTGCAGCTGACCGAAATGCATTCATTCTTAATAAGCTATTCTGACATAAAAAATTATATTTGCTCAGGGTTTTCTGTGTCATTAACATTTTTCATTCCCTGATTGTTAGCTTTGCTTACTTCCCAACAGTAGAAACTACATTTTCAGTCCCAATGCAAGTTCATTCCAAATGTTTTTGCTATGAAATATCCAATAAAATTTGTGCAAACAAAGGTGGTAAATATAGATGCAAAATGGGGGGAGGGAAAAAGAAAGATCTGTCTATCATGGATTTTTTTTCCCCTCTGAATAAGAGAGCAAAGTGAGAGCTGCTGCTTCTCCCAAGGCCAACCAGCTGTTCACTACATGAGCCAGCATGAATGATGCCTTGTTTGTAAATAAACATGCAAACTAGATCTCCTGAACCATTTCTTTTAGATTTATTAGCCTCTTTTCCTTTATCAGTTGCTTTAGTTAAGAAATGGAAAGTGTTCCTTTAACTTATACTTTTGTCATGGTAGCCACGTTAACTCACTTGATAAAAAAACGTGGTGTGCTACAATGCAAAAGTTCTTTAAATATGTTTCTTAAAAGGTGACCACTAGCTAAGATGCAAATGCTTAGAGGCAAGCTTTCAAATCACTACATGGATATTACTCACTGATGAGAGATGCATGATTAAATGGCATTGTCCTCCTATGAAACTTATCTTTTAGTTCCTTGTCTCCCTGGATGCATTTTCTTCTGATCACACCAGAGTTTGAGTTCCTTTTTATTCTGGAGGCAACCAGAGCTATCATTCAGACATCCTTGAAATGTTAATAGGGATGTTAGTGGTACTGGAGGAAGCAAGCATGGAAAGGGCTGTCAAAGTAGCTTTAGCTGCCTTCATATAAACATATATTAAAATCGACTTTGGAAGATCACAGGAAGTGAGTATATCTCCAGGGCTACAAAATTCCTAGGCAAAAGAGGTTTGAGCAACAGATAGGAAAAGAAATACTTCCTCTAAGAACTCTCCTCCATCTTCCATAGAGCACTCTCAACAATCTGTTTCAAACTTTTTTAAATGTATGCTCTTCTCAGAGAGACCTCATTCACTGTAAAAGTGATCTGCCTGACTTAAACTGGTTCTCAAAAAGGACAACCTAAAAAGGCAATGAATGCATCACTTGAAAGTCAGATGTTAACAGACTACTGTATATGTTTCAGAAAAAGAGCAATCACGTAAGATAAATGCCGTGGTAAAGTTAAAATCAGAGGTTCTCAAACTTTTTGTATTGATGACCCCTTTCGAACACCGAGCCTCTGAGTGTGACATTCCCCTTAAAAATTAAAAACACATTTTTGATATTTAACACTATGTTAAATACTAAATTTAAACCCTATTGCTTAAAATGAATTTACCTTTTCTCACTGCTTTTAAATTAAGACTAAAACACAGTGGGTGGCAGGGCTAGGGGCTGACAACCTTGTGTACAGGGGTTGGGGCTCACAGCATCCTGGATGCTCACAGCCCTGCTCCTGGTTGGGGTCAGGGCTCACAACCCCACATGGCAGTCAGAGTCGGGGATCGCAGCCCCGCTCCTGGCCAGGGTTGGGGTTGGGGCTCGCAGCCCCATGTGGGGGTCAAAGTTGGGGCTCACAGCCACGCACTGGGGTTGGGGCTCATAGCCCAGCGCAGGGGTCAGGGGTGGGGCTCACAGCCACACACAGGGGTCGGGGCTCGTAGCCCCGCAGCTCCACATAGGGGTCGGGGCTCACAGCCATGCATCGCGGTCGGGGCTTATAGCCTGGCACAGGGGTGGGGGCTCGCAACTTGCAGCCACACGCTGGGGTCAGGTCTCATGTCCCCTCACATAACCCAGTTTGAGAACCAATGCTCTACACCTAGAGGGAGGATGCACAGTACAAGCAAAATGATTGGTCACATCTGTTTGACTATCTGAATCTTAGAATAAGGCAGTAGGAGGAAGGTGGAAAAAGAGAAACTTTCCTTACCATTTTAACAAAATCAATTTCAGGTCTGAAGAGGATTTATAACTTTTTCTGTGGTACTCATCTTATCTGAGCACAGCACACCATGAATTTATCCTCCTGATACTCCAGTGAAAATTGTATTGAAAGCTTGAAGCTTAAAAAACACAGACACACAAGCTGTTCTGTTGGGAAGGGTATTCCTGTTTAAGGCTAGTAAATCTGCGGGGGATGTGAAAATGCCTCAATTTGTCACAGGCTTGTTAATCTGGAATGTAACACAATTTCTTTAATTTACTTTGAAGGTGATTTCCCAGTGCCATTCTTTGGAAAGCTGCATATACTTTCTGGATTTGTGTTCTTCTTAATCTCATCCCCTCCCTTCTTAAAGAAGAAAGAAAACAGGAACTGAATTAAGTGCTGACATTTACATTAGCAGTGTAATTGTGAACTTTAAACCCCAGTATAGTGAAGTCTGTAGGCCGATTTTCATAATACTGTCCAATGCCTGTTCTTGCTCTTATAAACTAAAATATTTGACATTTCCTTTTGCATTCTAATTGCACTATTGTGCTTACTTTTAAGTGTCTCTTTTGTTTTTGTAGGGCTCTAGAATTGACTATTGCAAACAGTATTAAGGAAGGGTTCTCGTTGCATTAGTACAGCTGAGTCAGTGAGCCTGGTTACATCCTGGTTCTGTGTATATCCATGTCGTCCTAGGTAGACAAGTCAAGAATTCAAGCTTTAGCATCAATATTGCTGATTTTTAGTTGTCAAATAGGTCTAAACTGCTATTAGAAATAGCAAATAGCTCCCTGTGTCTAGATGAGAAGCCTTCATATTGCAAGTCACTGTTGGGGAAGTTCTTCACATTTCCAAAGTTTTAGCCTGGTTATGGAACATGATCAAGATCCTATCTACACTAGAAACTGTGTGCTGCCCCAGCTCTGCGCAGATAGCTGACACAGCAGACCCCTGAGAGAACCCCCAATGACCACAGACTCTAATAAGGTATGAAGGCACCCGGCTAGGTTTATTGTCAAATGAAGCACAGTAATAGTTCCCCGCAGATTGTACAGGACATACTACAAATATGTGCCCCCTGACAATGGACCGGTTCAGTCAGTGGCGGGATACTCCACTGCCCCCTAGGCCAGACAAAGAGACTGCCTCAGGGATGCGTTCTTATACATAGATACAAATTACACATCACTCCTGACATATTGAGGCGCAACCCTTCTATGTAGTAAGGTACAACCCTTCTACACAGTAAGTTGCCGCTTCTCACCTTGTACATGTTGGTTCGAACAAAACAACTCTATCCATCATATTACCCTTTTGACCCTGTCTTTAGGATGGGTCAGCTTGTTCCTTGTCTGTGTGGAATGTGCAAGTATCCAAATGTTCTGATATCTAGTGTCCAGTACCTCTTAGGTATGTATCTTTTTGCAGCATCAGCCCTTTCCTTGCCAGCTTCTGTGAGCAGGGCCTGCCTCTGGCTCACGGCTTAACTTTGCTTTATGTTTAGTAAAGTCTTGACCATTATTTCCGGTCTTAGGCCTCATACCAGGTCTCTGATATAAGGGTTTGTTTCAGGGCCTCACCTTACTACACTATATATGTTTTCCTGCTCTGATAATTGAAATAAACTCTGCTCATCTTACAGTGGTGTAAGTGACAAATTTCCACCAGGTAGTTAGGGTGACAAGTAATGGCCACTCTTTAAAACTGTACAATGCTTATTTCAAAGAACAAGACTAAACAGATGAATGTTCCCCTTTTAAAATCCATTGTAACACACACTAACTTTACAGGTTTTTATTAAGTTACTGCCATGGAAGGACTGACACCATTTAAGTCTGGTGACAGCCTACTCTTTTTTTTTTTTCAGATGGGTTTTGCAAGAGTCAGATACTCACAAAACATTTATGTGCCTCTCATCATGTCCTCACCAGACACCGACTTGTTCAATCAGATGCTTGTGGACACTCCAGGATGTTAGCTGAGAATTTGTCAGACAGTAGACGTCTACTAGCTCTCCTTTGGTGTCAGAACTCTGTTATTGCTAGCACTAACATAGGGACATAAAAATTGCGATACTGGATTAAATTTGACCCATGGTCTGTCTTATACAATAGCCTGATTCCTGCAGTGGCCGATTCAATAAATTTCGAAAGAAGATTCAGTAGCCTTAGAAGAAAGTAAAAGTAGGAGGGAGTAAACCTGAGACTGCTACTGGGACAGTGGAATATATATGAGAGAAAATGAGGATTCTTCTTTGAAATAGCTGTCTGCCTTTTTCTTAATCTTGTTTAGATTAACTAGGAGTGAACACAGTCACTCTGTGATAATCCAGGGAGCTAACAAAATATAAAATTTTGGTAGTTGACAAAACTTAATCTCACATAATTTAGTATGGGGGGGAAATTCTTGGTCTGAGTTCCACTATTTATTCACTATCTTCTTTATCGCTTTTTCCTTCCTCCTTGCCCCATTGCTTTTCAGTTCTTCCCTTTCTTTAGTTCCTTTTATCACTTTTTGATTTGTTTCCCCTCTATCAAATAATAATTAAAAATTGTGTAATGATATTCAGCAGAGCATTAACCCCATACATTTACAGCGAGGCCTGCTGACTTGTATTTAATATAGGAAAAGCTACACTAATAGGAAATATGAGTCATTTAAATTAAATGTTAGCATCTGTGAATATTGCATCCTAGATCTAGTGTCTGTCCTTAGTTCACAGCCTGTGGCTGGTTTTAGTGAAAATCCAGTTGTCTTTTTCCTGGAGAATAGCTTTGTTCTTGGCTGACTGAAATGTTGGCTCTCATTAGCATTTTGGGATGTGACTTCACTGTTAATACATACTCTTATTTCTATAGATACTTTCAAAATTTTATGTTCGGTATTTCAGAGGTTTTTCTTCCTCTCTTTTGTAAGATGTGAAGCATTTGATAGACTTTTTCTCCCCTTCTCCATGGGTATTTGGTTAATTGGCTTTGTTAGTGTTAGCATACTAAAGAACTTTCCATCTTACAATTTCCACTGATTAAACATACAGAAAATTTTCACTCATAGGTATACAATCTGTTTTCCTTTTTTTCCTTAGTTTTTTTTTTCGGGGTGGGGGGGGGAGGCTTTGTAGAGTCAGAAGCAGTAGAAGAGGTTTCTGTCTGTTTACCTTTGAATTCTTCCAGGTGTAAATTATATTGCAGTAGTGGTGAGGAATCCCAGTCATGGACCAGACCCCTTGTGCTAGGCATTGTACAAACACATGACCAAGACAGATTGTCATAATTTTGGGGCAAAGACCAAGTAAAGGCTTCTGCAGTTGATTGAGAAAGAAACAGGCTAAGCTACTGAGATTTTAGTCAGTTGTGCTTTGCCGAGGCTCCATAAATAATTTTGTATTGGAACACTGATTTGGCTATTGCTGGATGATATTCTGATGCTGCTGACAAGCGGTGTCATCAAGAGGCGTCGCCCCCGAATTTCTGCGGCATTTCGGCGGCGATGCCTCTCGATGATGTCGCTTGTCGGCGGCAAGTGACATCATCGAGAGGCGTCGCCGCCAAAATGCCGCAGAAATTCGGCGGCATTTCGGCAGATGCTCCACTGCCGGCCAGGACACGGGCTCACTTAGATGCCCCCGTGGGCGCCAGGGCACCCACGGGCACAGCGTTGGGGACCCCTGCACTAAAGTGATTCCAGGATGGCAGTATGTAACTAATTGGGACTCATAGCAAGACAGGGTACTCGGGCAGGGGTTCCCAAATTGTGGTACATGAGTTTAATGTTCCGTCAACTCTCTTCACAACTCTTTATTGGTTCATATACCACCTTCTTAAAGTATGAGACCTGCTGTTCTAGGGAAAACACTGAGCATAAATAAATGGTCTGCTCTTGATCATCGCGTGACATCTATGAGCCATACTGTTCAGGGTTTCAGAAATACTTAGTATATGCAGCACTGATGTGTTAACAGAGGTTTCCTCAGCCAAGGGACAGATGGCTCTTGTCTTGTACTCTCAGCTGCAGGTATGGACTGGGCCACTCCTGTACAGGGTAGGAAGCCAACTAATGCCCTGTTCATAGAATTAAGGAGTTACGGTGCTGACTGAGAATGGAGATACTGAAATAGAGGGTTTGGGCTTTCTGCTCTCTTAATTTCTTCAACCCCTATCATCTAGTAAATATCACCGCAAATGGTTTGTACATTTTCATGTGAAACTGAAACACCCAACCTTCCCCAAGCATTGAGGGAATGCCTGTATAGGACAATCTACAGTGGATCTTCTGTGAATCTCTTGTGCTCTACTATTCAAATTAATTTTCTGTAACTTATGTTGGTTTCTGTTTGTTTAAAGCTTCAGATGAGTTATGTCTACATTTCTTTAAAAATACTCCGTTCCGAATGAATTACTGGATTTTGCCTATTTTGCGCTCGCTCTTTTAAATGTGATGGTTTTATTACATTCCTTCCATCCCTACTCATTTAAAATACCATAAACTGTTAAGCAATTAGGTCTTGTGGGTTTATGGGGTTTTTTTGGGGTTTTTTTTGGTGGGAAACCCCTCCTGTTTGTTCTTGATGGGCTACGGAATTTGTTTTCAAGTAATTACCATGTATATCAATTCTGATGGTAGGGCTTTTCTTCTCTACTGAAACTGGGGTCAGGTACCATTCTGTCAACTATGCTTATGACACTGAGAAGCTCATTAGGACAATTTCTTTGAGAGCTGTACACAGTGAGTCTAAGCATGAGCCATCATTACACTTCCCTGTTCAATGACTGGTTTTCATAATAGGGAGTTCAGGGTTTAGGAGAGTTGTTAAATGTGTTCTCTGTGCTCCATTCTATAGAGAAACATTACATGTTCTCTCTTCCAACCAGAAAGCAGGAGGTAAAAAGATTGCACTTTTCTTATCTAAGGCAAGCCCTTCCTCCTTCATACTGGTGTAAAAAACTGTTCCCCTGCTTTTCTCCTTTTCTACAAGAAGAAAGGGAGACAAAAAAGATATGGGTGAAGAGAAGCTGTTTGGAACATAAGAATGGCCATACTAGGCCAGACCAAAGGTCCATCCAGCCCAGTATCCTGTCTACCGACAGTGGCCAATGCCAGGTGCCCCGAGGGAGTGAACCTAACAGGTAATGATCGAGTGATCTCTCTCCTGCCATCCATCTCCACCCTCTGACAAACAGAGGCTAAGGGCAGTATTCCTTACCCATCCTGGCTAATAGCCATTAATGCACTTACCTCTGTGAATTTATCTAGTTCTCTTTTAAACACATGGCTCTCTCCATCTGAGCCATGTAGTCTCTCAATTTGTAGAGGTTCTTGACAGGTAAGTGTACTTCCCTCATGCTGTCCCTCTGGGCTCGCTAGCATTCCTCCCTCCCCCTGCCTCTTCCATCCTTTACACAGCTTCCCAGACTGTTGTTGGGGAGGCAATTTTGAGCCTCCTAGTTTACTTACTCTGACCCCCACCATCTTTTCTGCTGGGCTTTTTTCTTTACAGGAGCTCTGTTTCCTGCTCTTTCTTTAGCTGCTTCCACCACATCTAGGGGCACTGTCTAATCTGAGCCAGCAGCTCTGATTGTACAGCTGACAGGCCCTGCATTCAATCCTCTGCTTTCTGCTGAATCTTGGCATTTGTTCTTCCCCCACTCTCCATTCAAACTTATTCCTTGCTTTCCCTTACTCCAGAGTGACCTGGCCAGAAACTTACTTTTGCTACTTCACTAGTGGAGTCCCCGTCTTCCATAGCTCTCTGTCCTTCCTTTTGCAGTGGCTTACCTATGGTCACCAAGGAAGTCAGACCATTTTAGGGGAACCCTGCATCTTTCCAGAGCAGCTGGAATTCCTTAGGACTAATTCCTTAGCTGTCAACAGAAGCCTCATAGTACTGGATTCCCTAGACTAGTCAGAGTGATCCTAAAACTATCTCCAAAGGGCACACAGAGAAAAGGACTTGGTACCTCAAGGAAGTCAAGACCATTGAAGGGTAATTCTTTATTCCTTAGCTACTCCTTCAGATGGACCACACCAAGAATAATCCATCATTCCTAAAGATTCTCACCCCTCTTCTAAGGTCCCTTTTATGCAGATCACCAAACTGTTCCACACATTATGACGTTTGAAAGGTCATGGCTGATTTCCTAGGCTTTCTACCTGATGCTGTAACATGGCAAAGAGATAAAGCAGATGATGAGAAAATCTTGATCTGTCTTTCTCTTCTTCACTCCATGGCTTTTCCTGGTCTAGAAATATTCAGTCAGATTACAAAGAGACAGTGCTCTCTTTATGGGCAGTGGCGAATTGTGTAATTGTTTACCTCCTGCTTCCTGGTTGCTTAATTGTGAAAATCACTGTAATGGGTTATTCTGGGAAGAGATTGGAGCCAATGTTTTCATTAGTAGCCATGTGAGGTAGAATTTACGCACTAGCTACTGCAATCGCATTTTTTATTTGCATGGATAGAATTATTTCTTAGTTTTTGGTTCCTCTGTAGATAGAGATACAGGGGCAGAATTGTGGTTGTCCAAGTAACTTCAGTTACAAAATATGAAAATACACAATGTTTGGGTTGATTTAAGTATGACTTTAAATTTGAATTTCCAGGCTTTCTGACGTTTATCTTTTGATAACTATAGTAGTCTATTAAAGGCTTTCCCATGAGGTAACAGATCAACAGCTTCATATCTAGATTTAGTTCTTTGATTGGAAACTTTGTTGCTCATTTGAGCTGGGAGCTTACCTACTTCAGTCACTTAATCTGATTAATTGACACTGCAGGGGAAGTTTACCATATTCTGTGTTACTTAAATTTTATAGGGCTACAACTTGGTAGTTAATTGCATGTACTTTGTAGAAACCTATGCTGCTTCCCTCCCTCTTCAGATTGCTGCCCCACTTGACACTGTGGTGCCTCCTGAGGGGGAAAACAGAGAATAACTTTTTTTCTCCCTTAATTACCTGACTTCCTAAAAGATGTAATTATTCTTTAAACCACATTGCACTTTACATGGATGAGACCTATGAAGTTCTGTAACAAAACAAAAACCCTAATAAATGCCATTTATTTCCTGTAGAAGTGAAAATTTCTAGTGGGATTTCTGTGGAATAGTATTTAAGTTTCAGGAGAATAAATATCTGCTCTGGTCTCATGGCTGAAGTTTTCAGGGTATCATACGTAGATAAGAAATGTACCTTTTTACACTAGTTCAATACACACACAGTTTAAAAAAACAGCTCCCATTGACAATCTATAAATTGGTAGCATTCAAATACATGGTAGCACTGTGGAAACCTAGCATCACAGTTCAGAGATCTGTCTTCAGTACAAGCCATGAATGCTAAACAGCCACAACGTGTTGAGAAGGGCTAGGTGCATCCTTTAAGACAAATCATCAAACATCTGTGTAATAAAATTTTGGTGTGAACAGCATGCCATGTTAATTGTAGATGTAAAGAGTGGATTTTTCTTTTATCTGTCTTTTTTGTAGGAACTGGAGACATTGTTGCTGTCATGATTACAGAGTCCAAGGTAAAGGAGATCCTAAATTACTTGGAAAAGAACATCTCTGTCCTGATGGCAATAGCAGTTGGAGCCCGTGTTCCTCCAAAGAATTTTAGTCGTGGCTCTCTAGTCTTTGTGTCAATATCATTCATCGTTTTGATGATAATTTCATCAGCATGGTTAATATTTTACTTCATCCAGAAGATCAGATACACAAATGCACGTGACAGGAACCAGGTAAGATGCCCCTTGCTTCTCTCTATTTAGATGTTTTTATTTTTATATATTGCTGTAGTTAACTATCAGATCATATATGTAGTAATTATACTATGCTATTAACAATGAGCCCTGTATTCCGAAAGAGTGTATACCAATGGAGGAAAATTTTATCTAGCAGATGCTTGCTATGATGAGTAACAGTCATAGAAAATCTCCATACAAAAAACAGGAAGGAATACTATTTGATACTATAAGTTACTCTAGTTAATTGTCATAGCACGTTCTTTATTATTGGGCCACAAAGTGAAGTGTGATTGACTTTTTCAAATTATTAGTCTGAAAAAGTAGATCCTGGGTTTTTAGATATCCATCACTCTTAGCCTGAGAAATTTAAAGTTAACTGCTCAAGAGCTGTGTGTAATAGTATACAATGAAAATCCTAAAGAAAGAATGTATCTCCTTATGATTGTTCTTTAGTTTTTTGAATCTGCTCATTAATGTATGTGGGGTTATTTAAAGTGAGAAATTCCTTCCTTAAGAACTCTAAACAAAAATGACCCAGTGTTATAAACTGTTGTGCAGTGCAATAAAATATTTTCTGCTGTATCTTCAAGTAGTGTCCCTATGGATGCTCTACTGTAGTTGTATCTGCGACCCTGCACTGCTTATCGGAGAACTTTGGTAGCAGTGTCCGTTCAGCCTGCGCATGCGCTGCCCCCCCACGAGGCCAACCAGCACTGTGCAGGCAAATCCTCCTCTGTTCCTTTTCAACTGCCCCTGGCTAGAGATGGAGCTTTAGCTATTTGTTAGTGGATCATTAATCTCTTTAGAATTGCTAATCTTTAGCTTTTTTTTTAAGCTTCTTTTCTTTCTTTACTCCATTTATCTTTTATTTGGCTGTTGCCCAAAACAAAAAAGACTTCATTTTTTCCTCAACCCCCTGTCTGGGGACCCCGCCTTGGACAGGGTATTTCCGGCTCTCTAGGCTTCAAGAAGTGTCTCAGGTGCAAGGAATCTATTCCAGTGACTGATGGACACTCTCAGGGCATCTGCTGCCTGGGAGAGGCACACATCCCACAGAAGTGTGGATTGTGCCAGCAACTGAAGCCCAGATCCAGAAAGGATGGAGAACTGAGGCTGAAACTCCTACTCACAGAGGCAGCCCTTCAATCATCCGAGTACCCCAGATGCCTGAAAACCTCACCACAACTCTCTACTTCTAAGGGAGGTGAGCCCAAAGAGATGTCCAGGAGCCACTCACAGAAGGCCTCTAAGAAAAGGGCCATGAGTCCCCACAGTGACCCCTGATTGAGGCAAAGACTATCTCCGGCTTGATTGTCTGTACTGACTGCACCAAAGCTTTCTAAATCCAGTACCCAGGGCTCTCATGGTACTGCCCCAACAGAGCATGTGGGGTTGCCTAAGAACACAATGGGCACAAGCAAGGAACCATCAGTACTGTCTGGTGCGACAAACACAGAAAATCCGCCCTGGGGAAGGCTCCTGTGATATGGGCGTAAACATCGTACTGCCTGTGGCACGCCAGGCACAGACGGACCATACTACCAGGCCCACATTACTGACTCCTTTGGTGCAGGCATCTCAGTACCGACAAGCACTACTGGTTACCGATGCCTTCGGCACCATCAGACTTCTGCTATGCGATGGACCTCTTGGTGTCGCATGTGCTGGATTTGCCTCCGGTCAGTACTGGGGCCCCGCTGCCAAGTTCATCCAGAGCTCCTGACTCACTGACAACCTCATGTCATGCACTACCCTTCTCATCCACTGCATCAGAAAGTGAGCAAGAGGACTTGGTCTCCCATTGCTCCTCTCACCCTCCATATTGTGCCCAATTCCATCATGGACCACAACCATACCATCCACCTGATCCACAGCCTCCCTTGTATGGACAGCCTTGGTACCAACCACCTGGCCCCTCCCTGACAGGCTCAAAGACAAACATGCCTCCCATAGCTCTAGTGTGGCCTATCAGCAACTGAGGAAACATCCTCCTTCAGCTGATGCATCAAGGGCACCTGAGCCCTTGAACTGACGAGGGAGGAACAAGAGGCTGAAGCCAAGGAGGAAGTTACCCCTCAGACTAATTTCTCATTGTCATCACCAGATGAGATGGTGATGTTCCCTCCACCATCGATGGCAGATGACTTTAAACTATTTCAGGACCCGGCCCAGCAAGTGCCAGAGGCACTACAGGAGGTGAACGAGTCACACCACAAACTATTGGACATCTTACATTCTCCTGCCTTGTCCAGAGCAGTCCTCCCTATTAATGAGGCACTCTTGGACCCTGCCAAAATCATATGGCAGACCCCCACATCCGTCCTGCCAACATGTAAGCAGGCCAACAAAAAAATTTCCTTCCCAGCAAAAGACAGTTTCTCTTCTCCTACCCACCTCCCAATTCGATCATAGTGTATGTGGTTAACTCAGAAAGCCCCAGCACCATTTCACATCCAGCCCTACATTTGAGTCACCCTCTTGAAAGTGTGTGGCAATAGTAATGGTCTAATAATGTGGTCAGTCAAAAAGAGAAATAAAAATATTTGGCATGCTCTAAATAGGCCTCAGAATCATAGAAAGAAATATAGAACTGAAAGGGACCTAGAGAGATCATTAAGTCTAGTCCCCTGCATTGAGACAGGACCCAAGTATACCTAGACCATCCCAGACAGTTGTTTGTCTAACCTGTTCCTAAAAGTTTCCAGTGATAGGGATTCCACAGTCTCCCTTTGCATATGTCTACTTCGCATTGTAACACTAGGGTTAGTGGGACTGGAATCCGCTGACCTGTGTTAGAGAACCCAGGACTCGAGCATCTATGCTAATTGTTAACCCTGTGTTCAGAATTTTCTAACCCAGGCTCGAACCTGGGACTCTGGCATCCACACAGCAGCACGCATACCTGAGTCAAACCAACCATATCCCAGACTCCCAAATACTCTCCTGAAATGTGGCCATTCTAGCCCTTTGACCATGGTGCATAGTGGAAAACTTTACTGCCCACGCTGCATGTTTCAGGAAGTTTGAACAGCCTGCCAGCACATATTGCTGAGCAATCACTTTGCTGTGTGTGCTTCCAGCTACCAGAGCGAGCAACATAGAGGAGGTGCCTCTTGAAGAATTTTCCTTGATTGAGCTTTCACCCTTGTGTCATGAAACAGGCAGAGCTTCTGTGACATGCTATTGGATGTTTCCTCAGTGTTTTCTGACCCACTGAAGTCACTTGACATACCTTATGATGGAGAAGGAGGAGGCGTACCTAGGCATGGTAGACTCAAACTGTCTGATGCTGTTCATGACACACTATAGCTGCTGATGCCCCCTATGTAGACCAACACTTCTGGAACAGGGCCACAAGCACAGACTGGTGGGATCACATCATCATGCAGTTGGATGAAATGTGATCTAATCTAAGACACTAAGGGGTTAATTTTCATCAGATAGTCTCCATATATGCTTGAGCTCTTCTGGTGCACTAGAACCTGTGTATACACAGGATGGATTTTTCTCATCCAGTGTGTACAAGTGTTTGTGTACAAGTGTTAATGTACAAGGATGTGTACCTGCACTTACACATGCCTAAGCAGAAAATGAGTTGAGGTTCAGTTGAAAATCAAGCCCTGATACTTCCCCAAGAGCACTAGCTAATTTCATCTGATTTCAGTGCATCTCATCAAGTTAGTGTGGTGGTCTAGTACACATATGCTACATTTGACTGAAATAGAAGTTCCCAAGAAGTTCCTTGGTTCTAAGGATTGCTGGTCATCTGCTGAGCTATTGTAGGGTCATTTCAGGCCTGATAGTCACATAGCACACTCTCCTCATTTGCAACTACTAAATAGCTTTTTAAAAAAATAGCAAAACAGCATTGCTTTTCTAATATTATTCTTCCCTGTAAGCAATTGCTGGTGATGCCACAGAGCTGTTATTAGATTGCAAATAGAATGGTCGGTAATTCATGAGACACTGTAAGATGTTGTTCTTCTTATGAAAAAGTTTTGAGACCATAGTTCTACTGGACTTAAAAGTACAGTACCCTTGTGTGGGAAGGCAGAGATGCAGCTGGACAGAATTTTCTACATTAACGGCTACAGAGTGACTTGAAGAATGATGGCAGTTGCTAAATTAAAAACAGAATTTACTGCCCCCGTCATTGAGAGATGCGATTATGCAGGCTCAGTGTCTGGCTTGACATTCTGAAAGCTGCCTGAGGACATTCAGACCAAGAAATGAGTCATTAAAGGTCCAATCCTCTGGGGAGTTGAGTGCCTTCAGCTTTTACTAACTTCACTGGGCCCTGTACTCAGCACCTGACAGTGATTTTCTATAGTTCCAAAAAGCTGATCCTGAAACAGACCATTATTTTTAAGAAAATGTAGCCCTTATTTACTATCCTAGTTAGTGGACTGAGAACTGATTAAATTCATAATGCACTACACTTCTACAGTGTACTCTGTATAGATTGTCAAAGTGCACTCCAAACACTAAGGAATTAATCCTGTAATGCTCCTGTGAGTTAAATAAATATCCCCATTTTCTAGATTAAGAAACTGAAGCACAGAGAGACTAAGTGATTTGCAGTAACTTCTTGTGTGACCATTGGGAAAGCGTGAAGTAGTACACAAACCTCCTGACTCTCCCAGTCCTGTGCTTTAACCGCTATATTGTGCTGTCTGTTAGGGCTTCCTTATAGTGATGGGGATTCTAAAGAACCAAGGAAAATATTGCAAACCTGGCTGATGTCAATGCAGAGAAGGATTCTCATGTAGACTTCATGCCATTTAACTGTGCAGAACGCCTCTGACTCTTGGTACTACAAAACTTCATGAACCAACTTAGCCAGTCTTTGAACTTTATTGTGCTATTACTTTCTCTTTCACCAATATTTTGTCTATAGTTGTCTGTCTAAATATGGCTCCACTGTAAAAAAAATTCTTTAGTCACTCATGACACTTACTCAGATATTAATTGGACTCTGAAAGTGACAGCTTTGTTAAATGGACATGGGTCTAATGGCCTAATTTTTCTTCATTCTCTTCCTGCTTCTGTTCCCATATACTGTGCCATTTCTTTTATGGGGAAGGATTAACAAGCCTCAACAAATCCTGCGTGCATTCTTCTCGACATTCTCTTATTCTCCACGCGGAGGATAGAATTTGCAGTCTCTGTAGGTCCTCAGTTTGTTTTGAAACTCAAATTTGTTTGGCTATAGTCACTGCTTAAGTAATTATTTTCAAGAGTCATTAAAGTCCATCTGTGGTAACTTGCTCTGTGATGCCCCTTTGGATATGTTCCGTTAAAAAAATGACTCCTTATGGCTCCTTTTGAAGCTCTAACAGCTCTGCTAAATGCCACTTGAACAGTGCCTAACAAATGCAAAGCTTTTTAAAGCTTCAAAAGTGAGGCTGTCTACACTACACACCTTTTAGGGACACGGCTGTGTCACTACAGCCGTGCCGCTATAAGGCGCTGTTTGTTGGCAGGAAAGAGCTCTCCTGCTGACAAAAATCTTCCACACCCACCAAGTGGCGTTAGCGTTGTCGGCAGGAGAGCTCAAAGCGCTGTTCACACCGGCTCTTGTCGTCAACAAAACTTTTGTCTTTCGGGGTGGGGGGGGTGAGGTGTTTTTAACATCTCTGAACGACGAAAGTTTTGTCTTTCACTTGCAAGTGTAGACAAAGTCTGACTAAAGATTTCCTTCTCAGTTGTTCCCAGTAATAGTGGTTGGGGTGTGGTAAGCCCTATGCAGATCCTGCAAGTTTTCCTGGGATACATCATATTTAGGTGCCCACACTGTAACTGGTTACTCATCATGGTCCCTTTGGATGTTAAAAGTTTAAATATAATTAGTACTCCTTGGATATTCCTTGAGTGACAGATTATTCCCCCTGCATCCCATATATTGCTGTAGGCGTCTTCCCAATGCAGATGCTTTAAAACAGCTGCTCTGTGGGGAAAGTGCTCTTATGACCTTTTTTACTTTCTTTAGATTTTTTCAAAGGTCAGGAGAAACTTGATGAAATTTTTATGTGGTTTAAAAAGCGCAGCTTATTAAAGTTTAATAAGGAGGTGGCAGCAGCTAGAACTCAGTTTGAAGTGCTCAGATATATTGTAAAGGAGAAGCCAGAGCTTTTAGTGATGCACTAACAGCTAATTTCTGAACGGTGCAGGTTTTAAGCTATTGTGTGTAGAAGCACACTAGCCTTTCTACAGAAATCATTGAAAACAGATGCTGTGTTTCTTAAATAAAAGAAATAGGTAGAACTGTATGTTACAGGTGCCTTACTGTTAACCTCGTGCACTTCCACTGGGCCAAAATCATTAAACACCTTTTGTGGTTATTCAGTTTGCCAGTTAGTGATGTCTTTTTCCTTAAGCTAATATCAGTCATGAGTCTAAAAGCAAAAATTCCATCTACCCACGGTACAAATAGCAAGACTGAGGGACACAGGATATTGGTTCATCAGAGGGCTTGTCTACATTAGGGATTTTTGCATCAGTGTAAGTACATGAGTGAAAATCAAAAGTGTAAATACTCTGCACTGGTACTGTTTACACTGGTTTCAAACTGGAGTAAGTCCCACTAGTGCAGCACATTTATGCTGTTTATTTTCACATTGGTATAAACCCCTAAAGTATACAACCCCTGAAACTTAATGAGAGCTCCAAACAGCTATTAGAGTTACAAGATACCGTAGTTAAATGTGAAATGTTGTTAAAGATCAAGCTTGCTCTGTTAATTTTGTAGGTGTCCAAGTTAAATATTAACGTTTCCAAAAGAAAATGAACTCTTATGTGCCTGTGCTGAAAGTTATATTGTATGTATATGTTATTGTCACACAGTTTGAAGATCCAATACAGATCAGTGAGAGGTTGTCACTGCCTGCCCTGTAACCTTGGGTGCCTGAAATGCCCCACTGTTGTAGCTCACAACCTGGCACCAGCCGATAAGCCTTCAGGTCACATTCAAAGTGTCTGTGCACTAGACAGCCCTGTTTGAATAGCTTTGATCCACAGCCTATCTACAGCCCCTCTCTGGCTTCCACCAACCTTGGTTACAACCGGCAAGGTGACT
Source organism: Mauremys mutica (assembly GCF_020497125.1). Taxonomy (NCBI): domain Eukaryota; kingdom Metazoa; phylum Chordata; order Testudines; family Geoemydidae; genus Mauremys; species Mauremys mutica. Next base: position 103,959,494 of record NC_059079.1, on the reverse strand, counting down.
CCAACACACTCCAGAAGTTTCCCAAAACTCTGTGCTCTGCAATGTCCAGCCCTCTCCTAGACAGTTCAGAGAAAAAATAAGGTTTGCTTGTTCCTTTAAAGAGACAAAAGCACATCAGTGTTTATTAACTTACCAGGGGTAAATACACCCTACCCAGAAAACACAGCACTGAGTTGGTTTATAGTAAAAATAAAACACATTTATTAACAGTATATAGGTTAAGTGATGCCAAGTAAAAGGAATAGGGTTAGAAAGGGAACACAAAAGTGAAAACACTCGTCTAAAACTTCATCTAGTAAGGTACAGGCTTTGTTCAAGATGCTTTCTCTCACCATTCATTCTTCTTTCCAGCCCTAGCTGACTTTCCCTTTCAGGACCTTCTACAGAAGTACAAGATGCTGGCTTCCTTTGTCTTCCTAGGTGAAAAATCTTTGTGTAGGCAGGTTTCTCTCCTATATTTAGTTTCCAGAGACTTCAAACCCTTCTGTGGCTGAAGGACCCATCTTTCTCAGCTAGCAAGAGCTCTGGCCTCTTGTCTGTCCAGTGATGGTTGCCAAATATGTCTTCTGCCCTTGCTTCTTTCCTCCAAAATGCAGTGACTTTGTTTCAAGAATAGGATGGCCTCATGTTCTTCTTCCCTTCCTGTGGACTTTCCATCCATCTGTATATAAATAGGGCTTCCATTGTTTTGACTTCACCATGCTTAATTTACATAGGAGTTAGGTACATAGCTGCTTTCTCTCCTTGTTGGGAGGAAACATGACTGGCCACAGATTTTAAAGCATAATATTTCCTCACTGTGTTAATACACCTCTATCTCGATATAATGCTGTCCTCAGGAGCCAAACAATCTTTCTGCATTATATTGAACTTGCTTTGATCCACTGGAGTGCGCAGCCCTGCCCCCCTGGAGCGCTGCTTTACCACATTATATCCGAATTTGTTATATCGGGTTGTGTTATATCGGGGTAGGAGGTGTACATACATTTCACAATATTAATCACCAGTGTCATTAGCTTTCAGAAAAGCCCTCACTCTGTACACTTTTATAATACAATAATATTGTACACAATCAGTTGATTGTTATTTATTACTTGAGGTTCAGCCCCACTTCTTTATAGACTGGTAACCCTCTGAAATTGATTCTTTTCAAGATCAACTCTTAAAGGTTTTTTTTCAAGCTCTGAGGAAGGTGACATGGAGTCTGGTGGTGAAGGAAACTCCATGCTCTTTCATCCCTAGCTGGTATTTGCTAAAATGCAAATCATTCTGTTTCCTGCAATCTACCCTCTCCTTGTTAGTGTGATAACCCAGTTTACTGCTTATATGTAAACGTACCTTCTTTATCTCTGCCTCCTGACCAGGCTGGGTAGAGCAGCAAACATATTCCTTTGTCCAGGGCAGACCTATTTACCAATTCCCCTTGACATGCCTGGTTTAAACACATTCTAGTTACAACCCCAGTATATATCCATAACTCTTAATGCACACTGTGTACGCACCTCATGCAAAAATATTAATCAGTGAGTTCATTTTCAAATGATACAAGGCATATTTTATACAAAGATTACAGTAGTGTGTAAGGTGTGAATACAGGGGTGCTTAGTCACAGTAATACCATAACACATAATTACATACAAAAGTCTAGATTCAAAGAAAGTTATTTAGGATGCAAAGTTACATGCATAATGGGACTGGACAAAGGTTTCCAGGGCAATATTAATTCTGGCACCTCCTAACTTTTGAGTGCTTGACTCTGCAATCTTAATGTCCCTTTAATGTAATTTTTCGGTGTAATGCCCAGTTAAAATAAAAAATTCTATAATGCAGGACCATATGGATCTCCAACACCAAACATGGGTCATAAAGTTGGCATTGGACCTTAAGATTTATAGCACAAGCTCTACCACTTGAGCTGATCAAAGTCATAAGCTGTTATCCTCTATATTGACCAGTCATTAGAAGGAAGATGGGAGACACACTCTGCCAGTGGGCTTCATAGTTATTTGCTGATAGCAGAGTAATATGGAGACCCAGGACTCCTGGGTTCATTTCCAGGTTCTGAAGGGGAGTGTTCTCTAGAAGAAAGACCCTTCTGCCCCTATGTCCCTGTGCTTCTGTCTGCAACACCCTGCCTCTTCTGGGTCAATCCTCACCCCAGATCCTATCCCCACCATATCTGACCCCTCTGCATTCCAGTCAGGTTACTTTCTACTCCTCTTCCCTGCCTGGTTTCCAGCAAGGGGAAGCATTGAAAATGGGGGAGTTCTCTCTGTTCCGTGTCAGAGCAGCAGCCAGGAGAAACAGCTGCAGTAAAGTCCTGCTCAGACCCTACCCCTGAGAGGAGCATGCTCAGTACATATTCAACAACTACTTTTGCTCAAGATTCAACTGTAAACAAGTCTCTCCTGAGCATGTGCAAACAGCAATTTTTCTAAGGTTTATAAATGGGCCAAATTTGGGTGGATTTTCACGGGGGTGGCTTAAGACACATCCCCAACACCAGTAGTAAAGGAAAGCTTGAAAATAAAATCTTTCCTTACAAGTTGTCCTTACAAGTGGTAACGGTACAATTACTGTGAACATTCTATGTGTGACTATAGACGTTTTTAAACGAAAAAATAAACTAACTTTTTTTCTCTCAATCCAATGTAAACCTCATCCTGTTTCTGTGGGGCGTTGTGGTTACTGAAACAAGGAAACATGAGCTTTGTTCAGCTCAAAGTGACCTGGCCCTGAAATCTGTGAACTAACTGGCAACTTGCCATTCTTAATTGGCTTGGATCAGAGCATTGCAGTTGGAATCAGCACTTTAAGCATAGAAATGGCTGTTTCCAACTAACGCTGATGCCCATTAAAAACAACTTGACCCTTTGCAACCAGATAAGTTTGTCTTGGAATCAGTATTCATGTGAGCTTTATTCAAGTATAGTCTGTATTGACTGAATTTTGATTTTATGGCCATTAAATTATTTTTTGGCATGTGTAGATACTGGTTGGTTTTATGTTGTATTGAGATAAATATTAGGCTTGGCTGTGAATCCTCTGCCTTTAGAGGTAATTTCAGGTTTATTCCCTACTCAAGGAAACCCCAAATAGAAAACTTATGAAGAGAACAAGTGATGATATACAGCTCATTGAATAAAAAGTAATTAGAACAGTGTACAGTGGGAATTAATGGAAGGGCATGAGCCTCTATTTATATCCCAGTGTATGTGTTTTAATGGCTTGTAGATGTGGCTTTAAAAAACAACTCAGACAGCGTATGAGACTTCTGCCATAGTAGATGATTACCCTGACTGCATGTACATGGTCTGCAGTTGAATTTTCTCTCCGATCTTGTGTGTAGGTTATCTGGTTGTCGTTGCTATATCCTCTGTACTTTGAATATTAGTCAATTATAGCAGAGTATTGTAGCCAAACTAAGTATTTAGTCAAACTAAGTCATTTTAAAAGAAAAATTGTTAGACTCTAAGCATTAATCCCTGTGTTCTTTTCTCTGTAAATTTAATAGCGTCGTCTTGGAGATGCTGCGAAGAAAGCCATCAGCAAATTGACAACCAGGACAGTAAAGAAGGGTGATAAGGTATAGTAATAAGACTTCAGCAAAGTATACTTGAATCTCATGGTTTATTTTGGTAGTAAAAACAATTCACTTATCTGATTTGTTTTTCTTTCTCCTCTCATCTTTGATGCTGGTTTACTTGCTGAGGAGTTCATCTTTTGCTACAGTATTTCAGTGTGACATCTAGAGCTTTTCTGTATACTGTAGCCTTTGCTCTCCCGAAGGAGAATTTCTCTTGCTTAGGGACTAGTTGAGCTCCATCTGGTAACTGTGATTGTGAGTGCTGTTCTGTGCTAGCTGGCTGAGTATTTCTGCAGGCAGGAGTGCAGAAGGCTTTGTATTGAGCCTTCATGACAACATTTCATTTGCTATGCTCCTAATAGCTCTGTATAAATTGTCATTACTAGAGAAAGGCAAGCTTAGTGTTAGTTATGTGGAACACTGTAAACTTGGAATGTTGCATATATGTTGTGCAAAATAAAAATAGAGGGGCTAAGAGGAAGAGTTCTTGTGAGAATTCACTTTTATAAATTAGTCTCTTGTGTTAGGGGAGAGGCATTTCATTTGAGTTGAAATACCTGAGTATGAAGTCTTGAGCTATGGGGAACTGTATTCGGCTGTCAGAGAATAATTGATCATGAACTGTGAATTAAAAAGCTACAAGTACTCATCAGTTCTTTATCAGTGCTGTAACATTTATTTATAGCCTTTCTTACTTTTCCCTTTCCTTTTGCAAAATGCACAGACCCGATTATAATTAAATGGTGTTCTGATTATGATTTTTCTTTTTAAAAAGAAAAACGTTTCCCTTTGGTTCTTCCACTGGCTCCCTCTCATCATCTTTCCTACCAACGAAACCGAAGTATGATAAGCCACCCCTGAATTTGCTTCTCTAAAGAGAAATATGAGAAAAAGGCTTTTCCCAAGCCTTTGCTTTTTTTGTTTCTAGGCAATTTTGTTATAAGAATCTTTTGCAGTAGATCTTTGCTGATGTGTGTATATTTAGAACTTATTAATACTACAAGGGAAGATGCTGCTTTCCTGACAACATAGACGCAAGATTAAGTGATATGGAGGTTGCAGAACAGGCAGCAGGGGACGTGTATGTAGTTGAAAGGAATACAGGAATAAACCTGCCATTCATCAGTGCAGCCCATCAGGATTCTCTGCATGAAATATTGACTGCCTGTTTCCAACAGTGGAGTTGTTAATTTTGTCTTGCTGTGGTTTTTGATGTCCTTGTCTCAGTACTTTGCTAGTGTTGAAAAGAATTGTATGATTTTGGAAGAAAGCACAGCCTGTGTGTCTGTGTAGCCCACATATTTTAGTGTATACCATCAATGCCATGGCTTTATCTACATGAAATCTGCCTTTCTCCAAAGGGAAACTTAAAATATGTGAAGTTATTTTTATCCCTTTAGAAACAGTAATCAGACTGTAACCTTTATAACAAAGTATAGCCAGCAAGTGATCCTGAGCTGCATGTCTGTATAGGAATGACATCAGTAATTCTTGGGTCTGAGGAGTGGGAAACACTGGACTTTCTGAAGTGTGAAATAAAGCAGGTTTTTAGCTCTGATTATAGGAAGAGATGAAAGAATTCTGCTTTATTATAATATAAATTATATTTTATGAAGTAATGATGTAGACTAGATCATAACTGAAATAAAGTCCTGTGGAAATAATATCTTTTGAGTCAATATGAAAAGTACTATTTATACAAATGAATTATGGCTGTCTTATTCTAGTTTAAATTTAAGATATACACAAATACTAGTTTTAAATGAGATGGTGACTTTGATATGCATATAAAGTGTGTGTTGTATCTTCTTTGTGAGGCATATTTGAATTTAATAACCTTTTCCCCCTTTTCTGCCTCTTCCTGTTCATAGCCACTTTGTATATTTGATCCTCACTGCCACAGTAGAATTCCTGTTTACTAATCATGTCTACTTTGCCTTTAATGTAGTCTTAACTCTTGACTTGAGTTTTCATGCTATTCATTTTAGGAAACAGACCCAGACTTTGATCATTGTGCTGTCTGTATCGAGTGTTACAAGCAGAACGATGTTGTCCGTATTCTGCCATGCAAGTAAGCTAGCAATTTCTCTTCCCTTGGTAATGGATTTTTTCCTAAGAAATGTTTATGCTGATTCTTGTTTACATCCCTTTGTTTTATTTTATCTAGCATTTGCTCTTTTCTGTTATATATCAACATAGGTGTGCATAATATTTTACACATACCTAGTTTAGACAGGTCCCTTGTCCTAGGAGCATGCAATCTAAATAAGGTTAATACAATACAATTAGGTGAGAAGGTGGGAACTGGCAGAGTTATTGATAATGGAGACTATGCAAGAAGAAGAGGGTCTGGAGGAATGGCAAGTGATTGGCATATGGGAAGTAGGAAGTGATTTTTTTAAGGGATGTGAAGACCATGAAAAAGGCACAAAATTGGGAGAGAGAGAGTGAGAGCTTTAAGGATTGAAGATTGGGCAGATCCAGTACTTGCATTAATTATAGTAAACTAAAGTATAGATGCAAAATTCCACACAGTGGATACTGCAACCTGGTATCCTGCTATGCCTGTGGGTCCCAACCCAAAATTATGCTGTCAGAATGTGTCAAAGGGTTAGATGGGAGACCTGTGGGGTAGGGCGGGAGGGATTCTGCCCACTGAAGTAAGGGGGGCTGGCAGGGGTTGCAGAGCCCACCCTGCATTCTGTGGCTCCAGTGCCATGAGGCTGGCTGGGCTTGGCTGTCTGCTCCAGGTGTTGCAACATGATGTACAGGGTCACAGCACTGCTTAGATTTGGCCCAGCTGCCTCTCCGTCATGATGATGAGGGACCAGACAGGCCAGATTTGACTGGATCAGTGACAGCATGCACCAGGTTACAACACCACTCTCTCAAATTTGACCTGTCTGGCCTCCACCAAACATGAGCAGTACTGCAACCCCAGAGATCACAACTCCCAGAGCATGGAGCTGAGCCCAGACAGCACGGTGGGACAGAAGCTGCAGGATTATGGTACTCATGGTGTACTTATTTAGTACTTATTATGTACGTGTGTATATTATGTGGGTAAGAAATATTTAGTAAGCCAGACATTTCTTTTACTAAAGGTATTTAGTGTTTTTGGGTTTGGGGTATTTGGGTTGTGATAGGCTGTCCTGAGACCAAAAAGGTGAGAACCAGAGGTCTAAGCAATTCCAGCTTGCTCAAGCATTTCCCAGTTACTAGAAATGCTGCCATCCCTCATCTCCACCTTAGTGTTGACATCAAGGATTATGTAAGAAAATTGTTTTGGCTATCCTGTACTGGCACTTAAAGTGTAGCAACCAAACTCTATCCTTGCGCTCTTGCCTCAGTCTTCTCATTTCCCCTCCATCCCAAAGATCTTGATTTAGAGCTATGTGACATTATTTCTGTAGCAGATTTTCAGTTGAACTGCTTTTTTTGTGTGGTGAATATTTTTGGAAGAATTATCTAATAATTTGTGGTAGCTTTGACTGTTACCAAGGATATCTTTCCCTTTCATTTTATAACACATTTTTCTTCTCCTCTTCCCCCCTTCAAAAGAGAAGTACTTGCATTACTATGCATACATGCAGCCAAGATCCAGCAACTTGGCCTATGTTTGGTATATAAATAGCTATATGCATGATACACTAAGAAACAACTAAGTCACAGTGTTGGAACCAGGCATCAGTCCCATGTTCCTGAGGGGCATATTGCAGCTCATTATCAGTCTTCTAAATCCTCCTGCAAGCTGTCCTAGATAGCTGGAAATTTTTTCTTCTAATGCATAATGAATTTTTGCTATTATAAGATTAAAGAAACAATCTCAAATTATAATTTATATATAGTAAATAAAAATGTCTTTACCATGGATGATTCTGTTAACACCTTTCTTTACTGGGGCAGGAAGATTTTATAAATCAATTCACTTTCCCTGTATTCTTCATTTACTTGCTTTTTTGTGTGTGTCTTGGACATTGAAAATCAATGAAATGTCTCATTTTTAGGCTTTCAGTGCTGCAGTGCTTGGGTAACAAACACTGCAGAGACGTGTTTGTTTAGAAACTATTTCCATTGAAATGTGGTGTTTAAAAAAACACCACTTGGGAGCATTTTTCTTGGTCTTTGATGTTGTAAAGGTTTGTTTTTACAAAGTCTAATTTTTTTACCCAAATTTGAATTACACTTTTAAAAATGCACTAGTTTTTATTTACTCTTATGCAACAATATTCTGTGCTCAAGGACCCTACAAATTATTATTAGCTGCTGGATAGAAATTTCAGAGACTGTTTGATTCTCTGTAATTTCAGGGTATAGTTCAAGAACCTTCAGTTACATCATAGAAACACAAATTTTGGGTCCAGGTTAGAGAAGATTATCTAGAGACTCCAGACTCTCCCACTTCTTTCCCTCTTGTCATTAAAATTTTTATTTAGCTGTTCTTTGAGTGATTCATGCTCATCTTCACATGTATGCCATTATCCTAGAAATTTTATGTTCTAACAGTTTTTCATGTGTAATTACCTTGATCTAAAGTCATCAAAGTTTTTGAGTACAAGTATTTTCAGCTTTCTTTTATATCAGTTTGCAATAATTAGATTATGGCTTAATACAGAGAGCCAAATGGTGTCAGATGATCTGTCCATGAAATGTGTTCTCTTATTTCACTGTAGAAGCAGGGATTTTTTTTGAGGTGTGCTTTTCTGAGACTTGTTTCTAGCTAGTCTTGAAAATCAACAGACTTCAACATATGGAATGTAAAGGGCATCTGAAGGGAATAAGGAGTACACCTAATTCTGAGAAGAACTTGCTTTTATTTATTGGGTTTCAAAATATAGGGTCTGTCAATTTAAATAAGTGTTAATGTGTTAAAATGAATATCAACCAATTTAGGCTTAACACCTGACCTCTTAAATGGTGATAAATTGTCTATGAATTTCCTAAATCTGCTTTGATCCCAGATAGGGGCAGCTCCAGGTTTTTTGCCGCCCCAAGCATGGCAGTCAGGCCGCCTTTGGCGGCATCCCTGCGGGCGGTTCGCTGGGGACGCAGATTCAGTGGCGTTTCTGTGGGTGATCTGCCGGTCTCGCGCCTTCAGCGTACCCACCGCCAAAGCCGCAGGACCGGCAAACCTCCTGCAGGCATGCTGCCGAACACTGCCTGACTGCCACCCTCACAGCAACCAGCAGGGTGCCCACCGCGGCTTGCTGCCCCAGGCACGCACTTGCTGTGCTGGTGCCTGGAGCCACCCCTGGTCCCAGAGAGAAATAAAAAAGTATCCACATTATTATTCACCTTAAGCAACTAACGAATCAATAATGTATCCCTTCTGCAGCAAGATGAAATACAATGAATGAAGTGTATGGCAGTTGTTTGAAACCGTGCAGGTTCAATTCCCAGAACTATTCCTGCTGACATTAACACTTAGAGCCCTAAAGAAAAGTAAACTTGACTAAGTTGGAGGGAGCAGAACAAAGTAAAATAGATTGTTTTCCCTCAACTTTGCTCTGCATCTCGAACTAAGTGCTTCCCAGCCTCCTTAGTCCTTCCCATCCCCAAACAATAAAGCAGGCATAGAGCACCGTGCCCCAAAAGCCTAATAGAGCTTCTGCTGGCTCCATGCCCATTCCTCCCAGATTGATCTCCACTCATAATTCATGTTTTCCTACTTCTGGATCCCAGCCTAACTGTGTGTATCAAGGATTATAGTAGTAGGCAGAAGAAAGGCCAGACAAGCTAAACTGTCTTTCACCAGTTTGGACTGCCTCTTTCAGCAGTCCCCAACTAGTTCTGCATCCCTGCCAGAATCCTACCCTCCTTTTCAGCTGAACACTGCACACGCATACACACGCTGAGTGAAACTCCTTCAAAATTGCTTCTAAAGTGTTAAAATAGCTACAGGTCAGCATAAAATCCTAGTGCACGGACAGAAGTAAATCATCGGTTACCATGTTGGCCTCTGAGGCACTAACAAAAAGATAACGCATGTTTACCAGATGGCAGAAGAAAAAATGATCATGGAAAAATTTATTTCTGAGCTTCTAAGACGTTTAACAATGGAGGGTAAAACATAATGTATTGTGGACATTTGGTAGTGACTCTTAATTAGAATCATATCAACTTCAAAAAAATATTAGTTTACCTCACCTACCATTGGTCCCCCTACAAATTTTTGTTGTCTTGCAACCCTAGCTTCTGTTTTTAAACATTTTTCTTCCCTGGAGCTATATGAAAACCTTAAATCCACATAAATGATACTATGAAACTGCTGTCGAATACACAAAGCAATCTGAAAGAATGTTTCACTGCCTTTTTCAGCTACAGTAATATAGATGTAATAATAGATACAAAAATTAGACTGGTTTCAGAGTAGCAGCTGTGTTAGTCTGTATCCGCAAAAAGAACAGGAGTACTTGTGGCACAAGTACTCCTGTTCTTTTTGCAAAAATTAGACTGACTGTTTCTAATTTTTTGCCTGAGAATATTTTGTATATTAATGGAGTATAAAATTGCCTGCTGATCAGCCAAACACAATTAGGATTCCCTGCAATTAAGTGGTTATCTTTGGAGGTCAGACTAAATGACCATAATGGTCCCTTCTGGCCTTATCTTTAAATCTCGCTTGTGCATCTCTCAGATCACTTAAGTATCTTGATTGGCTCATTTTTAATTTTTTCCTGATGGAACATTTTTTTAGTAAAAGATTGATCTCATATTAATCAGCTACGTGTAGTAACAAAAATTTTTTACTGATCTCTGGAAAAAAAGAGAGAGCATTACAAAGAATGGTATGTCAATGGCATAGTAATATTATTAGGGTACAGTTTTGCTTGCATTTTCCCCCTCATATCACTAACAAGATTGCACATTCTTTACATAGTACGTTCAAAAATTGTATTAAATTACAAAAGCAGTGAACAGAATTTCTTTAGATAATAGGCTTTTCTAGACTTGTTTGATATGAACAGGTAAGGAACTGGGTGTACTAGTAAATACCTTTATAAGATCTTAATCTCTCCCTTTCCACTCTCTTCTCCTGCCACTCCTCCTTCTAATTTTCATACCATATTTGTCATCGGTAAAAAAGCAATAAAAACAGTACAGTCAATAAGCCAGACATGAAGAAATATCTTGCAAGAGAATGTTGAGAAAAATGGATAGAGCTGTATTTTGACCAAGAGACACCAAATGAAAGAGTTGGCCTCTGTCTTTTAAGGAAGCTGTAATCATTGGACAGTGGGTTTCAATGACGTGACACAATGCAGTTTACTTCTTATAGCCCATTGTGAACGTAGCATTTCCTTTTGCTAGCTGCTAGAATTGTGCTCTCCTGTTTAAAGTCCTGGTCTGACAGTCTTATGCATTGGTACAATGAAATCTGGTGTGGCCCAATGTACAATATAAGCAAAGCCCTGTGTGCGCCGTAGCAAGTTGGACCTAAATTCTGTGGCAAAACTCTAGGTTTCTGGTGCACATTGGTGTTGAGCTTTGTGGCAGATAAAAGTACATTCAGTAAAATTCTCCTTTTTAATTAAATATGAAAATGACTAATATAAACAATATAGTATTACTTGTGCATATTGTAGTTAAAGGCAATGTCTCCTACACAGCCACCTCCGTGCTCCAGAAGCTGAAATGTTTTCAGTACTCAGAGCCTGTAAACATGGCTGCTGGAACTTTGTGCTAAGAGGACATAAGAGAGCCTCCATTTCTACCTAACCTCCCTCAACACAGGGTGACATCATTTTTAGACTTGTGAGCATTTATTTAAAATTTTTCTATTGTATTATCTTATTATATAAGTTTTAAAAACAAGTAATGAAACAAATGCATCAAAAAGACACTAACAAAAGACAAATCTCTTAAATAACCTCTTCACTTTTCTATCACAGCATTGAGGCTAGGAAAAAGAAGGGAGACCAGAGTGGCGATGGGGTGATGAGGAGGTAGCGAGTTGTCGGTGTAATGAGTGGTGTGGAAAAAAAGGAAGGAGAAGCTAAGGAAATGGTTTCAGAAGCGAGGAGAGAGGAGTTTGGGGAAATCAGATTGGAAAAGAAAATGAGAAAGGAAGACGGGAATTGAAAATGAGTCAGGAAGAGGGAGACACCAGAGGCAGGGAAAGAAAGAGTGGACAGAGGGAGAGAGGGAACAGATATTGAGAAACAGAGCAAAAAGAGAGGGAGGAAAGGAAGAACAAAAGCAACATAGCAAATTTTTAAAATGTATTATTATAAGGTTGAATGCCAAATTGATACAGTAAAATACAGCATGCATCCGACGAAGTGGGTATTCACCCACGAAAGCTCATGCTCCAATATGTCTTTTAGTCTATAAGGTGCCACAGGACTCTGCTGCTAAAATACAGTACATACAGATTTTGGGCCAGCTTCTTAATTTTCCTTTGCGCTAGGTGCAGGAATGGAGAGGGTGACAAAGATGACTAGCCATATCTGTGCCTGCCTTATTCTGGTGCTACTGTAAATTGAGATGGCTTGTATCAACCATCTATGGACTGTTATGCTGGAGCAACATCATTTGGAGTATACTGCATTCCACCCAACCTCCCTTTACTAGGGAATGGTAGGGAACCATTACACCAGCCAAAGAATCTCCCTATAATGGGGCTGTTTTGTGGGGGACATTTAGGCCTACTTCCTCTTTCTGGAATGGCATAAAGGGTGTGTCTATACAGCCTGTGGCAGCAAGCCTCCCAGCCCAGGTAAACAGTACAGTCCTTTGAAGTTGCAGTTCAGCCTGGAGCCTATGGCTTCAAAGCCTGAACTCTAGACGAACCGCAGCTTCAAATGCTGTCCATACAGCTATTTTTAGAGTGCTAACCTGAGCCCCACTAGCCTGAATCTGTCAACCGAGGCTGAGGCTCGCTGCCACCCAAAGAGGTCACGTTGTACAGTAGAATCCAGTCACTGTTTACATACCCACATGCAGAGGCTGATTGGCTCAGGCACTCTACGGAAAACAAAACTAATTAAAAGTCACTTGCTGGAAATTCTGCCAGCATGGGGGCGTCCTTTGCTGCCACAGAGCTGACGTCTGTGCCTCCTTTCCTGCAGCACCCTGTACAGGAGGAGGAACGGGGCTGGAGCACACTACACCCAGTTATCCCCTGCTGGTATAAGGTTTCTAGGAGACCATAGTAAGCTAATGTGAGTTAGAGCAGCTCCCTCAGAACTACTCAGGTTTGTCCCTTTGGAATGCTCCGTATTGGACTAATTCACATGTATTTTTGGGGGAGGAAAAGGTCTCTGTTGTGGATACAAGGACTTCCTCTTTCAAGCTCAACTTTATAAATTACTCATACTTGTGCATTATCGTCTTATCAGTTTTTGTATCTGCTGTTCAACCCCTGGAAATACAGAAAAACCTGGACAGATCAAGAGCCCCCATATCAAGGCCAGCAGGATATTTAAGGGAGGGAGAAATAGCAGGCAAAAATATGTTGATTAAAATTAAAATTTCGGAGAAGGGGGGGAGATTGTAAATTTTGGAAAACATTTATAAGGTTTCCCAGAGGTCAAGAGGTTTAAGAACCAATAGCAAAGAATGAAAATATCAGAAAAGTAGTTAGGTTTTAAATGCAGAGAAACACCTTATCAGACTGCTAATATCTCTTTAAAATAATCTCATAATATTTACTAGGTACACACTGGAATCCATATCATTCAGTGCCTGATTTGATCTGAGTGGTTTTATAGCACTGAGCTCTGATTAGCTGATAACAGCATATTAAAGCTGTTTTCATACTTATGTGGAGTCTTGATGTCTGCTGTTTCACAAAATATTAGATTGTTGTAAATGCATGTCCCACTCTAAAATCCAGACTACGGAGTTTTAAAAAGAAATACGAGTGACTAAAAGCATTAAAATGTGTAACACAACACAGTAACATAATTATATATACCATGGGATTCCAAGCTCACTTCTACCTCAGAGGACAGCTGAATAATCTTTTCTGTGCTCTCATGAGTGATACAAATAAAAAATTAATAACTATTGACAGCAGAAATAAGGAAATAGGGAGTGGAGGGGTTTTTTTTTGTATAGTTGCTCAAGAAGGATGAGCAGAGTACCTATCCCATTTTTCACACTTATGTTTATCCCACATTCATTGCCTTAATAAAGATTCTAGAATGAAGTAAGGACATCAGCAGGCTGGTTAATGGAGATTCTTACATTTTCTTGATTAAACAATCCAGCATATTCAGCAGTACATTTGTAGCTTGATTAATATAGCTCTCTGTGCCAGATAGCCGTGCCATGCCATGTCAAACCAGCCCATGAATGCAGGAGACTATAGTTCTGATGTCAAAAGTGACTGTAAAAATATGATCATAGAAGATTAGGCTTGGAAGAGACCTCAGGAGATCATCTAGTTCAACCCCACCAACACCAACTAAATCATCCCAGCCAGGGCTTTGTCAAGCCAGGCCTTAAAAACCTCTAAGGATGGTGTGACGCAGTAGGGAGCGAGGCGGATTGACCTGGGAATGTCGTTTGGTTTTGCTGGGACTGTCTGCATTGGGGATGGGATAGCAGGGGATGATTTTATTTGAGTTACCTGAGCTTGTAACCGAAGCCAGGAGGCGGGGGGTGCCAGGTGACACCTTTGCCTGGGAAACTGGACAAAGGGAGAGGAGGAGCTGGGGGAAGGGGGAGAGAGATAGCTAGAGGGGGTTTTTTTTTCTTTCAGTTTTGTGCTGGGTGGTGAAACGCAGGGAACCCCAAAGCTGGGGTCTAAGCTCCCTAACCCCCCCTCACCCCCCCAAGAAAGACTTGACTGAGGGGTCCTGGTTGTACCTACAAGTTCTGCTTGAGACTGCATTCCTGTTGTCTAATAAACCTTCTGTTTTACTGGCTGGCTGAGAGTCACGGTGAATCGCAGGAAAAGGGGTGCAGGGCCCTGATTTCCCCCACTCCGTGACAGATGGAGATTCCACCACCTCCCTAGGTAACCCATTCCAGTGCTTCACCACCCTCCTAGTGAAATAGTGTTTCCTAATATCCAGCCAAGACCTCCCCCACTGCATCTTGAGACCATTACTCCTTGTTCTGTCATCTGCCACCACTGAGAACAGCCAGCTCCATCCTCTTTGGAACCCCCCTTCAGGTAGTTGAAGGCTATCAAATCCCCCCCCCCCCACACTCTTCTTTTCTGCAGACTAAACAAGCCCAGTTCCCTCAGCCTCTCCTCTTAAGTCATGTGCCCCAACCCCTAATCATTTCCGTTGCCCTCCACTGGACTCTCCAATTTGTCCACATCCTTTCTGTAGTGACGGGACCAAAACTGGACGCAATACTCCATATGTGGCCTCACCAGTGCTGAATAGAAGGGAATAATCACGTCCCTCTATCTGCTGGCAATGCTCCTGCTAATGCAGCCCAATATGCCGTTAGCCTTCTTGGCAACAAGGGCACACTGCTGACTCATATCCAGCTTCTCGTCCACTGTAATCCCCAGGTCCTTTTCTGCAGAATTGCTGCCTAGCCAGTCGGTCCCAAGCCTTTAGCAGTGCATGGGATTCTTCTGTCCTAAGTGAAGGACTCTGCACTTGCCCTTGTTGAACCTCATCAGATTTCTTTTGGCCCAGTCTTCCAATTTGTCTAGTCACTCTGGATCCTATCCCTACCCTCCAGCGTATCTACCTCTCCCCCCAGCTTAGTGGAGTTCCATATTTCTCTTCATTTTTAAATGGCTTCCAATCCAATGATATATAAAATTATGTTGTTGTGTTGCTTTAGGATGGCAATTTATTGCTTTTCGTCTCTTAACTTTCTTTTTAAAACTCTAGTCTTGCTTTTAGAGTGAGACATGTTCACAATCTAATATTTTGGAAAATTGCGGATATCAGATGTACTCCTATTGCCAATAAAGTTATTTTTTCCTAACTGCCACCTGTGCAAACTCAACCTTGGTTATTAATGTCAAGCTGAAATCTTTCCTTGTGCATCATCACCAGTAGTAAAGGTTCTGCAGACCAGAGTAGACTCTTAGTTACACCTGTACATCCCCACTCACCTTAGTTGGTTTGAACAGGTACTACTGATTAAACCAGGGGTGGCTCTAGACATTTCGCCGCCCTAAGCATGGCGGCATGCCACGGGGGGCGCTATGCCGGCTGCCGGGAGGGCGGCAGGCAGCTCTGGTGGACGCTTGCGGGAGGGTCCGCTGGACCCACGGCTTTGGTGGACCTTCCGCAGGCATGCCTGTGGGAGGTCCACCGGAGCCGCCTGCCGCCCTTCCTGTGGCTGGCATAGCGCCCACCGCGGCATGCCGCCCCAAGCACACGCTTGGCATGCTGGGGCCTGGAGCCGCCCCTGGATTAAACATAATTACATTGATGCACTTGAATATTGCCACCAGCTTAATACCTGTGGACATAAAATTATTATTGTACATGCACTACTTCTTTCCTTTTTTACTGACAAACCTTTTCAGGAGCTGTTCTCCAGGAAGTCAACTTGGAGACTTAGTAACTTCCTGGTAACATGCCTCTTCTGTTCTGCTTTTAATGTCTCATATGGTAGAGAAGGAAGAATGAGCAATATTACTATGATTTTAGAACTCGGAGACACATGCCCTGCTCAGCATCTCAGGGGACACAGAATAGAAGGCAGAAGTAAAGGCAGCTATACAGTGCTGTTGCGCCTTCCTGATTCTGAGCTGCTCTGATGGCCAGCTATGGGTTGTTCTGTAGCCTGGAATAGATAGTGCACTTTACATTCTCTCGGGTATGTCAGAACAAAGCTGTTTCTCAACTAGCTATGCCCACCTAGCCTCACAGCCTACACCAAGAGGAGTTTTTCTTCTCAGGTAGGACCATCACCTTCCTGAATGATGTTAGCTACATCAGTGGAGGCTCTATTCCATCAACATAGCTGCATCTACATTGGAGATTTTGTTGGCATAACTGTTGGTCGGGGTGTGTGGTTTTTTTCACCCCTGACTGACATAGTTGTGTCAATACAGCTTTTCAGTGTGGACTAAGTATATTAGTGCATGGCTGTGTTGTATTAAGGTAGATAATCTGATACCATTTCCTTCCCCGACTACTCATTGTCAAAAATGTTCTACAAGTAAAGTGACATGTCAAGAAAGGCCAATCATCTTCCTTTGCCTGAGTGTGTTGTTACTATCCTTGTACAGTCCTTTCCTGTTAAGTTTATATCAAAATCAATGTTAATTACCTCTATATTAATCAATCTGTCTGAAAGCATGTCTTTGCAAGACACATGGGTGGCAATACAAATCTCTTGTCTAATTCAAATTAACATGCTGTGCAAGTAGAAGCCCATTTTGCTTTCTCATCTTTAGATTTGTTTTTACTATATAAGATGATTAACCTGTTTTTCTAGTTCTCAAAAGGTATGTATGATAGGGTAAAGCTTCTAAATGTTTCTCCTCCCTTTGACATACCTTTGCCAATTATAAAAGCCTGCAAAGAATTAATCCATAATAGGTTTGGTTTGCTTTTAATTGTAATATGGCAATTGATTTTTAGTTCAAACTTGACTTCTAATGGGACTGTGCTCTTGCCACTTAATTGAGAATAAGTCCTGGATGGAGCTTAGTGACATGGAAGGAGGAGGAGGAAAGCAGAAACTTGTGTGAAAGCAGCTGCTTCAGAGAGGTGCTACTGCTGCTCAGGGCTATATTTCAGAGACCCAGCTGTATTTAGGGGAGTCTCTCCCCTATCCCAAGAATCCAGCATGGAGAAGCCACAAAGTGTCCCAGCAGCTACAACTGCATGGGGAGGGAGACAGCCAATGTTGTTCAACCAGGAAAGGGAAGACACTGATGCTGCTGCAAGTTGTCACCTTCTGAACCTTCAAGAGAAAGCTCCCTTAAGGTGTCAGTGTCAGCAGGTTGGCCAGTGCCCGCACAAGCCATTTAAACTGATGAAAAGTAGAGGTGTGGCAGCTATCCCTCTTGACAAGCACAGAAGCACTAAAAACACTCTGCTTGGGAGAGGCAGCAGCAAAATCACCAAAGTTGATTACAGCACTATTATGTCAAGGTAGAGGAGATGGACACTCTCACCCCAACTTCCACCATTATTAGTTATTCTCAGTTGTAATGTTTCTGGCCCTGTTTTGACTACTTAATAACCCAGCTAGCATATTTGAACAATTTTAATGGGGCAGGTCCCTATTTGAGATAGAGCCAGTGCCTAAATACTGTTGCAATAGGTTCTTTTATAAATTGTTATACATATCCCCTTTTAAAATGTTTAAAATTAAGGATTATCGTGTGACACAGATACAGGACCTTAACTAGCACCGTGTACTAAAAGAAAACATACATGTAAATTTTACCCTGCAGTTTGTACTGTGGTTACATCCAGAAGCACCAAACTTAATATGCAGAAAATAATCCTGCAATGATCCAATTGTATACCTGATATTTAGCTAAATAATATATTATCAGTAATAAAAAATATATAAATATTGCAAAAATCTGAAGTATACTTAGAAGGCATCGCAGGTTATTTATTGCTACAGGTGTGTGTAAAGTTATTAGCACTGTTATTTGGTGGAATGCCTACATATTCAGTATGTCACAGTTTTACATCCATTAAGGACAAGGTTGTGTGGATCTATATAGATTCTGTAGTTCACATTATAAACTGATCCTGTTATTGGGGCTTCAGCAGGTGCCAAGGATCTGCGTGTGCAGAACCAGGGTTTTAAATCCTATTTTTCCTAAGTGAATCATAATTAACTGATAGCAAAGGAAAGCAGAACTTTAGATTTCCTTGGTCCAGACAGCACAGAACACTAAGAGGGATGAATTCTGCAGTTAGGTCCATGATGTTATTTTCTTTCTCTTTTAGTTTGTGTTGCAAGCTTCTAAATTGTTTTCATTGAAAGTTTCATTTCTGAAATCTCATCTGAGTGTGAGACTGTTCATGCTGTACACTATGAAACTCTCTGTGCAGGTTTATAAATTGTGTGCGCCCCTGTGTATTCTTTTTTTTAGGCACGTTTTCCACAAAGCCTGTGTGGATCCTTGGCTTAGCGAACACTGTACCTGTCCTATGTGTAAACTGAACATTTTGAAGGCTCTGGGAATTGTAGTAAGTTGCATATTTGTGACCTTTATTACATAACTGATACGGCCGTTCAAGTAACTTCTTCACACAAAGTAGCTCATAATAAGAAATCCATCACAGCAGGCATGGTGGGTTGGCAAGAACATATTGCTCAGCCATGTTGGAGCCCTTCTTCATGTGGTTTGAGTGTGGCCTCTGATCTCTGTCTTTTCAGCCAGAGGACCTCAAATGCATATAGAGAGGTTGAGTGCTCGGAGAATCCATTCTGCAAATACCAGCTGCTAGCTGATTCACAAAGAGACATTAGAGGATGGTCTCAAAGGAGATCTTTGTCCCATTTTCCTGTCTGGGGAGAAGTTCTGAGTGCAGTGGTGATTCTCAGGCAGATTATTTCCTGCATATAAAGGGGAAGGAAAAGCCTATGCCACGTCTGTAGTAACCATCAGGTCACGCACAGCAAGGGAGAAATCAGGCCCACATTCCTAGCTGTGTCAAACTGCGCAAACTTTCTAGAAATAACAGCAGATAACATATTGTGGGCAAGCTACTTTTGTAATTAACATACCTGAGTTGGTAAAGGAGGAAACAATGTAATTTGACATGCCTTGTCTAATACCTCTCACTATTGATGTAGAGTACAAAGAAATCTGCTTTTATGGCCCATGGTAACAAATTTCTTTACTGTTAAGAATATACTATCGTTGTGTATAGGCCACCAACATATTCAACTCCCTCTCCTGAATCATAATGATATTTTCTGATCTATGTACAGAAAGTTTTTAGCCTTGTTGTTGTAGCCTTATTGGTCCCAGGATATTAGAGAGACAAGGTGGGTGAGGTAAAAGTCATAAGCTTTTGAGCCACACACAGTGACCTGAAGAGCCAAACGTTTCTTTTCACCAACAGAAGTTGGTTAAATAAGATATTACCTCGCCCACCTTGTCGCTCTATGATAGAGATAGGCTTTTGTACATATTCAGTGTCGTCTTTATTTATTTTTATTTTTTTTAAACTTAAGCAAGGGAGACTTTTTTGCAGGCTGCCTGTGTATAGAATAATTAACATTTTAATATGGAAATAATGTTTTTCCAGCCAAGTGTGCCATGTACAGATAACGTAGCCTTTGATATGGAAAGGCTCACCAGAGGCCAGCCAGCCAATAGACGATCAGCACTTGGTGACTTTGCCAATGACAACTCACTCAGCCTGGAGCCCCTACGTACTTCTGGGATGTCACAGCTTCCACAGGACGGGGAAATAACTCCAAGGACAGGGGAGATCAACATTGCCGTAACAAGTAAGCATTATTTGTTTTTTATTATAGTTTCATGGTTTCCCTGTTGTGTGGTGTCTGGTTTGCTGTGGTTCTGCACAACAGGGCAGCGGTGAAAGCTTTCCCTATAGAGACAAAGGTGACCTCTCTCAGTGTAAGAAACTTACATTTTTTTTATTGAAACTGATAACTTCAGGGATTGTTGCAAACACTTTCATTATTAATGGTAAATTCATTTAGAACTGCATACAATTATTAGGTGAACTTCAAGAAGAAAATTAATTTGGTAACCAATGTGGGAAGCATGGTTGGCAAAAAGGCATCTACTATTTTTACACAGCAAAAATATACTGCAAGACTATTATTTAACTAATTAGTAGTTACTAAGTTGGTTATAGGTACTATCATGGTTACTTAGACGCTTTCTCAATTAGTGTGTTGCATTTGGAACCCCAAGGCCCAGGAGCAAGGATCTAAGAGATTAGCCCTAGTATTTGTCATGTCTGCCTTTATAACATACAGTTTTTGTGTTTGAGGTGAAGATCTTTGAACCCAGCGTAATCTGGATGTTTTGTGGTGGTATGATATTGTAGGACAGTGTAAGCAAACTATTTGCAAGGCTCTCGTCAAAGGAAAAACGGGAGGAAATTCCACTGAGTAGATTCCACCTGGGGTTTCTGGTGTATAAAGAGAGACTCTGAGAATACAGTATGCATGGCATTGCATCATTTTCTAAATGTTTTAGGGTAATGATTTGATGTATGGATAAGTGTTTGTTTCCCACTGCATCACAGAACTCAAATCCATGTTGGAGGCAGTCGATTTTCTCATATTTTCTTCATTCATATCTATTCACCCAATCTCATAAACTCAAGGGATACTGCTTATATTCTTACCTATGTTAATAAGCAGAGTTACTAAAAAAAGCTTCTAAATACAGTGCATTATGGAACATTTCTTATGATGCTACAACAAAGCAAACTTGTGATAGAAAACTTTCCTTTTTCCACTTTTCCCACCTTTCCTCCAAATTTACCAATATCCATTAGTGTGCTGGCCTGAGAAGGGCAAATCCAAACTCCAAATCTAATTCATTCACAAAACCAAGAAGTCACTTTGTTCAGCATCTGTCATTACTAATCCACCCCTTATTTAGCTCTCCCAAACACAGATTAAACCTGGTAACAATTTTTAATGTTCAAAGTGTTCCCGTCCAGGAGAGAGCCTGGTTTAGCTGCAAACTTCTAACTGCTCAACTTCCTTGAAGGCAGGTGTGTTGACTGTCTGTTCCATCTTTGAAAGGCAGGTACTACAACAGGGAATACCATGGTAAAGAAAAGAGAAATATAAGCACCAGTTCATTCTGATAGTGGTTATAAAATAAAGTTTCTTTAAAAAAGCTTTTCAGGTTTTAACTTTCCGTATAACACACATGTCTCTGGCACACTCAAGTAAAGCCTAAAATACATCTCAGTAAACCAGAATATTTGTAATTAAACCTATTTGCAAATGCAGAACTTCTCAGGAGGAGAGAGAGCATAGTGTCTGTTTAATAATACCTTTGATATTGAATGCTTTTTTTAAAAGGTCATAGCAAAATATTTCTTATTTTAAAGCATTTGTACATTTTTATAATCATTTGAAACTGAAATCTGTTTCTTTTCTAAATATCACATCCTTCCGTTATGTGGAAAATTTGTTAGTGTTGTGGTTTAGTGCTTGGCAACTGGCACTAACTTTGTTTAAATAAAAATAGCACTAAAGTATTTGCTTTTAAAAAATAATTTAATTTTTTATAAGTGTGTCTATATACACATGTATATGCAGTCACATTTTGGACTCCAGATCAACCCTGACAATATCCATATTAACCAGGAGGAGAGGAGAGCCTTCATTTACATTTTTCCTTGTCTTGCATTTCACTTTACTTCGTTAAATGCTCCTTCTTTATTGCTAGCCCTGGGGCTCAGCCAGGAGATATTGTTGTGCCAGGCTTTTTTTCCACACCTTCTCTCCACTTCTTCTTTGCTAGCCTTCTCCAACCAGTAACTCTGTGGCTAACTTCCTTCTGCTTTACTTCCTGGTGCCAGTCATGGCTTAGAACCCTGTAGCCTTCTGCCAGAGGCGTTTGAGGGAAATGTTCACATCGATTTGACATAAGCCTTCTCCCACGAGTGATTTCCTCCCTTTCCTTTATCAACAGAAGAATGGTTTATTATTGCCAGTTTTGGCCTCCTCAGCGCCCTCACACTCTGCTACATGATCATCAAAGCTACAGCTAGCTTGAATGCTGACGAGTAAGTAAATATTTAGATATGCGTCTATATATTTGTTTTTGGTGCTTGTGTCACAGGCAACACTGAGAAGAAGTGGCAGGAGGGGAAGAATGGGAGAAATGAGGTTTTTCAAAGTGTGAGTGCCTTCTCTATGTAAAAGTCTTTACTAGAAATTGTTAATGCACATGTAGCTAGATTTGCCTAAAATAGCTCCCCACAAAGGGGAAGTGCAAAAAAAGAGTGGGGTATCATAGAGCCTGGTTAGACCCTGTAGTTTTTGAATTAGCATTTAATCAGCTGATACCTTTAAATTGTAAGATTATATTTTTAGTCCACCAGGCCAGACTCTGCCTGATGGGGACCAGTAGTTGTTACCATCTGGTGGCTTTCTGGCAGCTTCAGTCTGTTTCTCAGATTTCAGCTCAGAAAGCCCATTTTCACTGTTGGAACTCCTTTTCACAGAGGAGGAAGGATATAAATGTTACATCACTAGAGGAGCTCCTTTCAGAGGATTTTGGGACTCAAGAGCAGTAATGGGAAGCTTGCACTGCTGCTTCTTGCTTTGTAGCTATCAAATTGCAGCTAGTTATCAGGGAGTTAGCAAAATTAGAGATGGTGACCTCCATACTTAAGACAGTCAGCTGCTGTGAAAAATAGCCAGAGAAACTGGCTAGGGAGGGAAGTTGTTAGGAGTTGTGTGCATGTGCCTGTGAAAAGCAATTTCTACATTTCTGGGCACTGCCACGTGCATTAGGAAGAGGCTAGAGAAAACTCAGACAGTGTACACTCAGAGAAGCAGAACCAGTTAAATTTCTGGCATTTCCCCTTCAGTTCCTCATCTTGTCTTCCTGTTGATGCTCTGTTGGTTGCGGTTCTTTCTTTTAGTAAGCAGCAGGAAGTATTGTGTTAAATTTCACACCAACTCTGCATCCAGCTACTGCATCCAGGGAATTTCTTCAGGACAGTATTTAAGTGAGACAGGCAAAGACTGCATCATTGTCATGTGAACTATCAGCAACAGTGGTAGAACTGAAAGCTTAGTCAGTATATTAAAAACACTATTTTAAAAAAAAAGAAAGTGAAATAGACTAGTGAAGATGGAAAGAGTGAAGTACAGAAAGAGGAGTGGCAAAAATTTGCCCCTTTCTCTCTTCATGTAACTTCAGGTACCTGCTGCAGCCTCCCAACCTCCGTGGCTTCCCCACTGGATTTCAGTGGAGTCTAAGCAACCTCTGACTCTGCTGTTAAGTTAGGCTACCTGGTTTAGGCCTGCCCTCTGTGTATGCATGCAACTATTTTTTGATTAATTGCTTCACTGCTGCCTAATGGGCAAAGTATGTCAGGCGAAAAGTTTCTCTTATGTTGGTCAATGTGCCAGATACGTCATGACTCTGTTGTGATTTCCATGAAATGCCACACTAGTATAGATACAAGAAAGGAGGAAAAGCAGAAAAGCTTTTTACTTCCCATTTCTCCCTATAAAAATGAATGTTGACAGTGTCCATGCAATCAGTGAACAATAATTAAACATGAAGGTAGGGATTTCATTTTCCTCTTGGAAGATGAAGCAAGCAGGAAGGAGGAGGAGTAGTAAACCAAGCAAGTGGAAGATGCTAAGCATTCTGTGATGGAATTCTCAGAGAGCATTTCTCAGTCAGTGAAACCCTTCCAAGGGACATTCCCTGCTGCTTGCTTCCTTGTCTGTCTCCCCAACTGTTCAAACAGATTGATTTAAGGCATTAGTTGCTGTGTTCATGTGCACGTACAAAAGATAAACAACGGCTCCAGACAACTATGACCATTTTTATAATAATGATAAGAAGGGAATAACGGTAAGGGGCACTTCATTAAATGGCTGCTTTCACTTGGCCTTAAAACACCTCATGATATTCCCAGGCTGGGGAGATGCTTCCAGGAACTGGTCTGACTTCACAACTGCCTTGCCTGTTAATTATTTAGATAATAAGCAAATTTTGCTCTATATCACCAGAAATAACCTGAGACTGGCCTCCCAAAAGCAACTGCACAACCACATTTCATAGTCCAGAGGCTCCTGGCATTGGGCAGTAATTTCCCAGTGGTTTAGAAGCAAGACTCAAACCTAAGGCAGTGTTGTGAAGAATTCTAGTAACAGATATTCTTCACTCATTATAGTAAGCAATGATGTGGGGAACACAGACTGCATTCACCATTTTTAGCTCTGTATAATTTTCACTGACTTTTGACAGTTTTTAGTTAAACATTCAGTATTAACTTTAACTAATATAAATATTTTGTCCTCTTTCTTACCCCACAGAGCAGAATGGTATTGAAGAAACACTTTGACAGATTTGCCTTGGAGAGACACCTATTTTTTGCATCATTTATTGATCATGCAGCATACGCAGTTATATTTAGTACATTTATTTTTCATTAAAGTTTGCTAATGCCAAAGCTTTGTACTAAGAAAAAAATGAAGAAATAAACTTTAATTATGAAAAAAAAATTCTGTAGTTGAATTTTATTTTCCATGAACCTTCTGCATTGAGTACTCTCTATCTTTAGTGTTTTGTGTGTGACATATTATTGCACTGTGTTTATTGTCTAACCTCCTGTCACAAATGGCTTCATCTTTGCTAGATTTTTATGCTTCTCTTTTTACTCTGGGACAGAAATAAGCATGACACCCACCACTTGTATGGTGATTAGTGACAGCATTACTGGAAACTGCAGTTTGTTATAGTTAGTCACATAACTGGTCCCAATGTTTGTAAATATCAGACTTTTTTCTTGACCTTTTTACATAATTGTTTTGAACTAAAATATTCTTTTGTGTTACCTTGGGACACATGTTACTTATGATCTCTTGTCTTCAGTCCGATCCCCACAGAAAGTTTGCAGTTCTGTTTTCCTTCTTCATAATGCATTGGAAGATTTATCTTCCTTGCCCTTCCCCCACCACCTCTTCCTGCCTAATGCTGCATGAAGAGGTGGTTTTTCCCTCCTCTTTCCGTTGCTGAATCTCCTCACAGATCAGTAAGCTTACTGAATAATGGTGCTGGTTCATGACACCTCATAGGTGATTATGCAAGATGGAAAGATTGATAATGATCTTTACTGTAATATGGTAACTCTCATCATGTCCTTTCCTGCCATTCTTGCTGGGGATTTTCATTTTCACGTAGGCTTATTTGTCCAACTAGACAGTAAGAAATAACCTAACATTCACTTCAAAAAGGCATACAGTCTTTGGTATTGGATGTACAGCTGCTGAACTCTGATTCCCAGCCAAAGGCTAATGTCAGAGTTAATGAGATTGGCTGGTGAAGTGGGCAGATCAGTTGAAGGGGGGAAAAAAGTCATAAGCTGATCAGAGTTAGAATCTGTTGTGGGTTTTCTCTGGTATCAAGATTTAACAGACATCCGAAATCTAACACTATAATTAAAATATACCAGTTATTTCCAGTTATCAGAGAGAACCATTTTATTAAACTATGATAGGATTTAGATTTTCAAATGTACTTGGAGTAGGGAAATTTTTTAGGTATAGGCGCTTTTGGAATTCAGGAAGGCAGCCAAAATCTGCATTAAAATACTTACTTAATTTGTAGCTGTCAAGGAGCCTTCAGCTGAGAAGGCAGCTTTTAGAAATGAAATGTATGTATGATAGTTTCAATAATGTTAATAGGGTTTTTGTTAGTGTCCTTGTGAAATTTTGAAAAAACATGAATGCAGTCAATGAAGAGAGCAGTGAATCTGTTTTGAAAAATCTGGGAAATCTTGTTGGATGGATTTGTGGAGGAAAAAACTCCTACGTGTTGTGCTCCAGGATTGGCTCATTTTAGAATCAGTGTTTTATCAGCTGAATGTTGTTGCCAAGATGGATGAATGATGTGCAGTATGATGTAAAGCACAGACTATACAGTAAGGGGATTACATTTTTCACCAACTTCCTAAAAGCATAAGGCAACTGAAATGGCTTTAAATCAAACAACACCTATACCTGCTGGGATCATGGTCTTAAACTTCTTTTCAAAGATACTGTGGAGAGCTAGCTGAGGAAAACCTGCGTGGCTCTAGAAAGCAGATTCTTCTTCGAGTGCTTGTTCACGTCGATTCCAATCAGGTATGCACGCGCCGCGTGCACCATCAACTGAAACTTTTTTCCTTAGCAGCTCCCGTTGGGTTGGCTGGGGAACCCCCTGGAGTGGCACCTTCATGGCGCTCAATATATGACCCTGCTGACCCAACCCCCTCCCTTCAATTGCTTCAGTTCCTTCTGTTGAAACTGCGTCTTGTTTGCCTTGCAAGTGCTCTCCTAGCTTAGTTATCTAGTTCTCTCTTTGTTTCTTGTATAGTAGTTGTCATTAGTGTAGTTTAGTATAGTCAGCATAGATGTTGGTGAGCAGGATTGTCCCTATCCCCTCACCCCTTCTTGGGCTCCGGGGCATGCTGCAAGCGCAAGGCTTTAAGTCATGCAATGTATGCTACAAGCCCATGCCAAATAGCAACCCCCACGACTCTTGCCTCAGGTGTCTGGGGAAGGTATATCAGTCCGAGTGCTGCAAGATCTGCAGGGCTTTCAAGCCCAGGACTAAAAAGGAGAGGGATTTCCATTTAAAGCAGCTGCTCATGGAAGCTGCGCTCCATCCAGCAGCCCCTGACCGCCAAGGCCCGAGCGCATTGGTGCAGAGCGCTCCTGCATCGA
The DNA here is from genome assembly GCF_020497125.1 of Mauremys mutica. Lineage (NCBI taxonomy): Eukaryota > Metazoa > Chordata > Testudines > Geoemydidae > Mauremys > Mauremys mutica. Next base: position 103,932,604 of record NC_059079.1, on the reverse strand, counting down.
TCTGTGAATTGGTGCCAAGGAAGGACTCTAGTGCAAGAGATCCTCGGCACCGGCGATGCCTGGCGCTGCTCTACTTATCCGGTGCCCCACAAGTGCAAAAGGGCTGACAGAGGGCACTCTCCTCAGAGAGCTACAGGACTGCCGGGAATGCCTTGCTACACCAGAGGAAGGACCCAGCTCCCAGGCAACAAGAGTCCATGCCATTGACTCTGGCGCCCCACAAGGCACCGTCGAATCCGGCTCACAGCGACTCTCCATCAGGGCAGTGCCAGATGGAGGTGTTGGAGCCACCCTCCACTCCAGACACTTTTGAGGCCGCAGGAAATCTCATTGAGATGACCATTAGAGACAAGCCTCCATACCGTCAAGACCGGTACCGTCCCGAGGCAAACCCGCCATGATGCAGAGCTCCCAGTCGCCAGACCGGCACCGCGCCAGGTCCCCATCGCCACACCACCGTTCCCTGGCACTGGCTTCACTGAGAACGTGCATGGCACCAGGGGCGTGGCGATCTATCTCCCCAGCAACGAGGGGTCGGCACTGTTCCATAATACCCTCACAGGACTGGCACCGGACCTACGGCACCGGTCTCTGTCACGAGATAGCTGCACTGATCCATGACACCAGTCCCCTACCTCCTCTACGCAGCACTGAGCACCAGCACAGGCGTCTTCGACACTGCCATCGTCATCGCCCTCGGGATCCTCAGAGTCTGATGCAGACTCATACTATTCAAGGCGCAGTCAGCATAGGCCTGGCAGGTGCTGAAGGGATGTGCAGGTGGCCTGGCAGCCATAGTGGCCACCCCCCACACAATGGCCCTTTTGGACCCCCTGGGCTTACCATCCGGCCCAGGGTACCCCTTCTAGGTCTGTGACCTCAGGATGCCATTTTTTCCCGGTCACCTAAAGATAGACCTGCCCCTCAGGGAGTGGAAGCTGCCCTCTCCAGACCGCCTTCTCAGACTACAGAGGTGTCGACGGTACCAGCCCGGGACTTACCCATAGCCCAGGAGACATCTGCCCCTGATGAGCTAGTAGAGGAGCCTAGTTCACCCCAGGAGCAACTTGGGCAGCCAGAGGGCCATGAGGACCCTGTACCTCCACTTGCCACATCATTGTCCTTGCCCGATGAGGAGGTGGCAGGAGTGTCAGTTTCAGGTCCCCCGCCCATCAACCACAGGATGCGCCAAGACCTGCTCCGCCGCATTGCCTGCAACGTGGGCCTGCAGGCAGAGGACCCAATGGTAGACATTCTTGCGCCAGAAAGTCCTTCCCGGGTGGTGTTACCTCTAATAAAGACCATACAAAATAATAAAACCCTGTGGCAGACTCCCTCAGATCTGCCCACCACCGGGGGCATGGAGAGGAAATACTTTGTCCCGTCTCAGGGATACGAGTACTTATTCTCTCACCCACACCTTTGCTCCCCGGTGGTCTCAGCAGTGAATGAAAAGGAGCGTTGGGGCAACAGGCGATGGCCCCCAAGGCTAAGGAGGCCAAATGCATGGCAGGAAAATCTATGCTGCAGGAGGCCTCCAGCTGAGGATAGCCAACCAGCAGGCTATCCTCAGCAGGTGTAACTTTAATTCTTGGGACTCTGTGTCCAAGGACAAGGAGTTGCTCCCCACAGAATCAAGGGTGGAATTTTCCGCCCTGGTTGAGGAAGGGAAGGCGGTAGCGAGGACCTCCCTTCAGGCCTCCCTCGACTTAGCTGATTTCAGTGGCCCATACCGTCTCCTCGGGGGTGGTCATGAGGAGAACTTCCAATCCTCTGGGTTACCTCTGGAAGTTCAGCAAACCTTGCAGGACCTTCCCTTCGAGGGCGCAGGGATGTTCTCGGACCAGACTGACTCTAGGCAGGGCAACTATGAAGTCACTGGGGATGCACATGTCGGCTACCCAGTGCAAGCATTTCAAGTCTCCACCCCACCCAAGGCAGGACTCCTATTGCCGTAGGAACAGAAATAACTGGGGCAGGCCTTCAACCCTGCCGTCAGGGCAGGGACAGGACCCGACCAAGCCACCATTGAGCTCCAAACAAGGCTTTTGAAGGGACGCCCGAAGATGGTGTACCCGCCACTATCCCAGATTCTTCCCCGTGCTTCCTGAACCATCTGTCCCACTTCTACTGTGCTTGGTCACAAATAACATCAGACTGCTGGATGCTTTGCACGGTAGAAGTGGGATATTCTCTCCAGTTCTGCTCCTCCCCTCCCTCTCGCCCTCCTTCCCCGTGCATCTCCAGGGACCCTTCCTCAGGAAGGTTCCTCAGGAGCTATGGGGCAAGGGATTCTACTCCCGATACTTCCTTATCCCCGAGGCAAAGGGGGGAGGAGGGGTCTCAAACCCATTCTAGACCTACGAAGACTCAACCAGTTCCTGGTGAAGTTGAAGTTCCACATGGTCTCCCTGAGCACGATCATACCTTCCTTGGATCCAGGACACTGTTACGCCGCCCTCGACACAAAAGATACGTACTTCCACATAGCCATTCGTCCAGCCCACAGACATTTCCTGAGATTTGTGGTCGACAACAAACACTATCAGTTCACAATGCTCCCATTCAGTCTGTTGCCAGCCCCCTGAGTGTTCACCAAGTGCATGTCGGTTGTTGCAGCTTTTCTCCACAAGAGGAAGGTACAGGTGAATCCTCACCTTGACAACTGGCTGCTGTGGGGGCACTCCAGGGAGCGGGTGGAGTCCCAGGTCTGGTTGGTCAGAGCCACCTTTGAGAGACTAGGACTCATCCTCAACGTTAACAAATTGATGCTGTCCCTGACCCAAAGAATAGAATTCATTGGGGCGGTGTTGGACTCTGTGTTTGCCAACCCCATGGTAGGGCATTTCCTGAAGGCCTTGGAAATTGAACCAACTGTTTGTATCAGCCGCAGACCGGATGAAAGGGCTTCCTGTCTCCTCACAACGCATTTCTTCCTGGATCACGGCCTGCATCCGTACCTGCTACGAGCTGGCCAAAGTCCCAGCCCCAGCTATTATGGCCCACTCAACAAGAGCACAAGCCTCATCAGCCACCTTCCTGGCCCAGGTGCCTACCCAGGAGATCTGCAGACCAGTAACCTGGTCTTCCGTGCACACGTTTACCATTCTCTATGCCATCACCCAGCATGCTAGAGAGGATGCAGCTTTCAGCAGAGTGGTTCTCCAGTCAATGATTCCTTAACTCCGACCCCACCTCCGGGGGAGAGCTTGGGAGTCACCTGATTGGAATTGACGTGAACAAGCACTTGAAATAAAACCGGTTACTCACCTTCTCATAACTTAACTGTTCTTCGAGATGTGTTCACGTCCATTCCAATACCCACCCACCTTCCCCTCTGTCGGAGTAGCCAGCAAGAAGGAACTGAAGGGGGGTTGGGTCGGCAGGGTCATATATTGAGCACCACTCCAAGAGGCTCCCCAGACGACCCGATGGGAGCTGCTAAGGGAAAAAATTTCCAACAACCATGCACACTGCACACGGACACCTGATTGGAATGGACATGAACAACACATCTCGAAGAACAACAATTACAAGAAGGTGAGTAAACTTTTTTCCCCAAAACAGGTCTGTTTCATGTCTCTTATACAGAGCAACAGCACAGTGGTGAAAAGTAACCTTTTAACTGTTACCAGGAGCAGTTTCTAGTTCCTGCCCCTCTGTTGGGAACTTTGGCCACCCAGGGTCCAGTTTCCTCCACACTTTGCATTGTTTTTGTGTCTTTTAACAATTTCATCCATTACATGCTCAAAAAATAGAGAAACTAGTAGACAGATGTCAATCAGAAATTAAAGGGGCGTCAACCCCAAGCTGAAATTAAAGATACAAATATCCTACTATTATCCCATCAAATGGACTTTACACCATCTTGTGAAGGTCGATACATTGCTTTACTCTGAACAAACAGGAGAAGCAAATTCCAGAGTTGTTCGCCGCCTTTTCCGGTGTAACTGTTTGGAGCAAGAGCACATCAGCTAATTTCATTGTTGGGACTGTGCACAAGTAAATAAAGAAGCATGCCCTTCAACAGCCTGTTTTCCTTTTTTCCAAATGTTGCCGCAGCGACTGGGAGACATAATGCTGTAATACTGTACTGCTCAGATGGGAACAACAACATGGTGTTAAACAGCCTACTTTGTGTAAAGGACCCTTTATGAAATAATTTCACTATTTAGAGTGGTTTTTTCCTCCGCTATGCTATATAAAACTCTAAGAGGTCTAAGCAAGAAAAAGGAAATATTTTGCTTTACACTGTCCCAGTATCCAAATAGATTACACCGTGGAAACAGCCTAGGGAGTACCTGACCTTATCTCAATGTCAAGAGAAAAGTCTCTGAAGGGATTGTAGAGTAGGCTCTTCAGAGCAGAGACCATGTATCCATATGTGTTTTCACAGCACCCAGCACAATGAAGCACTGATTAGTATCTCCGAGTGCTACTGTAGTATAAATATTTAATAAAAAGGGACTGCAGGGTAGCACTTGTTGTTTGTGCAACTAGTGTGTCAAAGCAACGCAGAGACTTTTCAATTGACCGTTTTGTACTGTACCCATTCCTGCAGCATACCCATAATGGTGGGGATGTTTTAGACTTCAGGCTGAGGTTCATGTAGAGTGGTTCAGTCTAACGAAATAATGAAAAATAATGGCAAGTATGACTTGTATACGTATTTTTGACCTGTTAAACCTGAAGTGTGTTTCTCCAGTTTGCTTTCCAAACCAAAAGTGCAGAAACCTCATTTCAGCCCATCTCCCCGATTTCATCAGTAGCTGCAGAATAGGGAGAGCAAGCTCATAAGTTTTCATTGGTGTGTGTCTGTAACTGTGCATGTTGCTGCTTGCTGCCAAGACACATTCGTGCCTGACATGGCAATGGGTTTATAAAGAATGTTTATGGCACAGTTGTAAACAAAGCTGGCAGTTTTCTGCACTGGGGGGGGAAAACCACATCTGTCAAGGTGCCGGTAATTCTTTTAAACCTCTAACACAACTAAGTATTCCTACAAACCAAAACAAGCCTGAGCATTGCTTTTCAAGCTCTGGTATCCTTACAGTATGTAAACATAGCTTGTCAAATTGAAGCCTCCAAAATAGCTTCTGACTGGAAGAAGATGCATTGCGGCATAGTGGACAGAGACTGGACTGGCACTCAGAAGACTGGAGTTCTATTTCTGGCTCTGCTACTAGCCTTCTGGGGGACCTGGGCAAGTCATTCAGCTCTCTGTGCTTCAGTTCCCCATCTGGAAAATGGAGATAATGATACTGACCTCCTTTTGTAAAGCACTTTCAGAGATACTGATGAAAGCACTATGTGAGAGCTGGGTGATATAAGATTGTTTGAGTATCTCCTCTGATATGACTTAGTGCAGAGTCTCTCTTTTAAGCACTCTTTTTATGTGTACTCTTTTGAACATTCCTTAGGCTCGTTTTCCAGGTGGAATGCTGCATAGTGCTATGTGGAAACACAGACTTCAGTTCTGAGACACGATTAACAATGAGATATGACTGGTGTGCTATTTTCTGGGGGGGTTGTGAAATTGTGGTAAACAGCAACAACTTCCAGCTTAAGGGACTGGTGAAAAGAGGAGGAAGGGAGCTCCCATCTAGTTGTGTGCATCTGAGGGAGAGAGTTTGCAATATTTGGTCTTTCAAAACAATGATATCCTTAGGGGCTGTATCTGGTGAACAAGCAATCCCACTAAGCAGGGAAGAATTTGAAAAATACTGTTTGGTGTAACTGATATTTGAATAGGAAGCATTAGAAAGAGAATGAATTATGAGTTCCAAGAGCGCTATTGAAGCTGAGCAGTCGGCTGTACCTGTATATATAAACACCACTTCTTTGGAGGAGGGCAGGTTAAATTCTTATCAAGAAGCAAGGAAACACAGAAAGTAGCAAAGAATTTTAGAGATGCTAAATGCAGTGTCTGCTTTCAGTTTACTGGTAATTAAAAAAGAAATCTGTTAGGTGAAACATTTATGGCCTTATGCCTGTTTAAAATTTCTCCATCAAATTTTGTATTGAAAAGGTTCGTTCTCTCTCTCTCGCACACTGATTGCCTAGGGTGTCTGCTTCCTAATTCCTTGTTTGATTTGGTGCAATAAAAACAAATAGGAGCAGCATTCAGTCTTTAGAGTCCCTTTGTGTTGCTTCTGCATTGCTTGTACAATATGTAACACTTCAGTGGGAGGAGAGAGGAAATGAAGCATTCATTACTCATTGCTCGTTTCAGCACCAGGGTAACATGGGATGCAGCATTCTCAAGATCTAAATGCACCTGATGCATAGTGACATTGGGCCAGGCATATAATGCAGGAGACTTCTGATATCAAATTTATCCCTAGTGGTTCCTAAGTAGGCGTTTCATAGTGGAGCTCAGGTTTGTTTGGAGAGTGATCTCTTTGGGAGTTGTCAGCCTATGCAGATCCATTTAAATAAATACATTTACATGTCTTTTTACTGTAGCATTGCACAGTTCCAGAAAGCTTAAGTGGGATAGGATTCAAATCCACAAACTGAGCACTAATAATTCAATAATCATATTGACTGGTCTGTCCCTATTCCAGCACAGTGTGGGGGGCGTTTTGTGTGTTTGTGTGGATATATGCTTTATTGGCAGAGTCAGCAACTTGACCCTGTGGAATTTAACAGTTTGTTTCACACTCACTGCAGCAGATTGAGGTATTAGATTATTCACAAACACTTTTTCCCCCCTTTATCAGGAGCATTCACCTTCAAATTGAATGGGTTAGTATACTGGCAAGTGAAGACCCGGGATTGACTGTGATTTAAGTCAGAAGTGGAGGGGAATGTTTGACAGTCTCAATGTGCTGTATTCCTTAGTAGATGTTTGTCTTTGTCACAAAACCACAGAGCAGTTCAGCACCATCGTCTCAGGACTAGAACTAGCAAGGCTGCTGCAGATCAAGATTGTGGTGTATTGTCAGAGCTGTGCAAGAGGAAGCTCACATGGCGCCAGTCCACGTTATTTCTGGCTCCAGCCAATACTGTTATTAGGCCTTCATTTTGATAAGCACACAATTCTTGCTCATTTCAGCTCTTAAAGAAAATGTCTTCCCAGATGAGCTTGCAAAACTAGCTTTTTCTTTTTAATACCAAAAGGAGGGGGAGGAGGGGAACTTGTTAAGAGGCCTGTTTGGTCTGTTATCTCCTAATGGAGAAAATTAGTTTGGCCATAGGCCAATCCTCAATAGACAGCTGTTTACCTTCTTACACACAGCATAGACCATGGTCCTGAGCAGAAGGAAAGTAGCATGAGAACACTTGAATTACAAGAGGACCACACCTGCAGTTCTGACACCTGAGGTATAAATATTTCCCTCCCTATCCACATGCATCCCTAAAATAATAATGATGCAGCAAAGGTTGGGTTTCCTCACACTTGTCTCCTCTGCCACTTCATACTACAAACTGTTACAGGTTACTTTAAAAGGAAAGTTAATTTTTAGGAGTATATATGTTTTTTATTAGAACTGGGGCAGGTGCAAGAGAATAGGTAACCACAAACAAGACCTTGCATGCTCAATCGCCCCGTTTTATAGCCATATGTACAAATTCCTAACAGGGTTGTTTTTGTTCTGCTTCCTGTAGGTGGTCACTTCTTTCACCACAATTCTTTGTCTCCTCGGAGCCTGGTCTATGAGAGTGAATTCTCAACAATCCAACCTGCCTTGGACATGTACGATGAGAACAAAACCTGAAAGGAATGTGTGTTGTGGTGTTGGTTTCTTCCTTTTTTGTTTCTCATTCCTGTTGTTGTGTACTCCTTCCATGGGTGTCCTTTTGTCTAAAGAAGAGCTGCTTTTCCCAGAATACAAGCCTGGTTCCAAGTGACAAAGATGAAGCTCAACTATGGTTGTCTCCAAGGACGACATCTCTGGGACAACAATGTGCATACACAAAATGGGCTGTTATAAATTGCAGAATTGAAGTGCAAGTTAGGTTTGTCAGTCCAGCCGAGTCTGTACAAAAGAGGGCTTGCCCTGATCCAGAGTACTTTTGTATTGAAAAGGTGCGTCTTAAATAAGCACATGATCTTTCCATTGTTTTAATCATGCACATGTTTGCTGGACTGTCAGACAAGATACCTGGTGGTTGAGGCGATTCCAAGTTCCAGTGGGGTAAAGGAACACCATTTTTTTTCAGTCTCCCCATGAGCTTATTGTGACATGTCCCCTTTCTGAGGGGAACCCGTAGAAATGCATTGACTTTCCTATTGTCCATTTAACTCTGGGTAATGGCAAAACAGGTTGGTACTAGAGCTACAGACAGGAGCTGTGTCTGGAGTATCCAGGAAAGGTTTCAAGTAACCCAATGCTTCAATTTTTCAGTTTCCACCGAAGCTGGACAAAGGTTTCCTACAACTTCAGCCATTCCTAGCCCTCCTGCCAAGTGAATCTCTTGACAACAGGGATGCTGCTGATGTTCATGGACCCACCATTTGATCTTCCTTAAAATCATTAGACTTCTTGAGAAATGTGCAGGTATCTAGCTAGCTATCTTCGTTTGATTTTTTTTTAAAATCCACCAGTGGGTTTTTTTTTTCACGGAGATTTTTTGAGAAGCCAACATGTTGGTATTGTACACGGAACAAAATGTAAATTTCCTACCCTGTTCTCCCAATGATACCTGCAGCAGTTAAGTAACAAACACTTTCTCAATGCTGTGCCCTTTCCTGCTGCCATCAGTAATGTGAATGCAGAAAGCAGAAGAATTAAGGAAAGCACCCATGCTTTGACACTTGGAGAAAAAACAGTTTTTTGTGACAAAGTGGCTGAGAAATGAATATTGTCCTAAAGCTTCTAAAAGGGTAATGTCGAAATAGAAAACAAGATTTTTTTTTAAGGACTCAACAGTGTTCCTTTAAAAAGCAGCTCTGGAGAGTAAGTCAGTGTGTCTAATGCACCTTTTCCTACTGAATGCTGTGTAATTGTTTAAGTTTAACAAATGTCAATATTTTCTCCATTGCAGTCTGAGTAACTGTAGATGTAGAAATGCATTTGTGTCCTTTGTAATGTGAACAAAATCTTCACTCTATATAGAAATTGTGATTTAGAACAAATGGCAAACTGAAAAGAAACATAAGAAATGTCCTGCTAATTTTGAATCTAAACAGCTTCTGCTGTAGATGGGGAAACTTGCCTTCTTTTTATAAAGCAATCAGTCTTCTTGGCATGTATTCTGACTTGAAATGTGTGCAGCTGTGACATTAACGCAGATGTTAAAAACAAAAGAGAACTCTAAAGTGAGGAAGTGAGCTTCTAGCAGAACAAACTTTGGCTGTTGCTGAGTCGTATTTAATTTGATAATTCTAGACTGGGTGGTGCAGAGTTTAAAGTGTTTTACCTTTTACAGCACTTTGTTTATATTTGACAGATTTTACTGTAGTCAGCTAACTTTAGAAACATTTTTTAAAAACTTTTTAAGAAGCACAGTTTTAACACACACACACAGCATTGAGGATATGAAACTGAAGGTTGGTGGACGATGTCAGCACTGTTATTCAAGTAAAAGAGGCCCACAATCAGCATTTGTTCCTCTTTTAAATCTGAGAAGTAGAGCAGATATTTAGTGTGTGAACAGTCCTGAAGCTGGTCACCTGAGCCCCAAACTCCTTGAACTAAGGGTATATCTACACTACCCGCCAGATCGGCGGGCAGCAATCGATCCAGTGGGGGTCGATTTATCGCGTCTAGTCCAGACGCAATAAATCAACCCCCGAGCGCTCTCCCATCGACTCCTGTACTCCAGTGCCATGAGAGACGCAGGCAGAGTCAACAGAGGAGCGGCAGCAGTTGACTCACGGCAGTGAAGACCCCACGGTGAGTAGGTCTAAGTACATCGACTTCAGCTACGTTATTCATGTAGCTGATTTGCGTAACTTAGATCGATTTCACCCCCTCCCCTACCAGTGTAGACCAGGCCTAAGACTCTTTCGAGTCTGACTGAGTTCAGGCACAGTGGAGCGAGAAGGGCTGATTGCCCAATCCCAGTTTTCATCATTATAGCTGAGTGATCGTTACATGCAGATCTGCAAAAACGGCGAGCTTCCCAAACCAGACAAAGAAATAAAATTCCCATCTTTCAAGGACAGAGAGACTTTTAGCAGAGCTTGTAATAGCAAAGCAGGGCAGGCAGGTTACAATTGGCTCTAACTAGGCACTCTCACAAGCTGTAATATTCTTTACTTGCATCTAAGGTCTTTGACTATGCAGGAGAGTCCAGCCCAGTGTAGCTGCAGCAGTACAAAACGTAGGCAGGCAAAGCTGCTATGAACTATTATTTGCACTGGTGCAATTTACTCTGATTTTAAGCAGGATTAAAATCCACTGTGCAAATCCTAGTTTATACAGCTTCTTTGCCTGTCTTGCTCTAGGGGTTGCCTCAGTGCAGCTGTATCAGAGCTGGTCACTGACAGCTGTAACTGGGGCAAATTTCCTGTGTAGACAAAGCAGCCTGAGCAGCACTCAAGAGAGGTAACAACTCCTTAGATTTGAAAACAATTCTATTTCCAATTCTAGCTTTTAAAACCCAGTGCCCCAGTGAACAATAAAGCAAGAGGCAAATCCATCAGCACTCACAGGAACAGGTTTTTTTTCCAAAGTAATATTGATCCTCTGAGCCCAGTGATCACTAATTCTGAATTCCAATCAGTGCTATCTTTCCTTCTGCTAAGTCAGTTTCTTTGCTCCGATTCCATAGATTAATTAAAACTTGCACTAACTTTTTATGTTTTGGATAAATTTGACAATGTTGCCAACTCTTGTGATATTTGCTGCTTTTTCTTAAAGCTCCAGCTGCTGGAGTCATGTGAGTATGTGAAAAATCTCAGCTTACTCTTTTTTAAATGAAGGAAGCAGATCCTTTGCTCCAGCTATGACTGTTTACACCAGCCAAGGATCTGCTTCTAATGTTTCTAAGCCTCATGGTTGTGGAGAAAATCTGGCAAAAATAAATCCTAAAGGCTCGGGGGGCAAATAAAAACTTCAGTACAATTTTAAAAATTATATTACTAAATCTCTTGATTTTTGTTTAAGCCAATCTCATGATTTTTGGGGGGCCTGGTTCATGATCTTTGAAAACTTGGGGATGGCAATACTACTGTAAGAATCTACTGGTGCTGTAGCTAGTAAATAAGTGAGTTGAGGGATGTGTTGGAGTTTTAACACTTGTAAATGACACTTCCTCATTTGGAAACTCCAGTGATGTGAGGAAAGCTAAATGTCAGTTCAAACTGATCCATGAATGCATGCTCTGACATGTGGTATTGGGAGTCCTTGTACTTGGTCGTATTAAGGATGTGAAAGAGACAGTGTAGGGAACATGGCTGATTTTTCAGAGACGCATTCTTAGTTTTGGGGTTTTCCTTTTAATATTAAAAGGAACTAGATGCCAGCATCATTGTCCTTTTTCTACTGTAGTGACACCGCAGGTGGTTGTCACTTTGCAGAAGTAAAATGTAGCACTGTGAGTGCCAGTTACTTGAAATAATATTTTTAAAGCAAATAAAGGGTTGATAGCTACTCCACCAATTTTAAAGCAAATAAAGGGTTGATAACTACACCAATTTTAAAGCAAATAAAGGGTTGATAACTACTCCACCAATTTTATGAATTTTATTAAAATCCTTTTTATCCCAAATCCTACATCTCCCCAGTTACGCTATAGTATTCCCCTCAATTTTTACCCAGTTCCTAATTATATGGAAGTTTTGCATCCCCCAAGATGTTTGTAAAATTAGGATTTACTTGTGTTCTCCAAGGGATATTCTCAAGTTAAAAACAACTTCTCAGCATGTTTCTTACCTATGCTACCAACAATAAAATAAATTATTACAAGTGAAAACATCTTAAAATCTAATGTACTTTGCAACATCCATGTTTACTTGCTTCATTAAGCTTGGACAATGAAAACTTTAACATTTATATTGTGGTTGCACCTAAAAGCCACAATCAGGTTGGGTCATACTGTGTTAGGCGCTTTATGAACACAATATGACAGTTCCTACCTTAAAGAGCTGATTTGTCAGTTTCACTTTCACCTCCCCTTCTAGCATAATGTTACAAGGTTTACATTCAAATAGAAAACTGAAAAGAAATCATTAAAATAATGGGTTTTATAAATGTGTATTAAAAAACAAATCCTGAGTTTTAGGCCCAAACTACTGGACAATGTCACTCTTATAAAAATATAATCAGCATGCCTATGAAATAATTACAAACATTCTTTCAAAGGACAAGTGGCAGGAATCAAATTCTTCATGTACAAGATTCTGTATATGGAAAATAATATCAACCCTTGCTAAAGAAAGTCTATAAAATAAGACACCAGGTAAACAGAACAGCTTTTATGGTGTGTGCTTTCCCTTGAGGTGCTGGGCTTCGACAACTACTTGTTACTCTTCCTAAGGAGAGCTTTGTGTCTGAGTCGTTGTCTATACAATTGAGAATATGCCCCTCAAATTCTCCCCCTAGGGTATTCAATCACTTTAATGCTGCAGCAGGACTGGGGTAGAAAAGACAAGTAGGAAATGCTTATGCAGCGAGTTCTGACTGGAGCCTAAAATTGAATACAGTGAGTCAGTGGTAATAAAAGGGTGCTAAGCATCTCATAGGATCAGACCCTAGGAGAGGGTACATTTTACTACTTTAGGGTAGAATTATAGTAGGCAAAATATTTCATTGTTTTATTACCATTGTAAGAGAAATGCAATGATCAGAAGCCTTTTCAACAACACTTTTGCAGGCTTTCAGTGCAAAGCTGCACAAATGCCAAGAAGAGAATATTACAGATAAAGCAAGCTAATGCATTACTGATCATCAATAAATAGACTCCACTGGCCTTTCCCCACCAAGATTTTTAGAGTCTCACTGATAAGGGAATATGAGGTTACCAGACTAGGATTTGTATGCATAAAACCTGTTGTGAGGGGAAAAAAAGAGCCTTTGAATTTTAATATCTGACCTCACTATTTCTTGCTTTTAAAAAGGAGTGTCAGTATTAGTATAATACTTGTGGGTTAATTGTGACCAGCTACTTAACACAATTAATATTAACAACAAAGTAAAAGAATCACAAGTCAAAATGGGGAAAGAAAAGGTTAAAAAAATTTAATAGGGTTGTCAAGCGATTAAAAAAAACTAATTGCGATGAATCGCATGATTAATTGCACTGTCAATAATAGAATACCATTTATTTAAATCTTTTAGATATACTGATTTCAATTACAACAGAATAAAAAGTGTATAGTGCTCGCTTTATATTTATTTTTTATTACAAGTATTTGCACTGTAAAAAAACAAAATAAATAGTTTTTTTTTCAATTCACCTAATACAAGTAATGTAGTGCAATCTCTTTATCATGAAAGTTGAACTTGCAAATGTAGAATTAGGTACAAAAAAACTGCATTCAAAAACAAAACAACGTAAAATTTTAGCGCCTGCAAGTCCACTCAGTCCTACTTCTTATTCAGCCAATCGCTAAGACAAACAAGTTTGTTAACATTTGCAGGAGATAATGCGGCCCACTTCTTGTTTACAGTGTCACCTGAAAGTGAGAACAGGTGTTCACATGGCACTGTTGTAGCTGGCGTCGCAAGGTTTTTATGTGCCAGATGCGCTAAAGATTCAGATGTCCCTTCATGCTTCAACCACCATTCCAGGGAACATGTGTCCATGCTGATGACTGGTTCTACTCAATAACAATCCAAAGTAATGTGAACCGAAGCACATTCATTTTGAGTCAGATGCCACCAGCAGAAGGTTGGTTTTCTTTTTTGGTGGTTCGGGTTCTGTAGTTTCCACATCAGAGTGTTGCTCTTTTAAGACTTCTGAAAGCATGCTCCACACCTCATCTCTCTCAGATTTTGGATGGCACTTCAGATTCTTAAACCTTGGATCAGTTAGAAATCTCACATTGGTACCTTCTTTTCATTTTGTCAAATCTGCCTTGAAAGTGTTCTTAAAACAAACATGTGCTGGGTCATAATCCGAGACTGCTATAACATGAAATATATTGCAGAATGTGGGTAAAACAGAGCAGGGGACATACAATTCTCCCCCAAGAATTCAGTGACAAATTTAATTAACACATTATTTTTTTAACAAGCATCATCAGCATGGAAGCATGTCCTTTCGAATGGTGGCCGAAGCATAAAGGGCCATACGTTTGTTTAGCATATCTGGCACGTAAATGTCTTGCAACGCCTGCTACAAAAGTGCCATGCAAATGCCTGTTCTTACTTTCTGGTGACGTTGTAAATAAGAAGAGGGCAGCATTATCTCCTGTCAGTGTAAACAAACTTGTTTGTCTTAGTGATTGGCTGAACAAGAAGTAGGACTGAGTGGATTTGTAGACTCTGAAGTTTTACATTGTTTTCTTTGAGTGCAGTTATGTAACAAAAAATCTACATATGTAAATTGCACTTTCACGACAAAGAAAATTGGATTTGTTTAACATCATTTCACTTAAATGCATTTTTCAGGAACATAACTACGTTAAGTGAGGAGTTACTGTAGTTATCAATGGGGCTCTGTCAAACGGGGGGGATTTATCTAGTGCGATCCTGCAGGGGTCTGTCCTGGGTTTGGTAGTACTCAATATTTCCGTTAATGACTTGGATAGTGCAGGGGAGAGTATGCTTATAAAATTTGCAGATGACATCAAGTTGGGAGGGGTTGCAAGCACTGTGGAGAACAGGATTAGAATTTAAAATCATTTTGACAAATTGGAGAATTAGTTTGACATCAACAAGATGAAATTCACTAAAGCCAAGTGCAAAGTACTACACGCAGGAAGGAAAAATCAAATGCATAATTAAACTGGGGAATAACTGACTATGGCAGTACTGCTGAAAAGGATCTGAGGATTATAGTGGATCACAAACTGAGAATGAGTCACCTGTGTGCTGCATTTACAAAAAAGGCTAATACCATGGGATGTATTAACAGGAGTGTTATATACAAGACCGGGGAGCTAATTGTCCTGCTCTACTTGGCACTTGTGTGAGGCCAGTATTGTGTCCAGTTTGGGCACCACACTTTTAAAAAACTGTAGATACATTTAAGAGTCTCCAGAGGACAGCAACAAAAATTATAAAAGGTTAGAAAACGTGTACTATGAGGAAAAACTAAAAACTGGGCAGGTTTCGTCTTGAGAGAAGACGACTGACAACAGTCTTCAAATATGTTAAGGGCTGTTACAAAGAGAATGGTGATTGATTGTTCTGCACATCCACCCAAGGGTAGGACAAGAAGTAATGGGCTTAATCTGCAGCAAGGGAGATTTAGGTTAGATGTTAGGAAAAACTTCAGAACTGAAAGGGGAGTTCAGCTCTGGAATAGGCTTCCAAGGGAGGTTGTGGAATCCCCATCACTGGAGGTTTCTAAGAACAGGTTGAACAAACACCTATCAGGGATGGTCTAGGTTTACTTGGTCCTTCCTCAGAGCAGGAGGCTGGACTAGATGACCTTTTGAAGTCCCTTCCAGCCCTACATTTCTATGATTCTGTAATGTCAGAAGATTGCACCGCCTTGGCTAAGTGGAAACTGAAACAATTGTGTAATAGTGAAAGAAATGCCCACTGTGCTTATGAATATATTATGAAACACTTATGTGTTTTCTTCCTTGTTTAAACAACACTGGAGTAATCTGACCCATTCCATTGGGCAAGTCAACATCTCTCTTCAGTACCGAAGACTTAGCTAAGTGATCTGACTGGCTGTCTGATCATCCCCATGTGCTTTATAAAAAATGAATGTAACCTACACTTCTGCAAGAAGCATCTGATAAAACGAGGTGATCAAAACAGCAGTGCTCATTTAAACCATTTCAAAAGCGTGGGAGAACAAATGTCTTTAACCACAAAGTTAGACACAGGGACAGCTACTCTAATATGCTGCAGCAAGAGTGCTCCAGAGGCAAAGTTAACGCTCTGGTATGCCCTTAACCACATTTTGAGGCTATATCACCACTCTGTGCCTGAGGATGGAGTTGGGGTGCAAGGGCAGAGAAATCTAGCTGGAGTTTCCCTAAGGCAGCTCTGTGCAATCTGCTTGCTGGTGAGTGGGTACAGTTAGTGGTGGGACTTGTGAATTTTTTGCTTAGAGAGTACTTCGTGTGCTTTTAAAACCAAAGAAGTCATGTGGCATCTCAGAAACCAAGTCATTCGGTGCCAAATAATGAATGTATATGCTAGGCTCTAATCCACCGTGGGTGGGGTTCTCTGCCCCTGCTGATGTGTTTACAGAAAGAGAGGAAAGTATTTAGAGCTAGGGAGGTAAGAAAACTACTTTCCCACAGAAAAGTGGAGGGGGGAATGTGTTCTGTCAAAACTTTCCTTAGATGTTACTTATTCATATAGTCGATCAGCTTGCGGGGCAGTTTGTAGCCTTTGAACTTGAGTAAATAAACAATGTGTTCCTCTGAACTACACGTCCTGGTAAAATGGAAATTAAACATACCAGGTGAAGCTTTAACTAGGTTTTTACCCTCTCTGTTATAACTCCCTTGTGTTTCTTAATTTCCAACCTATTAGTACAGAAGAATCAGTGGTATCTGAAAAGAGAGTTTACACACACGTATTTTTTTTTAAATAACTTTGCCATTTTTCTTCAATGCTGGGCTTAGTAAAGTGGGGACTACTATTGTATGAGAGGGAATTGAGGAAATACAGCTTTTAAATACATTCAGGGTGAAACCTTGGCCCCATGGGCTTTGATCACCATATACCAGGTGTGTTATTTTTTCACTGCAAGTGTTTTAAAGAGGAATATAAAAGATTAAGCTTTGTGCATATGTATAATGCTCCTATTTAATAAATGCAGAGAATGTCAGATTATAAAGAAACAATAACGTTTGTAGGGTAGGGAGTGAGTGTGATGCAGAGCCAATATGTCTTGTAAAATCAAAAGAAAACAAAGTATCCAACTCCTCTCTCATACTTACTAATGGCTAGATGAGGGGCCAGGGACTGGATTTGTCCTTAGTTCTGCCGCTGTGTCTCCATGGGAAGAATCAAGAATGCATAAGCTCTCTGTCGGTTGCCACATGCTTCCTCCTCCTCTTCAGAGAAATTGGTAAAGTTTTTAAAAAGTGCCAAAGAGACTAGACTTTCAATGGGACTTAAGCCTCCTGAGGCACTTTTGAAAATGTTACCCATAGTCTCTTTTCTCCTGCAAAATGGAGAAGTCTGTAATGAAGCTGTGACAAGTAGAAGAACTAGTAAGGGACTGGACTTCACTTCCTGGCCCCCCGTCATCTGTCATGGGTTAAGGTTACAAAAGATGACTACCCCATCACATGGCAGTGGTCAATATCAACTGATTCCAGTGGCTGCTGTTTCACTGTGTTTTGTCAGAAGGAAATAAAACCTAATACAACTAAACCTAAAACCTAATACAACTAAAAATAACCCCAAACTAAAGAGAGAATTAATAGAGTGGAGAAAGACATCCAAGATGGAAGTCTGGAGAGGAAACCTGACCTCTCTGACAGATGAGAGGATCATTCTGCCTCCTTTTGGACATCTGTCAGCTGCTACAGTCTCTGACCCTAAATGACTTTCTGATGACAGAGCCACTTCTTGTGCTCAGAACATGTACTGCCTATTTGGCAGCTGAAGTGGGTCTGGATCTGCCTCCTGGAGCCTGTGCTTGCTGCTCCTGGGGTATTTCATGCAGTGACTGGACAAGTATGTTACTTCTGCCAGGGCTACAGTAACAAAGGCTGCTAGGTCTGGATACCTGAGCTTCCCATCGTCATTCTGAGAAACCCTTTACTGTCAGCAAGGCTGCTTTCTTTTACTGCTATCTGAGCAGCCTGCAGGATGATTCAAAAGGAGAGAAAAGACAATTGCAGCCTCTCCCTGACCTGTGGGGTCTGGCTCACCAAATGAAGCTGTGGTGAATTTTCAGTTGCATGCAGTGACATCTAGTGGGGAAGGCAGAGTGGGTCAACTCCCAAGGTCAGATAAGAAGCTTCTCTATTGTCTTTTTATTTATTTATATTTCTCCCCTGCTTGTTAGGACAATAAAGGCACCATTCACTCAGTTCTCTGTCAGTCTGATGCCAGGACTGTTCAGATCTGACAAACAGATTTAGCCATGTCTGACATTGGGTATTTAGTGAAACAATCCATGTGCATTCCTCTGAATCAGCTATTTTATCTAACAAGCTTTGTCAGGTTTCTCTCAGCCTGGCTTATTCCCTGCTGACTCCCTTCCCCACACTGCCTGCTCTCTCTAAAGAAAATTAACCCTCCATGTGGAAACAGCAATACTGGTGCAGTGGAAGGTAGAGTGATCCCTTGTCATTCTCTGTTAAGTTATTAAATGGATAATGTGACCCCGATTTGCAAGACACTCATTTATGCAGATTATTACCCTTTCATTTTTCCTTCTGATCTCAGAGGAACCCAAAACGAATACTACAATAGAATGGGATTTGAAGTTTAAGATTGCAAAATTTTCAAATGTATTATTTGTATTGTGGTAGTACCTGCCAGCCCTACTCCTGGAGCAGGACCCTATTTTGCTAGGCACTATACAAACAGAGCAGAAAGGTAGTCTCTGCCCCAAAGAGTTTACAATGTAAGAATGAACTTTTAATTTTGATGTATTCAATTGTGACTGTTTAGAGACTGCAGAGGGGTTTTGTTGCATAGCTGAGTTAATATTTTATTTGTATTATTGTAGTATCCGGAATAGTGCCCAGCTGTGAGTGGGGCTCCATTGTGCTAGGTACTGGACATGTATGTAATACAAGAGAGTTCCTGCCCCCAGACGATTATAATCTAAATAGAGTAGGCGTGGCTCTTGTGCAGAAACTTTCCCTAGCGGCAAGCACAGTTGAGGGCTCTGTAGTGAACCATCAGATAGCATCTGGAACCTTGCAACTAAAAAAAAGGCTCCTCAAACCAAAGTTTAATAATAATCCACCTGGAATAGAACTTCCTGTGTACTGAGACTGCTAATGTTGGCACCATTTGTATTGGCACGTTGCCCTGCAGTACACCAGTCCGGTTGTAAGGTGTGAGGTATGGTAGGGACCTAGATTCTTTTCATCAATGAGAAACAAGAAGATAGTCATATGATTAGGGCATCAGCCTAGAAGCCAAGAGTTGTGTAAGCAGAAATTCCTGACTCTCTCTCAGACTTCGGGGGCAAATCAGACTCAGTATCTCAGTTTCCCTATCTGTAAAATGGGGGTGATAGCTACCTCACGGGACGGTGTGAGGCTTATTTCAGTAATATCTGTAAAGTGCATTGAACTCCTTGCATGGAAGGTGCTGTATAAGTGCATAGATTTATTTGTCATTTGCGCTTGGTGGAGCAGGTCACAACCTATTTGCTTATCTTTTTCCATCTGTCCTCAGCCTACTTTACACTTTGGCCACTCAGGAGCTGTGATCTGTTTTAGCTATGACTTGTGATCTGTTTTATCTGTTTACTCGGATGTAAAGTTTGCCTTTCTTTGCTGCTTTCTGCGTGTTCTGTCACTTTTGTTGCTTGGCTCTGGTTGTTCTAGACTAACTCTTTTGGAATATTCACAACACTGGACGCAGTAGAACCTCACCCAAGACTGGAAGCCGATTTGCTAATTACTGAACTTTGTCAACAGTTGAATGATGCTAAATGTAATTAATTAATTGATTGCAAAAAAAAAAATCCTCTTCTGTATCCTGAGGATGAACCGGGGACAATGCCAGGATGTGTCAGACAGTAAACGGAGCATTGATCCAAAGTCATTGCAGACTGTCAAGTTTGCAAATGACCAGCATGTGAATTAATGAGGTTGCACTGTGTTAGGGAATATAGACTCCGCTTAGCCAGCTGAGTGTCTTGGCAACTGCTTCATACTCCAGCACTGGAAAGTGAGGTTTGGAAATGACCTTGGCTCACTTGCTTCCAAGGCCAGTAAAGGTTAGCACAGTACATATGGGTAACAGCATCCCTGCAGTTCTGGGAAAGAGAGGCTTGATATGTGCAGATTCTTGGAATACTATAATAGCATCTGCCTCAGAGATGGCTGGCTAGATGATAATGGCCAGTGGAAGAAGTGCTCTCCCCATCCTTCCCTGACAAATGATCCAGATCCTTGCGTGTATGCAGACTGGAAGGAACATGTGGAAAGCCCATGCTTGGATGCCAAAAGAGAAATGTCACAACCAAAACAGAAACATCCCACCTGGTGATTATCTTATGCATTTATACGTAAGTCACGATGGCGATGAGACCGTCATGTTAGCCATGTACACAAGTGAAGTGAAATGATTTCTAATCTGATTGTCTAGTCGGACCTGCAGCAGTTAGAAGTAAAATAATAAAAAATAATTAATAACTTTTGTGTCCCTGTCTCTATCGGGATCACCTGTTATAGGCCAGGGCTAACTATGCACAGAACCAGCTGAGTGGGAATTATTTCATTGTAACAACAGAGAGGAAAACTCTTTTGGATCTGGGGACTGAAAGTAGTAAGAAAAAAATCTAATGATTTGTGTATGCGTGAAATAAAAAGGCAGGTTCTATGCATGTCAATTTGTTTGCCACAGAGTGGTCTGTATCGGTATGGATATATATTCTAAAACTGCAAGCAAACTACCACAGGTTTTGCAAAGTGAAATGGACGATGGCCTTGTTTAGAACCTTGTCATGATGAGGTGGTATGTTAGCCTCTTGACAATCAGATCCTTCAAGCCCTTGTGAAATTGTAGCTCAACAGCAGCAAAACCTTTTGGTCTACATATTTTGATGCAAATATAATACCGTATTGTAGCTATGTGGTATATGCCAATATGTTAATAGTGTATACCTATAATTTAGGATTTGCTAATGTAATACATTTAAATAAAAAGCTATTTAAAATACAAATGGTGTCAGCTTAGCGTCTTTCAAAAAGGTGTGTACATATGCATGTTGGGAGGATGAGATCGTTACCCTTGGACAGGAGTCCCAGAAGTCTATGGAACAGTCTGGCACATCTTTGTTGAAGATCCACTGGCAGAACTGGTTTTATTCTCTATATAGGAAATTATTGTTTTGTTATATTGTGATTGTGCTATAAGTCTCAAGCTCCACTGGTCTAAGTGAAGTATGAATATATAGAAATGGTAGTCCCTATCCCCAAAGAGTTTACAATTTAAAAGACTAGACATTACAGGTTGATGAGGCAAATAAGCAGGCAGTGAGGGGGAAAGCTGAAAGTAACAAATATGGGATGTTTTAGCACAGACTAGCTGTGCATGCAATTTTAAGCTAATCAGTGCCAGTAATCACAGTTCACCACTTGTCTAGTCATTATCAGACCACGTAGAGCCCCTGCACAAAATTGCTCTGTGATTGAAATTAGCTGATCCAGAGTGCAAGGAAAGTTTCTCTGCCCATTGTGGGCAGCACTGTGTTAGTCGTATGATGTTAATAGTCTGTATTACAGCAATTGGCTGCCAAGGCAATAGGTGCTGAAAAGGTAATAAAATGTCACTGTCAAACAATTGATGGTTTCACATTTTTTCTAGTAAATTTTACTTTGGTCCCTGTGAACCAAGTTTAAAAACCCTGGCACATCTGCTAATGTAGGGCTTGTTTTGGTTTTCACCATTTTGTTTGCATTGTTGTTGTTTCTCCCTGTCCCCCCCTTCCCTTCTTGTTCATCAACTTTTTCAGTTAGAGCGGGAAAATTGTGTCATGTGACTTAGGGATAGTCTGCCTAGTAATAGGGGAGTATAAAATCCCTGCGTGCCCTGTGAAGATCGCTATCCGCCCCAGTGGCAGCCCAGTGCCTGCCATACCATTAAGAAGATTGACTTATCTGTTCCCGAATGTGGTCCTGATTCTGTTCCTGGTTGTTCTTGATCCTCGTAATCCTGTCTGTGGTGTTCCCAATCAGTGTCTTCTCCTGTTCCTGGTCCAGTCATGATCCCAGTCATGTTGGTGTCTCTGTTCCCTTGTGTCTTTGTGAACATGGTGATGTACAGTTTTATCTTTTTAATCCACTTATAGTTTGGGGCCCTGACTTTATGCCAAATTTGTGTTAATTACTGAGTCATTCTAATAAATCCTACTGTTGTTTAGACCCCATTTATTTCTCCATTCTTTACTTGGTGGGGGTTTGAGGTGAGGGATCACTGCTGGTGATTGAGATACAGATCAAGGGGTACCTGTAGTAAGGAGGGAAGGGGAATTAGTTCTTGCTTTCATCTCCAAAACTTCTCAGTTGCATGTTGGTTGGAAGTTTAACAGTACAGTTGAATCAGCATAGTCATTTGTGTATTTCCCCATTTTTAAAAGGAACATAACTCTTGCTGATGGTGCTTCCTGCACTCTCAGGTGCCACAGCTCCTAAAACTAGCAGTCTCCACTGCATAGCAGCTTGGACTGTGTCATTTTAAAAAGCATCTTCCTGACTGTTCTCTGTAGCTAAATGGCAGAGTATGAAATTGGCGCTACTGGTTCTAGATTAGTTAGGGCTTCTGTAAATCCTGCTTATATATATTCTGCCAGTGAATATAGCTGTCATTAACCATTACCATTGGCTGTCCAGCATGAAAAGTGGATTACAATGCAATGTTCCAAGAAAAGCAAACATTCTTTATAAATGGAGGTCCTTTTTCCTTTCGCGGGGGAGGGGGAGGAGGAGGAGGTTACTTTGAGCAACTTTAAAAGTAAATCAAACCTTTACAGTCTCGTATTTGACCACATTTTTGGCAGTTCTGATCCAAAGTTAACACAAGACAATGGAAAGACTCCCATTGACTTGCATGGGCTTTGGATCAGGCCCTTATAGTCCAAACTTTCCTAAGACTTACAGGCAAAGTGGGTTTTTAAAATATATTTAATATATCCATATACCTAAATATATAATCTTTTAGAATCAGAACAGTTTAAAAGTGGCCTAACCAAAATCACCTGCTTTAAGGGCCAGTGAACACTCAATCTCTCTGGGCAATGGGGCAAGGCACTAAACTTCTCCTATGAAGCACTGAGTGGCCCCAACTTGTAAAATCTACACATGTTCTGCTAGGTGTTTGGGACCTTAAATCTTGTTTTTGTTTAAATGTCAACAGAATGTTTCCTTTGAAAGGGCTCTCCTGAACTGCCTGTTAGCTTCTATTTTATTTTAATCCTTTCATGGCTTCTGTAAATCCTGCTCCAATACAAAAATCTCTATGGGGTTGACTGTGAAACAGGCTGCTGATCCCTAGCCACTTCACAAAGCCATTTCATTTGTCACAAATTGCTGACATTTTTAGTAGAGGCTAAGGACTAAATGAGAGAATGAACCCTCCATTCACACCAAGATTTTATCTGCTTTTTTGGCCAGAAATTTCCCTCTATTGCTATCACAGGTTCAGCTCTGTTAGTAACAGCAGCAGTGAGAGCACTAGTGTAGACAAGGTGCCAGAGCAGGTGGTTAGAAGTGTTATCAATAAGCAGGGTTAGAAGATGTGGTTAAATGCTGGCTGCAAGACTACCCATCCCACCATTGCTTGCACTGATGGAACTGCATCCTTATTAACCCAAGAGCTTATCCTTCTAGGTCAGGGTTGAAGCAGTTTGGTGGGGCAGGGTGGGAGAAGCCTGCACTGACCTTGTGCATGCAGTACCAGTGCTGTGAATAAATAGAGGATTTTGGTTTCTAGCATCATCGATTTGGCACCTTTCACCCAAAAATAAAGGAATTGAGGCAAAACAGGTTACTTAATGTACTCATGCACATGCCAACATCCAGAATCCTCTTCATTCTATTCCAGTGCAATACTAGGGTCTAGGCTTAGGCTAGCTTGTTTGTAATATTAATAAATATTTTTTGTCATGAGTAGCTATATGAACACAGAAAATAAATGATCCCTGCCTTGAAGACATGCCACTGCCTAAAGAAGGTATGCCACTGCCTTCTTCCTGTGCATTTTGCTAGTGAGAATGTGATTGTCAATATTTTTCCTTCATGCCACTTTTGGAATCTGAAGAAATTCTCTCAAGTAACAGTTATAAAAATATGAAGGGAAACTCAACTGAGCATGAAAGTTCTCTGCAGATAACAGAGGGGAAATAGTCTATCCTAATCACCTTTCCTGCTTTGAAACAAAGATTGTCCTTCACAGTGTTGTTGCCAGAAATGCCTTAACACATGAAAATGTTTGGAGTTAGGATGAAAGCTCCACAGGCCTGACCAGGTGCGTAACAGTTCTAAAAAGGTTGGCGTGTCAAAGTTGAAGGGCTAGAGTGGAGGTGGTATGTGTACCTTTCAGATAGAAGTATAAAATATCTTCCTAAATCCTCAGCGGGGCAGATAAAGGCTGATACAGGAATAATCTAGACCTGTATAATAAATTCTAAGAAAGGCCCACACAATGTGAACACTGAGTTTCTGGGTTACATATTGCAATGGGAACGCTGGCTGCCCTAGAGTCCAGGTTTTGCAGTGGCTCTGAGCCCATTCCACACAGCCAAGAAGAAACTGAACATGCTCCTGTTTACTACGGACTGTAGCTGCTCTATGAAAACAAGAGAAGGGACCAGAATAAATGCTGGGAGTGGGAGTTTGACAAGAAGGCCTTTGCCACTTACAACACTGCTTTTGATGTTCCCTGCCATTAAGTAGCGGTGCGGACGATGGGAAAGAGCATTTAAACCAGTGGTAGTTAATGTCAGCTTCAGTGGACCCCAAGGGGGCTGCCGGAAATTTTACCATAGAAGTGCATTACTCTGGCAAATTATAGTTCTGATGGAAAGGACATTCAAGTGCAAAAGAGGAAATCAACACGAGTTCAGCAAATACCTTTTGTAAAGTAACTTGCTGCAACCACATTGTGTAGGCTGACTCCATAAATGAACGGAACAAGACTGAGGGGGGGGAAGGGCACCCATGTTTTCAGAATTAGCTTGCCAAAATATGAATATAAAATAACCTCACTCTAGCTATGAAGCTGCTGTTGGTTCCTTCCCTGAGGGCTGTAGCTGATAGCTCTGGGGGTCAGCAGAGCAAAGAGGCTGATCCTGGTTCCTCCAGGGGAGACATGACTGGAGAGAAAAATGAGGGCAATGATTCCTGTTCCTCTGGGCTGAAGGGCTTATTGTTCCTATCCCTGTTCTTCCAGTTACTGTATGAGGGAGCTATAATAGGAGACAATCCTTGCTCTAGATGGTAGATGTGAGGGGAAGGAGGCCAGGAACCAGGGACACTGAGTGATGAAAAACCTTCCCTCGGTCCCTCTTGTCTCTCCCTCAGCAGATGTCAGCCTTTTGGTCTCCACACTGCCCCAACAGGTTGTCCCTCTAGTCCATGGTAGCTGTGCTTTATCAATTCTGGGCCTCCTTCCAGGCACTCAGTTAAATCATCTCAAACCAGTTTGGGGCTGCTCCCTCCTATCCCACACAACCTGTTCGGCCATCTCCTCTTTGACCCCTTCCTTCAAACGCACATAAGGAGTTATCACCATCTTTGTGCCTCTCTATGCATCATCCTCAGACTACCCTCATGAGCCATTAGCCTGAAAACAGAAGTCCAAAATAGAATCATAGCACTGGAAGGGACCTTGAGAGGTCATCTAGTCCAGTCCCGTGCACTCCTGGCAGGACTAAGTATTATCTAGACCAGGCGTCGGCAACCTTTCAGAAGTGGTGTGCCAAGTCTTCAGTTATTCACTGTAATTTAAGGTTTTGTGTGCCAGTAATACATTTTAACATTTTTAGAAGGTCTCTTTCTATAAGTCTATAATATATAACTAAACTATTGTTGTAAATTAAATTAAAATGCAGAGTCTCCTGGCCAGTGTGAGTGCCACTGAAAGTTAGCTTGAGTGCCGCCTTCGGCACGCGTGCCATAGGTTGCCTACCCCTGATCTAGACCATTCCTGACAGGTGTTTGTCTAATCTGCTCTTAAAAATCTCCAATGATGGAGATACCACAACCTCCCTAGGGGGAACAGGGGAGAGCTGCTTCCTGTTTCCTCAGGGGCACAGGAGATGTTTGGGGAAATACTGTTTCATGTTCCTAAGGGCCTGGGCATGGATGGCATGGGGGAAGATGCATACTCTCCATAATCTGGCAAATGCTGGAAGGAACACCACAACCTGTCCCCACAGGAAGATGAGGCTTTTGTTTGTTTTGGGAGGAAGCACACTTTCTGTGGCCCATCTGGGTGAAGGCAGCATGAGGAGGAGCCCTCCCTAATCCCTTTGTAGGGGTAGGTGGAATGCAGAGGGTTCCCTTCCAAGCTACGTTCTCAGGGGTTCCTTTACCAAAGAGGGCTGGGATGTGGGAACTGTTTCTTGTTGCCCAAAGGCTGCAAGTGGCATAAAAGTGATGCTCCTTGTCTGTGGTAGGGAGCATTACCCCCATTCCCAGAGGGTCACTCCCTGGGAGTAGGGTTATATTTGGTGCAGAGCATACTCCCGTTTCCCCAGGAGGGAAAGGCTGTACCTGCTCTCTGGCAGGGGGAGTGGAGGGAGCACTGGGAAGGAGGGTGTGTCCTATTCCAGTGGTGCCAACTCTCATGTTGTCACGAGTCTCACAATATTTGGTGTTTTGCTTGAAGCCCCAGCTCCAGGAGTTGGGATTGCAATCTCAGCTTTTGTTTCACAGCTTTTGTTTCACAGAAAGTAAGTTTTTAATCCTCATGGTTAGGGAGAAAAGCCTGAAAACATGACCTGAGTTCACCCTACAGGTTCAGGCACCAGAATGCAAATACTGTATAAAGGACCCTGATTATTTTATTAACATTAATTATTGGGGGGGCGGTAAATAATAATATTTGAGTGCTTAGGCAACATTAAGCAGGGGAGGAAGGAGGGAGTTTAGGAGCTGGAGGCTGCGGAGGGGACTCCCTATTCTTGGGGGGTGGAGCTGGCACAACCATGGTGACCTCTGTTGTGGCACGGGCAGAAGGGCTATTCCCCTATAAGGGGATGGAGGCAGGAGGGGGCAATCTCTGTGTGGCACGCTGGAGCCTATTCCTCTGGGGGTGATCTCTGTCTTGGCATTAGGGACAGGGGCCATTCCCCCCAAGGGGTGGGAGGATGGTGTCTGTGTCACAGGGCGGAAGGGCTGTTCCCTGCAGGAGAGTCTCTGTGGCAATGGGGTGGGGGTCTGTTTCCTGGGGGTGGGGAAGGGTCTCTGCGGCACGGGGGTCCGTTCCCCGGGGGGTCTCTGTGGCATGGGGGGTCCGTTCCCTGGGGTGGGGGCTTTCTGCAGCACCGGGGGGGGGATCTGTTCCCCGAGGTTGAGGGTTTCTGCAGAACCGGGGGGGTCTGTTCCCCGGGGTTGGGGGTCTCTGCGGCACGGGGGGGTCCGATCCTCGGGGGGATCTCTGCGGCACGGGGGTCCGTTCCGGGGGCGGGTCTCTGCGGCACGGGGGGGGTCCGTTCCTCGGGGGCGGGGGCGGGTCTCTGCGGCACGGGGGGGGGGTCCGTTCCTCGGGCGGGGGAGCTGTTCCCCGGGGCTGAGGGATGGAGGCGGCCCTGAGGGGGACAACTCCCTTCCCGTCCCCCGGCGGAGACGCGGTGGCGGCCGCTGCCGTGAGCCGGCCGGGCCGCCAGAGGGCGCCGCCCCCTCGGTTGCCCGGGCTGAGCTGAGTCGGCTCGGGCCGCGCGCGCGGCCCCCGTGACTCGCCCGCGCGCTGCCCGGCCCGGCCCGGCCCAGCCCGCTCCCCCTGCCCGAAGCCGGCGGCCTGGCCCAGCGCGGAGCGGAGCCGGCGCCATGTGGCTGGGCCCCGAGGAGGTGCTGCTGGCCAACGCGCTCTGGGTTACCGAGCGCGCCAACCCCTTCTTCCTGCTGCAGCGGCGGCGGGGCCACGGCAAGGGCGGCGGCCTGACGGGTGAGGGGCCGGCCGGGGCCGGGGCCGGGACCGGGACCGAGGCCGGGGCGGCCCTAGGGTTGCTTGTAGCTGAGGGGGCGGGGCGGGAGCCGGGCCCGGGCCTGGCCTGACAGGTGAAGGGAACCCAGGGCGCCCCAGACGGGGGGAGGGTCCCCATGGGGCGGGGTCCCGCTGCCTTATTGGTGGCCATAAGCATCCCAGGTCTGGCTCCCCTCGCGTGCAAGGTGCGTGGGTTTGGTGAGCGACAAGGCTGACGTGCAAATAGTGACATGACCTGAGCTCGGCAGTGATCCCCAGTGTGCATTTAGGGGCTGTTCCCCGTCCCCAGTTAGGTAGGGCAGGTAGGCCAAGGTGCATGGATAGCTTGTTACATTTCTAAACGGGCCCCTTCCTGCATTCTCTTTTGCTGCCCTGCCTCACGCTTGGGAGACCTGACCTTAGACCTCAGTCCGTCCCCTGCTTTGCTGCACATTGGGCGACCCACATTTCCCATCCTTGCCTGTCAACTGCCCTTCTCTCCAAATTTTCCCATTTCATGTTGAGGTACTTGATGTCGTTCAGAACTGTTCGTTTCCATGTTATTCGCCATCTTCCTCTCTTTCTTCTTGCATTTTCTGGCTTCCATTCAAGGGTGGTATTTGGTAAGCGCGCTTTTTCCATGCTCAGTATATGTCCCAGCCACTGATGTCTTCTTTTGTAGATTGTTTGAGAGGGTACCTTGTTCAGTAATTTTTCCGACTTCTTCATTTGACTTCTTATGCCTATATGTTATTCACAATATTCTTCTCAGACATTTGTGATGAAATGCATCCAGCTTTTGTATATCTTTTTGGTAAGTTGTGATGGCGATAACGCTTGGGAGAAGATCCCTGTAAAGATCTGCCAAGCCATTTCATTGCCCTTCTTCCTCCTTAAAACTCTCCTTTGCACTAACCCCTACAAAAATCATGATAAAGGTTATGCCACTGGTTTGCTGTGACCCCTGCCAGTCATGCTGACCAATATTGTCTCATTGTTTCCTTGTGCTGCTCTGTCTGTATCCACGCATTGTCTCTTATACTTGGATTAGAAGCTCTCTGGGGCAGGGACCATCCTTTTGTTTTGTTTGTACACGGCCTTAGTGCAATGGGGTCATGACTGGGGCTTCTAGACGCTACCACAATATAAATAATAATAGAAGTAGATGGAATTTTTTTTCTGTATGGGAAACGGTAGTTATTTGTATGATATTCATATAGTCTTGACTTGCTAAAGTATCTTCCTTTTTGTGGATTTGTATGATTGGCAACCTTTGTATGAGTATGAGAAAGGTATTATAGTTTTAATGTGCACGTATGAGAGAGTGTTTTGTGATGGATGCAGTTGGGTTAGACTTTATAATTATGAATATTTTGTTACAGTGGCAAAATTGAAGTTGTTTGCTGGTCAGTGAGAATTATTCACTTTATTTGTGTGTGGCAGATTTAGGTATAAAACGTAGTGAGGGAAGTGATCATAAAGGGTTTAACTGATCAGAAACCAGTGTTTGCAATCACTTTCAAAACATCTCTCAGTAGAATACATACAACTTTCATTATGTGAAATGCAGAATTAGTTATGTAAATATTGCAAAATGTATAGGTCACATTTAAGCTAGTTTGTGAAATGTACAGTATAGTCAGTTTTTATATGTCAACACTTGTTAATCAAATGTACTCAATATAAGATGATGTAATATTTACATACATTGCTGTAGTTGTGCATTTTTCCACAATTTTTAAAGGCAAGGGGTTTTTATTCTGTTTATGTAGTGTATATCAGTTATTTGAAGAATCTTAATTATAATTTTTTTTATGCTGGAATTTCCTGTTTTCAAAAAGAAGGTATAAGAAGAGATGATTCTCTGGTGCTGTGGATCTCCTGAAAGTTTTAACATTTACATTAGAGAAATTAAGTGACTGAACCTACAAGCCAATTTGGTTCCAGTGCAAACTTTTTTTTAACATCTAAAAAGGATAGTGGCTGTCTTTGAAGTCCTAGACCTCTAGAAGCTACCGATAGGCACTGTCCTTGTTCAGTGTGTCTTAATGTTTTGGGGGAGTAGAAGAACATAGGGTTATGACTGAGTCAGTTAAGTACTTGCACCCTTAAAAGTTTGAGCACAATAGCATTTAATGTTTTCAGTCCAATATGCCATGTGTAAATCGTACACACTTGGCACTCAATCATGGCAAGTATTTAGAGAAAGTACTCTCTTATTTTAAAAACTAATATTCTGTTAACCAATTTGTACAAATATGTGCAAAGCATCTACACCAAAATCAGGCACCCATTGTGCTAGGTACTGTATGTATGCACTGTAAGAAACTGACCATGCCCCAAAGAGCTTATAGGATAAGGCTCTAATCTTGCAGTTGATAACATGTGTGAACCTAATGTCACTTGCAGGATCAGGGCCTCAATAGATAAGACAGACAAAGGGTAGGAGAAGGGAAGTATTGTTATCTACATTTTACAGATGGGGAACTGAGACAAGAGATTAAACAAGGAGGAGTCCTTGTGGCACCTTAGAAACTAACAAATTTATTTGGACATAAGCTTTCGTGGGCTAAAACCCACTTCAGCAGATGCACAGAGTGAAAAATACAGTAAGCAGTATATATATGAAAAGATGGGAGTTGTTTTACCAAGTGGGGGGTCAGTGCTAACGAGGCCAATTCAGTTAAGGTGGAAGTGGCCTATTCTCAACAGTTGATTACTTTTGTAGTGCTAACAAGGCCAGTGCAATCAAAGGTGGACATCACCCATTTCCTACAGTTGACAAGAAGGTGTGAGTATCAGCAGAGGGAAAATTACTTTTTGTAGTAATCCATCCACTCCCAATACATGCACTGCCATGTACATTGGCCAAACCAGCCAAAGTCTCTACGCAAAAAGAATAAATGGACACACATCAGACATCAAGAATTGTAACATTCAAAAACCAGTAGGAGAGCACTTCAATCTCCCTGGACATGCAATAACAGACTTAAAAGTGGCAATTCTTCAACAAAAAAACTTCAAAAACAGACTTCAATGAGAAACTACAGAACTGGAATTAATTTGCAAACTGGACACCATCAAATTAGGCCTGAATAAAGACTGAAAGTGGATGGGTCATTACAAAAAGTAATTTTTCCTCTGCTGATATTCACATCTTCTTGTCAACTGTTGGAAATGGGTGATGTCCACCTTGATTCCATTGGCCTCGTTAGCACTACAAATTTGTATCTAACGATCAGCAGATTAAAAAATTACCCAAAACAATTTCCATTAACTGTGTTTTCAAATATAGAGCTTGCAGGCTCTAATTTAGAATTTGTGTTTAAATGATCCTTCTCTCTAGTTTTTTGGGGTTTTTTTTATATTTCTTTCTGTACTCTTGTAGTACACCTCTACATCGATATAATACTGTCCTCGAGAGCCAAAAAATCTTACCACGTTATAGGTGAAACCATGTTATATTGAACTTGATTTGATCCGCCGGAGCACGCAGCCCCGCCCCCCCGGAGCGCTGCTTTACCGCGTTATATCCAAATTCGTGTTATATCAGGTGGCATTATAATGGGGTAGAGGTGTATATATTGCTTGGGAGACTGACAGCTATCAAAAATGAATAGTATAAAAATACAAACTCTGAAGCTTCTTGTACCGGTTATATGTAATAGAATAAGTGATAAACCAGCTTAGTGATATTTAGTAGCATTGAAGGAGATAAAATTTAACCATTATCCAATCTTTTGAATCAGTATCAAAGTTCTCAGAGTTTCAATTTATCCTCTTCAGTCATTTTCAAAAAAAATGATTTGCTGATTTTTATATCCCAGAAGATAAATGTTTTGGCTTGAAATTTCACTCTGAAGTTAGGAGGAAATGAAAATTCCATAAAATCTCTTTTGATCAGCATAAAGTCACCAATTCAGGAAAGCATCCATATTCAGGACAACACTGCAGCAAGAACTTAACTTTAAACATGTGCTTAAGTGTTCTAAATAGTGATGGAAACTAAGCATGTGCTTATGTGCTTTTTTGAATTGTGGCAAAGTCCTTCCACATCCTTTGGGTGGGAGTTTGTAAGTCAAGAAAAGGAAGTTTTCTTTTGCCTTGCAGCCTGAGGATTCATTCTTTCTTTGTGATAGGAGAGAGGGAAGTTGTTAGGCTTCTGATCCCTCTGTAACCTGCAAGGGAATTCTGTAACATCTTCTGATAGAAAGAGGATTACCCTTAACATTTAGATTTAGCATCAGTTAAACAACCAAACCACAAAAACAAACAGGTTTCATTTCCCCCCTTTCTGGCTGCTATCCCCAGTATTATCAATATTTAGTTCCAAAAGTACTTTCCTTATTTTAGTACAGTTTCATACTGTTCAGACCAAAGACTTCTCTGCTTGTGGCTCTGACCCCACTCCCATCTAAATTGCTAATTTAAGAAGTGATTAAATCAAATTTGCCTTCTAGAAATGTCACAGAGCTGCGAACATCAGCTTTTGCTAGTATTTGCTCAGATATTTCTCTCTATTTGGTTCTGCTCTGGTTGAGGGTATCATTTTACCTGCTCTTTGCAAAGGTGGCACTGAAAGCTGTGGCCTACAAAAATCCTCTGCTGTATTATTTTTGGATTTTGTCATAGTTAAAATCTCTCCTGATTTTATAAGAATATGAAATCTATAGGGTCTATAACTTTCGGTTCTTTTAATAATGTTTTAGGTACATCAATGAAAACTCCCCGGAACTACCCAAAAGCATTATCTGTCTTGGGAACTGGTCTCTACCCCTAAAAACTTTATTTATATTTTTCAAAGAAGGCTTATGGTTTGAGTGCTTGCCATTTGAAAAGTATTTATCTTAGACTTGAATATCTCCAGAAAAACTCTTTCCTGTGTGTTCATTACAAACACTTGCATAGGAACATCTCCTTCCAAAGAAAGTTTAAAGGGAGAGTGTCACCTTGAGGCTTATAATGGACATCTGATTGCAGCATTAACAATGAAGTTATTAACAGTGAGCTGTAGCTATTCAGTACAGATAGTTTGTTTGCTCCTATGACTGGATGTTCACCACACCCTCTTCCAAAGTTCCAAGACTGAGACACCATTGCTCACCTGTCCCCTAGGAATGCCAAGGGGCCATGCATATTGCTTCCACCATCCATTTGAGGCTACATTTCTCCTTATCCCAACTCTCTTATCAATGGCTCACTTTGTTTATCTCAAATCTTTTGTTTTCTAGGTCTGCTTGTGGGAACCCTCGATGTGGTTTTGGATTCCAGTGCTAGAGTCGCCCCTTACCGGATCCTGCACCAGACTCAGGACTCGCAAATCTATTGGGCAGTGGCATGTGGTAGGTACTACTGTGATTACTGGCAGGTGGCTATATATATATTATTGCACCATTCAAACGGTCAGTTACACTAAGGCTGAATGTTACAACTCTCACAGGAGTTATGGATTTTTAATGTGTCCACAACTTTTTTGTGATGATAATAGGTGAACCAATTTAATTAAGAACCTTGACAGCTCTTAAATCAAACTTCCAAGCAATATGGGTTGCTAAAACTGTCTGAGCTCCAAAATCTGAGGTCCAGTGAACTCTCAGCAAGAGCTTTAAATTCTGCAGGGGTTGTGCGGATTCTCCCCCCTCTGAGGTGTGCGTGTATGTATGCAGGAGCAATAATTTGGAGAATTTAACTGGGTTTACTAAGGACTCCTGTGGCAGAGCAACTACTGTGCTCTGATATACTCATTAGTAGCAAAGCACAAAATGGGAACATGTACAAAAATGTGAAAATGAAGGTTATTCAGGGTGCTGATCAATACCCATGATTATCTCTTTACTATATTGTCATGGCTTAGTCCTTTCCAGCCTAATTACTGCGTGATTTTTCCTTTAACAAAATGTAATGAGAACTCCAGCCCCACATATCTTTTGCATCCCTTGTATTTGTAAAGCACCATTGCTGTACTGGAATCTTAGCATTCCTTACTGCACAAGGCCAGGTGTGAGTTGGGTAATATGCCCTTTTAATATCTGATAGAGAAGTTTGGTCACTGGGAGGATTTCGGTCCTACTCACTAATGAGGAGAAAATTGTATTCAATTCAACCTTATGGGTCAGAGTGACCAGTGTATGATGGGAAATCTTTGCTGAAGGGAGGTAAAATGTGAGCCTAAAAATAATCTCCCTCTGATCCCACAAATATCAGTTTCTGCCCCTGTTCCCCTCCTTCCTCCAGATGGCCACGCAGTCTCTCCTGTAGAGCTGCTTAAAGCCTACAGGAGAGGAGAAGCTTAGAACTGCTGCGTTCCTCCACAGAAACCCATCAACTCCCATTTGTGGGGAAGAAGACACAGGAAGAAAGCAGGAAAGCAGAATGGTGGGTGAGAAACTCAGAGCAGAAGGAAGCAGCATTTTTATGGATGTACATGATGCAAATTGGGATTTATATAGCAATGTGACAACAGTAAATGGTGCAACTAGCCTCAGAATCTCATTATGCATGGAGCCCTGCACCTAAGGAAGAATGTAAAGTGCATGGGCAACAACATTAGTATCACGCTGTCAGGGGTGCCTAACCACTGTGAGTGACTATCTCAGGGCAGACTGTCAGAAAACAAGGGCAGACACACCAACCCTGGTGGTATGTTCTAGAATTAGATTTCACCAAGCTAAAAAATGTGAACTCCTGGATCATTGTAGCAGTCTTACAGAGGAGTCACAGTGAGTCCCCTTAGCCTCTCCAGCCTATCTTGCATGCAGGCAAACTGAACTTTGTGATAAAAGGTTATTAAAACCAAAAATCACACCACATCGGGTTTCTCCTAGTCCCAAAGTCACTTACCCTCAGATCAATTGATAGTCTGGATCTTACACCAGAGACAACACTGGCAGCCAATTCCTTAGAAAACTAA
This sequence comes from Mauremys mutica, assembly GCF_020497125.1. Taxonomy (NCBI): domain Eukaryota; kingdom Metazoa; phylum Chordata; order Testudines; family Geoemydidae; genus Mauremys; species Mauremys mutica. The sequence goes on along the minus strand of NC_059079.1, from coordinate 103,897,843 downwards.
CTAAAGGTTTATTGGCTAAGAAAAGGAATTAGAGTTATTGAGAGCTTAAAGCAGGTAAACCATAGTTTGTAACTCCAAATGGTGGCAGTGATGTAATAGACTGCCAGTTTCCCAAAAGTCGTTTCCAGGGCTACCCAGAATAATTCTGGGGATCTCAGTCTTCTCGTTCAGTTATTCTGCCCTGTTCTGCCTAAATATATACTAATCCATTTAACTCCTTTGATATTCACACACAAGTGAATTGGCCTATGGCTCTGGCCTGAGGTGGTCTGTCAGGGTCAAAATTAGCTTCTTAGTTAACTACTTTAATCCTTGAATTATGTCTAAGGCAGTGTTTCCCAAACTTGGGATGCCGCTTGTGTAGGGAAAGCCTCTGGTTGGCCGGGCCAGTTTGTGTACCTGCCGCGTCTGCAGGTCCGGCCATTCATGGCTCCCGCTGGCCGCGGTTCGCTGCTCCAGGCCAATGGGATGTGCTGGAAGTGGCGACCAGTATGTCCCTCGGCCCACACACTTCCAGCAGCTCCCATTGGCCTGGAGCAGTGAACCGCAGCCAGTGGGAGCCACGATCGGCCGAACCTGCAGACGCGGCGGGTAAACAAACCGGCCCGGCCCGCCACGGGCTTTCCCTACACAAGCGGCATCCCAAGTTCGGGAAACACTGCTCTAAGGAATGCAGTTTTGTGCACTAAAAGGAAATATATAGCAAGGATTTGGTTGCTTATAAAATTATTAAAATATATACTTTAGAGAGAACACTTATCTTTATTTACTGGGTTTTTATATTGATGTAAGAAAAAAGAATGAACAAAATTACAAAATGTTATTACATATGTATATTGAAGGTTGTAAAAATAGTATGTATAAGGTGCTCCAGTTGAGATTGAAATACCATGTGATTGTGCGTTTACAGCTTGTGTTATATGGTATAAGTATGAGTGGATAGAGTTATAGTTGCATATGCAGCCTCAACTTTTGTCCTTCTTGACTATTGAGTGATTAACTGTAAAGTCCTAACATTCTTGTAACATAGTGGTACGTATGGAACAATAATACTCTGCATGACTCTAGTGTCTTTCATAGAAAGATCTCAAACAATAATTAAGGGAAAAAAACAGAATTCCAGATTCATTCCCATGCTGTAAAACACTATGCTTCCTCCAAGTCCAAAGCACCAAGCAGATACTTAGGTGCCTTTAGAATAAGTCATTTAAGATTATCTGATCCTTGTAGTTTGAAAACATGTATCAATGGCTAAAGTTAGGCTACAGGTAAACTACGTCTTTCTTCCTGACTTTGAGTATATTTGTCTATACTCCATTGACCTAGTGAAGACACAATTCATGGTCCCCTGAGGCAGAAATATTTATTGCTGATTCTAGTTTCTGGTTTCAGATCTTGGGGTTATTTTGGTTTGTGTAACCACAGACGAGCTGGGGTAGTTTCATTGTTAGGTGTCAACTATAGACCTTTCAGCTGTGACTCATTTGTTGCCGAGGTTGCCTCTTAACAAGGCAAGAAATAAACCTTGTGTAGAGTAAGAGCTTCAAGGAGCTTTGTATCTTCCCTTGTCTCCCCTTCTCCTCCTTTCTTTCATCAGTCCTGGTGCAGGGGCTTCTATGCCTGCATAGAAATTGCTTGGTAGGATGGATGCCGTGTCATTAAAGCAATTGAAATGTTCACCTACACATTTTTAGGAAGCCCATTTCTATACTGTTTTCAATTGGGAGTGAGTCCTGTACATAGTTGAAGTAGGATTTTAGAACTTACTGGAATTTAATTGAGGAGGAAGTTTACAACATTTTAGACTTAAACATAAATGGATTCATCTTTCAGTTGCGTTTCATTATATTTCTTACTTTATCTGCTAACTACCAAAGTTCTTAGTTTTTCGGTAAAGGTTTTCGTCTATCTTCTGTGCTTTCATACTGCTCTGAAGTTATAACAATGAATATCTGATATAACCATTTCCATTACTCCATGGTTCTGACTTGAATGCAAAGTTGAGCCTGGGTGGAAAGGGAGAAATCTCTTACTAAAATGTAAATTTCTGAAATAAATAGCTAAAGGAACAAAACCACAGGCCAGCAACCCTTTCTGTAGAAATGTCCCCTCCTCCTAATTTGCTCCAGCATGAAAGGGGATTTTAAGACTTGAAACTTGCTGATGTAGTATTAAAGTGATTGACAAGTAAGCTTCTTTTGAAAGAGAGAAATTGTGCCAAACGTCCCAAATAAACAGCACAGCAGCATTTCAAATGTGAATGTTTCACGTTTGCCTTGTTTGTTTATTTCAGGTCCATCTGCTCTCTCCTGGCAGTCATGCACAGTATTGGAGAATAGCCTCAAACTGCAGGGATCCAGCAAGTCCTGTTTTTCTGAAATTAGTTTGTAGAAAGTTTTCCTAATATTCTATGGGGTGTAAAATACTAATTAAGAATTAAGAAAACCTTTCCAAGATGTGTGATTAAGGGGGGAGGGATAGCACAGTGGTTTGAGCATTGGCCTGCTAAACCCAGGGTTGTGAGTTCAGTCCTTGAGGGGGCCATTTAGGGATCTGGGGTTAAAAAAAAAAAAATGTGTCTGGTGATTGGTCCTGCTTTGAGCAGGGGGTTGGACTAGATGACCTCCTGAGGCCTCTTCCAACCCTGATATTCTATGATTTGGGGAAAAATAGGACTTATTGTACACTTGCAGGCAGGCTGACCTATAGTGTGCATGGCTGTCAATAGGAGGACCTGGCAGTGTCAACAGTTTGACTTTCAATATATTATTTTTTTAAATGACTCCATAGCATGGGTGTAGTTGACTGGTTACAGGTGCCCTGCCCACTGTTTTCTGCAGTGATGCTTTTATTGATTTTCTACTGTGAACTTGCAAGAAGAATGGTGTTCTGACTATTTCCTGTTTGTCCCCCTGTTAGGCTCATCGCGTAAGGAGATCACAAAGCATTGGGAATGGCTAGAGAATAACTTGCTGCAGACTCTCTCCATCTTTGATAATGAGGACGACATCACCACTTTTGTCAAGGGCAAGATACATGTAAGGGGCACATGTTTCCCTGCAGGTCATGGGGAGGTGGTGTTGAGATTTTTCCCCTTTTGGAGGGGGAAAAAAATTTCCTATAGATATTTCCATCTTCACCCTTCTCTGGACATAGGTATGCTTCAGATCTTCATATAACTTATGCTGTTTTTATCAGTACTATGTTATTGCTGGAATAGCTCAGGATTAATACATTCTGCAGTAGAAATCATGTGAAAAGAGCAGATCTCAAAGAGCAACCTGCCTTTGAGAATTCTCCTGGTGCAATAACTCACTAAAACCTTCTTCCCGTCTGATATCATCCCAGTGAGCTGTATCTTTGGCAGAGAGAAACAAGAGGACCACATTGCACTGCTGTGACCTCCCCCATGTTTGTCACCAGATAATTTAGCCTGTAAACAATGCACTTTCCCCTGCTAGGACTTTCCAGAATCTGTCTCTGGTGTAAGGTGACTGTATCCTAATTCTCACGGTGCTCTGTTTCAAACAAACACTAGCAACTCTGCTGGTTGAGAGGTTAACTAAGAAAGAATCAGTCTGAACTGTAAGTGGGTGGGGCCTTTGATTTTTTTGGGAACACTGAGTAAGTAATCTTGCCCCCCTGGTGTGATGAGGGTAGAGTCAGCTGTTGCCCAGTTAGTAGAGACAGTGAAGGAGGTGGATGGACCAGGTCTCTGAATGCTTGACAGTTTCTCACTAGGAATATTATAGTAGTAAAGACAGCCTGAGAATGTCAGAAACAGTGCTTTTGTCTCAGCATGTTGATATAGATTATTAATTCCCTAGATGATCTGGGTGCTCATTTTCTGAGACTTACTCTTCTCTTGTGTTTTATAGCAACAGTTGAACTTGGCTGATGTACCTTCACTGTCAGTCCCTAGATCCAAATGACCATGGGTTGCTGGCATTTTTGGTGAAGGGCCTTTAACTCTGGATTTTGCTATCCTGGTAGTGCCCAAAGCTAAGCTTTGGAAGCGGTGCAAAGCTCCCCTGACATATTTCAGCCTTTGCCTGAAGTCTAGGGTGGAATATGTTATCCATACTTTGGTTTGGTAGATGGAGGCATAGTTGTAGGTGCAGCCATAGATACAGTTGTGTCCACACTTCTAAAAATTGAAAATCAAGCTGTTTATAAACTAGACTGTAGATTTGAGAATGATGCTAAGAGCTAATGTGATGATCCATCCTCTAGAGAGATGGAGGTGATAAGAGCAAGAAATAACTAAAGTGGGCAGCTTGGAAACAGTAGCACTACCCACGCAGTGGCTCTGCCATCAAGGCTGCTGGCTCTAACAGAGAAGGGCATCTGTGCTTGCTGAAAAGGACACTCTATGCACTGATAAGCTAAGAAACTGATCTATTTTTAAAGGCCTCCTAGCCTTAAAATAGATCTGTGAATGTTCCAAAAAAATCCTTCTAATAGAAATATGATAATAGCACACATTTTTGAGTCACAAATTGATGTATGCTCCTGGATATTGGTAACACAGAGGCAGCTTCTTTTTCAGCGTCTTAGCTGTTGAATTTGAATTTTTTAAAGGGGGGGAATACTTGATTTTCAGGGTAGGAATTGCAAGTTGTGGACCATTGTCAAGGAGAAATCTTTATATTTTAACCTATCAAGGCTGATAGGGTCTATTTTTCTGAGGTCCTGAGGACATGCAACTCCCATTGAAGTTATGTAAGTTGTAGTTGCTTGTTGTCTCTGAAAATCAGACCCACAGTGTCACTGTAAGTCAGTGGTAGTTTTTTTAGATGGTATTGAAAGGGGAGATAAAAATCTCCATAAAGTAGGAGTGACTTGTTATTGTAATCTAGAAAACAAAACATTAAGACATCATTGTGAGTTGTGACTGTGAAAAATTGTTTTTCTTGAGTCTCCTTTGTATCTCTGTCAACTTCCTTGCCTGTTTCCCACAACTCTTGGGTTACTGGCAGTCCTTTCCTTCTGGTTAAACAGAATAGGACAGAGCTCTCTCTAGCATCCATTGGTGCTGTCTGCGGAACTCCAAGCCCTCTAGGAAGCATGCTCACTCTTCAGCAGTACGAGGAATTGACCTCAGGTCTCCTGCATGGCAGTATAGAGTGCTAACTCTGAGTTACCAGGCCAGTCAGGAGAAGATCACTGAAATGTTGTTTATGGAGGCTAGCTTTAAGTGTGTGTTCAGGCATAGGTTCACCTTTAACAGGATTCCAGGCTGTCTGATTTGTTGTTCTTATTAACCGTCTCTGTTTTGCCTTTAACCTGGATCTGGTGTGGATTCTCTTGCCATGTTCTTCCTCCCTATCTCTGAGATTGTGCTACTTTAACGCTGTAAGTGAAGGCAGCACTAATGTTTCCACTTTCTATGATCCTCTCCTCTCCCTTCAGGGCATTATTGCTGAAGAGAACAAGAATCAGCAGCCCCAGGGTGAAGAGGATCCAGGTAAATTTAAGGAGGCTGAACTCAAGATGCGGAAACAGTTTGGAATGCCTGAGGTGGAGAAGCTAGTCAATTACTATTCTTGCAGCTATTGGAAAGGGCGTGTTCCAAGGCAGGGCTGGCTGTATCTGACTGTCAATCACCTCTGTTTCTACTCCTTCCTGCTGGGCAAAGAAGGTAAGTTACCAGCTTGCTACGTGCTCTTGTCTGCCACTTCCCCCTTGATATAGTTGATCGTTGGTGTGCATGGGCGCCAACTTATATGGGCTCCTGGGGCTTTAGCCCCAGGAATATTCACAGACAGGGGCTCTGCTCCAGCAATATTTGGAGCTAGGTTTCTCCCCTGCTCTGCGCTGCCGGCAGCCCAGAGCCCTTTAAATCCCAGCCGCGGCCGGGAATCAGAGGGCTCTGGGCTGCCCGCTGCGGCGGGGAGCCCAGAGCCCTTTAAATCTCAGCCGCGGCCGGGAATCAGAGGGCTTTGGGCTACCCGCTGCAGCGGGGAGCCCAGAGCCCTTTAAATCTCAGCCGCGGCTGGGATTTAAAAGGCTCTGGGCTCCCCGCCGCAGCGGGCAGCTCAGAGCCCTCTGATTCCCGGCCGTGGCTGGGATTTAAAAGGCTCTGGGCTCCCCGTGGTTGCAGGCAGCCCAGAGCCCTCTGACTCCCAGCCGGGGCTGGGATTTAAAGGGCTCTGGGATCCCCGCGGCTGCCAGCAGCCCAGAGCCCTTTTGAATCCCAGCCCCTGGCCGCTGATTGCCCCCTCCCCAGACCCCTGCCCCAACTGCCCCCCAGGACCTCCACCCCCTATCTAAGCACCACTGGTCCTTGTTCCCCGATTACCCCCTCCCGAGACCCCTGCCCCTAACTGCCCCTTGGGACCTCAGCCCCTATCTAAGCCTCCCTTCTCCTTGTCCCCAACTGCCCCCTCCTGAGACCCCACCCAACTCCCCCCCCCCCCCGGGACCGCACCCCCTACCTGTCCCCTGATAAACCTCCTGGACTCCGATGCCTATCCAATTGCTGCCTGTCCCCTGACTGCCCCTTCGAACCTCTGCCCCATCCAACCCCCCCTGCTCCTTGTCCCATGACTGCCCCCCGGAACTCCCTACCTCTTCTCCAGCCCCCAAACCGCTTACTGTGCCACTCAGACCAGCGTATCTGGCTCCGTGCAGCTCCAGACAGTTGCTGCCATGCTCCCCCATGGAGCCCACAGCCTTCTCCCACCCCCAGCACCTGCCTTCCAGATTTGAACACCTCAAAATTCAGGAGTGCTCAAGCTCGGTTTGGGCAGCTTTTACTTCATTTCTCCCAAATCAGTTTCCCCTGCAAGGTGCCAACTGAAGGTGTTGGAGAACAGAGAGATCGGGTGGCCTCCTAATGCCTGGAAAAGATACAAAGGCCGGAGGAGGGAGTGTCAGTGCCTGTGCGGACTTCTGGGAAGTGCACGGTGTGGAAGGGGATGCTGTGATGCTTTGGAACAACTCCATACAAAGCCAGTCAGGACTCTGGGGGAGCCTCCTCTCTCGGAGCAGACTGTCTCCAGGGCAAGAAGCTTACACCTTCCTGGGTCTGACCTCGGAGCATTCAGCATGCCCTTCCACACCATGCGCTTTCTGCAGCGAGTCTGTCCAGGCGGGTCCTGGGGCAACCAGAGGGCCCTGCACCCCAACTCCGCAGTCAGATGTGACTCTCAGCCAGACAGTAAAACAGAAGGTTTATTAGATGACAGGAACACAGTTTAAACAGAGCTTGTTGGTACAGAAAACAGAACCCCTCTGTCAGGTCCATCTTGGGGGGTGGGGAGCCCAGAACCAAGTTCTGGGTCTCTCCCCGTTTCCCCAGCCAGCTCCAAACTGACACTCCCTCCTCTGGCCTGTGTCTCTTCCGGACAAGGAGGCCACCTGATCTCTTTGTCCCCAACACCTTCAGTTGGCATCTTGCAGGGGAAACTGAGGCACCCACACAGTATTCAGAGAAAATATTAAGAACATTCCCACTTCATCACAACAGGTGCAACAAAATATAATACTGTATATTGAAGTAGGCAAGTGCTGCTTCTGACTTTCCACTTTTAATTGACCCTTGTAATCTTGTGGCACTGACGCGTTGTAGCTTCATTTTATATCGGCTTACAGGGCGGGAGCGGGGGGGCACCACCATTTTGGGCCCCACCAAAAATTATACAAACCTGCCGCCTATGTTGGTGTGGGGTTTTTTGGCTGTTTTAATTTTTTTTCCCCATGGAAATCCTCTTTTAGCCCCAGCACACAGCCTTCAGGTCCCACTTTCACTTGTCATCTAGCTTTCTCATGACTTTATGGGTAGAATTCTCAAAAGCAACCAAAGTGATCTAGACGCCTGTGGCTATGTTTGCACTGCCCTGCAGTTCAGAATATGGGGGTATGAACAGTGCACATACAAATGCTGCACTGTAACTCCCCCATGTGGATGCTGCGAGCGAAAACTAAAAGGTTCCTCGTTCGCATTAATGTAGTCCTGTGTGGAGTTCTTTATTGGAGTTTTCAGATCTTGATGGCATTTGTCTCAGGAGTTACTCCGTTCTCCGTAGTTATCTGCTATGGATGAGATATGAAAACCTGAGAAGATATAATTAGGAGTATGCACTGATTCAGCAATATTCAGGCGGGATCCAGTATTGTTTCATAGACCAGTTATTCTCAGACGGTGCTTCCTTTATGGTGAAGCACTTGGGAAGAAAAAAAAAATTGCCCAACAATGGGGAAAGAAATAGCAAGTCTTGCTTGCTACTTTGTCTTCTCTCCTATTGGCTGTGTGTGTTTTGCATCACATTGTAATTGGTGGGTTTACTTTGGGTGCTTCCTTAGTGACCCTGGTAGTCCAGTGGGTGGATGTGACACAGCTGGAAAAAAACGCCACGCTACTGTTCCCTGAGTGCATTAAAGTGAGTACCAGGGATAGCGAGCTTTACTTCTCCATGTTCCTCAACATCAATGAGACCTTCAAGCTGATGGAACAGCTGGCTAATATCGCCATGCGACAGCTACTGGACAACGAGGGCTTCCTGGAGGACAAGTCCCTTCCCAAGCCTAGCAAGCCTCTAAAGAACATCTCTGCACTCAAAAGGTGTGTGTCTTTTCCAGCAGTGGAAATGGGGACAGGGGAAGGGGGGGAGCAGGAGAGTCAAAGAATAGGTGTACATTATTTGGTAATATTGATTAGCCCAAATCTTAATCAAGGCTTGATTACTTTAGGTGCTACATAATCTCTGACGTTCCCCCCTTGTAGCTATGCTCGTTTTTGTCCTGAGTACAATTCATCTATTTTTAGACAAGTTCAGTTTTCCTCGTGTGCTTGAAGGCATAGACTGAACTTTCAATGATCCCTATCTGAAAATAATCATGTAAGCAGAATTTGCTTCTATTGGAGATGACTTAATCTACGATGCCTTCTGCTTTGGTACAGTAATGCATGCCTTCCCCAAGTGCAACTATTTAGAAGCATGCTTTCAGGATCCCTATATTTCCCCCCAATCCTCTGCTTTGATCTCCTTTTATTAAAAGGTGAGAGTCTTTTAAAAAATCATAGTACGCTTCTAGCATTTTACATCTTCAAAGTACTGTACACATTTTAATAGTACCACTGTTTTGGGATGGAAGGTTGCACAGTCATTTAAATCCATCTGTTTCAACCTTGTGATGATTTCCCTCAAAGTATTTATCTAGAGAGTAAGGTATATTTTATGTTTATGAGATGCACCCGAGAGAAACCTTGTTTTATCTTTTAAGTACTTGTGCTCCAGAGAATGTGTGAGTGTTGTGGTATATCTCAGTTTGAGAAGTGAACAGTGAGAAGATGAGAGGCATTCCTGCATGCTGTGACTGGAATGAACCTTTGGTTGTGGTGTTTCCTTCTTAGGATTTTGAGGATGGAGGGTGAGGCCATTCATGCCTCCCAGTGTGGGGATTACCCTTCTCTCTTTTTTCCCCCAGAGATCTGGATGCTCGAGCCAAAAATGATTGGTACCGTGCCACCTTCCGGCTGCCCAAGGATGAACGCCTGGATGGACATACAGACTGCACCTTGTGGACTCCATTTAACAAGATGCACATCCCTGGCCAGATGTTTGTTTCCAACAATTACATCTGTTTTGCCAGCAAGGCAGAGGAGGCCTGTCACCTCATCATTCCACTCAGGGAGGTGGGAACCTGTTAGAATGAAAAGCCACTTATCCATCAGGACTGCAAGCTTTCAGTCTTTAGCTTTTGGGTGTTTTTGGTGCTTACAGGTTGTGAATCCTGACTCTTGACCACAGTAGGTTAATCCATAGGCTAAGAACATAAGAACAGCCATACTGGGTCAGACCAATAGTCCATCTAGCCTAGTATCCTGTCTTCCAACAGTGGCCAATGACAGGTGCTTCAGAGGGAATGAACAGAAAAGGTAATCATCAAGTGATCCATCCCCTGTCGCTCATTCTCAGCGTCTGGCAAACAAAGGCTAAGGACACCTCAGAGCATGGTTTTGCATCCCTGCTCATCTTGGCTCATAGCCATTGATGGACCTATCCTCCATGAATTTAACTAGTTCTTTTTTGAACCTTATTATAGTCTTGGCCTTCACAACATCCTCTGGCAAAAAGTTCCACAGGTCGACTGCGAGAGACTTGTGAAGAAATACTTCATTTTGTTTTGTTTTAAACCTGCTGCCTATAAATTTAATTTGGTGACCCCTGGTTTTTGTGTTATGAGGAGTAAATAACACTTCCTTATTTACTTTCTCCATACCAGTCATGATTTTATAGACCTCAATCATATCCCCCCTTAGTTATCTCTTTTTTCCAAGCTGAAAAGTCCCATTCTTATTAATATCTCCTCATATGGAAGCTGTTCCATAACCCTAATAATTTTTGTTGCCCTTTTCTGTACCTTTTCTAATTCCAGTTTATCTTTTTTGAGATGGGGTGACCACATCTGCACACAGTATTCAAGATGTGGGCGTACCATGGATTTAGAGAGAGGCAATATGATGTATTCTGTCTTCTTATCTATCTATCTAATGATTCCCAAACAGTTTCAAAAGAAATGGCAGTTTATTTAGGTACTGGGGGATTCTTCCGTAATGGGCAATGATTCTAGCAAAAGACTGAGATCAGTTCCTATTGAAAGAGAAATCTCTCTCCAAAACCCGAGTAACAGGGAAGGAAGCAAAGGTAGAAAACACAGAGAGACAAGTCAGACTTTCAGTGTTTAACAAAGTCTGTGGAGGAATAGCTCAGTGGTTTGAGCATTGGCCTGCTAAACCTAGGGTTTTGAGTTCAATCCTTGAGGAGGCCATTTAGGGAACGGGGTTAAAATTCTGTGTGGGGATAGGCCCTGCTTGGAGCAGGGGGGTTGGACTAGATGACCTCCTGAGGTCCCTTCCAATTCTAAGACATTGTGACTGTTGGCTTTCTGGTGCTTTGGTTTTTGTTTTCTTTTACATTTTAGATTTTGTTTTTTGTCTCCTGCTTGTAAAAGAAAGACCTCTTAGCAGCTTGAAAGTAGCATTTTCCCCTGTGCTACCTCGTCCGTTCCCATTTGGCAAACAGATTTTTTTCTTCTATTTTTAATTAAGCTGAAATGCATTTTGCTTGTGTGCCATCATTAATTAAATCTGCGCAGCTCCTTCAATAGCACTTGTTAACTACCTGTACCAGAGGGAAGGGGGAACACACAAAAAATATTTTGTTGTTCGCTCTTATGAAAATAAAAAAGCTTCCAGGGTGTCTTGCTCTGTTCTGTAGTAGTGGAGATAGGGCTACTGTTAGAGAATCAGGCACAGCTGTTTGCGCACAGTGCCGGTGAGCACGCTTTTCTGCCTTGGCATTTTCTCTCCTATTCTAGACAAGTAGCATTTTTTTAAACAAGCTCTTGTATTTTCTTATTTTGTTTATTCGCTCAATTTTGTAAATAGGAAAAAAGGTAAAATCTTATTCACACTGCATATGTTTTTATTCTTTCAATTTAAAAGGGGACTCAGCAGCTTGATGAGGGGCAGTGAAAAGTCTGTCCTTCAGCTGAGGAAACTGAGGAAAGCCCTCTGATCTTTCTGTATAAACCAGAGCACATGGCAGGCATGAGGAAGCAGGTGTTTAAAAAGCAAAGTAAACTCCTCTTTGTGGGGGTACTCCATCAGTTTTCTCCCCCTTCTTTCCACACCAGCTACCACTATCATTCCTGTAAAAACCACATCAGCTACAGCACAGGCTGCTGACTGAGACCAGTTTGCATGTGTCTTGTTAAATGTCTTGATGATGGAGTTGATGTGTTGGCAAAAATTAATACCGGAAGGATAATCCAGGTTATAAATGTTTTATAGCAAGTTAAATTTGGCCCTGGATCTCGGAGTCCCTTTTAATGATCAAATGGAAATGATGGAGTCCTGCTATATTCAAATTGCCTGTGACTGTCTTTTCCAGGTGGCAGTTGTTGAGAAAGCAGACAGCTCCAGTGTCTTGCCCCGCCCTCTCTCCATCAGCACCAAAAGTAAAATGACCTTCCTCTTCGCCAACCTGAAGGACCGAGATTTCCTGGTACAGAGAATCTCTGACTTCTTGCAGAGAACGCCATCAAAGAAATCGGATGGCTGTGGCAGAAAGTGGAAGGGGAGCTTCAGTGACACTGGATGTGAGGTACTAGGGCAGAGTTCTGGAGGGGGCTTTCCACCTTTCCAAAGAGACGTTTGTTGCATTGTCTACTCCAGCAAATGGCATCTTCCTATCAGACTGCTACTCTGAAAGCTGGAGGCTGACTAAGCTCAGACATTTCAGGTCTTTATAATGAGGAACAGTAGGAATAAGACGTATTTACATCAATTTCTCATTTGTGTCACCGTTCTCTGCAGATTAGGGAAGTTACCCATTTCATTGGTTAGAGCTGAATTATAATTTCTCAAGATAAAGAAAGCTAGTTCCTGTGAGCCTGAGCCTCACAGAGAAAATGGTGTTTATGCTGGGGGAGTGCTGTTGGCAAGGGGAAAGGAAGTAGGCAGCATCTATTGCTTTGAAAGGCAGGGGAAGAGATATAGAGGCTGAAATATCAGACTAGATTCTCTGGTCCGCTGTGCCCTTCTGCACAGTCAATCGGGGTACAGGGAGCAGAAACTTCCTCCTAAATCCCGTGCCGGGGATACCCTCAGCATGGGACAATCCCCAGGAAGTGTAAAGCGTCCCTTTCCACAACCCCTGGTGTGGGGGACATGTCAGGGTGGGCAGGGGAAGTGGCCAGAGCTAAATATGCTCTGGTAATCCCCAGCTGGCAGAGTTTGGAGCAGCCTCTGGTGACTCCTGTTTGTTACAGTCAGTGAGATCTGGACACAGCAGAGGATCAGAGGGGTAGCCGTGTTAGTCCGTATCCACGAAAACAATGAGGAGTCTGGTGGCACCTTAAAGACTAACCGATCTGTTAGTATTTAAGGTGCCACCGGACTCCTCATTGTTACAGCAGAGGATGTGGCCCAATAGGTCGCCTAAGGATGCACAAGACAATAAATCTTAATACATTCATGGATTATGGGTGCAGATCGTAGACTAGTTTTTAGAGCTAAGTAATGGATAGCTCTGGGGACTGGTAATGAGATACAGAAGTTTTTACTTTTAGGTTAGTAGCCAGAAGTGGCATTACTATTGTTCGGTAGCCTGTTGGCCATCTCCATCTAATCTTTGTTGGCAGGTGTCCACATCACAGCTGGCACCTTTGTTAGTCTAGGTAGAAAGTGGAAATATAGAATGAGCTTGGAGACTGAGCTCCTTTTTACTCTAGGCAGCAGTCCTGCAAGGGCTGGGTTGCGGTGTATTGGTTGGGCAACAGGGAGAAGTCAGCATGTTTTGTGGAGAGATCTTCAGTGTAGTATTTGACCACACAAAATGTGCTTGCAAAATAAACAGTAGAAGCTTATTATGCTTTTTTTCAGATTATATATTTTTGTTCTTCAGGAGTTTCCAGAGCTCTCTTCCTGCAGTCCACCTGCAGTCAGCCCAACCTCTACTCTCACCAACCAGTTGGTCAGCTTCTGTGCAGGGGAGGTGCCAACGGCCTCCCAGGGGCTACTCAAACTCTTCAGGAGAGACTCAGAGGAGAACTTGGGACCCAAAGGGGTATGCAGGCTGCTTACATATAATGTAAAATAACTATTGCAATGAGTTTGGTGTTAAAGTGAAGTGCTGACTAGAACAGGCAGGGATAGTGAAAGCTTCTTCATTCTATACTCCAAAGCTCCATCAGTGCATCTCCCCACTGACCTGTGTCACCAACAGCAGTTCCATTGCTAGGCTCCCATACAGCTCAGGAAATGCATCTTAGCTGTAACCCAAGCACTATCTTGATTTTCCAGTCGTGGGCCACTTGAGCAAAGACTGCCAATTGTGCTAAATTCTTGTGCTTTTGCGATATTGACAAGTACCCATTGAGTCAGTTTCACTTTCACTTGAGATTTCCAAGAACTTTAGCCTGGGTATGGGGACCTGGTAATTTTAACCATGTAGTAAGAGAACGCCCTGAGTTGGTTACATTTGTGTTGTAGATGAGACATTAAATGTTGATTGAGGCCACCAAACTCATTTCACTTGTGATCTATTTAAAATCAGATTTTTGAGATGAAGGGTGATGTGTCATGACTGCAGTGCCATCCGTCACCTCCTCAACTGGTGCCTCTTTTTATTCAAGTGAAAGCTGTGTCAATGTCACGTTTCAACCTACTTGCTTGCACATTTTGGCAGTGAATACTTAGAAACTTGATACAGATGATCAATTGTTCATAAATTATGTACATAGTGAATGTAGCACATCCTAGAGTAAGAAAGAAGGAACAGTTTAAATGTGGCACTGTATTTCCTTTGTCAAGTACAGGCTTGAGTATTATGAAACCTGCCATTCTGTAGGTGAACTTGATGAAAATGTTTTAGTCCATCCAAATGGCTCTGTTTGTTTTCCCCTCTTAGGCAAAGGAGAAGATGAAGGAAGAGTCATGGAATATTCATTTCTTTGAGTATGGGCGAGGAATGTGTATGTATCGCACAGCCAAGACCCGTGAACTGGTATTAAAAGGGATCCCAGAGAATCTTCGTGGAGAGATGTGGCTCTTGTTCTCAGGTAAAAGGCTCTACTGTACACTCAAGACAGTTCCCAGTTAACAGGTAGCCCTTCTGCAGTTAACAAATATCAGGCCCTCTGCAAATTTCCGAGGTTGGGAGAGTTAAATGGTCATATCTAAATGGATCACATTTATTTCTAAATTAATCATGTACTCCCAGGTGTACTCCATCTGCATGAAGCTTTAGAGAGACCCAATTTCTCTCACAATTTGTATTTAATATGCCAGCAGGTGCTTTCTGAAGAGATTATGATCTGTTGCCTGCTAGGATTGAATGACAGTATAGTGACAGGATATTCTAAATTCCCTCTTCTCCCAGGTGCTACATAGTCATCTTTGTCAGGATTGTGACATTCAGAAGCTGGGGAATTATCTGATTTAACTGCAGATTTGTTTCTGAACCTTGAGATCTGCTTGTATTCATTTGAGTCTGTGTACCATCCCCTATCTGCCCCTTCACTGAAACTTTGGGAACAAGCGAGTGAAGCAATGCCTTTGTCATTGTAGGGGCCTGGAATGAGATGGTGACGCTTCCTGGGTACTATGCAGAGCTGGTGGAAAAGTCAATGGGGAAATACAGCCTTGCCACAGAGGAAATTGAGCGAGACCTGCACCGTTCCATGCCAGAGCACCCTGCCTTTCAGAATGAGCTGGGGATCGCTGCCCTTCGGAGGGTCCTGACAGCTTACGCATTCCGAAACCCCACAATTGGGTACTGTCAGGTAAGAGGGGAGTTATAAATTAGCCACCCCACGTTTTGGACATTACTGAAAGCCAAACCCCCATTTTAAAGACGTTTCATACTGGAATTTGGGATCCTCCTTGATGATGCCCTTGTACTCTAGCAATAAGGCAGAGGCTGCTGTATTGTAAAACTGTAGCTGTCCTTTGGATGTGATGATAAATCACTTTGTTCAGCCTATCTCTAGTGACTGTGAGCCACAGAATATTTTATTAGATTGGGGAGGGGCCCAGTGTCCTGGCTAACTTTCCCTCACTCAGTAAAAGCACCTTCTAGTTTCCTAAGTAGTGCATGAGAACTGGCTGAGATTATGAAGACAGCTGTATTGACCGTGCACAGCCTGCATCAAATTCATTAATTTGTAAACTGCTATAGAATATCCAGAGTATGTAGAAACTGAATAGTTTTGTGTATCCTTTGGATATTTACAGCCTCCTTCACACTACTCTATTCTCTGCATTTTCAGTATAAATACCATTTTCAAGGTTTTTAGTAACCTGGTTAATACTAATATTTTGCATCCATGGATCAAACTGCTTTACAAGGATGCGTGGAGTTATCCCCATTTCACAGCTGCAGGAGCTGAGGCCTAGAGTGGTTAGCTGGAAACGGAACATAGATCGTCTGACTCCTAGTCCCCTACCTTATCCATAGGAGCATAGTATTTTAACCACATTTATCTCACATTTATAGTGTCCCATTACCTTCCTGAACATCCTCAGCTAATGTGGTATTTTCCTCTCCATGCATGTTTGTGTCGCTCTACCTTCTTGTAGGCCATGAACATCGTGACATCGGTACTGTTGCTGTACTGCAATGAGGAAGAGGCTTTCTGGCTCCTGGTGGCCTTGTGTGAGCGGATGCTGCCAGATTACTACAATTCCAGGGTAGTGGGTGAGTCTGTCAAATTCATCATGGGGGCTGGCATTTCCTTCTACTATACAATCAGCAGGAAAGAAGGACAGTCGTATTTATTAATAGACCACTAAACACAGCGCATTTGAAAGAGTGTGGGACACGAGCCGATGAAAGCTTTGTCCTCATTAGTGATGTGTAAAGAATTTCCTGCAAATTCTAAATATCCAGTTCTCCCTGGAATAATTCAGTTCTTAACCCTTCAGGACCAGACAACTATTAATTGGAGGGAAGACAGAGAAGAGAATCAGAAACGGGAGGGAGCTGGAGGGCTAGACTTATAGGGAAAGATTTAAAAGAGCTAAATGTGTACATGACTAGAGGGTGGGGAGGGCCATAACAGTCTACCAAGTATTTGAAGGGTGTAAACACAAAGGAATGATGGCAGGAGTTATTTAGGTTGGTACACGGGGGTATAAATAGGAATGATGGGATGAAATTAGGGGAAAAAAAATAGCCTATTAAATACTTCCTCATTGTGAGATCAGTTCAGTTTTAGAATAGTCTCCCAAGGGAAGTTGTGGAACCCCATTGGTTGGCACTTCTAAAATTAGACTGGATAAAGCTAAAGTATGTGCTGTAGGCGATTGTCCCACACAGTTCTTCAATTTTAATCTCTCTGCTTCTGTGACATTATTTTTTAGAATAATAATCATTCACCCCACTGCTCTTTTGTCTGGTGGGATATACAGATCAGTTAATGACTTGCTCACTCAGGCTCTACAGTAGCAGATCACATGATATTCACATGTGTATGCAGAATTCTTCAGTTATATTAAAGAGAGAACCAGGAAATACATATGACCAAGCCTTACTTGATTTCAGTTCTGTTGAAAACTGGCTGGTTTGTGACTAGAATCAATATTTATCCAACTAGCATAGATTTACATTACTTTATGCTCAGTCCCGTGATACCAAATTGTCACTTCCCCCTTGTCTTTTCAGGTGCATTAGTGGACCAAGGCATTTTTGAGGAGCTCACGCGAGACTACCTTCCACAGCTGTCAGAGAAGATGCAGGAGCTGGGAGTGATTTCCACCATTTCTCTCTCCTGGTTCCTCACCCTCTTCCTCAGCGTCATGCCCTTTGAGAGTGCTGTGGTCATTGTTGACTGCTTCTTCTACGAGGGTATCAAGCTTATCTTGCAGGTGTCTCTGGCCATCCTGGATGCCAACATGGAGAAGCTGCTAAACTGCTGTGATGAAGGCGAAGCCATGACTGTCCTGGGCAGGTAGCCCTCATTTCTCTTCTTTATAATTAAATGAACAGCAGGGGTACTCGCCCTTCCACTCTGGTGTAAAATCCTTAATATTTTTCGTGCTCTCACAATCTTCATTGCTTAACAGTTCGAACTGTCTTTACTAGATGTCACTGTGTCTCAGTGGGTCACAGCTGAGGATGCCAAATTCAGGACAAACTGCTGAGAAATAAGGCAGACTCCCCAAACTGCTGTTTATTCTAACATTAGATTACTTTTATTACTGGATTGGTATAAACTTCTGTCTCACCACACTCGTTAACAGGAAGTCAAAAATTCAGTCTCCTTAGGCATTCCATCCCTTGTCTCCCCACCCAGACACCGTCTAATGAGTAGTTACTGAAAACCAATTTAATAAAGTATGGGATTCTTCTAATCTCAAGTAATCAGCCATTTAGCCAGGTCAATATATAACTCAGATCTTTCAACCCAATAATCACACTGATACCAATCCTTTATTAACTAAAACTAAAGGTTTAATAATAAAAGAGAAAAAGAAGAGAATTGTTAACATTAATTGATCATATGCATACAAATAATTGCAAAATCCTTATATCAGGTTTGTAGCAGTGATGGAATAGACTGCTGGTTTGTAAAATCTCTCTGATAACTTCCAAAAGATTGGAAGGTCTTCAGTCCATAGTTCAAAATGCTCCTTTTAGTTGTAAATCCACAGTCCAGAGAATCAAGGCAGGAAAGAGGCAAAATGGAGCTAGCTCGGGGTCTTTGATCTCCTTTGCCATGTGCCTGGAAATTTACTCTCTGTTTTGGAAAGTTACTGGCCTAAGATGGAGTCCAGGGTCACATGAGCATATCGTATGTCCTTACATGGCTTGATGACTCTCAGGGAGTAGCCATTGCCCGTATTCTTGCTGAGGTGTCCACAGAAAGAGCTACCTGGGCAGAGTGAGTTTCTTCTGTGGCCCATTGGGAGAGCTACATGTCCTTGATGGGCCATCAATACATAGCTGTTTGGCCTTAATGTAAGTTTTACCTGGTGGGTGTTACCCAGGAATACAACACATATATAAGATGCCAGTGCATAGCCAATATTCATAACTTACAAAAATGATACGTGCATGTAAACAGGATAATCATACTTAGCAAATCATAATTTTTCCATCGACACCTTACATGACATACTTTGTACAAGATTTGTTGCAGTTGTATAACAGTGGCAATATCAATTATATAAATAGTCATATTCAATCATACAGCATCACACTATAAAGAAAGACCCATTCTGTCCTACCCTCAGGAATCCAAAAGCATTCAGTTGACTTTCTGCTACTGCATCCAAAAAATGGGGTCTTACGATAGAAAGCTAAAATCTGAAGAGTTCCATCATATTTCCCAAAGCCCATCCTGTCTTGATGCATCCCTGCTGTCTAGCTTGAGTTTGAAATCTGAAGGGTTGCTGCTACCAAATCTAGGGAGAATTCTGATTCACTGTCAGTACAGCTTCTAACGGAAGGAGTCTCCTAAAACCTGGTGAGGCAAATCTTCCTGTAATGTAGCAAATGTAAGAAGGTTTCCTGTAGCAAAGTGAAATGTTGATCAATTCCAAACATGTCACCACCTGCACCTTATTTTTCTGAGACTTCATTAAAAACAGGTGCTCTGAAGAATGAAATGAAAACTGATTGTACTAGAGTGAAAGAGACATTAGTGGAGGTAGGCAGGCTAGTTGGGAAGAAATAAATTATTCTAGCCAATGATATTGTCTGTCCAAATGAAGTGGAAATAGTATGTTTAAGATCTTACTTGCTTTTTTGTTAATTCTTGAGATTGTGTTAACCCAGAGCCTTGCCTTTGTTCTTTGTTTATCCCCACAGGTACCTGGACAATGTAATTAATCGACAAAGTATTTCCCCACCTATTCCACACCTGCATGCCTTACTCACAAGTGGAGATGAGCCACCGCTTGAAATTGACATCTTTGAACTCATCAAAACATCTTATGAGGTTAGTGGCGAGATTAATATTTACTTGAGTGATCTTTGCCGCATACGGCCCAGTCCTGAATTCCTTGTTCAGCCAAGACTCATTGGCTTTACTAGGGGCTTGTCTACACTTAACAGAGGATTGACACTGCAGCGATCGATGCATTGGCGGTCGATTTAGCGGGTCTAGTGAAGACCCACTAAATCAACCACAGATTGCACTCCCGTTGACTCCTGTACTCCACTGGATCAAGGAGAGTAGGGGGAGTCAACGGGAGACGCTCTCCTGTTGACATCACTTAGTGTGGACCCTGCAGTAAGTAGATCTAAGCTACATTGATTTGAATTACGCTATTCACATAACTCAAATTGCGGAGCTTAGATTGAATTTTCCCTGTGGTGTAGAGAGAGCCTAGGAATATGGATTATGCAAGGAATGCAGGATTGGGTCACTAGTCTTCATGTTAAATATGAGGGGACTTCAACTCTGTTGTTCTTTTCAGATTCCATGAAATCTCACCAACCATGCTAACTAAAATTGAAAATTGATTCTCAGTGCCTACTAAAGCTGATAGGTCAGAGATTCCCTCCACTCTGTGGAGAAAAGCTTTAGACTGTTGTTTTGCATATGAGGTTAGCCAATGCCAGGGAATTGTGGAGGTAACTTAATTACTGAATATTGGAATGAAAAAGGAATATTTGGGGGATAAACTTTTGGAGAGTTGTGAGTAATGTATCTGCACCAAACTCACAGTGCCAGCTTTGGCATGCCCATGAATCTTATTCTGTGGTGTCTGTGTTGTGATGAAAGCTGGATGACCTGAAGTCTCCTAACTTGGGAGTGGTGGCAGCAGCAGCCATGAATACAATATGCCATATTACAGAAATAGGAGGAGTTCTCCCTGGTTCCCAACTACACTTTTTCCAGAAGTAACTCTTCATGGATGATGACAACAGTATATTTGCATGGGAGAAAATAGCTTATTTTTATGTTTAATTACCAGGGCAGTCATCAGTGCAGACTTGACACGTCTTCTCCCTCAATGTAGTGAGGAAAATTGGGAAAAGACTTAGTTTTTCAGGTGGATTTCTTTTCTCTGCTACTCTCTTTCTCTCTGTCTTCTGTCATTGTCCTTTTTCCTCTCCCTTCAGCTCACCCGTATGCTATTCTTCCCATGCACCTTACATTGCTTTCTAATCTTGGTTTCTCACTAACTTGTGCCTGTTTGTCTCCTCAAGGAAATTCTGTTTCTGTCATTGCACTCTCTTCCTTCAAAGCACTACTCTTTCTGACTGTTCATTCCTTCTTTTTCCTTCCTTGTTAAAGCAGTATCATCCAAATCATTTTACTTGTCTGATTAGTGCTGTTGAGAAAAAGCCCGGCCTCCTTACAGGTACATCACTCAATTTGAACATGGATTCCTAAGGAGTGCTAGCACATCTCATCACATGTTCTTATACTTCCCACCCACCATTAACAAAAGAGTCTTAGCAGACCATCTCTATTGACAAAAAGGCATTTTTTCCCCTTTCAGGCCACTTCTAAGGTGATTCCTGATTTGCTGAACAATATGTCACTGAATGTGAGACTTGTCTCATTGGTAGATGGGGGGGTAACCCATGGTGCTTTTCTTCCTTACTATAGAAATTCAGCAACTTGAGGTCAGATGACATTGAGCAGATGCGCTTTAAGCAAAGATTGAAGGTGATCCAGTCCCTGGAGGACACAGCCAAGAGGAGCGTGGTATGTAACACCCAGATTAAATGAGCTACCAATTGGCATGTTAATGCAGCACATTTTGCTTTGAGTCCTCTGAAAATCTGCTCTGTAGCAAACCCAGGATGTGGTGACTAAAGGGATGATGGTTAATGTGGAAAATGTATCTGCTGACTTGAATAACTTCAATTTAGCTCTCATTGATCTAGTCTAACAAGTTGGGTTGAAGAGCAGAGGAAACAGTTGAAGTGCTAAGACATGATCCTGGTAGAATTATAGGCAAACCATTGCCAGTATGAACCACAACAGGCCTTGTAACACTTTCCACTGGTTAGAGCTGCCTGTATTTGTTACTTCTCATATTGGCTCTTTGAGGGTTGCAAGATGGCAGATACTAATGTCCTTCCCACCCAGAGTGTGTGCTATGATGTTGGGAACCCACAGAGGACTGGGGCAGAGGAGAAGCATCTGCATCTTACTGCCACTTTACTCTTCTATTTGTGCCAGTTGTGAAACCTGTTCCCTTTGCCCCTCTCACTGTAGCACCCGAGATAGATGTCTGATAATAAGTGCATTGGAAAGCCACAAAGTGAAACAAAGGCACTGAGGTGATATGTTACTTGTTCTCACTTCCAATTACAGTGCAGTCAGAGCAGGAAACATTTAATACTTTGAGCAGCTTTTTATTGTGTTTACCCTCCTTATTCAAGGCGGGTAAACAACTGTTCTCTGTGTTAGCAATTGCTGGCATCTTCCTGTCCTAGCAACTCAGAGATGTGAGACTGTTTTCCTTCAGTTCAAAATCACAACACTCCTTCCTCCCCTATACCTTAGTCAAGTCTCTTAGCCTTTTTCATGGTTTATAAAATATTGTTTCATATAGTAAGTGAATAAATTTTACAGTTTAGGAGTAATAAATAAATGTTCATTCTGTTTCTCTCCCTTACTTTAGGTCCGAGCTATATCTGGTGACATTGGTTTTTCTATGGAAGAACTAGAAGAGCTTTATATGGTGTTCAAGGTAGGAACCTGGCATGGGGAAGAATGTGTCCTAGTCACTCTGCCTCTGATACACAGAAAGATATTCAAGATTGAGTGGATGGGGAAGTAATAGCATTGTGTTTCTATCCAGAATCTGATAGAAGCAGAAGTGGGGCTCTGGCTACTGACTCTAGTATGTCTGATTATTTTTTTACAAAGATGATGGAAAACTGTTGACAGCATTTAAATTATATTCCTCAGGGAGAGATGCTGGCAATGTTGGAAAAGAATGTTTAGTGGATAGAGTAGGGGACTGGGATTCAGACGTCCTTGGTTTGATTCCTAGCTCCGCCACTGACTTGCTCTGTAATCTTGGGCAAGTCACTTAACCCTTCCATGCCTCAGTTTGCCCATATTTAATAATGGGATGATAGTTCCCTACCTCAGAGAGCAATCAGACTCAATGTTTGTGATGCCTTTGAAATACTCAGTTGCAAGATGTAGACTTACCAAAGTAAGATGGTATGACTTATTCATAAAACTTTCATTCTCGCTCTGTGACAAGTCTTGTGTACTCAAATCTCTGCCTGAGTCTTCATCCAAATCTGATAGTGCCTTTTGTTCTCCTTGAAATTAGTCTTTTTCTAGTTTGATCAAATCCTCTTCCTTCATTTCTCAGAGTTCAGCCATGATCACATATGACCTTAGGAATAAATAAGGGGAGGAGAAAAATAGATGTATGAGCAAAAGTTTCTTCTCTGGCTATGCAGTATCTTTGTTGTGAGGTATAACTGAGTCTCTAAGCATGAAGGTTTGTGTAACTATTAATGGTTTGACCTATTAACTCTTTCCCCTCAAAGGCAAAACACTTGACGAGCTGTTATTGGGGGAGCAGCCGCACTGCAGCCGCCCACCGAGATCAGAGCTTGCCCTACCTGGAGCAGTATCGCATTGACCTGGAGCAGTTCAGAGAGCTGTTTGACAGTCTAACCCTCTGGTCCTGTGGCCTCCACACACCTGTGCTGGCAGGGCGAATGTTCCGGCTTCTAGATGAGAACAGGGACTCTCTCATTAACTTCAAGGAGTTTGTTACAGGGATGAGTAAGTGTCTTTTCTAGAGATGCTATGGAATGTTTTAGCAAAGTTTTCCACCGTTCCGAGCACATAACCATAGAGAGACAATGGAATTCATCCAGGAGGGAGGACGATGTCATTACAGAATGAGAAATGCCTTCTTGCTAAACACAGCACAGATTTCATTCTGTACAGGAGCTGTAGCTGCAGAACTTTTCAGCTTCCCCTTGCTTGTATGGGAACTCTAGGGGTCTGTTTGATGGATCCTGTCAGCTATCAGTGACTCTTAACACTAAGGGCTGTGTATCTCATCCTTTCCCGCACAGGTGGGATGTACCATGGTGACCTGACTGAGAAGCTTAAACTACTTTACAAATTGCACCTGCCTCCCGGTGAGTGATCTCTTCTCCCTCCTTCTCTCAGACACCCAATGGTAGCTATCACACTGGCTGAGGAGGATCCTTATGCGTTTTGCTAGATATTTCAATAAAGCTTTTTTGTGTATTCCCACCTACTGAGGGGAATGAGTGGATATCCTACCTCAGTAGTTCTCAAACTGATCTATGAAGAATTTGCGGATGATCTGCAGAAAGCTGGTTACATAACCAGCCTCATTTCCAGCTACTAAATTGCACTGAAGGACAGGTAAATATTTTAAAAAACCAAAAACATTGATATATCTGAATTATCACTGTAAGTAATTGCTGTAGTTTCCACAGGGATGTTACATGATGGCAGATGGGAAGGGGGAGGTGCCTCAGTAACCTAATCATCTCTTTTTCTCTCTCTCTCTCTCTCTCTCTCTGCATGTACAGCTCTGATCTCAGAAGAGGCTGAGTCTGCTCTGGAGGCCACAAGTTATTTCACAGAGGATATCTCGACAGAAGGTAACATAACACCTGCTCTACCCTAAGAGATGAAGGCTGCAAGTGTTGCACAAGTCTGTGCAGTTTGAATGGTGACCCTCCAAAGCAGGGTTGATCAGTAGAAGTGTTTTAGGGTTGCTTCTCATTGTTGCTTGGGGGAGATGAGTTAGTTGATGTGCTGTTTAATCTCTGCTTTTGTAGAAGAGAATTCAGCATGCTGTGAAACACTCTCACAGAGACTGCTGAGTAGGAACGTTAATGATGCTATCTGCTTTTATCAACCCATCTTTCCTGTTTCTAAGTTCAGGGAGTCTCACTGTGTCTTTTTTTTTTTTGTTTTTTTTCCTCCTTTATGTGTGTCTCTGTGTCTGGCCCACTCTCTCTGTTTTCCCTTGGATTTACCCTGCCCTCAAACCCTCTCTCTGCTGCTCCAGTATCTCCTTTTGTCTCAGAGCTGGATTTCTTCTTGCACTGTGAGTCTCAAGGTCAGTCTCTAGGGTGTGTGTACGCACTGAGCTCTTTGTTATTATGCTAAAATAATCTGCCAGCACTGAAGCTCCATTTTAAAATACCATGAAACTATTTTATTGCTGCTTTCCGCTTGCACTCCCTCTATGCATGCAATGCTATACCTAGCACTTTGTTTGTTGGTCTCATGTGCATTTTAGATGCCTTTCAGTACCTGTGTTTATTCTGTCTACTGCGTTACATCTCTGTTATAGCCAAAGATGACTAATTTTAATTACAGGCTTTGGCCTTGAGAAAAAGTTTGACCTATAGTTCCTCCAGTGGAGTTTGGTAATGGCTATTCCCAGACATTGAAAAATTTACTTGACACCTACTAGACTGAGAACGAAGTCTACTAGCCAATGTAAAGATAGCAGTGCCTTCACTAGGGCTTCTCCAGAGCCTTGCAGCTTAAAGGAAAGAAGATTTGCTTACTATTTAATGTGTACTATAGCATTGTCAATCAACTTTCTATTCAATACGCTTTTTAAAATTAACTTACTACTATGGCTGATCAAATAGCAGATTAAAAGGATTAAGTATATTATTTGATAAATTTCACTAATTTATTAGCCAAATAAGGTATAACCCTCTACAGAGCTGGTTGAATAACCGTGTCAAATAAATTACTCAAATAACATTGCTGACATTTGAATAATCTATTTATCTAATAATGTTCCATCATCTTTGTGTGTTTAATTTCTCTTGCTTTTGTTGTATCTTCTTTCCTTTCCAGGGCTCATTCCACTTTTTCTTTCCTATAATAGATCATGGGGCTTAGTTAACTTCCATGTCTATTTCATCTCATCCTTCTCTCTCTCTCTCTTCCTTTCCCCATATTGTGCTCTTTTCTTACCTATCCCTCTGTACCATATTTCTCTTTGCCCACTTATCCCATCAATCTCTCCTTCTCTCTCTTTCCTTTCCTTTCCCTGCTCACCCCTATTCATTCACAGGCTGTGTATATGCTAACACTTTTCTTCAAACTTCTACCATTGCTAATGTCACGCTGTCCTGTGGTAACTCAAGCACATGGATAACAAGCTCAGGGCAGACTGTTAAGAAGCAGGGCACAAACCCCAAATTGGTTGTGAGTTCTGCACTTAGATTTCACTAACCTATTATCAAGTGTGAACTCCTCAAGCACTATACAGCCTTAACCTGGAGTCACAGACAGTCCCCTTGGGTACCCCGATCTGTCTTGTCACCCAGGTAAGCTTACTTTGTGATAGATGGTCCCTTACACCAAGTGCTACAGCAATATTCAGGTTATTCCCAGTCCCAAAGGACCAGTCAGTTACCCCAGGTCAATTGCACCTTAGATCTCCCACCAAAGACAACACTTGTAGCCAATCCTATAATAAACCATCTAAGGATTTCTTAACTAGGAAAAGGAAACGAGAGTTATTTACAAGCTTAAAGCAGGTAAACACATGCACACAAATGAGTTCCACTGTTTCAAAAGATAATTGAAGCTTCTATAATATGCAAGTTCTATATGTCCCGTAGGGCTAACCTAGGCCAAGCACTGGGGATCTTTTGCTTATGCTTACTAGTACTTGCTCCCTCAGAGTCTAAGGGTACGTCTATACTTACCGTCCGGGTCGGTGGCTAGCGTTCGACTTCTCGGAGTTTGATATATCGCGTCTAATCTAGACGCGATATATCGAACTCCGAACGCGCTCCCGTCGACTCCGGAACTCCACCACCGCAAACGGCGGTGGCGGAGTCGACGGGGGAGCCGCGGACTTCGATCCCGCGGAGTCTGGACGGGTGAGTACTTCGAACTAAGGTAGTTCGAGTTCAGCTACGCTATTCGCGTAGCTGAACTTGCGTACCTTAGTTCTTCTTCGAGTGATTGCTCCTATGCATTCCATTGTAGGTGTGCGCGCCGCGCGTGCACGGTTCTTCGGAACATTTTTACCCTAGCAACACCGGCTGGGCGCCCCCTGGAGTGGCGCCGCCATGGCGCTGTATATATACCCCAGCCGGACCGTCCGCTCCTCAGTTCCTTCTTTCCGCCCGTGACGGCTAGTAGGAACAGTGGAGTGCTCCTTTACCTCCACAGCCCTAGCGTTCTCAATAGTTTCCTGTATATAGTTGTTAATAGTTTGTTAGTTTCTTGTTAAAGTTGATAGTTAGTTGTATAGCATAGTAGTTAGGGAATTAGAGGGGCTAGCCCTCTTCTTCCGCCCCGGTGCGGGCTTATGCCCGGGGCACCGGGATTCAAGCCCTGCGTGGCTTGCCAACGGTCCATGCCGGTGAGTGACCCGCATGACTCTTGCCTCCGCTGCCTGGGGGAGTCGCACCGGTCAGATAAGTGGCCCATTTGTGTGGCTTTCAAGCCGCGTACGAGGAAGGAGCGGGACTCTCGATTAAAACAGCTCCTGATGGAGTCGGCTCTCCAACCTCCGGCACCAGCTCCGTCGGCGCCGAAACCGGCCTCAGTGAGCAGCGCACCGGCAGCACCGAGCCACTCCGGTGCCGGCGCATCTCGGCACCCGGCACCGAAGACCCGGCACCGCTCCCTCTCCCCGAGGAAGAAGCAAAAGGTGCCGAAAACGGCAGCTGCTAAACAACAGCACAAGCCGTCAGCCCAGCCGCCGACGACTACAACGGTACAGGCTGAGGCAGTGCACAAGAAGTGCACCGGGCCGTTGACTCCGGCGCCGCAAGGGCCGTCGAGTCCGGCACCGCCCGGCTCCCCGGTGCCAACCGAGGAAGAGCTGAGGCTCCCGTCTACGCCGGAGGCGTTCGCAACGGCAAGGGAGCTAATTGACCTCACGGACCAGGGCCATCAGCTACCGGCGCCGCCGGTACGGACTCTAAAATCCATGGGAAAGCCTCTGATGATGCGCCCTCCTTCTCTCGGCCGAGGTGATCGGAGCACCGTGATCCGCTCTCGCTCCCGTTCTCCTTCGAGGGGCCGATCACCACCGCACCGGGCCCGCTCCGCACGGCGGTCGACGTCGAGACGCCGCTCTCCATCTCATCGCCGCTCGCAGTCCC
Source organism: Mauremys mutica (assembly GCF_020497125.1). NCBI lineage: Eukaryota > Metazoa > Chordata > Testudines > Geoemydidae > Mauremys > Mauremys mutica. The sequence continues at coordinate 103,870,259 of NC_059079.1, read as the reverse complement.
GGTACCGCTCGCAATCGCGGTACCGGTCGCACTCCCGGCGGCGTTCCAGGTCCCGGTCGCCGAGTCGCCGGCACCGCACCAGGTCCGGCTCCAGACATCGCGGACGTTATCGCGATTCGCGCAGCCGCTCAAGGCGCCGCCGATCGCGCTCGAGGTCAGTCTCCCGGCGCCGCCGGTCAAGCTCTCGGCGCCGCCGGTCGAGCTCCCGGCGCCGCCGGTCGAGCTCTCGGCGCCGCAGGTCGAGCTCCCGGCACCGCCGGTCGAGCTCCCGGTACCGCGCTTCACGAAGATCTCGTTCGCCGATCAAGCATGACGACCGGTACCATCCACCGGCACCGGAGAGACAGTTTATCCCGGCACCGGATGTTCACCCGGGTACCGCTACGGCCCCTCCCTGGCCTTCGAGGGAGCCCTCTGTTGCTTCTCCGGAGGGCAGCGCGGTGGACTTCAGAGCGGGGTCTATTCCGCAAGACCATGGACCTCAGCAATGGGGGTTTTGGGTACCCTGGGCCCAACATGAGCGGGGGCCTCCCCTTCCACCGAGGCAGCCTGGTTCGGTGCGTTCGGTGCCGGAGGCCACGGTGAGCAGGCCACCCCCGTCTCCCACGCCGCAGTCTGCCCCCCGTGATACTCCGTTGGGGCATGAGACGCTGGCACCGGACAGACCAGATGCGCAGCCAGCTCCTGAAGAGGTGCTGCCTGGTCACTCCTCGTCCTCCTCTCCCGACGAGGCGGTGGCGGGAGCGTCACCAGCAGAGCCCCCGCCGATAGACCTCAAAGCGCACCAGGACCTTCTTCGGCGGGTGGCGAAAGCCATCAACCTGCCAATCGAGGAGGTCCAGGAGGTCGATGATCCCATCACGGACGTAGTGGGAGCAGACGCCCCCGTAAGAGTAGCGCTGCCATTCATCCGCACAATCCAGCGGAACAATGCCGCCATCTGGCAGTCGCCCTCCTCCGTCCCTCCCACGGCACGCGGCGTGGAGAGGAAGTATTCGGTACCACCAACAGGGTACGAATACCTTTATGTCCACCCGGCTCCGGACTCGTTGGTGGTCCAATCCGTTAACGACCGGGAGCGTAACGGACAGCCTGCCGCTGCGCCGAAGTCTAAGGAGTCCAGGCGCATGGACTTACTGGGACGAAAGATTTACTCCGCGGGCGGTCTCCAACTCCGCATCGCTAATCAAATGGCCCTGCTCTCCCGGTATACCTTTAACATCCTGGGTTGCCTGGGAAAGTTCGCGGAGCTAACCCCGCAAGACTCCCGCCGGGAATTCTCGGCGCTTCTAGAAGAAGGCAAGTTGGCCTCCAGGACCTTGATTAAGGCTGCGGTCGACTCAGCGGACTCGGGGGCCAGGACTGTGGCGTCCGGTGTAACCATGCGACGCATCGCGTGGCTACAGTCATCCACTCTGCCACCGGAGGTCCAATATACCCTCCAGGACCTCCCCTTTGAAACACAGGGCCTGTTCTCGGAAAAAACTGATACGAGAATTCAGACCCTCAAGGACGGACGAGTGGCAATCCGTACTTTGGGGATGCATACACCAGCCACTCAGAGGCGCCCGTTCCGCCAACAGCTCTATCGGCCCGGACCGCAGGCCAGGTCTCGGCCATTTAACAATCGCAGGGCCCCATTCCGCCGCAGACCGTCGGGCGGGCGGCGTAACCAATCTCAAGGCTCGTCCAAGGCTCCTCAAGGTCCCAAGCCGGCCTTTTGACGGGACGCCCGAGGACGGCGCACCACTCTCCCCTCAGGATCCATCCCCGTTATTTTCGAATCGCCTTTCCCGCTTCCTCCAGGCGTGGTATTCGGTAACATCAGACGGCTGGGTGCTCAACACCATCCAGCACGGCTACCACCTACAGTTTACTTCGCCCCCTCCCTCCCACCCACCCTCCCAGTCCCTCTTCAGGGACCCCTCTCACGAGCAAGTCCTCTTACAGGAGGTCCAGACTCTGTTGAGCGTGGGTGCCATCGAGGAGGTGCCTCCCAACAGGCGGGGCAGGGGATTCTACTCCAGATATTTTCTTATCCCCAAGGCGAAAGGGGGTCTTCGTCCCATCTTGGACCTCCGAGAGCTGAACAAATACCTCTGCAAGCTCAAGTTTCGGATGGTAACTTTGGGGACCATTATCCCTTCTTTGGATCCAGGAGACTGGTTTGCCGCCCTCGACATGAAGGATGCTTACTTTCATGTGGCAATTTACCCCCCCCACAGACGCTACCTGCGCTTTATGGTCAACGAGGCCCACTACCAGTTTGCGGTGTTACCCTTCGGCCTCTCCACCGCACCACGGGTATTCACCAAATGCATGGCGGTCGTAGCTGCGGCCCTCCGTCGTCGTCGGATTCACGTGTACCCATACCTCGACGACTGGCTGATTCGTGGCCGTACCCAAGAGCAGGTGGCGGCTCAGGTATCCGAGATACTGTGTCTGTTTCGATCTCTCGGCCTGCTTGTCAACACCGACAAGTCCCACCTAGTTCCAACGCAAAGAGTGGAATTCATAGGAGCCGTCCTCGACTCCACTCTGGCCAGGGCCTGCCTCCCTCGGGGCCGACACGACACGTTGGCATCCCTGATACGAACACTTCAGGCCTTTCCGACAACAACAGTGCGGTGCTGCCTTCGTCTTCTGGGCCACATGGCAGCGTGTACGTTTGTGACCGCGCACGCAAGGCTGCGACTGCGCCCGTTCCAAATGTGGCTGGCTTCGGTGTACCGCCCTCAGCGCGACCCACTGGACATGGTGGTGGTGGTACCGAGTCCCGCTCTTCGGTCACACACCTGGTGGCTGGATCCGGAGACAGTCTGCGCAGGGGTTCCCTTCCGCCCTCCTCGCCCGTCGATCACCCTGACCACAGACGCGTCGGCGCTGGGTTGGGGGGCTCACATAGGAGACCTGCACACCCAAGGTCTTTGGTCAGCCCAGGAGCTCTCCCTCCATATCAACGTCCGGGAGCTGAGAGCGATCCGTCTGGCGTGTCTCGCCTTTCGGACCCACCTTCAGGGCCGCTGTGCAGCGGTGTACACGGACAACACCACAGCCATGTTCTATGTCAACAAGCAGGGCGGAGCTCGGTCCTCCCCGCTTTGCAAGGAGGCGATGCTCCTCTGGGACCTTTGCGTGACCCACTCGATTCGCCTCGAAGCGTTTTTTCTACCGGGGGTACAGAACACGTTGGCGGACCGTTTGAGCAGGTCCTTCGCCTCCCACGAGTGGTCCCTTCGCCCAGATGTGGCTTACGCAATCTTCCAGAGGTGGGGGTTTCCCCAGATAGACCTCTTCGCCTCCCGGGCCAACAGGAAGTGCCACAGGTTTTGCTCCTTCCAGGGTCAAGCTCCAGGCTCCCTCCCGGATGCGTTTCTCCTGCCATGGACGGAGCCTCTCCTCTACGCGTTCCCCCCGTTTCCGCTCATCCACCGAGTATTACTCAAGCTTCAGAGAGACAGGGCCCGCATAATACTCGTCGCTCCGGCCTGGCCGAGGCAGCATTGGTATACCCTGCTGCTCGAGCTGTCGGTTCGGGAACCCATTCCCCTTCCGCTATGGCCGGACCTCATCACTCAGGACCTCGGCAGGCTTTGTCACCCGAACCTGCAGTCGCTGCATCTTACAGCTTGGTTCCTGAGTGGTTGACCGACACAGAGAGGGTATGTTCGGCAGCGGTGCAGCAAGTTCTGCTGGAAAGCAGGAAGCCGTCGACGCGGTCTACCTACCTCGCAAAGTGGAAACGCTTTGCGCTATGGTGCGACCAGCGCAGTTTTAACCCATTCTCGGCCCCCATCCAGACCGTCCTCGATTACCTCTGGTACCTGAAAGGTCAAGGTCTCGCGATCTCGTCCCTGAGGGTGCACCTGGCGGCTCTGTCAGCCTTCCGGCCCGCTGTCGGAGGGCGCTCCGTCTTCTCTAACCCGATGGTAGCCCGCTTCCTTAAAGGATTAGACCGTCTCTACCCTCAGGTGCGTCCGCCTGCTCCGACTTGGGACCTGAACCTGGTTCTCGCCCAGATGATGGGCCCACCCTTCGAGCCCATGGCCACGTGCTCTCTGCTACATCTTACCTGGAAGACGGCCTTCCTCGTGGCGATCACATCCGCCAGACGAGTCTCGGAACTCCGCGCCCTGACAACGGGTCCCCCATATACCGTCTTCCACGGGGACAAAGTGCAGCTCCGACCGCATCCGGCCTTCCTCCCCAAGGTGGTGTCGGCCTTCCATCTTAATCAGGAGATCTTCCTCCCGGTTTTCTTTCCAAAGCCGCACGCCTCACCTCGTGAGCAGCAGCTCCACTCTCTGGATGTCCGTAGGGCCCTCGCCTTTTACATCGACCGGACAAAGTCCTTCCGGCGTTCCTCGCAGCTCTTTGTGGCAATTGCTGAGCGTATGAAAGGCGAGCCGGTCTCCTCGCAACGGATTTCGTCCTGGGTGACGGCCTGCATATGAACATGCTACGAGCTTGCTCGCGTCCCCCCGTGCCGCCTCACCGCACACTCGACGAGGGCGCACGCCTCGTCGGCCGCCTTCCTGGCCCACATTCCCATCCAGGACATCTGCAGAGCGGCTACCTGGTCTTCAGTCCACACCTTCGCTTCCCACTATGCGTTGGTGCAGCAGTCTCGGGATGACGCAGCCTTCGGCCATGCGGTATTACGCTCCGCCACGTCTCATTCCGACCCCACCGCCTAGGTAAGGCTTGGGAATCACCTACAATGGAATGCATAGGAGCAATCACTCGAAGAAGAAAAGACGGTTACTCACCTGTAGTAACTGGTGTTCTTCGAGATGTGTTGCTCCTATCCATTCCAGACCCGCCCTCCTTCCCCACTGTCGGAATAGCCGGCAAGAAGGAACTGAGGAGCGGACGGGCCGGCTGGGGTATATATACAGCGCCATGGCGGCGCCACTCCAGGGGGCGCCCAGCCGGCCCGCCGGTGTTGCTAGGGTAAAAATGTTCCGAAGAACCGTGCACGCGCGGCGCGCACACCTACAATGGAATGGATAGGAGCAACACATCTCGAAGAACACCAGTTACTACAGGTGAGTAACCGTCTTTTCAACCCCCCCCCTTAGTGTAGACCAGGCCTAGGCAGCATAAAAGATACAGTTGCTCCTTGTTACCACCTTTTATTGCTTCCCCCACCATCTGCCTCATGTTGCAAGTTCAGCTGTTGGGAGGAATTCAGTTGCATGTCTCCTCTTCAGATGGGGATGAGGAGAGCAATCAACAGTGTTTTGTCCTCTGATGTTCCACAGTGGTTTGTCTAGTGTTTATGGGCCTTCTTTTGTTGGACGGGAGATAACACCTCCTGTGGCAAGCTAGTATTTCACACTTGGTAATGCTTCTCTCCTGACTGGTGATGTACAGTTACATATGTATTATCTTATGACATAGGATATAGATATTATAAGTGAGATTAATGCATGCAGCAGTTTACAAGCATTCCATAAAGTCTAAACACCTTTTTATAACTAAGGCCTATTTTAACTCACTAACACATGGGTGAGCCAGGCTGGTTCCAGTTATGTATTTGTCAGTGTTCAGTTGAAACCTAGGGACCTTGACATGAACTGGCACCTAGCCTGCCAGTGTCACATCTACCACCTGTTGAGCTGCACCAGTGGAAAAAATTAAGAAAACTGCTATTTTAGACAATGTCATAAGGCTTGGAAATTTTAGGAGACACCTCACACGACCCAAGGACTTGACTTTCCAAATATGAGTAACAAGTAACCTTTGGAACCACCGGGCTTATGAACTTTTTAAAATGTAAACTCACATTCTGCAAACTTGATACGCACCTGGAAAAGCTTCTTACTTATTGTGTGCAAGTATATTTTTCAAGTTGTGACTCTTTCAGCCCTGCTGTCTGCTATAGGGGAATGGTGTAGGAAAGCTAGCCCTAATTTTATTAAAAATACTCAGTCGAGTACCATAGTGGACATGTAAGTTGTCTTGTATTCATTGCACACTGTGCAGTAAATAGGATATTTGCTGAGTCACTTTTCTAATATCAATGTTTGTTTAGAAGCAGATACTCAGGAAGACAGAGGAGGGAGAAATGAGGATTCCAAAGAAAAAGGTAACTAACTATTCCCTTATATGGACAAGTAGTAGCCTCCCTGGCATTTCCCAGTTTTGTCATACATGTAATGTCAAGTTTTTTAGCTCCTCCCCCTTTACCCTAGCATGGGAAACCTCTCAAGACTTCGCTTATGGCAAGAGGCACAATGTAATGTGGTCAAGGGAATTTTTATGCCTTGCTGATTCTGGTATTGTAACAGCCTCCCTGAAAGGGTCTTGATGTGCTAGGGAGGCCTTAACTCACCAGCCATGAACTGCAGAACTGCAAAATTTACAGAAGAGCAGAGTTTATTTCATAACTGCCAAGCTGATTGCAGCAGTGTTAGTTGTGCTCCTCTGCATCACATCAGAAAAACTGTCTAAAAGCAGAGTGCTCTTTCCTGTAGGTCTCATCTCCCGAGTCCTGTCAGTGAAACCTTCTAAAACAGTATTCTTGCCAACACAGAATCATGGAAATGTAGGGCTGGAAGGGACATCAAGAGGTCATCGAGTTCAGCCCCCTTGCACGGAGGCACAACCAAGTAAACCTAGACAATGCCTGACGCGTGTGTGTCCAACCTGTTCTTAAAAACTTCCAGTGATTCTACAACGTCCCTTAGAAGCCTCTTCCAGTGCTGAACTACTCTTATCATTAGAATATTTTTCCTAACTTCTAACCTAAATCTCTCTTGCTGCGGATTAAACTGATCACTTTTTGTCCATCCTTCAGTGAACATGGAGAGTCAACGTTTTTTTAGGCCTTAACATATTTGAAAACGGTTATCAGGGCTCCACTCAGTCTTCTTTTTTCAAACACTCAGTTTTTTTAACCTTTCCTCATAAATCAGGTTTTCTAAACTTTTTTATCATGTTTGTCCTCTCTCCAGTTTGTCCACATCTTTCTCAAAGTGCAGCCCCCAGAATTGGACACAGTATTCCAGCTGAGGCTACCAGTGCCAAGTAGAGCAGGACAGTTATCTCCTGTCTTACATGTGACACTCCTGTTGTGTGCAAGAATGATGTCCGCCTTTTCCACAACTGCATCACATTATTTACTCTCATTCAATTTGCACTCCACTATAACCCCCAGATCCTTTTCAGCAGGACTATCACCTACTCAGTTATTCCCCATTTCGTATTTGGACGCTTTATTTTTCCTTGCTAAGTGTGGTACTTTGCACTTGGCTGTTTTAAATTTCATCTTGTTGATTTGGGACCAATTCTCCAATTTGTCAAGGTTGTTTTGAATTGTAATCCTATCCTGTAAAGTGTTTGCAAGCTTGGTGTCATAAGCAAATTTGAAAAGCATACACTCCACGCCATTATCCAAGACCGTCATGAAAATATTGAATAGTACTGGGCCCACCTGTAGGACTGAACTAGATATGTCTCACCAGTTTGACAGGAAACCATTGAGAGCTACTCTTTGAGTACAGTATTACAACCAGTTGTGCCCCCATCTTATAGTAATTTCATCTAGACTGCATTTCCCTAGTTTGCATATGAGAATGTCACATGGGATAGTGTCAAAAGCCTTACTAAAATCAAGGTATATCATGTCTGCTGCCTCTCCCCCATCCACTAGGTCAGTAACCTTGTCAGAGAAGGAAACTAGGTTGGTTTGGCATCTCAATCCATTAAACCCCTGACTCTAATGATCCGGCTTTGCCTTGCAGAGGAGAAGGGTACCAGCCCCCAGGATTACAGATACTACCTGCGAATGTGGGCCAAGGAAAAGTATTCCAAGAAAGAAACCATCAAGGATCTCCCCAAAATGAACCAGGTAGGAAGTGAACTGAGAATGTGTTTCCAGTTGAGCGATTTGCAGCAGGGATGGAGTAAGGCAGGATACAGCAGGCTCGGAGTTCTGCCAAGACACTTTAATCCTTACTTGCAGCATTGCTGCTTGTTTCAATATTTAGAGTTCTAATAATGTCAGACTCTAGTGGTTCCATTATATGGACGTGCATCCGATGGGGAACTAGTTTGAGATTTTTACTTATAAACTAAACTAATTTTGTTTCAATCTTAAGACACATTTCCAGTGGTGAAAATCAGGTACATTTAACCCTCCTTCTCCTATTAGAACTCTAAACAAAGGCTCCCCTCTAGTGCAGTGTGTTTCAAACATCCCCTCAGTGCCATTCCCCTGATTTACACACTGCCTAGGGTTTCCACTACCTTTAGAAGATGGAGCACTATGCAAAATATTGGGCTACATATTAGTAAGTGTCCTGCCTCATGAAAACATAAGCTACTACTTGGAGGGCATGATCTAATACAGGATGATCTCTAATAGGAGTCATTGCTTCTTAGCAGGTGACTCATAGTTTCATCCACCATTGTAGATTTAGTGGAGGTTTTATAGTCTAACCTGTGGTGTCGTTTTCTGTTTTTCAAGGAGCAGTTTATAGAGTTATGCAAGACCCTTTACAACATGTTCAGTGAGGACCCAGTGGAACAAGAGCTGTACCATGCCATTGCCACTGTCGCCAGCCTCCTCCTACGAATTGGGGAGGTTGGAAAAAAATTCTCCAACCGACCCATGAAGGAGACTGATGACTGCAAAGCAAATAATACCCAGGATGCTGTGAGTGAAGAGGAGTCACCAATGTCTGAACACAGTCAGAATTCAGCAGTGGAGCAGCAACCCCAAGCTGACCCAGGAGACGCAGCTTCTGTCAATATCCAGGCTGGAAAAACCCAGCAGGAAAAACAAACTCCAGGAGATGGGGATGGTGGAGAAGGACTAGGATCTCCTATACAGCTCTTGTCAGATGATGAAACCAAAGACGATATGTCCATGTCTTCCTACTCCATGGTCAGCACGGGTTCCCTGCAGTGTGAAGATATTGCAGATGACACAGTCCTGGTTGGTTGTGAAGCTAGCAGTTCAGCTGCAAGGTATGGCAGCACCATTGACACTGACTGGTCTATCTCCTTTGAGCAGGTCTTGGCTTCCATGCTTACAGAAACAGCCCTGGTAAACTACTTTGAGAAGAAGGTTGACATTGGCCTGAAGATAAAGGAGCAGAAGAAAGTAGAGAGGCAGTTCAGCTCATCCAGTGACTATGATCTCTCCTCCTCAGTGTCAGGCTGAACTCAAGGAAAGCAGTAATGTCTCAGGTGATAAAGGGTGAGGCTATAGACATTGGGCAGATGGCAGGAGTTTTTTACCGAGACCAATAACTACACAACAACTACAGTAGATTCTGCTGAATAAGTGGCTTGTCACAGTGGCTGTTTAACATAGACACCTCTCTGGAGACCCTGCTTGGTGGAATTAAGTTACATTCTCAAGAGCATGAAAGCTATTAGAACCTAATAGCCCCTAAGGCTTGCAATTACCACTGTAAATTATGCATGTCTGCCTCTGGCTATCTTTTTTTAATTAAGTTTTATTTCAAAAATAGGCACTCCATGCCCTGCCCTCATTTGCTGTAGGTTCCTGGGTAGTTTTGTACAGAAGATGCAGCCCAGCTTGAAACTCTGTACGTCTTTGGCTGCCACTCTGTGATCTAAGCAGTATGTCTAAGCGCTCTAGGTCCTTGGCCTACAAAATAGTCTTATTAGGTTCTTAGATACTGTGCTGTACCTTGGCAGATGTATTGCAATTGTATCCCATTGATCCCAGCATCCGGAGATTTGAATGCAGTAGTTTCTCAGATCTGGAGGCTTCTATTGGATGTGATTTGCCATCCCAGTAGCATGTGGTTTTTCAGCATTTTACAAGAAGGTTTCATGTAAACACTGTTTTCTAAGCCTCTGTTTTTAACGCTTTGATGTAAGGAATTGGTGGTTTTGAATTGTGTCTGAAGCCACAAGCTCCTTGACATTGATTCATAAGAAGCAGTAGCTCTGTAATAGATATTGGGTCTGCCAAGGGGTTAGATCATGGATGCAATGAGGAGGCAAGTCCTGAACTGGAAATCAACTTATTGGATCTTAGTTGTTACAAGCTGTCGGTAGACAGATCTGTTTTTCTTACTCTTGTTGCTTCTGACATTAGTTTGTTGACAACCTTTCTGTCGTCACAGCCATTAGCTTTTAAAAGAAATATATCTATGTAATTATATTGCCAGGAAATTATTTACTTAATTTTAATATACTAGTGATGGATCCAATTTTTAATAAGATCCATAGTAAATTTGTCATAAATCAGTCGAATATCAATGTATGACCCAGGTTTACAGAGCCCATGTCAATCACTCAGTTATCACAGAGCAAACGTATCCCTTAGTAGAACCTTAGCAGATCAGTTTCTCACTGTGGACAGAAAATTTACATGAGCACCTGGTGCCACCTGTGACTGTTCCTTGTAGCCTCTCTGAAGTACAGTGCTTTCCAGGAGCTTGTGCATCTCCAGGCTGCCTGTACAACAGGAGTCCAAAGAGCTGTTTACACCTCAGTTCTGAAAAGTAAAGCAGCAGTGGGAGGAAAGTTGTGGTGTTCTCCTCTGAGCCATCACTCTAATAGCTGAAATCTGAACAGACTAGCTCACCTGCAAGTTTAAAAGCTTATATAGCTGGAGGGAGTGCAGCTACAGATTACTCTCTGCAAATTAACTGTGGACCAGTGGAAAGTAGATGCTCCATTTGGGAATGGTAACCGCCCTGTGGGAGGGCCTCGCCTCCCAGGAAGCATTATTTCTTTTCATACAGACATGTTCATCTCATTACAAAAGCATCTGTGTTCCAGTGGCATGTGCCTCACTGGCAGAGAGCGAGAATGTTGACATGTGGCTGGTGCAGAGCCAGTACTGAGGGTGAGCCACATTGATGCATCAGGCTGGTGTTCAGAACAGATTGGGATGACAAAGACTGGAGCCAGCTGATGGATGTTCCCAAGTAAGGTACCATTTTATGCAATGTTCAGTGTTACTTCCTTTTGTGGTGGTCTCTCTGTATTCACATTCACATGCGTATTTCTTAATTCTCTGCCTCCTCTGTCATGTACCTTTGGAGAGCAGCTCTAGTAAAATTGCTTTTACTAATTCTTCAGTAATTTATTGTAATTTTTTTTAAGTACAGATAATACATGTGATTTTACATTGTCTGTCTGATCTGTCATGTGCTCAATAAATGAACCAGAATACACACAGAGCCCTGGACTGGCTTTCACTTTATCAGCTGAACACTGCTTACCCTGAGGGTGTCTGAGTGTATTATTTTTCCTCACTCCATAGCTAGGTTGTATGTCTGTGATTGTTGCCTAAGGCAGCAGACCCAATGGCTGACCCGTGTCAGCTGACTCGGGCTCAGGGGTCTCAGGCTGTGGGGCTATAAAATTGCAGTGTAGATGTTCTGACTCAAGGGAGCCTCCTGGGGGTTGGGAGAAGAGTCCCAGTGTGAGAAGGGTCTCACTTTTCTCTCCCTATCCCTTCCACACAATTCCCATCTCCCTCACAGTATCAGTGCCAGGAGACTGCAGTTGCACACAGATTAATCATTATGGGGATGCAAAAACATGTCCCTTCTCTCTGGATTGCAGTGGTCACCTTTCACGGTCTGAGGCTTCTGTGGAAAAGCCTTTGCCAACTGTTACAGCAGTCCTGGGGCACGGAACAACTTAAACATTTGTTTTTGGTTTTTATTGACTTAGGAATATTAATACATCAGATGTTTCCACATGGAAGCAAGCTTTTTGAGTTAAGCGTACACCAAGAATTTTGGCGAATAATCCAGACGATACAATTTAGGAGGTGATTATTTTACAACTCCAAGGAACCACCATCAAGTATAAGAGATGCACTGTATTGTGCCAGACACTGTCCGGACAAGTTACAAATGATGGTCCCTGTCCCAGAAAGCTCACAAGTCTAGATTTTGGACATACTTCAGAAAGTGAATAGAACAAACAAATAGGATGGGGTGGGTTGGGAGGACATGATCACATGAACAGCAGAAACACAAAAATTGCAGTTTGCACTTGCCTAATTCAGCCAGCAGTGATTTGTATGTTTTAGGGCAGAAGCAGGTTTTAAGGAGGGACTTAAGAGGATAAAGTTCAGATGTTTTGATGGGAAGATTTTCAATACACAGCTAGTGGCGTAGTAGAAAGTATGGAGGTGCCTTAAAGATACATGGGCAATTGATGTTGGCAATGCAAGAGCAAAGGTGGGGTAATTGACAGCTCAGTACTTTAGATCTGATAGGGTGGGTGGGCTACATGGTAAAGGCAAGAATATCTAATACAGTAGAGCTTGCAAGCCATTTAAGACTGGTCAAAGAGAAGAGCCAGCAGCATTTTGAATGGACTTGGGAAAAATATAACTGGTATCAAGCGCAGAGAGGAGGAGATGGCAGCAACCAAGGGATGAGGAAAGGGCCTGACTCAAGACAGACAGAAGAGGCAGAGAGGAGAGATCAAGACAGATCTTGTTGTTTTTCTGTTTGAAAAGGTCAGAGAGATTCTGTGCAGAAAGGTTTTTGGACGCTTTTTGGTACTTAGGCAAATTTATGGCTGATTTTTAGAAATAAAAAAAAGTTTCTCTCCCGCTCCCCACCCCCCTTACATTAAAAAAAAAAAAATCTTCCAAAGTCACATGAAATAAGCTGCCAGCAACTCTGGGTGGCCTTATGTGCCCTCTAGCCCACTCCTGCTGGGTTTTCTCCTAAAACTGGAAATTCTAGTAATAACTCCTTGTAAGTACTATAGAAAGATTCCTTGTTGCCTATATCTATATTTAAGGATTTGATTGACCAAGGAAGCTATAGTTATCTTGCATGTACTCCTGTGTGATCTGAAATGGGAGAATAGAAGAGCTTAAAATCCTGAATATTTTTTTTCTGGTTAAAATCTTTAAAATGTCAGCTGCTTCTATGAAACAAATACACTTCTGGGTACATAGATTCTGGGCATTTAAACTCCTAGTGTGCTCATGAGTAATAGAGGTAATTACGTGGTGAGGAAGGGAAATAGCTTTGAAACACCCACAAGTGGTTGTCTTCAAAAAAGCTGGGAGTGAGGAAGAGCTGGGGGGGGGGGGGGGATTGATTAAAAAACAGATCTGGGGCTTCTTGAAAAATTTACACCAACCAACAAACCAGCCTGGAGGAGAGACATGCTGGGATATGAAGGAAATTAATGTTGGTGTGCAGCACCTAGCACAGTGGGGTGCTGCTCTATGGTGGGTTTCAAGATGCTGCAGCAGTACAAATACTAAAAAATAGCAAATAAACTTACTTTACTACTGCTGACTGCATTTGAAAAGTCAAGGAGCTGTGCTAATAGTAAAGGCAGTTTTAAGAACTGCTTTTAGGAAGAAAATTGTACTGATTAATCCCATAAAGTAACCAAACATCTAGAGCGAGGTCATTGGACCCATCAACACTGAACTGCATGGAATACTGCCTAATTACAAACTAAATCAGGGGTAGGCAACCTATGGCACGTGTGCCGAAGGCGGCATGCGAGCTGATTTTCAGTGGCACTCACACTGCCCAGGTCCTGGTCACTGGTCCGGGGAACTCTGCATTTTAATTTAATTTTAAATGAAGCTTCTTAAATATTTTTAAAAACATATTTACTTTACATACAACAATAGTTTAGTTATATATTATAGCCTTATAGAAAGACCTTCTAAAAATGTTAAATTGTATTACTGGCACGCCAAATCTTAAATTAGAGTGAATAAATGAAGAGTTGGCACAGCACTTCTGAAAGGTTGCCGACCCCTGAACTAAATGGATGAAGACAGATTCCATTTAGCCAAGCACTTGATACTCAATGTCTCACATTATATACCCAAAAGCAAATGTAAGATCTGCTTGCTTGTGAACACTAAAATTTCTGGATGAACCTTGAAGGTGTAATGACATATCAGTCTGAGTTGGGGAAGGCTTCTTGTGAGGTACCAAAGGTATCTGATTGATTATAGAATGGTAGAATTTGGGGCTAACCTAGAATAGGGCCAGTTAGTGCTAGGCCCTGTACAAAGTTAAACAGCCCCTGCCCCCAAAGAGTGCCCAGTGTAAATAGACTAAAGGGACACAGAGAAAGGGATGCAACATGCAAGCAGAGCGATGGCAAACGTTAGAGTGGAATTCAGTGTGGAGGGTGTGCTGAGCAGAAAGACGTGGCAAGGAAGGGGAGTGGGTAAGGGCCAGGGCAGGGGGAAGGAAGCAGAAAGCCTGCAGAGCAGCTGGAGTGGGGAAGAGGTGAAATGACACGGGGGCGGAGGTAGAAGCATCAAGAGGCGGTTTTACAAATAGACCTAAGCAGTGAAAACCACCCCGGCTTTCAGGCTGGTGCTAAGCTGCAGTTCCTCAGTCAGCCGCTGGGCGGCATGACAGTACAGCGGGGAGACAGACCAGTACCAACAAAACAGCGGTGGGGGGGGCCGAGCGCAGCCCTCTCCGCCGCGCCGCCGCCATTCCCCGGGCGGGGCTCTGCGCGAGAGGCGCCTCAGCAGCTCCGCCAGGGGGCGGGGTTGGAGGACTGGGCCGCAGAGCGCCCAGCTGGCAGGGGGACGGTCTCTCCGCCGGAAGTAGAGGCCAGTGTGTGTGTGACCGGAAGCCGGGAGTGGGGGGAGGTTCGGCGCGCGCGCTGGAGGGGTCTGCGGAGCGGGGCTCCGGGCGGCCGCTCCACGGGATGGGGCAGCGGTTCCAGGTGCTGAGGTGCTTCTCCTGCGGCACCTTCCAGGTCCAGCAGGTGGGGCAGCGTGGGGAGGTACGGGGGTGGGGGAGGGGTGCTTGGGGAGGTACGGGGGCTGGCCTGGGGCGGGGCGGGGCGGGGCGGGGCGGGGGGGGGGGTCGGTCCTTACTCCTGGGGGGATTCCCCGCCACAGATTTACAGTTCCTCTCACACAACCTTATAAAATTACATGTTTTATTTGTAAAACTCGTACAATACAGTCACACGAGTTTCAGTTAATTTGGTGATTTTTTTCAAAATACCCGTCAGCAAGTGTGTCCGTAACAATACAGACAACAAAATAAATGTTTTTTGGCAACTAGATTCCTTACTAGGTATATTAATACTAGGGCTGCCAAACGATTTCAATAATTAATCACGATTAGTCACATGATTAAAAAAAATTAAGTGCGGTTAATCACGTTGGTTAAATAATGATAGAATACCATTGATTTTAACTTTTTGGATGTTTTCAAATACTGATTTCAATTACAAAGCAGAAAACAAAGTGTACAGTGCTCACTTTATATTTATTTTTTATGACAAATATTTGTGCTATACACAAAAGAAATAGTATTTTTCATTTCAGCTCATACAAGTACTGTAATACAATTTCTTTATCATGAAAGTTGAACTTACAAATGTACAATTATGTACAAAAAATAACTATTCATAAGTAAAACAATATAGCCTACAAGTCCTCTCAGTCCTACTACTTGTTCAATCAGTTACTCAGACAAACAAGTTTGTTTAAATATATGGAGATATACCTATTTCATAGAACTGGAAGGGACCCTGAAAGGCCATCAATTCCAGCCCACTGCCTTCATTAGCAGGACCAAGTACTGATTTTTGCCCCAGATCCGTAAGTGGCCCCCTCATGGACTGAACTCACAATCCTGGGTTTAGCAGGCGAACGCTCAAACCACTGAGCGATCCTCTCCAATTGTCAGGAGATAATGCTGACTGCTTCGTGTTTACAGTGTCACCTGAAAGTAAGAACAGATGTTCTCATGGCACTGTTGTAGCCGGCGTCGCAAGATATTTACATGCCAGATGTGTTAAAGATTCATATGTCCCTTCATGCTTCAACCACCATTCTAGAGGACATGCGTCCATGCTAATGAGGGGTTTCTAGAACGATCTAAAGCAGTTCAGACTGACGCATGTTCACTTTCATCATCTGAGTCAGATGCCGCCAGCAGAAGGTTGATTTTCTTTTTTGATGGTTCGGGTTCTGTAGTTTCCGCATCGGAGTGTTGCTCTTTTAAGACTTCTGAAAGCATGCTCCACACCTCATCCCTCTCAGATTTTGGAAGGCACTTCGGATTCTTAAACCTTGGGTCAAGTGCTGTAGCTATCTTTAGAAATCTCACATTGGTACCTTCTTTGCATTTTGTCAAATCTGCAAAGAAAGCGTTCTTAAAATGAACAATGTGTGCGGTCATCATCATCCAAGACTACTATAACTTGAAATATATGGCAGAATGCGGGTAAAATGGAACTGGAGAAATACAACTCCCCCAAGGAGTTCAGTCAGAGATTTAATTAACGCATTATTTTTTTAACAAGCGTCATCAGCATGGAAGCATGTCCTCTGGAACAGTGGCCGAAGCCTGAAGGGACATACGAATGTTTAGCATATCTGTCACATAAATACCTTGCAGTGCTGGCTACACAATGCCATGCAAAGGCCTGTTCTCACTTTCAGATGACATTGTAAATAAGAAACCGGCAGCATTATCTCCCGTAAATGTAAATAAACTTGTTTGTCTTAGTGATTGATTGAACAAGAAGTAGAACTGAGTGGACTTGTAGGCTATAAAGTTTTATATTGTTTTGTTTTTGAGTGCAGTTACCTAACCAAAAAAATCTACATTTGTAAGTTGCATTTTCACGATAAAGAGATTGCATTATGATATTGTCTGAGATTAATTGAAAAATACTATTTCATTTATCTTTTTATAGTGCAAATCTTTGTAATAAAATAATATAAAGTGATCACTGTACACTTTGTATTCTGTGTTGTAATTGAAATCAATATATTTTAAAATATAGAAAAACATCTAAAAATATTTAATACATATGAATTGATATTCTATTGTTTAACAGTGCGATTAAAACTGATTAATCTTGATTAATCTTTTTGAGTTAATTGTGTGAGTTAAGTGCAATAATTAGGGTTGTAGATTAAATACAGAATTTGAGTAATTATTTTAAACTACAATACAGTAGCTTATTTACTGCACCCCTCAGAAGCAATACAAAGGTTTGGGGAAGTCAGGGTAATGGAGGAGCTGAGGGAGAGGGAAGTAATTGCTGGGAAGGATCCTAGGAGTGAACCTGGAGAGTTGTTGGGTGTGGGTGGAAGAAGTATAGAACAGTTGGGGTTTTTAGGTGGGGGATTGTTAGGGAGTTGGGAGCCTCCCCCATGCAAACTCTGGCTGACCCCTAGCCTCTCTTTCAGTCAGGTACATCTGCCCCCAACCCCATGTGTCCCTGCACCCTTACTCAGATGCCCCTTGTGTCACTGAGCTCTGCTCAGCTACCCTCATCCCCTTGTATCCCTGCACCCCCATCCCCTTGTGTCCCTGCAACCCCGCTGAGCCACCCCCGTTCCCATGTGTCCTGCACCTATTCAGCCCCCCACTCCAGTCTGTCCTCCCACACTAGCCCATCTGAACCCCAGTCTGTGACCCTCCCAGTAGCCCTGTGCACCCTGCTCTGTCTGCCCACCTCATATCCCATGCCTCCTGACCTGGCCCCGCATGCAGGGAGCTGTGAGGAACGTAGCCTCTTCTCCCTATTGCCTGCTGGCTGCAATGGCCGGTGAGCCAGCTGCCCTCTGTTCTGGTGCCAGAGCAGCCCCTGGTGGGAGAAAGGCGTAACTGCAGCGCCTCTCCAACATAATGTATTTTCTGCAGAGGAAAGAAAAAAATCTGCGGGGAATGTGAATTCTGCGTGTGCGCAGTGGCGCAGAATTCCTCCAGGTGTTGGTGCTTGTGGGAGGGGGTGATCTTGGCATGGGGGTCCTGCATGAGACTCTGGCCTGAGGGCTGGTGAGGTCTTGGGTTACAGGATGGTTAGGGTGTGGGGTTGAGGTCTTGGGGGTGTCCTGCAGCGGCTCTGGCCAAGGGGGTCTATAAGGGTGCTCTGGCCTCAGGGAGCTGAGGCCTGGGGAGGTCTGTTGAGGGCACTGCAGGGGCTCAGAGATCTGTCCAGCTGAAGGGAGACAAGCCGCAGCAGCCAGTGTTGGCCTGGAGCAGTACAGGTGGGTGATGTGTCCCTGTGTGCTGGGCAGTTGGGGCCTGAAGGCAAATGGCACATCCCTGCTATTAGACTCAGTGCTGATTGCTCTCCTCAAATCATTCTCTTAGGTTAAAAAGAGCAGAAAATGGAGCTGCAAAGTGTGTGGTGAGAAGCAGATGCTGCTAAAGGTGAGTGTGGGGAGACTGTTTCTTTGTGTCATGCTAGAGCTGGCGCGAGGCCTTCTCTCCAGCATCTCAGCCCTCATCTGTCTTAATTTCCTTTTTAGGCCTATGGCCAAGGCTCTGGGTCTGACTGTAGACGCCATGTCCAAAAATTAAACTTGCTGCGGGCTGGGACGGAGGTGGCAGCTGAGGGAACATCTTGGTAGAGTATTGAGTATTTCTTATCTGTTCCTTTGTTTTAATATGCAAGTCTCAGTGAATGCACTCAACGTATCAGACCTCTCAATGGAAACTACCTATGCTGATCTCTGGAGGGAGTGATTTTTTTACAGTTGCAAAGATGTGGAACACAGTCATGTCAAGCAGATCTTAGGGGCAAATTATCCATGGAACATATTGTCCTAACCTTGTTTTTTCACTAGAAGTCCTGTCAGATAAGTTCAGTTGATAAATTGCACAAATTGTGTTTATATAGTTCACATGCAAAAATGCAGTGGATGATCTTTGAAACTGGCCCTTCTTGTTTACTTCCTGACTGACTGTGGGAGTGGTGACCTATTGCCGACTCTGTTAAGCAGTGTTGCAATAGTGCAAGGGTGAGTCCCAGTACTGTCAGGTTGGGAGGCTAAATGAAAATCCCCACCTCCTTGTTTGCAGTGTTGGAATTCAAGTAGTTTCCATTAAGAATCAGTGGGCATTCCCCACCGCTAGTGCTGAGAGGTTTGTTTAATGTCAGCAGCTTGGGTGTAATGGCCACTGTGCTGGAAAAACTGACTGGTTTTCTGTTTCCATCACCATAGAATTCAGTTGTGGGAGACTGATCTCAAATTTCCTAGCTGTCAGTAGAACCTTCTGCTTGTTTGCAGTAGTCAGTCAAAACTAGCTGAAGTATGTGTAGTGCTTCAGCATTAGGCTTTTCTATATTTTTCTGTGTGGGGAGGAGATGATTTCTGATCTCAATGGGCTTTAAGAAGAATTTGACTTTTTCCCTGATTAGTGTAGAATCTGTGGGATTAAGCAGGCTGCCCTGAAAGACACACTCCCATATCACTCATGATGATTAAAAATGAATGGGTCATTTGAGCATTGACAGTTGTAAAGGAGCCTTACTACTCTGACTGGGTAGGAAAAAGGAGTCCTTCCGCCAACCACCCAGTCCACTTGCAAATATCTGGGAAATAGGGTTTGCCAGTGGAAACAGTAACGCCTATCGTTCGCATCTGTTCTTCTGTGGACTTGTTTTCCCACATATTTTTGTTCCTGCTCTCTGTCCCTGGTGCTAATGGTTAGGTGCATATAGATATAAGACAAATATCCTAGGAACCCTAGACTAACTCTTTTTTATTTTTAGGTGTATACAGGAACCAGTGAATAATGACAAAGAGAACACAGGAGTTCCACAGGAAGAAAATGTGGGCGGGCAGGTAAGACACTATGAGACAAATGGTATCTACAAAGCTAAATCAATTGTAAAGTAGCAAGGAGGGTGCCATGTAGTGCAGAGGCCAGTGTTCCCTCTACATTGTTCTGAAGACTGTGTGCTAGCTATAAAACAAATGGAGGAACTAGCCTTGTGAGTGGGGAGGCTCCAGGACAGTGTGTGAATGGAAAAGGATGTGTGGAAGCTCTGCTCCATGATGATGATGTTTTGGAACATAACCACTAATACAGCTCAGTTTGGGATCTCTTCCCATGACATGCTGAGCACACTCAATTCTTATTGAAGCCAATGAAAGTTAGGGCTTTTAGTATCTCTGTGGTGACTCCACCTGTGGGGGCTCCTTGGAGGAGTCATTCTGAGTCATCTACAACATTGTAGGAAGAAGACGTGGAATTCAGTCCCTTGGTCAGCCGGTGGAATAAGTATCTGCACAAGGACAGTGAAGATCAGGAGGAGGAGGTGTATACAGACAGAGAGCAGATGTACTCCCATAAAAGGAACATTGTGGAAGAACAAAGGTGCAAAAATAACTTCTTCCATAATGCTTATTTTAGCTTGATGGTGAGGATTTGTTGGGCGGTATTTTGGGCATGTTCACTGAACTTCGCTGAGACTGCAGTGATCAATCCAAACTGACCTGAGGAGTGTTGGGTACTTGGAGATGAGAACCTCACCTCTTGGCAGATCTGCACTTTTTTAATCTATGAAATTTCCCATCTGAGCTAATCTAACATCTCTATGAATTCCCATTTCCTGCTCCCCCACCAGGAAACGCAAGACCAGCTTCTGCCACAACGATGCTCAGGAGTGCTTTGAGGAAAAGGGAATTTATGGGCTCACTGGCCAAGCCAAGAAAGTCAAAACCTTTGAGGTATTTTGTTGCAGCAAATGCTTCCTACCTCTAAGTTATTTTCTTTAGCCTTGTGTGTGTGCTTCATTCAAAGGTTGTTACAAGTCATTTCCCCTCCTTCCCCCCACCCTTCCTTGTAACCATCTGTTTCCGGGGGAGGCAAGAGGCAAATCTGCATAACAGTAGTTTATCTTTGAAGGTTATAGTTAGTCAAATGTAGTGCTGTTTCTGTGTAAACTAACCCGCTCTGCCTGACTCTCCCATCAGTACAGCATGCAGTGAGTGCATGCTCCTCACCAGTAAGTTGGCTATAGCGTAGGGCTGCTGTCAAAATCTCCTGTTAGCTCAGCTTTTCCCTATTGACCTTGTATACTATGGTAATGGGCGGGGGGTCATGTACGTATCCTAGCACCTCACAACCTTATGTATTTATCCCTTGTTCAGAATGGGGATGTGCTAACCATCCCCAGTTTACAGATGGGGAACTGAGACACTAGGTGACTTGCCCAAGGTTACACAGGAAGTCTGTGGTGGAGCATGGAATTGAACCTGGGTCTCCAAATTCCCAGGCTAGCACTGGACTTGGCAGGCCTTCCTCACTGCTCCTGGTATCATGCTTTCCTTGCTCTGGCCACAATTGGGCAGTGACTGCTTGTTGTATCAAGCAGTAACAGTGTAGTGGGTGGCTTTGGCCCTGTGGTGCAGGAGTCAGTCAGAGGGTGGTGGTAATGAATATCAAGTTTGCTGAATATGCAGTCAGTGAAGAGATTTCACAAATAATTCTTTACTCTTCCCCTTTCTTAGTTTAGTTTCATTTGTCCTCTGGTTGAGAGGAGTGAAATACAACTTCAGTAAATAAAGAGCCAACCTCCAGCCCGTAATTCTTACAAGCAGGCCTCCTTTTACAAACCAGGGATTGGATGAAACTGCACCCTGGGCAGCTGACTAAAGAAGAGTTGCTGAGCTACACCCAAATACCAGATGTCCTGGTTTTCTAAGCTTTCCCAGTCTGAGCCCTGGTTGTAAACAATTTTATACCAGTATATTGTAGTTAGTGATGTGAATTTTTTTTAACCAAAATAATGAAATCAGTACAACTGCTAGTGTGGACCCCAGTTTAATAGGTGCAACTTATTCCCTCATTGAGGGGAGGAGAAAGAGGCTGGACATGGGAGACCCAGGTTCAGTGTCCTGCTCCGCTAGACTTCCTGTGGTACCGTGGGGTAAGTCACTTAGTGTCCATGCTCTCCAGCTGTAAAATGGGGTTAATAGCAGTGCCCTGACCCTGGGGGTATTGTGAGGGTAAATACATTAAAGATTGTGAGGCACTCAGATACTACAGTGATGGGGCAAGATGAATACCTAGAAAGATAATGTATGGACAGCCCAATAGAGGTCAGGAAATCAACCAGCAGGGTTCCCCTTTCATCTGCATATTTAGGATTATATGCTGGTGACTAATTAAGTGATGTGTATTTTTATGATCTTTGTGTAAGTGAAATGAAATATTTGGATATACTCAACCTCTAGTGAAATACAATTTCAAAACACCTCCTATTCTTTGGACAGTAGAGCTGAGCTGGGCAGAGTGGGTTCTGCTTCATGACTGTTCTTTTTCACCATACGTCAGAATAGCTGGCTCTGTACCAATTTCACCTCTCACTGGAAAGTGAAGTGATCAGGAATAGCAGTGAGGCTGGTTGGAAGAACAGGATTACTTCTTGTCAGTTCTGTGTTCACCAGGCTCACTGTAGTTAGGCTGTAGCACCAGCAAGCACAGCCCTTTTGTTTTCTTGTTACAGAGCAGGAAAGATTCAACAACGGTAGCTGACCAGGACGGTGGAGATTATATATGTAACAGCGTTGTGGTTCCTGCTATCAATGAGTTTTGGGTACCTGAGAATACACAAGCTCCAGAGTCAGCTAATGTCACCATGTCCAAGTGGGAAAAATTTCTCCCGTCTCCCAGCAGCTGTCATAATGGTAACATAACTCCTGCAGCACAGAAGAGCAGTTGGAAGTTAGATACACAGAGGGCCTCTGCAGGAAACTTTCTAATGCCTCATGGATATCCACAGCAGGAGGAAGATTCTGAATCTCCAGGCCCAGGTGCCCAAACTGAAAAGAGCTTCACCAACAGTAAGCAAACAGCACAGAAATATGCCTCAAAGCTTCATAGCACCACACTGGCTGCCGGGGGGCAGACTGCCTTTGATGTCAGCCATGCAGTTATTGGGGGCGTGCTTTCTGGAAAATATAAAGACTGCCTGAGTAGGGCAGGGTCTGGTGTTGCAGAGAACCATGAAGGCAGCTTATGCTTGGCAGGCACTGTGATGCCAGCAAACTGTCTATCCAAGGATGCTGTGACCTTTAGTTCTACAGATCCTTTTGCTAGCTCTAGTGGGGTGTCTCAGCGTCTTACTGCTCCAAGTACCAGCTTCTTTTGCACAGATGATGATTTTGATGATCTTTGAAAAGTTCCAGGCTCTGCACTTTGACTTTCTTGCACCGCCGCCCTCCCCCGGTGCCTGTTGGTGTTCCTAGTTTAACAACTCTCTAGCTGCCTATTGAAATGTTATTGGGAAGGACAGAATCTCAATTCCTCACCTTCTTCCAAAGTTAGAATTAACATGGAATGAATTTCCTGAGGGAAATATCCATGATCTTTCTCTGACATTTCTGTTTGAAGAAAAACTGACCTGAGATTTTTTCCTTTCAGGTAACTGACTGTTCAGAGCAATTATTGTGGGGTTTTACTGTTCACAAGTAACAGATTTTGTTTTCAATACAATAGGTTCCTCTGGTAGTGCCTTGTACTCTCCTAGCAGGTGTGTTTGAGGAGGAAGTTGAAAGGTGGGCTCTTGCCTGGCCATAAGCACTAGCTGTGCTTTTCCCCATACGGCCCGAGGCAAAGCCCTGCTGCTGCATAACTGTCACTGGCTGTAGTGTTGCTTAGGAGAGCCAGTACTTCACTAAGTGCACTGCTAGTCCCTGCTCAGGGAGGCCTGGGTGCTTTTCCCCTCTTGTATGGGTGATCTAATGTTTTGAAAAGTTAATTCCAGAGCCATGTGAACTAAGTGCTTCTGTGTCATTACCCCAATTGCTGCTCTTCCATTACAAATTAACAAAGAGAACATGTGTGTGCAGAAACAGTCTCAGCTTCTACTACACTTCTCTACAACTCAAGTAGGAGCCCTCACTCCTGCACTGACTGTTTTAATTGTAGGGCAGACATGATTCAAGCTAGTCATTCCTCCTAGGGGGAGTAAGGAATTTACTAAATGAGTGGGAAGTGTAGCTATTCTCTCCAAGGGCTTGGAATTTCCTTTGAACTAGTAGGTGCTATTGGGTTGCTGGCAAAATAAGGCAAAACCCCCCCTCTGATACTTGTGTAAACAGATATGCTAAGGTAGAGGAGTTGCTAGAGCCCTGAGAGCTGAAGCTGGGTTAGTCTAGGGATCAATTTTTTATGAGACAACCTCCTGAGTGTAAGCGTCTGCCAATCCAGGGCTGCTGTGTGTTCTGGAGTAGGTACCAACCCAGTTGTCTACTCTCTAAAGAGAAGTTAATCCTACTCTTTTCTAGAATTCTTGTCCTCCACTCCTTATCTAGGATTAGATCAAGCACCCAGCACTGCTGTAGATATAGAACAGTTGCTGTAGCATGAGAAGCAGTTCCAGTCACAGCTTCTAGAGCCCATTGATTAACTTCTTTACTTTGCCCAAGACACTGAGTTCTTCCAGGTTAGGTATTCTTCCTAAACTAAATTCCAGCCCAGATGTATTAGTGTGTTGTAGTTTGTCCCTGGAGTGGCTAGGTTACCATGCAGATTTTACAGTCAAGTAATCTGATATTTCACAAACAAAGACAGGAAATATTTATTTTTCCCCCCCAAACATGGAAACAGAGACAGACAGTGACCCCTCTGATAGGGAGACATGCATCAGTGTAGAACTGCTGTTCAGTTTTTCATCGGTTCAGAGGAAAGTGCTCTAGCCTACACAAATGCCATTAGGAATGAGGTGGTTGCTTGGAATACTGGATGGTATCCAGTGCTGCCCCAATGTCATATTTCTTTGCCTGTAGGAGACGGGTCAGCCATCCACCATCATCAGAAAAACCCATGGAGAGCATCTGAGACAGAGATTCAATCAGGCGGGGGTCTGCTTCTGTTAAATCAAGAGTTATGAGTACAAAGTGGGATTATAGTTACAGTTTAACAAACACAGCCAGAAGCTGAGGGAACTTGTTCTGTACCCACAAAACAGCAATTGTACTGTGTTATACAGCTAGTTAGTTACTTATCAAGGCTATATCCTTTGACCTGGTTTCCTAAAGAACTTAATTCTTGATGCCATATAGTTCAACAGCACATGCCTTATTGTAAATGCATGATGAAACTTGACTCTAGCTATTCTTCATGTAAGGATGCTGGAGATCAGGCAGTGGCTATTATGGCCCAGCATTCCATTACTGGCTCACCCTAGAAAGGGCCATCTTACTCTTATGAGCTGCTCCTTAATATCTCTGCCCCTAAGAAATGCTGTCCTTGCTTTCTGTTAATTAACTGCCTTTTTCAGGTTGGCTGAATGAACCATAGTTTAATTAGCTAACTGCTTATAGTTAGTAGTGGTGGAATATCTTTCCTAAGAGTCTCTTAATTGCACACACCCCACTATTTAATTTACTACTTCCCCATAAATCTTGGGTGTTCTCCAATTTTATTTAGTGCATGTGGCAGCATTGGTCAGTTTGTCTAGTAATTTTTCATACAAACTGAAGTGAGGTGAAAGTGACAAGCTACATGTCATCCAGAGCAATACAAAACACTCACCCTGAAGTTAACTAGCTTCTACCACCACTCCAATGAAATGCTGCAAGAGGTGGCAACAAGGTAGTCTTAGCTGTAGTGTAGACTTAGACAAGGTTTTCTGCTCTTTGTCCTTACAACCCATATGATGGACAGTGTTAAGGTCCTTCGGCTAGCAACCCAAGAAACAATAGGCTTCATTGGAAAGGGACAAGTGGTTGACCAAAATAAAGCTACTAACCTAGTGGGAGATGTGGATAGAGTGCAGCTTCTCGCAGTCCTGTAGGTCCTGGTCTAGGGGGAACCTGAAATGGGTCTAAAGAGCTAGGACCCTGTGTCTCTGGAATTTGGAGAGACTGTAGTTCACCTGTGGAGGGATCCACTTCTTTTGAAGTTAAGTGGGTCCAGTCCTCATCACCCCCTGCAGAACTACTGGATTCACCCTGTTCCTGTAAGTGTAAAGAAAAAAAGAGCCAATGTCTTGCACAGTTCTCCAGAGTAAGATGCAGGCTCTGCTATTATCTACCATCAACATGAAACAGGTTCATTCCTTTCCTTTAGTGAGAGGAGTTTATGGGATTGAATGCTAAGATCCCAACAGAAGTAGCTACTCACAGATCTATCTACACTGATTTGTGCTATTAAAATCCATTCCAATGATGCTACTTGGGTTCTTACTACTATAAACTGTTATGGCTGTGCCTAGTGGCAAAAAGGAACTTGTCATGTCTCATCTAGTAAAGGAATTCACGTACCTGTAACAGGAAATTGCTGACTTCCATATCTGTGGAAGGAGGCTCTATCACCATCTCCTGCATCTGCTCAGTAATAGAATCTTCTCTCTCAGTGACAGGTTCTTTACTACTCCCTTCTGGTTTGGTCTGGCCATTCTGGCTAGTGGAACTGCCTCCAGGCTCAGAATCACTCTTCTGTGAACTTGGAAAAGGGGGAGTCACTTTGCTTTTTTGTCCCCCATGTTCCACATCAATATCTACTTCAATGCCTAGGAAAAAAACAGTTGAGGGGAAGAAGAGTCAGTACATTTGTCTCCAAAGTACAGTCCTGGAAGTTCCTTCAGTAATCTCATATTAATCCTAGTTATTTTAAATGGGGGGAGGGGGAGTGGAGAGAGAGGAGAGGAGACCGTTCTGTTTTCATCTACAGCTTCTCATCCCCTCCGGGATACTTCAAGGTAGAAATCTAGCACTTAAAGTGCCAAGTTGAGCACCAACTCGGTGCACATTTTCATGTATACTGTTGTACACATGCTTCATCTGCTCATGTCAGAGAGCGCTGCTCACTACATTTAGAGCAGGGGTTGGCACACCACCTCTGAAAGGTGGCCAAGTCTTTAAATTAAAGTGAATAAATAAGGTTTTGCATGCCAGTAACACATTAATGTTTAGAAGGTCTCTTTCGAAAAGTCTAATATATAAACTATTGTTGTATGTAAAGTAAATAAGGTTTTTAAAATGTTTAAGAAGCTTCATTTAAAATTAAATTAAAATGCAGAGCCCCCCAGACTGGTGGCCAGGACCCGGGCAATGTGAGTGCCACTGAAAATCAGCTCGCGTGCCACCGGTTGTCTACCCCTGATTTAGAGGATGACAGAGGGAACTATTATTTACACTCAGAGGAGCCCGATGAGTCACTTGAGTCACCACTGATTCTTCCCAGTTAAATACTGACATTACACAGTAAAGTAGCATATGCCTCATCTTTTGCTTCAGTCTGAAGAATGACACTCAATGTCTCTAGTATGTTTGTTGGAGAACAGACCACATCTCAGTGAAGCAGCTGAGTGGCCAGAAATGGCTCAGGTCTCCTGTGAGGCAAAAGTAAGCCACTGTTCCTGTTGATACAAGCTATAGTAAAATGCTGGATTTGGGATAGCAGATTAAAATAAAGTCACTTACCAAGAGGACTCAGCATGGCTGCAACACTCTCCCCAACATTCTTCAAAAAGGTGACGTGGTCCTGTGGCTGACTGTTAAAGGCATCTTAAACAAAACCAATCACTGCATGTTAACAAAAATTAAGAGTACACTATGCATCTATTCTTTCCTCAAGTTCAAAGAGGGGTTTTGGTAATTCTACCAGACAATCCAATCACACACCCCTTTCAATAGTCATTACATTCCAGCAAATCTAGTTTAAAAATACTTAAAAGTATAAAACAATCTAAAGACTCCATACTACTATGCAAAAGTGATCTGTTATTTTACCGTGACTACTTCATTGACCAAGTCATTCCATCCTTACCTTGCTCAGGGTTTGGATTTTCGGGTGCAGCACTGCCTTGTGCCTGCCCAGAGTCCTGCTCAGGGTTTCCACATGGAGTGGCAGGGCCAGGGTGCCCCCAGCCATGTATCCATGCAAAGGGTGGAACCCCATGTCTCATCTTACGAAGCCAGCGACCTCTAGGAAGCCACTGGGGGGGGGGGGGGGGGGGGGGGGGGGGAAAGAGAGAAGAAGAAAGTTATGAGTCCACATATTTAGACAGAATATTTTAAGTATAAATCACAAGATACAGCTGCCTGTTACCTACAGTTTTACATTTAGCTGTCCTCTACAGGCTCCCCTCTAGACCAGTCTTTCCCCATGCTAGAAGTTAGTTTTGCTCACCTCAAATGGATTGAGCAGCGGGCTTTGAAACATGATCATGTTGTGCTCCTTGTGGATGCCTTTCCCCTCACAGGTGCTGCATAGGTCATAGTCTGGGCAAATAGTGCATTTGAATCGAGCACCTACCACTGGTCCTTCACAGCCATCACAGATCACATTGGGGTGCACCACATTGGGGGGACGCTCCTGGTTGCACTGTGAACGGTGCTCACGTCTGCACTCCCTTTTCTCTAAAAAGAAAATGCCTTTATAGTGCAAAAGAAACAGGTAGATTTCCATTTTAATTATTTAAAGGAATAGGATCGGTTGAAAGTTTCTATTTTAGTACAGAATATGCACACACTAGCTTTTGTCACTGAAGCCCTACTAATCAGAGGTGCCCGTGATGCCTACTTATGCCCTATTCATAGGAATCATATTGAATAGGAGGATTATAAGTGGAAAGTGATGGAAGGAGCTGTCTGCACTACGATAGTTTAAGAATCCCTGCATTAGTGTGTGTATGTATGTTACTTACAATACTGTTTAGAGGTTACAGAAACAACTGGATTTTAGGGGATTACTACTTCTGAAATAGATGAGCATTTGTTTGAGTCACATTCCCAATTATTTTAATTGATGCCTTATACCTCTCAATCTTCAAGCCATTATTTTTAGAGTAAAGTTCTCCATTTGCTTTCATCTTTCCATTAGCTTATCTGCACTCAGGCAAGAGTGCCGCTTTTAAAATTTAAGTGTAGTCCTAGTTTTAGGAAACTATGTGATTCCCTCCTGAGTCTGGCAAACCTTTTCTAGAACTCCATCTTAGACTACTGCATTAGAGGTTTGGCTCAGACAAGAATTGATGATCTTGCCCTCAACTTTTGCTGCATACCACAACCTCTAGTCTGTAAGAGCAATTATTTTTCTTTTGGTATTTTTCTCTTCCTTCATTAGTCAAGATACTGCTTCTACCATGCTGTTCGTTGTATGATTTAGACTAAAGTCATATGCGGGAAAAACCCAGCATAAATCTGGATCAGAGTATGATATTGAGACCAGTCTAGTCAATAGTTCATAACTAGTTCTCATGTGAATGGGTATTAAAAAACCAAACACGCAAGAGTCCTAGAATAAGAGGCCTGCATTGCTGAATGTATTGCAATTGCTAGTGTCCCGCTCTTAAAATCAGAGCCAGATGTCAGCAATGCCCCTCAAGTGTTATGGACCAGCTTCTCCAGATTGGATTTTTACATTGTTGCTCATATCACTCCAGTGCAAGAATCATTAGAGTACTGGTCCTCAGAATTAAGTTGTGCATTAAGGAAGTAGTTTTACATCCCATACCTACGCTTGAGAAACAGATTGTGTTTACATTACATTAAGGCTGAGAATGGATAACCTTTTTTTCCCCCACTTCATCAGCCTTATAACTTCCACAGTCTATTCCATTCCTTAACTTGTACCATCCCAGTACAAAGATCCATCAAGTTTGTGCCCCATTGTTCCAGGCATCATGCAAACATCAATATAAACTTTTCAGAGAAGTTAAGAGAAAACAAGCAGGTTTAACAGATAGGAAGGGACGGACCAGTGATCTGTAAATCTGCAAACTGTGCATGTGTCAGTCTTTGAAGCTATGTGACAAGAGTGAAAAAGTACATGTAAGCACTGACTCCAACCATCAGAGTGCTACTATAAAGGTATGTTAAAATGCTAGTAAAACCAGAGAGGAGTACTAAATGAGTCATGATTAAGAATGAAACTGCACACCCCTTCTCACTGGTGGATAGTGCTAGTGAAGGTCCAGCCATGTTATTTTTTTCTTAAAGTAACTATCCAATAGTGTGAATTTTGTAGTAGAGTAGAATCTGACAGTGGATTTGCTAGTTTATTCCCTGCTCAGCAAAATGGAATAGAGTTCCTCCAAGCCCATAAACACCCTTTATGCTTTGTTCACCCTTCGCTCAAGGGACCCATATCACAGTGCCATCCTTGTAGCAAAGGAGGGCAAGTGTGGTTCCTTGCCTATTGCTCCTGAAGCAGCCAGTGTGTGATACAGAGTACCCGAGGAAGGGTGAGCTCTGAGTACTACCTCTGCCATACTCAGTAACTCATGACAGAAGCACAAGCCCAACCATGTGTCTCTTTGTGGTGGTATAGAGGCTGTCAAGACCAAAAAGGTTACCTTTGATGTAAATACGAAAAATGCCATCCTTCACATATGGCAATGCCATCTTGAGTTCATCATCACTGGAGAAGGCAATCATGTCCCCATCTTCATCTGGAGAAAACAGAGATTAATAAACTGGATAGAAGTGATAATCAGGAAGAGATGCAAGTAAATCCTTGTTTTCATACAGTGACTTATGCTCAGTAGTCTTAAGTATTTTGCTAAGAATGGATACTAACAATCAAGCAACACCTCACTGCTTTGAATGTTAGAATCTGTTAGACTAAAACAGTGTTGATTATCTACCCTCACTTCACCAATGGCCCTTGGTTCTTACTCACAGAACCCAGATTAGGCAAAAGAGGACAGTCAAATCAGTTCCAGAAAAAGCTTTGTTATGTCATGTTGGGGAAATGCAGGGGTGCTGGTAAAGCAAAAATTCCTGTTAACTAAGAGGGAGGGAGTTTGGGTGCAGGAGGCAGCTTGAGGCAGGAGATGGGGGTGCAGGAGAAACTTTGGGTGCCAGATCCAGGCTGCACTCACCTTGAGGGGCTCCCCACAAGCAGCAACCTATTCTGTCTGCTCCTAGACGGAGGCACAGTAGGCGGCTCTGCACGCTGCCTCTGCCCACAGGTGCCACCCCCACAGCTCTCATGGGCCATGGTTCCCAGCTATTGGGCACTGCTGAGCCAGAGCTCAGGGCAGGGGCTGCGCGCAGAGCTGCCTAGCCACACCTCCGCCTAGTAGTAGCCAGGACATGTCGCCACTTGTGGGGAACCACCCGAGGTGAGCACTGCCTGGATCCAGCACCCCAAAGCCCCTCCTATGCCCCAACCTCTTGCCCCAAGCCCCTTCCTGCACTCAAACTCCCTCTCAGAGCCTGTGCTCCCTCCCGCACTCCAAACCCCTTGTGGCCGTTCCTCTGTATAGGAGCAGCAGAGATGCGTCGCTGCTTCTGTGGCACCACATGGAGCCAGGTACGGAGCCAACCGGACTTTCAATGAAGATCAGAAATGCTGGTTTATAGAACTTTCCGGTTGATAAAGTGCCAAATAAAACAGCTTTTACTGTACTTAGACCCAAAGTTTGACCTACTTGACTATATAGTGTTGTAGCCAAGTCAGTCCCAGGATATCAGGACCAACTTCTGTTGGTGAGAGACAAGCTTTCAAAAGCTCTGTCACCAACAGAAGTTGGTCCAATAAAAGGTATTACCTCACCCACCCTGCCTCCCTACTTGAGAGTACTGTAGTTCGTTTGGTGGAAGTATCTTCTGTTTACACACCCACCACACTGGCATAGTTTTAAAGACACACGCACTACAGCAATAGTATTTAAATAAGTCTCACTGTGTCTGCAGTACTACGTTGCCACAGCAGCAACTCCCAGGAAGAAGCTAGGTTGCAGAACGGTATGTGTTCTTAAGAACTGGCAGTGGTGGGAACTGAGAAAAATCTTACAAGGAAGCCATTTCACAATAAATGAGTTAAATATCATCTAAAGAAAACAGGCTTCTGAGTATAAGATACTTAAGAACTAAGTAGTTAGCACTGAAATATATGTGCTCTTTGATCTGCATAAAATCACTGTATGAATAATACTTTAAAGGAAGTTTGATACATCTCACAGAGAGAAGTGGGCAAGTCTCAATGCTTTGCCGACTTGCTAAGAGCTGGTCTAGAGGCTAAAGACATGGATAAGAAAGTGTGAGATGGATATTGTGTGAACTGAACTTCAGTTCATGTTAGTGAAGGGTTGGCAGAACAGCAGCAAGAGCTTTTCCTTCTGTATTTGAGCTAAGACAAGTCTCATTTTATGTACTTTCCTTCTAAGGCTGGTCTTCACCCACAGTGCTACAGCAGTGCAGCTATGCCATTGCAGCACTTTAGTGAAGACGCTACTATACTCCTGTCAGCATGGTTAATCCACCTTCCTGAGAAACGGTAGCAATATCAACAGTCCACATAAGGCTGTCCACACATCAGGGAGGGATGGGGTGTTAGATCACTATAACCAAGTAGCTCGGGGTGGAAAATCCACACCCCTGAGCGATGCAGTTATACAGACATAAGTTTGTAGTGTAGACCAAGCCTTAGGGTGACCAGGCAGCAAGTGTGAAAAATCAGGACGGGGGTGGGAGGTAATAGGAGTCTATATAAGAAAAAGACCCAAAAAATCAGGACTGTCCCTATAAAGTCAGGACATCTGACCACCCTACAAGCCTTAAGCATTTACAGAGGTACAAAAAAAGCTTATGGAACTGGTGTAAGGAAGTTAAGCTCTTAAGGCAAGACTGCAGCACAAAGCATTGTTCCAAGAGCTATTTGGTGTGCCTGTTTTCCTTCAGGGGAGCAGCCAGCTCCCCTCTGGGGCATATCGTATCGGATAGAAATTATATCAAGCTCTTAGTGATATACAGTGGCGTCCTGCCTTCCTCGTTGAGACATTCAACCTAGACTAGAACTGAAACTCTTATTTATCAAGAAGCCTGTGACGTTTCATTACTGCGTGTGTGATCTCTGCCGAAAACAACAGAGCCTGACAAGCCACGCCCCAGGCCTAAAATCAGCTGTGCCGCCGCCGCCGGGATCTGAGTGTAGACACACCCGAAGTCACGCCACCGGGTCGGCTCAGCCCCCGGGGTTACTGTTCAATCACAAGCACTCGCTACGGTGCGACCAAACCGGGGGGGGGGAGGAAATCGAGGCTTTTCTGCCCCCGCATCCGTGACCCCAGCGCTCTGGAGACAAGCCTCCTGCGCAGGGCTCGCTCCCGGCGGGTCAGGGGAGTTCGGGGGGCCCAGCCCGCTCCGGGCAGCGGCGGCCCCAAGGCGAACCCTGCAGGTGTCCCTCTGCCGCCTCCTGTCACCACACCGGAGACCCCGGGCCTCGGTCACTGGGACCCCCCCCCCCGCCGCGGCCGCGGGGCGCTCACCCTTGTAGTTCATCTGGAAGGTGCCGGGGGCCGCGCCGGCCCGCAGCAGCCCCGGGAAGAGCTCGCAGACCTTGTCGCGCACGGCCTGGTAGCGGGCGGGCGGCTCGAGGGCGAAGCGGCGGATCTCGCGGACCGTCTCCTCCTTGCCCAGCAGGTAGGCCTTCACCGTCAGCGCGGCCATGGCGGGGCTGTGGCGCAGCAGGAATTATTGGCGGCGGTGGCGGGCTGCTGAGGCTGTAGCGAGAGCGCGGCTCGGACCCGTCAGCTCCCTCCGCCCGCCCGGCCGCCTTATAGCCCGGTGGCGGGAGGCCGGGCCTGAGCCGGGAAAGTCCCCACCCCTCGGCGCCCCGCTAGGGGGAAGGCAGGGCGGGACCCAGCGCGACTCGGGCACCTTCTCAGCGCCCGGGCTCGGCTCGAAGCTGAGGAGCCCGCCCTTGGGGGGGGGGGTGTTTAGATTCGGGGGCGTGGTCTGGAGCCTGAGGAGACGGGGGTCTAGAGCGGAGGGGTCTGGACTCTGGAGCCTGAGGAGACGGGGGTCTAGAGCGGAGGGGGCTGGACTCTGGAGCCTGAGGAGACGGGGGTCTAGAGCGGAGGGGGCTGGACTCTGGAGCCTGAGGAGACGGGGGTCTAGAGCGGAGGGGGCTGGACTCTGGAGCCTGAGGAGACGGGGGTCTAGAGCGGAGGGGGCTGGACTCTGGAGCCTGAGGAGACGGGGGTCTAGAGCGGAGGGGGCTGGACTCTGGAGCCTGAGGAGACGGGGGTCTAGAGCGGAGGGGGCTGGACTCTGGGGCGGGGGCGGGCGAGTGAAAAGACGGGTAGGGGAGGACAGGCGGCTAGAGCCTGGCGTGGGGGGTGGGGGTTGGCTCTTGGTGCTGGGAGGAAGCGATACCCGATCCCCCGTGGGTGGCGACAGCCCACAGGGAACTCGCCTTGTGAAAGCCATAGGTAACTGTGACTCAGCACTTTCCCCTCTGCTCCAGTCAGAGGAGATGGAGGTGAGGAAGGCCTGCCTGGCACTAGCTGCCCATGCCCACCTGATGTTTTGGGTGGGGTTCAGGCCCCCCAAGAGCAATCGGTAACGCAAAGGTCTTGCTTGCAAGTGGCTCCATAGGTGATCAGAAAGACCACAGGATTTGGGACTGAATTAAACTGATGTTCACTCTAAGGCCAACAGTTTATCTTTACTGTAAAACCACTGAAGGTAATACAGATATAGTGGGGATGAATTTGGCCCATTGAATCTAAAGCACAATTTAGAAAGATGCAATTAGATTTAAAAGAATATTTTAGAAAAAGAAGTTTTTATCTACAACATCAATAACAAAGAGTTAATACAGTATTTGTGTTCTGGCAGCATCCACAGAACCAGGTCAGGACTGGGGCCCCATTGTGCTAGGTAATATACAAATACAATATAGATGGTACTGCTCTGAAAAAATGCATTTTAAACACCTGTTGTATGCCTCACTCTTTACACTATTTGTTTACCTTTTGTGACGCTATCTTATTGTTTTACTTGTACTAGTACAAATTACGAACCATCCATCGTAAGTCTATTGTTGATGAAACAGGAGACAGTTATAATGAAGGACAGTTTGTGTTTGCTATTTAATCCACTGTGCTCACCCCAAAAAGTAATATCATACAGATTCTGCTGTGTGTTGGACTCTTGCCCCTCCCTGAAGTGTTTTGAATACCAACAGGGAGTGAGATAAGTTGCAAGATACAGAAATCTGTACATTAGAACTGTATTCATATTATTCTTCCTTCAGTGCCTTTTTATCCTTGTATGCCTCTTGTGTGTTCTCCTCTTTCTGGTTTTCTCTTATCTTTCTTCCTTTTATTCTCTTTCCAGATCCCAGTCTTTTTTGCCTCTTCTCAACAAAGCCAGCAGATTCTTTTTACTTGACTCTGCTTTAACAGGGCTATTTAACTCCATGCTACCTTCAGATTTCAACTAGTCCACTTTTGGCAATAGATGTGCTGAGGAAATCTGTCTCCCAGCACAAAAGAATTAATGGTTCCAAGTGTAGGAGACAAGCAAGAGGGTGTTGGGTTCTTTTAATCAAAATATAAAACTCTAAAGCTCTATATAAGAGCTTCAAATGAATGAGTGACTACAGATAATATTTAATGTCTTCAGGTCTCAGTGTAATGGAAATATGATTCAGTTCACCTGAAAGTGATTTAACAAATCTTCAGCACCCTCCAGCAGCTGCCAGTTGGTTTTGATATCCAAGGCTTGTCAGTGGTTTTAAACTTGGTTAGTTAAATACAACAACATCTGTGCATCATTCAAGAACTTACAACACTGAGGAATGAAAATGAAATTGATGCTTCTGTCATTTTACAACACAGCATCCAAGAACCTCTGGTGTGGAGACATGACTGCCTGCATAACTTCTGCTATGCCACAGTATGATATCCAAGGACCTTCAGCACTGAGACACAGTAGTGTTACTGTACCTCACTCTATGGTAGATATGGCATCTGAGACCCTTTAGCCCTGACTGGTTGTGTTGCTTCCATAATGTTATTGAGCAATGATAGGCAGGACGGAGTGGTTGGTGGAATGGGGCTCCAAAATCCATACTCTTTGATAATCAGAAGGTGAATGTGTTAATAAGATCTGCCTCAGATTCAATAGGTAGCATATACCTGTCCTCCTCTTAGTAAATGTAGCTAAGTAATTATTCTAATCATCTCTCCTGGATCTGGATTTTTGGGACCTAAAAATAGCTGCTTGCTGACATCAAGAAGGATGTTTGCAAGCTTTCCAAGTTTGTTGGCAGCAATATTTGCAGATCAGATACAGTTGACAGGATCTTTAATCAGGTCAGATAAGAGTCCAGCTGGCAGAAGAAGCTGTCTGAACCTTCCAAGTATAATTAAAGCTGGATCAATGAGTATTAGGTTCCCAGTTGGTGTTAATTTTGTTTCGCCTTAAGGGCCTGCTTCCCTGATTTTTAGTGACACATACTTAACCTAATGGGAAATCTTGAGTGGCCTTGTCATGAATTAAATGCTCTTTAAAGTTAAGAGAAAGATTTATTTCTTTTTTAGGATGAAGAATTAAAAAAAAACCAAAGACATATTTTAGACTCATCAGTATATTCAGCCTCCCCAGTTAATCAATGAAATGTTTGAAGACACAAGTTGATTTTAAATTAATTATTACATGTTTTTTATTTTAAGTATATTTATTTTTATATTAGACAGATTTGCTCTTTTTTGCCTTAGGAAGAACCACTTGAGTTGCTTGGTAATAATGTTTTATGGCCATTGATCTGGCTTGAAATGATGAGTTACTGTTTAAACACATGAGCAGGTAAATAGTGCTGTGTCTGTAATGAAACATTTTACTAGGCTTGTAAACACAGGTTCATGGGGATAATGATCCTAAACATGAAAGAGTTTGTGGTCAAAACAGAGACATAATCCACTAGCCCTCCCTTTTTTTCATCTCATTTAAATTTGGGATTATTTCAAAATGTTGGTGAAAGTTATTGAGTTGACAAGTCATCTGTTTATCCACAAAATAGAAACGGCATATCCACCAGCAATGCAAAGATCCCCCTCCCCACACTGTCTTTGCCAGTGTACCTCAGTCATGTCCTGGCAGGCTCACCTCTAGGCCTATATGTACTTTCTGTCCTTTGTCTCTGTGCTGACACTGCCAGTAGCACCAATTAGTGTTATTTGTGAAGGTGGACCTTTGTCCCTACTAGGAAATGGTCTCAGAACATCAATTCACTTTCTATTGGCACTAACCTGGCCTCAGACACAGAAACACTAACAATTTTTGGTATTAAAAACCTGGGTAGTATTTAGACAAGTGAAAGAGAGGTGTATTCCATTCCTATTCACCCTCCACAAATGTTTGTCCTATAGAGTTCTTTTGGGATGTTAGGACTTCTCCATCCCTCTCACAGATGTGCTAAATACTGTTGCTCCAGTCTCCCAGATTAATTTATACATCCATAAAAAGCAAGAGCTGCACCAAATTAAAAACAGAAGCAGATCTAAAATTTGGCTAGTGTGAACTTTAACTCAGTTAGCAAATATGAAAGGTGGCCAAAAGCCAGAGGAAGTTTGCCTATCCTGATTGGTGTGTATTGAGTCATGCTAGGTCTTCTGTTTATGACATCATGCTCCTTCCAGAAGTTTCCTAGCTGAAACATGACAACAAAGGTAAGTATTTAGAATTTGCACTCTGGGGCCTCATAAAGGGTACTGTTATTTGCCTATCTTATCTGTCTGTAATTCACCTATGTCCCATATCACTGTCCTTTCTCCTCAAAGTCTGCAGAGCTTCTCATACGGAATCTGATCCAGCTAAAGCTCCCTTTCCCTGCACATAATTGTTGCCACAGGAACAGAAGTGTATGTGTGGAGAACTTCGCAGCTAACTGAAGATGACATCTAAGAATCTAAACTGAGTTTGACACATTCACTTATTACTGTGAATAATCCTCATGTTCTCTATAATAGAAGGTCCTCTCTCCCTCTAGACTATTCTCCTTTTGGAGAACAAGAGTGTTTCAGAAAAATAAGTGGATGTGAGAGAGATGAAATCTCTTTGGAAGTTAAACTAGGCTTCATCTAACATTTGTCTTGTTCTGCCTGTCCACTTCATATTGTTATTTAACTGAACAACTTCCAAAGAGCTTTTAAAGTAGTGATCCTTCTAGGGTCTTTGTCATGTTTGGCCAGAGACAGGAAAATGTTAAGGTTTGTGCACTTTTTGATTGTATCTCTGAAGTATGGAAACTCATTTAGAAAGTATTTTGTAGGGAACAATCCTGCATTGGGACTAGACTGAATTATGATAAAAATGGAAAAGATCTTATGTCTATGCGTCTATGATTAACCTTGGCCTTACATTTCTGGCTTCACAGCTTGCATATTTTTTCCTTGAGCTTTTGGGGTAACACATGGCTAAAGTTGGCCTGGAGATCTTAGGGTTCATATGAGCTTTGATAATTTTTCTTATGTTTGCTTATGGATGCTATTTTTGGCATTTCTATCATGAAAGCTTTCAGTGGAGAAGCCCAGGAAGAAAGTGTAATTAAATAAGGTTGACACCTGCCCTGAAAATTGCTGCAGTTTTCATTTTTGAACAAGCATTAACTCTAACAGAAAACAATAAAAGATACAGAGGGAGCTTTTAAAAGTCTTAAAGAGGTTACAGTCAATCAGATGATGAGTAAAGTACTGTATATATGTGTACAAGACTGGGGTTAATAGGACAGAATTTTGTGATACACTTGTTTTGTTTAGAAGCCTTTGTAAAAGACTGCTCTGACTGCTGATTTCCCATTCAAAGAGGATCACTATCTGATTCCACGAAAATCTACAATTCTGGAGCTATGTGAAGGAGAGAAGGGGCTCAGCATTTCAAAAAAAGCATTTCAGCTTTCCTACAATCTTCCTCTTTTCTTCCCTCAAATCCCGCTTAAAAACTGTCTTCTACTTTAAAGTGATCAGTCAATTCCTATACCACAGGCTCATTCGCCATGTACTGTGTGTGTCCAGACTGTTTTGTTTGTCTGTACAAAACTATAAACTCCTTGGCTCAGGTACTATCTCTTCTTTGTAAAGCACTAAGCAGAATGCTTATGCTCATGGAATAATGATACTTTTTCAGCTGAGCAGGGACTCTTGTATCAAAACAATCCTGCCCCAAAGGGTTTATGTGCACAGAAGGATGATGACATGATGTATTCTGCATGGTGTTGAGCTAGTGTTTGGGGTACCAGTTCCACCTACGTTAGTTTAATGCGGGGAAGGGGGGGTTTCAAATGTGGGAACTGCAGATAGCTTGGAAGTAGAGTTGAGATCAGCTGCAGCAGGAACTGTGCATAAAGCCAAAAACTACCTAGGCTGAGTCACTGTCTTTCTTCTTTATGTCAACATGCTCCTCTAGAGTTTTCCTAACTGAAATATATACACATAAAATCTTCCCACAATTTTCTGTCGGCCGTCTGGAACCCCCCCGCGGAACCCCCTTGGACTACTTAAAGGAACTCAGTCAGATGCCTGTGACTCAGCTGAGTCCCGTGATGATCACTTTCCTTTCTCCCCAAGGTTGGGGAAGGAACTGTAGACTGGGGATTAGATAATGCTTGGGATCAGTGATCTAACATTCCCCTCCCGCAGACATACACACAGACATTTTGCTTCGTCATTGGCACAAGAGCAGGTCAGTATAGGGTGATTTGCAGCCTGCAAAATCCAGGCTCGAATCAGAGTTCTTCAGCTCCTGTGTCTAAGAAATACTTACTGTGCTCCGTGGGGGGAGGCAGTCCTTTCTCCTAACCCTAGAGTATTCATAATTTCACAGAGAGACTATTTCAGGCTGGGATAGCAGGGAGTTTAGATCTGAAACGTTTACTTATTGCTGTGTTAGGTTGGGTTGTGTCAGAGCTTTTCTTCCTGCTTTCTTCTTATCAGTGTCAGCTCTCATGCAGTGATCTGCTTCTGCATGCCTTCTGGGGTCCTACAGGTAAATGGCCATAATCAGAAAAAATCTCTATGTAAGATTGGATGTAGAAGGATTTTCTTTCTCTCTCAAGGTCACAGGCAAGAGAGAAAGCAGCAGCCAGCTTTATTTTCATATTTTGAGGTTAACCTATCCTGAAGGATAGCTGTGAAATATCAGGATTCTTACATGGGACATGTCATCAGTCAACACCAATTTTAATTGGAGTATCATAAAATGTTTTTTAAGCACAAAGCTTTCTTCACGCTACATAGAAGATACAAAAGAATGTGCATGAGGGGGGACACCACACACCTAGCACACTCTTAGTGTTATACAAATATAAGAACTTAAGAACCAGAGAGCGAGAAATATATATATATATATACACACACACACACCAAAGTGTGTTCTTTAGGAAATGTTACCTGTGGCCAGCTCCTTAAATCAAAGAATTCAAATGTGGCTAGTTTTAAGTGCCTTATTTACAATATTGTTTTTGCTTTTCTAAAGATCATTCAAGAACCTTTATACAGTGGTAAAACAGTCTGTGGAACCCGCCTCTCAAGCACACTGACATGCAAAATAAACAGGAAGTGAGGTCACTTGTCATGGGAAAGTTATACAACAGCAAATAAACTAGCTGGAACAGCCCTGAACTGGAATGGGGGATGGGCCAAAGCAAAACCAGGGAGGGACCCAAAAGCCTTTGAGGTTTGAGGAAGTTAAACTCTGGATATAAATTGCTGCTCAAATCTATCTCTAGATTTAATAGATCTTTTCCATCCCTAATTTATACGATACCTTTATAACAGCCTCTAGATTTAAACCTCTCTTGGCTGCTGAGAATAGGGTTGCCAACTTTCTAATCACAAAACTGAACACCCTTGCCCTGCCCCAAGGCCCCACCGCTGCTCACTCCACCCCCCCCTCCCTCCATTGCTCTCTCCCCCCCCCTCACTTTCACCGGGCTGGGGCGGGGGTTGAGGTGGGCTCCGGCTGCGGGTGCAGGATCTGGGGTGGGGCCAGAAATGAGTGGTTTGGAATAGAGGAGGGGGCTCAGGGCTGGGGCAGGGGGTTGGGATTGGGGAGGGGGTGTGGTGTGCAGGCTCTGGGAGGGAGTTTCGGTGTGGGAGGGGGTTCAGGGCTGGGGCAGGAGGTTGGGATGAGGGAGAGGGTTCGGGGTGCAGGCTCCAATCGGGCAGTGCTTACCTCAGGCGGCTCCAGGAGGCAGCCAGCATGTCTGGCTCCTAGGCAGAGGGGCAGGCCATGGGGCTCTGCATGCTGCCTGCAGCCGTCCCACAGGTGCCACCCTTGCAGCTCCCATTGGCCACAGTTCAGGAGTTGCAGAGCTGGTGCTTGGGGCAAGGGCAGCACACAGAGCCCCTATGTCTAGGAGCCAGACATGCTGGCTGTTTCCAAGAGCCAGGGCAGGCAGGGTAGGGAGCCTGCCATAGCCCCGCTGCACCACCGATCAGACTTTTAGCAGCCTGGTTAGCACACACCAGGGTCCTTTTTTGACTGGGCGTTCCAGTCGAAAACTGGACGCCTGACAACCTACCTGACAAGGTGTTTTCAGTTGCAGGCTTGGGTCTGAAATGTATTCTGTATTGCCAACCCCAAGTGTTCAGAAATCATTAGACTGGCTTAAAAATCATGCTGATTTTTAAAAAAATATTATTTTTATTTGCCTTTAGGAGTTTGAGCCTTTGCAGTTCATATTTTCAAGCTTTTCTCTTAATTCACGAGAGTTAGAATCTTCCTTTTAAGAAAAATTAAAGCTGATTGTCTCATATAATCACATGACTTCAGGAGCATGAGGGGAAAGGGCTTTAAGAAAAACACCAAATATTGCAAGACTCATGATAAAATTGCAAGAGTTGGCAACACTGTTTTTTTGACAGGCTAAGTGTTGTTGACCTGCATTGTATGGTATAAATACCATCCATTTATTCAGGCCTTTATGAGGGAAAAGTGTGATTATGGAAATTATAAAGACCTATATCCTAGGGTGAGACCCTAATTAATTTGTCTATTAGTAATGTTTGTATATATACCCACAAAACAGGTAATAGGTGAATTTTACAAAAGTAAAAATAAACA
The DNA here is from genome assembly GCF_020497125.1 of Mauremys mutica. Taxonomy (NCBI): domain Eukaryota; kingdom Metazoa; phylum Chordata; order Testudines; family Geoemydidae; genus Mauremys; species Mauremys mutica. Next base: position 103,828,726 of record NC_059079.1, on the reverse strand, counting down.
GATTAGATATGATGCACTAAATAGTATTAAGTATTTTTTCTTGATCTCTCAGATGGCAACAAAATCTCAAGTGACATGTGCACGACCAGACCTTACCTGCTTTCTTCCCATCAAGTTTTCCCCCTTGGCCCTAGCTAAACATATTTACTGCTTCCTGTTTACCAGGTTTAACATGTATATTTAAATACAGGAGACAGGACCTGGTATGGCTTAAGGTTTCAACTATTTTCTGAAGGTGAAAACGCTGCTGCTGGTGTGTGGTTCCTGGCTATACCAGCTGTTATGATTTCACATGATAGGTTGAAGGTATCTGTATGGCATTGTCGTCTTTGGTATGAGATTAGCTCTTATCACATTCCTGTAAAGCACATTTCACTAAATGGCAATGTGGACTGGATTTGAACTTGCAACACAGAGATGACAGAATTCAGGGGTTAATGTCTCAATTGTCTTACAAGAGCAATCTTTATTCACTAGAATAGTACCAATTAAGTCAATTGGTAAGTAAGCATTATGTGTGTGAATAAGGTATTCAGGATCAGGCTTCTTTTGTTTAGCCTTGTTTACAAACAAACAAAATCAGTTTCAATATATTCATTTGCTCCTCGGCAGTAAAGAAAATGGGACAAATTAATTCTTTGTGTAACTCTCCTGACTGATTTAAATATAATAAAAATGACCATATGAACAGACAAAAACAGACCAAATCATTTAAAAATCTGATTACTATTGGTCAACAGCTTGGCAAACAACTTGAGGTTATAACCTTCTAGTTTCAAGTCCTTTACAAATTATGTTGCTTTTCCAGGCAATAGCTTCCCTTTGCCATGTTCATCCATCATTGTTTTATTCTCCGTAGACATTAGATGCCATTTCCTTTAACTAAGATTAAATGCCTTTGCTAAAATGACATAAAATGTGCACTGCAAAGCCACATTGATCAGGACATATTTGCATATTAAAATTTTCATAAAACTCTGCCAAGCACACCTGCAGGGACTTCAGTGGCTACATATATCTGGGCTGCTTGCTTGACATAGAATGGTCATTCTATTAAACTTACCTATTCTTAGAACCCACTAAATCAGTGGTTCTCAAACTTTTGTACTGGTGACCCCTTTCATATAGCAAGCCCCTGAGTGTGTCCCTCTTATAAATTAAAAACACCTTTTTATATACTTAACACCATTATAAATGCTGGAGGCAAAGTGGGGTTTGGAGTGGAGGCTGATGAAATCAGGCTGGTGGAATCAGGTAAGTTTTAAACTAGGGTAAACTGCACCAGTCCAAAACACACTGACTCAGTCATATCTACACAAAGGTGTTTGGCTAGAAATGCAGAGTAGACAAGGCCTCAGTAAGGACTATGGAATGGTAGTTTTATCACTCTGTAAACAAGCACATCACAGAGTACCTGTTGAGGAATCAGTAGTTTAGAAATAGGAAAGCTACATTTACACAGAAGTATCTTGGTAAAAGTCAATGTTGGGAAAGGAAATATGGGGAAAAACCAGTACATAACCATCTCATAAAATTTTAATGAAATATATTTTTTGAGAATCTGTCCAAGTGTAGCAATGCTCCCATGATGAAAATTTCATGACCATATTGTGTACCTTGGGGGAATTGCTGTGACTGAGCGCTAGCTTCTTGTGACATAATTCCAATTCCAGTTATGGAACAACTATAAACCAGTGCAGAATGTCATGAATCAATGCAGATATTCCATCATGCTCCATAACAAAGACTGCCAATCTACTCCCCCCACTTTGTTGTCAAACACTGCCTTCTTAAATCCTTGGCATATTTATTTATAATGATTTAGTTATTCTTCCTGTAATAAAACATCTTTCTGGTGTGCAGGGCCTTTGTCAATGACAGGCTGTTTTGTTCTGCACTGCTGCAGTGTATTTTCAGTTTCATACTAAGTGCAATGAGCTATGGAGAAAGCTAGAGAAAGCACTCAGAAATGTGCTTTGGATGATAAGGGTGACATATTGTGTGGGTGGGAGGGGTGATAAATTAGGTTATGACACAGAGGGTTTAATCCTACTTCTCTGGAATATTTAGTATTTCCTATGATGGAAAATAACATTACAAAATGAGAACATTAGAATTGAGAACTAAACCTATTGGAAAACACAGGATTGAACCATTATATATTGTGCTGTCTTTATTGCACATTGTTCCTCCATTTCCTCTCCTTCATCCCAGTGGAGACACATGTGTGTTGTGTCACCAGTGCTTTGTGAATATAAATCTAGAGAAGGACCAGAGAGAGATACACAATTCAGATCTGAAATCTGTATTTTGATACCCCCTTTCTCTGACAAAGTATGGGGCTGTCTGGATCCAGGGTTTTGGTTTGGCCCATTACAGAGGTGGGGATCAGCTTCAAAATTCAATTTTAGATCTGGATTTAGATTCCAAATCCCTCAAGTGTTGGGAATGTTTGATTATGGGGTTATAGTTGAAAGCCACTTCCTTACAAAAGAGCCCACAGGCATTCTCCCTTTCTCCTCCTCAGACCCCATCCATCAGCATAGCCAGGTAGCGCAAGGCCACCTCTTAACTTCCGTTTCCGAAATAGAATAGTCAGTGACTCCCCAAATACCACTCACTCTCTTCTCTCCCTCCGGTGCTCAAAGCCATGGAGGAAACAGCAGGTGGCGCTGCTGGCTTGGCTGAACCCAGTGCCGGCCATCCGGACACATCACTTCCATTCCATTGCATTTTGTGTCTGCAATCAAACTTTAGAAATATCAGGAAGAGGAAAAATCCATGCTGGTTTTTGTGCGGCTGCTTCTTCAGATTAACACAGAACGCAACCAATGATGCAATGTTTTTACTTTAATGTATCTTCTTTGCCTTCTGCTAGCAGGTACGAACCACTGTGAGGCTTTCAGGTGTATACTAATGATACAGGTGTATCCGCAAAAAGAACAGGAGTCCTTGTGGCACCTTAGAGACTAACAAATTTATTTCAGCATGAGCTTTCGTGAGCTACAGCCCACTTCATCGGATGCAAGTGAGCTGTAGCCCAGGAAAGCTTATGCTGAAATAAATTTGTTAGTCTCTAAGGTGCCACAAGGACTCCTGTTCTTTTTACTAATGATACAGTATTTTTTCTTGTATAGTGTTGCTTGCTACTAGCACTATTCCAGCTAAACGTATGTCTGTGTTTGTATTATAAACATTTCCCGCCCCTAAAATGACGTTTTAAATTTTGTCACGTAAAATGTTTCCCCAAAACTTTTAAGTACAACAGAAAAAATAATCCCCCTCACTCCGAAAGCTTCTCTATCAAGGACATGTTATCACTGATGAATTGAGGGGGCAATTTAATGTAGATGATACAGTCTTTTCCGTTATACAGTGGGGCTGAAAAAATCTGTAGGATATAACCCTGTTCCCCCCTCCCCAACATGTAGCACGTTTTAGTTGCCACAAAAGTGAGCATGCCTTCGCGTTCTCTAATGAAAAGTAAGGCTACACTTTTTAATATAATATCCCCAGCATCTGTGCAGCTTCACACCCTGAAAATTACATCGATGTTAAAGCTGACACCAAGTAAAAATATTGACATACTGACTATACTAATAAAGATGAAGAATGAGGCACTATAAAGTGATTTAAGGCAGTAAATAAGATGCTTGCAACTTAGATGTATGGTTTATTTACCCGCTAGCTGTGAAAGTATTTGCTTTCATTGTTTTGGGTGTTTCATAATTTTCCTTTTTATATTTAAATGTAAGTGTTAAAAGGCTATTGCAGAGTGAATATAATTTCATACAGCTATTTAAAAACCACTATTATATAAATAATCAAAAGGAAAAACAAACAGGACAGCGACTAATGAATAAGAGTTAGCAGTCTTATCCAATGTTGCATTACTTAATACAAGGAATCATATTTAGAATTAATCATAAAAGAGTGAGAGAGAAAATACCCCAAATGGGATTATTGCAGGGAAGCTCCCGTTTGCATATGGGAGAAGACGCTGTGTATTAATATTATTCTTGTTTTCGTTATTCAGACAGTGAAGTAAATCCCCAAAGCCGGTCGCCTGCCCCCGTGCATTCACCTGCCTTGCTGTGATTAGGTATCGCAACGGGCAAGGGCTTTGCCTGCCTTTTGTGGGGCAGCGTTAGAAGTTACCATCCCGCTATTTATTGTGTATCAGTAACACACACACACACACATCAGCACGTAGATTTCCGTGCACACTTACCCACACATCATGCACACGGTTGCCCTCGCACGCTCATATGAGCCCCGGAGCTTGCACAAGCACAGGGCCCCGTTTACACGAGCACGCCCTGGCACACTCACGAGGCCCTGTCTACGCGTGAATACGCCGCCACCTGTTCACGGAAAGGCGCGCGGCGCCCCTTGCACACGCACATCGGCCCCCCGCCTCCCTTGCACGTCCGCCCGGCCGCAGCATGTGCGCGGCTCCTTTAACTCGGTGCCATCTCCGCCCCTTCCCCTCCCCGGCGGCAGCCCCCTCCCTGCTCCGGGGGCCGCGCGCGGCAGCCCCATCCCGCTGGAGCTGGCGGCCCGGCCGGGCGCGGCCAGTGCATGAGGGCAGCGGGCGGAGGCGGAGGAGGAGGAGGCGAGTCCCTCCCGCCCACCGCGGCTGCCCCCGCCGCCTCCGCTCCTCGCCGGGGCCGGGGCCCGGGAGGCTGAGGCCGCGCCGCGCCCGGGACATGCGGCCTCCCCCCCCGCCGCCGCGGAGGAGGAGGAGATGAGGCTCCGCAATGGCACCTTCCTCACCCTGCTGCTCGGCTGCCTCTGCGCCCTGCTCTCGCTCTCCTGGTACGGGGCCTTCAGCGGGCACAAAGGTAAGGGGCGGCCGGGCATCGCCGGGGGGGGGGGTCTCTCCCCTCCCGCCCGCCCGCGGCCCCCCGGGCCCTCGCCGTGCACCCGTGGGCAGGGCCTTCAGTGAGCGCAGACCCCGAGCCCTCCCCCGCCGCTCTCTGGGCACCCAAGCTCCTGCCCCTCCAGCCTGGCACCCGGGACCAGGGTCCCCCCCCGCTTGCTCCTCCTAAGGCAGCCAGCCCCTTGCGAGCCCTCTTCCGCAGTGAAGCGATGTCTAAGGCTCACCCGTTCTGCTCCTCCGCAGTAAGGGGCTGGCGAACATTTCCTTTCTCCAGGGTGTGCATCCCAGATCCCTCCCCAGTACTCGGGGTCTGGGTCAGGCAGAAAGGCAAGAGGGACCTGGGCGCTGAATAGCTCCCTGGAGCTGCCCGCCTTCCTTCTACCCCCTCTGTGTCCAGCTGTGCCTGTCCTCTTCTTTCTGCTGCAGAGTGTGAAGTTCCCTCTCCGCCCTCCCCAGGGGTACCCAGGCACCCCCTAGGTGCAGTGCTGTATGCCTACACGCTCCAGGAGGCTTTCCTCTCTCGGGATTCCTTCTGCAGCCCGAAGTTCGTTCTCTGTTTGCAACCAATTCCGCAGCCTAGACTTGAGCTGTAAAGGTGCATCCCGTGGGCCAACGCTTCCCAACCAATGATAATTCAGGCTTTTTAAACTGGTACCCTGGGTCAGTGGTTCTCCACCAGGGGTCCAGGGCCTGCTGGGGGGGGCCGTGAGCTGGTTTCAGGGGGTCTGCCAAGCAGGGCCGGCATTACACTTGCTGGGGCCCAGGGCAGAAAGCTGAAGCCCCACTGCATGGGGCTGAAGCCCGGGCACCTGAGCCCTGCTACTTGAGGCTGATACTGAAGCCTGAGCAACTTAGCTGTGCAGGAGCCCCTGGGCAATTGCCCTGATTACTACTCTTCAACATGGGCCCTGGCATTTATATGCAGAAAAATAGTTGTGGCACAGTTGGGCCGTAGAGTTTTTAAATAGCATGTGGGGGGGAGGGACTGAGAAAGAAAAAGGTTGAGAACCCCTGCTCTAGGTTCCCCTTCCTCCCCTCTGAACTAGACTCTTGTTCTCCCCCATTGTGAACTTCCCATTGTTTATGTGTGCTCTGACCTGCGAGGATAAGACTGGTGTTTCGAGTAGCAAAAGCTCCTGTTTGGGGTTAGATCCCACATTCTGAATGACAAGCAGCAGTTAATGCTCGGTACAGCCAAGTTCTTAGTCTGGTAAACTGATAGCTTCCTGAACTCGCTGGGAGCCCGTTATCATAGGCTGTACTTAATTCTCTCGTTCCTGAGTAGCCTTGGCTGGAGACTGGATTTTCCTTTGCTTTGCTACCTTGTCGTCATCCTGAGCTGCTTTATTTCTCCTGTAGCTGAGTTCTGAGTGTGTCCATCTGTGGGTTAGCTGGTCTGGGGATTTCTTTTTCGTTGTAGCATGTAAGTATTTTTCAGTCATGGCTCACCCCTCTTTCAAACATTTCTGCTCCTCATCATGGCCACAATTCACGGACTGAGGAAGTGGATGCAGAGCTCTGTGGAGCTGATTTGATGAGAGGAGTCTTTGCAAAGTGATGTAAATCAAGTGCCTGTTGGTCAGGACCTGGATGAACAAATGAAGACATCTTTACCAAGGCTGTATGTGCTCTGTGGCAAGCATGACCTAAATTCTGTGGCACGGCCCTTGAGTTTCACAGCACTCCAGTGCAACAGACTGTAGATACTGCAGCAGCTGCAGAAAATTTAAAAAAGGAGTTTTGTATTGAATTAAATATGAAAATGAATAATAAAACCAGTGCAGTAATCCCTGTGTTATTTAATATGATATCAAATTAAATTTATTTTACACTTCCCTTAAATATTTAATTTTCAAGTGTGCTGAAATTTGCATTGAGAACACGTAACTGTATTGTTTAAATAATTGGGGGTGAGGGGGAGCTGGAGATTTTGGAAATGGAAAAGAGACATCTGGAGCTTTTGGCATGTGGAAAGGTGCAGGAAGCAGTTTGGGATAAGCACACTAGCTGAATGTTTGCTAAAATGATCAGCAGTGAAATAGTTAACAGTATTAGACACTTAATTGTCATCACTAGGTTTCAAAATTAACACCCTATTCACTTTCTCTTTGAACACATATTTCAGATTGTTTTAAAAGCCAGTCAGGTAATACACTGTTGATTTACAGCTCCAGTCAAATGTAGAACATTTTCTTAAGTATAAGGGCTAGAAATATAACTTAAAAAAATTAAAGCTTAGCTGATGGAGCACAATTCTGCAGAATACACAGGGTCCTGCTTTTAAGTTAGATTCCATTTACCACAGGCACCCCCCTCTGCCTGCAGTCACATATATACATATATACGAGAGATTCCTTACGTTTTTCTAGCAGCGTAATAGCCACCTTTCCCCAGCCTGTCAGTCACAGCTACAAAGTCCTGTTTTTTACTTGGCTAGTGAAAAATTACTGTAGTTGCTTCTGAATTGCAGATGTCTGTTTCTGGTTTGAGTTAGTTAGTGGGTACTGCACCTTCCTTACTCAGTTGACCCTTCGTTCAGTTAGTGTCTCTACTCTTTTCTAATTTTTGCTCTTCTAAAAGTCCTTAAGTCTGCACTATCCATCTGTCTAAGGTAATGGTTGCCCTGCTTCCTCTCATCCTCCATTTAAACGACGATTCTTTTTTATTGTTGTAAAATTGATTTTGGCTTTTTATGAAACATTATTCGGTTTTCCCGCATTACTCATCAACTAAAAGGTTCTGCTAACTGTTTCTAGCATGGTTTAAATCCCATTATAGCCACCTCCCTACAGAGCTTCAGATAGCAAGATTGCTGAGAATGATTTTAGGGCAGAAGTGTCTATAACTGTCTCATTGGCTGAATATTACTTTTGAGATTTTCCCCTTTAAAAATCCATGACCTGCTTTGTTATATTCTTTCAACCGAAAATGCCAAACCCTGAGGTAACTTGCCCATATGTATGTGTACAGGAATGGTCTGGAAAGCTGCTTTCCTCTGATGGACACAGATGTTGTTCGCTATTTTAAAAGAACCTCAAACACCTCACTGTATGAGCAGAATGGCTAATTAGTAACTGGAGTTTCCTGAAGTGTGGTTGCCAAGTTTAAAGAAGCAGATGTTTTCTGCAGTATTCTAACCTTTCATTTAAGGGATTATTTAGGGTGACCAGATAGAAAGTGTAAAAATTCGGACAGGGGGTGAGGGGTAATAGGTGCCTATATAAGAAAAAGCCCCTATATTCGGGACTGTCCCTATAAAATCTGGACATCTGGTCACCCTAGGATAATACATTTAGCCTTGGCACTGTTTTAGTTTGTCGTGGCATGTTAAAAGGATGCCTGCTTTTTCCCTCCTTCCCAGTCCTTGATAAGGTGCTAAACTGACCACACGAGACATAAAAGTACAGTAGAACCTCAGAGTTACGAACACCAGAGTTATGAACTGACCAGTCAACCACACACCTCATTTGGAACTGGAAGTACACAATCAGGCAACAGCCGAGACAAAACAAACAAAAGCAAATACACTACAGTACTGTGTGAAACGTAAAGTACTGGAGGGGGGAAAAAAAAGGGAAAGCAGCATTTTTTCTGCATAGTAAAGTTTCAAAGCTGTATTAAGTCAATGTTCAGTTTTTGAAAGAACCACCACTGCATTTTGTTCAGAGTTACAAACAACCTCCGTTCCTGAGGGCTCATAACTCAGAGGTTCTACTGTATCCCCATTGTATCTCAGTGCTGTTTTGGAACAACCATCTCTAGTGACCTGTTGATGCTCCAGCTGGAACTGTGATTTTGTTACTCAGTAGTGTCATGGCCACCAACTGATTACATGTAATAGGGTTCAGTGTGTGTCTATGCAGCAGCTTTCCTGCTATTGCAGTGGCATTTGCTCGGGTTGGGCCCGGCCATTACCTGTGATGGTCCCAAATACAGCATTGTCTAGGCAGAAACAGAGTGGCACCGCAGAGCCCCAGTTCCTGGGGGACTGGGGGCTTGATACTCCAGAAGGCCTGAAAGCCACAGATCATGGGGTGCAATGTCTCAGAGCAGGAACAAACCCTCCAGCCTCCTCCAGCCGCCCTGGGAGCTGCTGCTTCTCAGGGTTGGCCCCTTCTCCTTGCCCTCCACCCGTTCGCTCCGCTTTCTCCTCCTCTGCCAAGGTGCTGGTCTCCTCCGGCCATGAGTGGGGGCCATTGACAACCACCACTCCGCCAGCAGGGGGCTGGCGTCCAGCTCCTCGGCACTGTCTGCTTCCCAGTCAGACAGGGTGGTGCCAGGTGCTCTGCGGGTGGGAGCGGGACTTCCTGGGGTAGAGCCATGACTCAAGCTGTTCGGGGGGTGGCTGAACTTTTAAATTGTCCCTCCCTACTATCAATGTACACAGTTTGGGAGGGGGCGTTGCCTTCCCAAACTTCACCTATGGTTGTGCCGGCAGACCACCTTTGGGCCATAGCCCACAGTTTGGGAACTTCTGCCCTAGTGTATAATGAAAGAAGCATTTATGGTGATCTCTTAGGGGCATCCTCTCATACTCTTCTGGAGGAGAGAGTAGTCATGGTATCAAAAAGATTGAGAAACGCTGCCCTAAGCTATGTAAAAGAACCCTTGTGACTAAATAGTGGGAGCCACACCCCTGAGTTGGTAATGAGAGAAGTAGTTGGTCTTCCATTTCTTGTTTCTCTAAGTGAAATATTTTAGTAATTTTTAAAACAAAATTACTTGGCGCCCAACAATTTAAAATTACCCTTTTCAACTCCTGTCTTGGTCTTTTGAGTGACTGTCTGTGTGGCTCATAAGCTTAAAGTGAAGAGGATCTCTCATGAGGTTAGATGTTAATTGATACCATTGATATTTATTACAACTTAGCTCACTGTATCACAAACATTGCAATGATTCCAACTGTAACTTTCTAATGAGGTTTCAGTGGGGCAGGTTTAGAGACCATGTAAGGGGGCAAAATGGTGTTTACTTGACTAAAACTGGATTTAGACGTCACACTTGTATTGTTTTGAAGTGCTTGCTTGGTAGGTGATTCTGAAGAATAAGGCTCACTGGGTGCAGCTTCAATCCCTAAAGAAAATGACAGTCTGTAACAAAATCTCTGTATAAATATGCAAGCCAGTCTCTCCTCTATAGGCAGGAGGATCAGAGCTTGCTGTACTGCTAAATAAGGGGGTTTATCTTTTATTCCAATATGCAGGACTTTCCTCATTTCCCATGTGTGTTTCCAAAACTGTATGCTGATTTCCTTTCATGTAAATTGTGAATGCTCTTCTGAGGCCTTGTCTGTGCTGGGGATTTGCTCCAATTACAGTTGTTGTTGGCCAGTCACAGGTGTAGCTGCACCAGTGCAACCCACAATGTAGACAAGATAAATTAAGACTTGTACTGGTGTAGCTTTATCCCACTTGAAACTGGTGAATACAAAGCCTAAGAGTTCACCAATGTAAATGGTTCCACAGAACAACAATGGCAACACAAAAGTCACATAAAGTCAACACATAAAGTCCCAGAGAGCCAGATCCATACTGATTATCTACTAGAGGCCAACTCCTTCCTGGAGACTGCAGAATGTAGAAGGATATCATTCAAATGCGTGACAAACAAGCTGTGCGTGAGCAGATCTGACAACCATCTCTTGCACGGTATGTTGCTTATCATAACTCGTGTGATCGATGGCTTGAATGCAGCACGATTTGCAAATTGTTTTGCATACGATTTGCAAATTGTTTTGCATACTATTTGATGAGACTTAGCCTTGGACTGATACATTGCAGTCTGAGAAGACCTGAAGAACTTTTTGTAAGCTCAAAAGCTTGTCTCTCCGACTAACAGAAGTTGGTTGGGTAAAAATGTTGTCTCAACCACCTTGTCTCTCTAATATCCTGGCACCAGCATGGCTACAACAACACTAAGTGCAACATTGTGGCATTCACACACACTTATCAGAATGGATCCCTCTCTGTTTGGGGTCAGCTATACTTCTGTAACTTGTTTTGTTTCTAAGTTGGACATTCTTGTTTGTACTTCATTTACACCTTTTTGTATGAATTATAGGTACAGCTATTACTCCTATAGTGATATTCTGATGAGCTTGAGAATTTTTGGGGCAAGAAAGGATGGTCCAATGATTAGGGTACCTGTACTGAATTCCCTGCTCTGTCTCAGATTTTCTGGATAAGTCACTTAGGGAACTGAGGCACAGAGATACTATCTGTAAAAGGGAAAATAGGGCAGTGCTATCTCACAGGGGTATTGTGAGGAGAAATATTGAGGCACTCAGATACTGTGATGATAGGGGCCAGAAATGTATCTAAGATGGAAAGGTCATAACATACAGAAAGGAGGTGATAAACTGACCAAGATATATTTAATATTTTCCCTGTACTTGTATACTATGAGTCGGCCAATTTCTCATTCATTTGATTCAGTTGGATTCATTTAAAAGAAAACATTGATTTATGCTTATATCTAAACATACATTGATTATTTACTTGGTTTCAGCTAGCAAACAAGGGATTTGTTTTACATTAAAGTAACGCTACCAGTCATCTGTAGAAGGCTTTGAAGTCTGCAGAGCTGTGAACTAACTGCTTTAGTAATAAAACTGGTAAATGATTGATCTATCCCAAAATGTAACTACTAGTGAGTAAGTGGATGAAAATTGATTTAAAAAAAAAATAATCAAGGAAACTGGATTTTTAATTTAAAGTGGATTCTTTGATTTTATTTAAATCATAGTTTTTTTTCTTTTTAAAAATCTGTTCAAAATGAAATCTGAATTTAATACAAAATATGTTAAGGCCTAAATTTATTATAATCTCTTAAAACATTTAAATACAAAATAAATGGTAAATCCATGAGCCTCTATCAAAAACTTTGCATTAAAGGCTGCTGTTTTATATAAAGAAAAATGTTTTTCTCCTGATTCTAACTTTTGAGGTCACAGCTTTATAAATATGGCACAACAGTCACCCCAAGTAACTTCGGAGACTCGTTTTCAAGAGAATTAGGTGAGTAGGAACTTAAGCTCCAGTCACTTTCACTTAGGCATATTTAAATATTTTTCCCCGGGCTGAACTGAAATCATCAGTTTAGTTCACTGACTACAGTTAATCCCTCTCTTTAATAAATCATTTAATTGTAAATGTGAAACATAAACTTCTCATCAAAATATGTATCTAAAATATTTGTTTTATTAGTTTAATAAAATAAATTTTATATCCTGTTTTGTGTGTTTAATTAAAATCTGGTTACCATCCTAATACAGCTTGACACAAATCATAAGCAAAAAGTTATCTAGTAAATAAGCAATATCTCATTCACCATTTTCTAACGTACTAAAAAGCTACAATTAATAAGAATCTGAAAATATTATGAGATATAATTGCTTAAACAAATGTATATAGTCCTAGCGTACCTTCCTACGTAGCAAAAAGATGCACCAAATCTAGTGTAAAGGCTCTCATTAGTTGTAAATCAGCATGTTTTGGATATTAAGCAGTGAAGCCTCATTAAAAGAGAACAGAAATATAAATGGAAAGTTGATTAAAATGGGCGATTTAAATCGAGGCTTTCCACATGGTGATTTAAGTCACCTTAATTTAAACGAATCCACCCTGTCAGTACATTACCACAGATAGACTTTTGTTTGTCCATTAAATTTACCACAGTTCATTACAGTGACTTTTTTAACCTTTGCACCAATTCTCTTTTTATAGTAAAACCTTCAGTTAATCTAAATACTTAGATAAGGAAAATATGGCAAATACCAATTCTTAGTATTTGCATTACAGTAGTTCTTGGGGGGCCTTGAAAGGGTTTTAAGGGCTTGTCTACACTTGAAAGGCTACAGCTGCAGTGCTTCAGTGTAGACAGTCACTCCTGTGACAGGAGGGATTCTTCTGTTGGCATCGTTAATCCACCTCTCCAAGAGGCAGTACCTAGGTTGATAGAGGAATTCTTCCATCAACCTAATGCTGACAACACCAGGAGTTAGGTCAGCTTAACTACATCACTCGGGGTGTGGATTTTTCACATCCCTGAGTGACGTTTGACTTAACTTTTGAGTGTAAACCTGGCCTAAGATGAGATGCAGCAGGTGGTGTAATAAGCAATGAGAAGGAACATGGGAGTGGGGAGGATGAGGGAAAGGATGATAAGTAATGTAAAGCTTGTGATAAGATTACTCAGTTCCTCTTTTTCTGCGGTATTTTTTCAGCTATAGAAAATCAGTGCTGTGTAGAGGAATTAATTTCAAGCTGAAACCTGTAGAAGTTGGAGATTTGAAATTGCAGAGGGGTTCCTGTACAGGTGTTTTGCCTTGGCTTTGATATGAAATGAGTTCCAAGATACAGTAAATCTGTGTGGTGACAAAATTCCCTGGAGACACTTCTTGTTAAAAATTAAAAATCTTTATAATCCTCTTCTGCAAAGTGAGAGTGTAGTTGAGCTGTTCTGGAGTGTTAGCGAACTAAGATAGAAATGGGCTAAAAAAGTGTGAGTGTGTTTGAAGGGGAAAGCAGGTATGGTTTTTTTTGTTTTGTTTTTTTTAAAGATGTGGGAGAAGAAAATAGAATTTTTTTATATACTCTGTCTTCCCCCTTCTCTTCCTGTGAACAGACAATGTTTTGAAAGGCTTCTTCTCCTACCACTTTCCTTGCATATTGTGTAAAGTATACACCTGATACTGGGAAGAAGGAGAGAGCTAATTGTAGGGTTGGCGCCTTTTTCCCCCCCTCTTATCTCCACACTCCACAGTTTCCATCACAGAAGAGACTGCTCAGAGAGGGAAGGAAGAATGGTATAAATGTGAAGACACGTCCCATTACAAGTTGTGGATTTTTATTGTAGATGGATGAATAGCTAATAATTCCTGCTTTGGAGGTGTACCCAACATAATGCCATGAAGAAGACAGGAGAGCAAGGAAGTGTGGTGAATTTTCCCCTTTAGAAGCTGGTATTGGCGGATCACAAAATAATTTTAATTTGAGGTGGGATTTAAATAAATTTAATTTGAGGAGAGAAGATCTGTTTATAGTGGTCCCACCTGCATATCTAGCGAACTTCTCCGTAGGCCTGGACATTGGGAACCATTGGCCAATGTGTTACTACACAGATGGCTTTTAGAAGAAAATGTGTTTTAAGTATAAGTGATCACAAACCACATCCTCAACCCAGTAGTGATGTCACCAATACAAAGTTTTGGAAATTTGATGCAACCTCCTACTTTTCTTCTTTTTCCGAATCAACACCCTATCCTCCAGCCCTGTTGATTTAGAAGTAAAAGGAAAGTGTGTGTGTGGCGGGGGGGGGGGTATTTTTTCTTCCATGGAGAGCAAATATGATAAGAAAATGCACCACTTTTTACACGTTAAGATGAGAGATTCTAGCTCTGAATCTTAGAGGTTACAATGCAGACAAAAGGACTGGAACTGCAAAGTTATTTTTGGAATGAGAATGGGGAAGAAAATCATTAGATAAATCAAAACACCAATTTGGCAGAACCGCTACAGAAAAAAAGACGTAACCTGTTTATACACTTCTTTCCATTACAGGCAAACAGTGGAAGTTAAATATTGGGCAGCAGCCTAAACGGTTGTGTTGTGAACATGTTGAGCATTCTTTTGCTTTAAAATGCTAAACTTTAATCCTCAAGTAGTAACTGGCCAAATGTTTATTCACCATTGTTGTTATTTCCGGTGAGGTAAATGTGAGAGTCGGTTAGCATGTTTTAAATTCAAGGGTAAACAAACTCTAGGGTGTTCTAGAAAGCTCATTTTTGAATTTGGTGTCTGAGCAGACAACAAAACATTGGAGCAGGAAGCTTTATTACAGGTGTAGCATCAAAATCAGCTGCTTACCTCTTTGAGTTCCATTTGCAGTCGACTGCAAGTTTCTTTGCTGGTATCCCTTGGTGACATGCTATGTATGTGGAGGTATTGGAAAACCAAGGTTTTAATTTTTTTTTAAGCTGCTATTTGTTAAGGTCAGTTAGTTTTGGATTTCACTTTTTAACAAATAGAAGTCCATTAGGTCAGCTAGGCTTGGTGAGGGGCAATAAGGTTGCCACATAGGCAGAAGTTACTGATCAGATTAAAAGATTATGGAAACTGTTAAAATAAACAAAGGGAGCTTTGCAGCTGGGGCTGGAAGGTTAGCTGTGTTGTTAAAGAGACAAGGGTGCCCAGAAGTTACCAAACACAACTCTTAAATTTAAAAAAACCCCAAACGATGTATTATAGATTTCTGTTCCAATTTCTTTTTAACGGAGGCAAATGCAATTTATTTTCTGCCTCGTGGTTTTTGTATTTGACAAGGACAAAAATTTTTATTAAAAAGGTCAGTTTGATGTCTTTTTAAACTACCATTAAAAGACAATTTGTACCAGGCCTCAGACTTGAAGCGAGAATGTCCATAGAACAAAAAATCTCCTTAAGCAGTCATTTTCTGTTAGCTTTATTATGATAACCTGTCTGTTCATTCCCTTGGGGCATCTGCCATTGACCACTGTCAGAGGACAGGATACTGGGCTAGATGGACCTTTGGTCTGACCCAGTATGGCCGTTCTTATGTTCTTATGACATCAGTGCATTGCTATAGAAATGACTGTGCTGTCACAAAGGCAGCATTGTGACTTCATAATAGGATCAAATAAAATGGGATTATTGTGGTATCAGCTGCCTTGTTGTGCTAGGCACTGTACAAACATAAAAAGACGGTCAATGCTCTGAAGAGGAGAACACACTTCAGTAGAAGTAAAATATCTTAAAGTGGGCAAAATTAGGAAAAAAAATTCATACGAGTAGATTTGGGCTTTAATTCTAATATATGGAACCTTCTCCAGTCTCCTCACTTCATTTTTTTTGTTTTTATTTTATTTTGCTGAAATGCGTAATCAAGCCTGGTCATTGCTTTTCGTCCCTGTCCCTTGTATTAGCAACTGGTTAAGCATTGCTGTTTTGCTGCTAAGTCCTACCATGGTTACCTTGACCATAAGGAACAGGGAAGGGATGGCCAGCATGATTTCGGCTACAGAGTAGGCATAGCAGAAGATAAGTTACCTGCATTTCTTAAATTTGTTCTCAAGACTTTATGAATCACAAGTCAAAATGTTGCCTTGAAATTGCTGTTCTAGAGGTCTCTGTAGTGCTAAGAGCTTTCCGGAACTGGGGTCTGACCTGGAGATTTATACTGGGACAGTCTGACACCCAGTATTTGTAGGTGGACATGAACAGCCTTCTGTCACTGGTTCAGCTGACTACCCGTATGCCATGATACAGCAGTTTTCATAAGAACAACTTCACAATACTAACCAGAATGCATAAGTTGTACAGATATAGTCCCCAAATTGTCATACCTTTGTACTGTATAAATTACTTGTTGCAGCTCTCAAGAGTTTCACGCCTTGATATATTTGCTGTGAGGGCTAATGGGACCAAGGAATTTGCACAACCTGTAAATGCTGTTATATGTGTTCATAGAAGCAATAGCAACAATGTGAGATGCCTTGCTTGAAATAGGCAGGTTAATAATAGTACTTAGAGCAGGGATGGGCAAACTATGGCCCACGGGCCACATCTGGCCCATCATACATTTTAATCCGTCCCTTGAGCTCCATTGCCCCACTCACGCTGGTGCTTGCGCTCTGCCTGCCCGGCGCTCCAGCTGGAGAATGGGGTTGGGAGCTTGGCCCGCTCCGCCCGCCTGCCGGGAAGCGGGGTCAGGGGCTTGCCCTGCTCCAGCTGCCCAGTGCTCCTGTGTTACGGGCGTGAGGACATGCACGTTACTCCGGCTGCACAACCCAAACGCACCTCATATGCAATCAGAGCCTGGAATGTGCTAGCCCAGGTGCTTGCTATTTGTTGGCTTAGGTGACTTTCCTAGCACCCAGAGGCGACTTGATTGTGGGCTGTTGCGACCTACGTGGGAGGAGATTTCTGAGAGCAAGAGGCTGGTGAATCTCAATGAGTTCCAATGACTGGAAGTTGACGCCCGACCAATCCAGGCTAATATACAATTTGTGTTCAGACAGGAGCAACATTGTGTGGTAAAATCAACAAACAGCCCAGTAATGTAATTTTCTAACACTGCATTGTTCAACAGAATTATTTAATAGTGTTGATTTTGAAACAAACTTGTGTTGTCCCTGTTTGAACATGAATTGTTAATTGCATGAGCATTCATGGTCCGCCATACAATTTCCATACCCAGATGCGGCCCTCAGGCCAAAAAGCTTGCCCACCCCGACCTAGTGCATACATAGCGCTGTACCAATATCAGCTCGTCCTCTCAGTACTCATGTATGTGGCTTGGAAAATTTTTCTGACTCCTACTCAAGAGAGTGAAACAGACCAGTACTACAATCCCCTGCTCCCCAAAAGCTACACTCCCTACAGTTTTAAAGAATAAAACAATTGTACAATGTATTGAATGTAACGTTTGTCATTGACTTTCTATTATATTTTTAAAGATGCATTATATACTACTAATAGCAGAAGATGTATTTCTTTAATATCTTATTCCGTGTTTTTCACATGTATTTGCTGAGCAGTATTTGACTCTCTCATAGAGATGCGTGAACACCACGTACAAACGTACTTGTCAAACTATTCAGCTAATATATTGGTGAAATCTGAACAGTATTTTTGCCACCGTCTGTGTGACTGTTCCTGCTTACTTGAACTTCCTTGCTTTTGTTTGAGCTCCATCCTTTTCCTGCCTCAACTCTGCTCATTTTCCTGCCACAGATCATAGTGTATTTTTTTCTGGAGCTGTCTTTGGTGTCTGTTTCCTCTTTCCTTCTCTCTCCCTCCATCTTTGTACTCCCCCGGCCATCTCCTTCCCTCCGTTTCCCTTGTTGTCCCACTTCTGCTCCACAAAATCACTCTATTTTGTTGAATTTATTACAATAATCTTTCCCTCGCTCATCATCCCACCCACTCTCATCTACTCACCCACTCTGGAAACTTTACCAGACACTTAATAGAGAAGTAAACCTGTTAGCCCATAAGTCATACCAAAAACGGTGTGAGGATGGAACACTGCCCAAGAGGGACACTAATCCCAGCCTTTATGTTTCTGGGAAAGGGAAGGGCGTTAGGATTGCTTTCTAGACTGTTTACAAGAGCTCCATCTTTTGTATCCTCTTCCAGCTAGTAAGTTTGTGATGGATTTGAAGGGTACATGTGCATTTCACTCAGGGTACATGTGCATTTCAGCTGGAGCTGTAATTTCCAGCTCAAATAGATGTATATATGCTAGCTTTGACTGAGCGAGTATGCTAAAACTAGCAGTGTAGCCATGGTGGCGCAGGTGGCAGCGTGAGCTAGCTGTCTGAGTACAGTTTGGTGCGAGATCCTGGGTAAGTATTTGGACAGCTGGCCCGTGCCACTGCCCCTTCTGTTACACCTCCACTGCTATTTTGTAGCACACTCACTTGATCAAAGCTAGCATGTGTACCTCTACCTGAGCTGGAAATTACACATCCAACTGCAGTAGATGTGTACTCCTAGACTCCTCCAGCAATGATCCCAGTTTTTCCCCATGATTCTTCAGCAGCCAGGAAGGACATGAGAGTTCCCAAGTGCAGGCTGGTAAAGTGTGTACAACACTCTCAGTACTTAGTGAGTGACAGTAGGTAAGATTCAGGCAAAGATGACACTGGTCCCCTTAAAATATTTCCTTTCATCCCACTGGAAGCAGGTGACTCTTCAGGAACAAGTGTGACTTATCTGCAAAATAAGAAGAAACATCTTCCCAATGGGAGGAACTCGATTTGGGCACCACACATAGCCAGTCCTTGCTGCCTGTGCTGTGTGCCAGCCCCAAAACAAAGCTGCTGATTGAGTCTCTGCAGATGCTGTGGGGGGAGTCAGTTAAGCATTTCTGTGCCTCCTGCAGAACTGTAGTGAAAGAATTTGTCTCAATCAGCTTTGCTCCGAGATTTCTGCCCCCAGTACTTCAGCGGTCTTCCTTCATGTTTCAATTGTCATAGGCCATCCATAATTTAAGATGATCTTTTGAGGCTCAAGCCAGGAAAGGAGGAGTGGAGCGTGCATGGGCGGGGATGTGGGCACCTTATCAATGGCTGACTACAAAGAGCATTATAAAATTCCACCAAACCATTGATAGAGAGGCTGCTGGCAGGGCAGCATTTTCTCTCAGATCCCTCTGGAAACATTCAGGGTCCATTAGTTTCCTAGGGCAGTCTAACAAAACAGGTCAATTGCTCCAACTGATGAGTGCTCCTCACCCTTAAACTGAAGGAGGTAACAGCCCATTTGTGACATGAATATACATTGTCCAATCTCTGACTCCAGTCCCAACCCAAATGCTCAAACAAGAGTGAAGCGATCAACCTCTTGGGATAGCCGTTGCGGTAGCTGTGAAATCCTGAATCCAGTTGACTCATCCTCTTTATGGGCGTTTAAAGTCACCGCATAGTATCAGCTATGCACCCTCAGCGCCTCAGTGGTGAGGAACATCAACAGCTGACGCAGGGACTATGCAGTACAGTGGAACGGTTGATGTGCCAAAACCGTCCAACTGCCTTTATTCACTTTTTGTCTCTTGTCTTACATTTAGAATGTAATCTTCTCATGTCTGGGATTGTCTTTCTACAGGGCCCAGCAAAATGGAGCCCTACCGCAGTACAAATAAATAACTTAACTCCGTCAAGGGATTCTCATCAGAGATGGACACACCTGATCAATAGTGGAGTAGGACTATAGTAGCTCTCTGATATTGAGTATGTTAATAACTTCGAGCAAACCTCTACAGCAGCTCATCTGATTGAGTTTGCCTTTGTGAGAAAGCTCTGATGTCAGTGGAGAGAA
Organism: Mauremys mutica; assembly: GCF_020497125.1. NCBI lineage: Eukaryota > Metazoa > Chordata > Testudines > Geoemydidae > Mauremys > Mauremys mutica. The sequence goes on along the minus strand of NC_059079.1, from coordinate 103,809,004 downwards.
GTTGGTCTTTATGAACATGATGAAGCTAGGGCAGGGAGTGTGGGGTGCTGGCACTACATCCCAGCTTATAGAATGACAGGTGGCTCTGAGGAGTAGGGTTTCCCATAACTCGAGGATTGTGGCTGAGGTAAATAGTGGGGGCGAGGGAATAGCACTTCCAGCAAATGACAGGAGAAGTCATTTGGTGCTAATGGCAGATACATTTGCAGATATCTGGAAACAGGATTAACAGAGTAAAGTAAAATATCCATTTAGAAAAAAATTTGGAAGTGCAAACTTCTTGGTTTGTATCTTTAAAATCTTGTCTGCTTTATTGTTCCAGTAAACTTGCATGAAGTAGCTATTCTGGCTGAGTATTATAATAGGCAAAAGCTGATGAGGGTGGAATGTGTTATATAGGGAGGGAACATAACAACAAGAATAAGGGCTTTGGGTTTGCTGCTTATAGGTCAGTTTGTGTACCATTAATATCTGGTTCTGCCCTGCCTGCTGGCTTACTAGATTCATTTATTACTTTTAAAAGTACCTCTCCAGTGAGTTGCTAAAATACCTAGACTCACTAGAAATGTTTAGATTATTTGGCATGTGCATGGCAAGCATTAACTATCTTGTGTTTATTTTGTGATTAAACAATCTTTTTACCTTGGCTGTTGATAAGGTCACCTATGGCCTTGATAATTATTTGCTAATTTTGAAAATAATGATTTAAGAGATCAAATTCCATTTACTTATTTTACAAGTTTCTTGGTGTGTTTTCCTGATAGAATGGAAGCTGTACTGCATCGTTAGAACTAGTTGTGAATATTTGGCATCTTAAAAAGCTCTCATGTCTTGAGAGAATAACAACCATTGCTGGTATCTTCATCTTAAAACGGAACACAAAATTATAGACAGATTTTTCTAACATTTTTATCAGTAGGAATGGCTAGACTCTATACCACCAAAATAAGAGGGGGAATAAAATGCTGATAGATGGGTGTTTTGTTTTTAATGTTCCACCTTATGTCCTTTGAAGAATTGTTTGCTGGTTGAGACTCATGGGGTAAATCTGTGAAATGGACTGCAGATATGTGGTGGTTATGAAGCAGCATAGCATCTTTATTTGGACGGGGGAGAGATGAGACATCTTCTGCAATATTTGTATGTTATCAAAGAAGTGTGTTAGAGTAGTGACGTATCTTGCTTTGGGGGAAACTGAGGAATGAAAAATCCTTCACTGGGAGTTAAGAGAACTGGCACCAGCTATCACTGTATCTCTTGTCTTTATAACTTGGTGTAAATACAGCTATGTAAGGCAGCTCTCCCATGGAAACAGTTGCAGAGCTATAAAGCATACCTGTTAAGGACTTGCGCTTGTTAATATGAGGTCTCATACATAACTTCTCAAGTTTCTAATAACTCTGATGGAGAAAAAGACAGATTTTTTTTTCCTGTTGTTCAGGAACACTTTCTTCACTATTACACTTACTTTAGTTTTGCCCTCTAGTTTTTCCTGCAGTGCATAGCCATAGTGAGATGAGATCTGTCATTAGGATAGGAGAATGAACATACCGTCTCACGCAGAGGCCAGTACCTGGAACAACGCTTAATCTCTGTACTAGAGACCTGGCCATTTGTGTGTTGAGGTAGTTGGGTGAGGAATCTCTTCCTGATCGCTACAGGTCTCTTAGGCTCTGAAGCAGGGGATTTTGTTGACTGTTGAATTATCTTGGTGTTATCACTTCCTTATCCGGAATGAGGTCCATAGATCCATGATGTTGGGCACTATGCTTTATGCAGCCTTGAAGGCAAACCAGACTTGTAAATCAGAGGCTTTACCTCTGGAGAAACCACTAGTTTTTGTTCCCTCTCCAGCTGTAGGAATGTTGATCAGCACCTCCCTGCTGCAGATCAAATTTAAAAAAGAAAAACAAGAGGGGAAGAAAGATTTGAAATCTCCAGGCTGTCAGGGTCTGCCTTTATTGGCAGAGAGAATTCCCTTTCTCTTCAGTTGCTAGGACTCTCTCTGCTCCCCGCTCACCGATGCAGAGTGCAGCATGGCAGAGAAGGCTCAGAACATATCTATGCTACAAACATCTGGTGATTCAAGCTGTGTCTGCATACAGCTGCTGAATTTTGTATATCAGTTATGCGTGTGCATACTTGGCTGCTTGGATTAGGATTGTGCATGCTTACCAGGAGGCTTGCTTTGGTGTAAATAGTGTGGTGCACCATCGTAGGTATCCCGATGTGCCACGTGCTGCCATCTGGCACAATGCCCTTTTGGGTATTTTCTCAGTGTTTTGTGGGATAGTAACAATTTGTGTGGAGCCAGCATGGCTGTTGGACACAAACGACAAAGGTAAGGAGGTAGGTGTGCTCACCAAGGTGGGCAATCGGGAGCAGGCATTTAAAAAACACATAGCGTTTTTAAAGGGGTGGGGAGGCGGCAGGGTTCTGGTCTCTGACCCATAGGCAGTGGAGCTCAAAATTGTGACCAGAGCAGTCACTATTATGGAGACTGAGGGCATTATGGGACGGTGACTGGAGGACTGTTAAGGTCAACACAGGCCATGCAGTGTTATACACGTACTGTGTATAGTCTTTATGGTGGTTTTACTATGGGATCGTAACAGAATGCTTACAGTGGCCAGATATGGGAGCAGAGCATTGACTTGCGTCAAGTGCCGATCATGACAGACAACACTTCAGCTGTGTCATATGTCAACAGACATAGAGAACAAGATCTACAGTCCTTCAAAGAGAAACCCACCTTCTGATGACTTGGATAAAGGAGAATCTGTAGTCAATGTTCACTCTTTACGTCCAAAGCAAAATTGAATGTTACAGCTGATTGGCTCAGCAGGCAAAAGTTAGATCATCCAGAATGGGAAGTACACAAAAAGGTGTTTGTTTAGACGTGTTCACTTTTCACCTGAATCACACGGTGTCAGTGTTACTCTCTTGCTGGTGGGATCACAGAGGCTATGCAACAAATTCCTTGTTTCAAAGATGGCCAAAATGGACTCTTAGTCTTCCCTCCCATTCCCTCTCCTCACCAGAATGCTGGAGAAGGTCAGGAGAGAAGCAGCACTCGTAATTCTTGTATCCCCGTTCTGGCCAAGGGGGCCTGGATTATCTGATCTCCTTGACAGGGTGCAAAGAGCTCCATCTGCTTTCCCTCTAGAAGAGATATTATTTTACAAGGACCAATCATGCATCAAAATCCAGACGCTCTGAGCCTAGCTGCCTTGTTTTGAACAGAGCCTCTTAAACCAAAGAGGTTATTCAGAGAGGTAATAGCCACAGTTTTAGCTTCCAGAAATGAATCTACTAACTCAGCATATTCAGTGGCCTGGTTGAGCTGTAAACATTAGTGCCAGGACAAGGGTTTCACCCCCCACCCTCCCCGCCCCATCCGCAATGATATCACCAATTCTTGAATATCTTCAAAAAGGACTCAGGTTAGGCCTGGCAGTTCAGACTCTCAAAGGTCAAGCATCCTTTGTACAGTAGACAAGAATGAATTTTATCTTGCCCAGATAATGCAGCATTTTTCTTATGAGAGCAGCTTCTCTTCTATATCCTCCCAACCAACATGCATACATTTCTGTTATGGGATCTTATCTGCCATAACAGGCCCTCCATTTGAACCACCGTGAGGATGCCTCATTACTTTCTAACTGCTAAATGCCTTTTTTTGGGGGGCGGGGGGGGAGGGAAGGGAAGGGAGCAGGAGGGGAAATCCGGTCTGTTCACAGGGTGTTTGTGTTGGGAGGTTTTTTTCCTGGAACCTCCATACTGCATGTTCCATAATGCTAAAGTGGTACTCAGAATTGACCCTGCCTTCATACTCAAGATTAACTGCAGCCTCCACAGAGCACAGGAAACTGTTCTTCCATCCTTCTCTCCAGTCCCAAAGAGAAATTGTGGGATGTCTTACTTGGGATGTCTGCAGAGCCCTCAAAATGTATATTCACCACCCAGCTCAGGTCAGATAGAAAATGCTTTTATTTGTGCTTTATCCAGTGTCAAAGGGAGAAAAAAGGGTTTGAAATCCTCCGTTTCCCTGTGGCTCAGAGATATTGTCTGACACAAATCAAAAAGCCTAACTCCATCTTCCAATATCACAGCTCACTCCCACAGAGCCGTGTCGGCCTAATGGGCAGAAAGATTATATGCCTTTATACAAGAAAATCAGTATAGCAGACATCTGATCATACCACCTTCAAAATTCTACAAGCTGAACATCCAGTCATCATCTGATGGTGCCTTCAGCAGATGGGTGCTCCTTGCTGTAGCATCTCAGTAATTATTAGGAAAGGGTTATCCATTTTTGCATCTGTACATAGTATCTTTATGTAGATCTCCCTCTGAATGGATACTGCTATAAAAATCCCAGTGTCATGGTGTCACGGAGTGGGGGGAAGTCAAGGCCCTGCACCCCCGGCTTCCTGCAATTCACCATGACTCTCAGCCAGCCAGTAAAACAGAAGGTTTATTTAGATGACAGGAACACAGTCCAAGACAGGTCTTGCAGGTACAGACAACAGGACCCCCCTCAGTTAGGCCCATCTGGGGGGCCAGGGAGGCCAGAGCCGCATTGGGAGACCAGAGCCCTATCTGAGCTCCCCTCCATTCTCTCAGCGAGCTCCAAACTGAAACTCCCTCCAGCCGTCTCACTCAGCCTCCCCCGGCTCCTCCCCAACCCTTTGTCCAGTTTCCCAGGCAGAGGTGTCACCTGGCCTCCATCCCCCTTCCTGGGTTCTCATGTTACGTGCTCAGGTATCCTCCCTCAAGGAAAGTCTCCCATCCCCAATGCAGACAGTACCAGGAAAACTCCCCTGCAACCTTCCCAGGCCAACACTTCCCACTCAGCATTCAAAGAACACATTAAGAACATTCCCAGTTCATCATACATGGATCTGTGGACCTCATTACAAATAAGAATAGGAAAAGGTATTCATGACTCGCCTGAAAAATTTCTTTCTTGTAGTAAGGAGGGTCACAGAACCCTGAATGCGTTGTTAATTGGGAAAATATATTTAATCATTAATAGGCACTCGATATTTGTTGTTTATTGCATTCCTTGCTCTGTAGAATGATTGTTCTATTTAGTCTTAATGCTTAATTTTCTTTACTGCTATAAAGTGATTAGTTTTTCCTAGGCTATGGAAGGGTCTCAAGTGGTGGTTTCTCGGAGGTAGAGCCGCTCCTTCCCTGCCTTTGACAGGTTTGGTCTGCCTCAATGCTGCATAGAGCTTAGTACTCAGTGTCATGGAGCTCTGAAAGTTGTGTCAAAGCAAGAGCAACCTACTAGAAGGCCACAAGTTAATGCAGCTGAGATAATTATTTGGAACCCAGGTGATAAAAGAATCTCAGAAAAGAGGGCACTGCAGCTAGTCTTGGAAAGTGTGTAATCTGTTCTTGATACCAGAGTATAAAGATAATTCCAATTGGGATTGAAACAACAGAGGGCAAATAATAGTTGAGGAATCCGCTTATAGTATTCCAGGGCATGGATAAAACCCACTAATGGGATAAAGAGGGATCCAAATAATTATCTCAGCTGCATTAACTTGTGGCCTTCTAGTAGATTGCTCTTGCTTTGACACAACTTTCAAGTATATAGAAAGTTAAAGCTGTCAAGATACTTTCAGGATCTAACTGGTTATTTTTTCTAAAATGGGGTATTTTCCCTTCAGGATCTGTATCTCTTTCCTTGGTGACCATCTGCATTACCCGTGCTTGTTGGTCCCAGTGAATCTGAATATGTTCTTGTCATGTATGTCTTGTCTTTGTATTGAGGATGGGTCATGCAAAGCCAAAGTTTTTGAGTCAATGTTTGTTCCTTATCTAAACAAAGGTTGAACAAATAATTACTCAAATAAAGCAATTGATCTGTAGAGTTGAGGTTACATTTTTGGCACTGTTGGTGCATTGCTCAAAGATTTGGCGGTGAGTAGTCAGAGATGGAAGATATCTCTATCCTAGTCCTCTTTTCTACAGGAGATTAAAATTAGGTGATGTGGATTTCATATAGGCCAGTTTTGGAAACCTTCTTTGTATCTTTGCTGTGATTATTTAAAAAAAAAAAGAGTAAAAACTTGTAGTTGAAGAGCTGCTTGTAACTTTAAAGTATATGAACACTCTTTAATTACATAATCACATTATTTTTTCCAAAGGACCCCTGCCTCATTTATTGCACAGGGTGGACTGTGCTCAGAGAATTTATCAGGGTTGTGTAGTTGATGGGATTGTTGTCTGTAGGACTCCTGTTTGATTTGTTGCTGAAGCTGTAAGGTGAGTAGGAACGTGGCAGGGAGTTGCAGGAAGAGAAAGGATGTCCTTGTAGTTAAGGCATTTGAATGTTGCCCTAGAGAACAGGATTGTATACCTGCCATAGAGTTCCTGTGTCAAGCTGGGCAAGTCACCTAAACTTTTTGCAGATTGACGCAGTCTGTATGTTCTTCATTTTCTGGGCGTCAATCTTGAGGCAGCTATTGTCTGATTCGCTGAAGTGCTAATCACTCACAGTGCAACTGAATCCGTGAAAGCTATTTTCTGAATCAGTAATATCTTATAAAATGCTAAATTCTCTGAAAAATCAGACAATCGGCATCTCAAATTGGGCACCCAAAATTCATTAATATTTGCAAAGCACTCAGATGCTATAGTGATGAGCATCATAGTCTCTTCTATGAAGAATTTAAAAATTCAGCCTTCAGAGGAGGGTTTGAATAGTGTGTGGAAAATAAGGCATGGGATTGCTCGCTGAACAATGAAGATGAAATAAAATATTGAGTAGCTGCTCATCAGTGAGTTCCACCCACCCAGTGCAATGAATGAAGCTGGAGTCCTGTGGACTAAACAATATGTGATGGTGCAACTACAGACTGTATCATAATGCATAGGCACAAGGTTGCACAAGCAGCCTTAGTTCTGCCATTTCCAAACTTCTGAGTGCTTGACTTCGTAATCTTAACGTTCTATTAATCTAGTTTTTATGTAATTATGTAGATTGTGACTGCATCTAAAACAGAAGTGCTTTCCAAACAGAAAGCCACAGTCCCTGTCCACAAAAGCATATCTGTTAACTTCTTATAATATTAAAAATGATTTTTTTTAAATGTAATGCATTTCTCACCATTCTTGTGATCTGCCTTATGAATTCTCTGTTGAACAGTTCGTATTAGGCTAGTCAGTTTAGCAGTGTGGATTCCAGCACATGCACTGTACCTGAGGTGTTGAGATACTAACATTGAAGGGGACTGTTTTATATCTAAGCAGACTTTGTTTAAACTTCATTTAATTAAAAAGAAATTCCAGTGTATCTTTTAATACTGTGTTGTAAATCTTTAAGCAAAGCCTACGTTTTGACCCTAAATTACCTAACAGTTTCTCTTCAATAGTCCTGAATTAGCAGCCTAGAGTGTTATAATATTTTCTATTTAGGGCTACCCTTGAAATCTATCTACAGAGAACCTCAGAGTTACGAACACCTTGGGAATGGAGGTTGTTCATAACTCTGAAACGTTTGTAACTCTGAACAAATATTATGGTTGATCTTTCAAAAGTTTACAACTGAACATTGACTTAATACAGCTTTGAAACTTTACTATGCAGAAGAAAAATACTGCTTTCCCTTTATTTGTAAGTAGTTTATATTTAACAAAGCACTGCACTGTATTTGCTTGTGTTTTGTTTTGTTGTTGTTTTTTTTTGCTGCTGCCTGATTGTGTACTTCTGGTTCCAAACGAGGTGTTGTTGACTGCTCAGTTCGTAACTCTGGTGTTCGTAAGTGAGGTTCTACTGTAGAGCATAGTAGCTCCACCTAGCACAGCTAGCTGCCCAGCTCCTGAGTGGTTTGGTCCAAGATGAGTCTTTGTATTGGCTATTTGTTAACTTCCAGATACAGTTCAAAGTGTTGGTGATGATCTTCAGCGGTCAGGTAAGATGATGACCCTGTAGTCCTTCATGGCAGTTGTGTTTACTGCTGGAATCTAAGTGTAAACACTCTATATGAGGGATTTCTTAATCAAGACTCTCCATCTTTTGCAGTTCATTCTCCTTAAAACATCAGAACCAAAGATAGCAGCCTTCTTATTTGTGTATCACAGTAACTAACGAGTGCCCTATTGTGCTAGGAGCTGCAGGTACACACAGTGTTAAAAAAGTAAGTCTCAAGACTGATGAGTTTCTAATCTAAATACAGTAAATAAGACTGACAAGGTTTGGAAGGAGAAACAGAGGCAGAAAGGGGAGATGTTACGTGACCAAGGAAATGTAGCAGATCTGTGACTGAACTGGAAATAAAACTTAGATCTGCCAACTTCCATTCCAGTGCCCTCTCCACTGGACTTCGCTGCAGTGATGCACACATCTTAAGTTTTGCATCATCAGAGCAAAATGTGTGTTGCTCAGTTCTTTGTTCTTGGTTTTTATGTCTTAATGAACCAGAGGTTTTCCCTGGGCTGCTTAAAGTTTTTTTTTCATTCTTTTGAATATCTTTGTCATGCTGGAGTACTTACATGAGCATAACAGTATTTGAAAGACTTTAGATGCTAGAAGCACAGGGCTGTAATTTCACTCTGAATACAAACTTCATTCTAAAAAGTTAAAAGGAAAGTAATGAGGTAGCAAGGCTCTTATTAGACCTACTAGACTTATCAGGAAACTTCTAGAATTGACTGGAAGCATAGACAAGAAAGGGAAATGAGTGAATTCATTGATGATTGGAGAGTGGGATGAGGCAAGGGCTAGTGGGTGAAATCAACTCTCATGAGATGCTAAACAGAGCAGAACGGATGACTTTTCCCCCAGCCCACCATGAAAATAGAAGTTTCTGTTTTTCTTTCCCCTCCAATTTCCAATTCATTCTCTCATGGGCAATTATCTGCCTGCCTAAATTTCCTCCAGCACTTTGTTGGATATAGTATTCTTTTCTCCTAAAATGCTCTAAACTGTAGCTGTCTCTGTAAAACACCTGCCACTTTCCAAACCTAGATGTGTCTGGACTTCACTGATAAGTGAAGTGATCTCTGTTTATAACATTTTGTAAAGCACCTTGGGATTCTTCAAGATGAAAAACGCTGTATAAGGGTAAGATTACAACCTGTTCTTACATTACACAGGATTTTGATTTCGGGTGGGGAAATAATGATCCCTTTATTAAGAGACCACTACAGGTAATATGAAAAGTGAGGCAGAATTGTCTTTCAGTGGAATATTAAAGCTTTTCATGAAACCTTAGTAGTCTTTTAATGGGGACATATCTTGCTGTCAGTTACATCAATATAAATCCTGAGCGACTCCATTAACGTCAATAAAGTTACCTTTAGGTTTATGTGATTGTAACTGAGAGCACAAACCATACCTAGATCTTATCTGCTGAAGTAATGCAGTCTTATCAAGGTTCAGTCTCAGTGCAGAACCAAATTCAGAGAAACTACTAAATTGGACAGTTGAACCTGCCCGTTTAGTAGTAATGTCACTGCTGCCCTTTTTTCCTGTACAAAGTTAATAATTGGGCAATAGTTGGGCAATAAACCAAAAGTATTTTTGGCCTTTTTTCCTCAATTGCTAACTTGTAGGGCTGTCAATTAATCGCAGTTAATTCATGCGATTAACACTTTTTTTTTTTTAACAAGTGTTAATTGCACACCTCTGGAGACGGGATTCAGTGGCAGCCAGGTGGGGAGGGAGGCACCAGCAGCAAGCAGGAGATGGCCAGGGACAAAAGACTCCATAATACCCCGATGAAATGCGCAGATTACTGAAATGCCTGCCAACTTCTCGGAGCTGGTTTCGTGCCTACTCCCCCCCTCCCCCCGGTGATAATCTAGTGATTTGTTTTACATGAGGGGAGAGGGCTAAAGGCAATGGCCAGTAGCCACGAGGACATGAAGCAGGGAAAGGGTGCTTTGGAGCCACCGTCGCAGGACCCCACCTACCCTGGGTGACTTCAGCAGTTTTCTTCACCCCATCCCCCTCCGCTCCGCTAATGAATCTTGATCCTGTCTGGTAGTCTGTAAATAAGAAGTGGGCAGTATTATCTCCTGTAAATGTAAACAAACTTGTTTGTCTTAGTGATGGTTGACAAGAAGTAGGACTGAGTGGACTTGTAGGGCTCTAAAATGTTACATTGTTTTTATTTTTGAGTGCAGTTATGTAAAAAAATCTACATTTGTAAATTGCACTTTCATGATAAAGAGATTGCACTATAGTACTTGCATGAGGAGATTTGAAAAATACTATTTCTTTTGTTTATATTTTTAAAGTACAAACATTTGTAATAAAAATAATATAAAGTGAGCACTGTACACTTCTGTATTCTGTGTTGTAATTGAAATCAATATACTTGAAAGTGTAGGAAACGTTCTATTATTGTTTAACAGTTTGGTTAAAACTGTGATTATTCACAATTAATTTTTAAAATTGCTTGACAGCCCTACTAATGTGCTAAAGCTGAATGAACTCTTCCATTATACTGGAGAAACGTCTCTTATGGTCTAAATTGGATTTAATGAGGTTGGAATTAAAGCATGGCTAACAGTTTAATGGTGAACAACGAATATACAAATCCTGGTTTGCAAAATGATTTTCTTGTACCTGTGTCTCTTATCAGAATGTGAAATAGCACAATTTATCTAAGGAAGTGATTTTTTTTTTTTAAGATGGAAGTGGCTTAATACAATCAATTTGAAATCTAATTTATTTCTCATTTCAAGCCTATTTTTTTTGCATTCCTTCACAAGACTTCCTGAATTGCTGATCAATAGTCCTTTCTGTATGTGCAGTAATGTGTAATATTGCATTCCTGGTAAATCTGTGTCAAAGGTCAATATTTATGGTAATACAAATAATAATATGTGGGATTGTTATATGAAGAACGTGCCCTCTTTGTGGCTCAGCCATTTAACAGATTGGAGTAATTTTATAAGAGAAGTATCTTAGGTTTGAGGAGCATTCCAAATAAACTCCTCAAGGACTCTGAATACAATATAAAAGTGCTTGTGGAGGCATATAACAAATCACAAGAGTGGTATTGACCAATGACCTAAAATAATCTTAGTTTCACCCTGTTCAGTAAAGTAAACATGGAAGTTGTAACTTTCTGGGCATTGGACAGTAATTTGTTATTCAAAGTACCTAATTTGATGTTGCTTATGCTTCTTGGCACCTTCCTACTTTTGAGTCTTTAGGAACTGAGCTATCATAGACTGAATGTGCTGACTTGCTGTGAGATAAAACTGTTTCCTAAGGTGGAGGAACTGTCACTTGGGGCATGTGACCTGTTATTTCCTGTGTTTCCTTAGGAAATGTCAGTTCCTTTGCTGGTATCTTAGAAGTGGTTTGTTTGGAAAAACTAAATCTTGTTTGTAAAAGTTGAGAGGGGTTGGGATTGAAGCTCCATCACTAAAGTACTGGGGCAGAGCAACTGTCCCAGCCATCACTGGTGTTGGTGATGGTGCCATGTACAACTCTAAAGAGAATTGACATGTGAGCATTTAGGACAGGGGTGGGCAAGCTTTTTGGCCTGAGGGCCACATCGGGGTTCCAAAACTGTATAGAGGGCCGGCTGTGCCTCCCCAAACCCTAACCCTATCCGCCCCCTCCCACTTCCCACCCCCTGACTGCCCCCTCAAACTTCCTGACCCATCCAACTCCACCTTCTCCTTGTCTCCTGACACCCCCTCCTGGGACCTCTTGCCCCTAACCGCCCCCCCCAGGACCCCACCCCCATCCAAGCCCCTCCCTCCGTCCCTGACTGCCCTGACCCCTATCCACACCCACACTCCCGACAGGGCGCCCCCCGGACACCACGCCCTATCCAACCCCCCTGTTAAAACCCCTTTCAGAATGCGAACATGGGGAGGAACAGGGGCAGCCGCGCAGCTGGAGAGAGGCGGCGGTTTCCCCTTCAAAGCGCCGCTTCTCTCCGCCCGGCTGTGCAGCCACCCAGTGCTCCTCCTGAGCCCTCTGCCCGTGTTCGCCGTGCTCCTGCCGCCCGCCTGCTACCCTGAGGCTGCAGGTGAGCCTCACCCCCTACTCTCTCCTGCCCCCACATGGCAGCCCCCTCCCGTGCTCGTGGTGCGGTGAGGCTGCGGGGGGGCAGCAGGGGAGGGGCTGGGGGCTGGCCTCCCTGGCTGGGAACTGAAGGGCCGGGCAGGACGGTCCCGCAGGCCGGATGTGGCCCGCAGGCCATAGTTTGCCTACCTCTGATTAGGACCAGATTTTCAAAAGCACCAAAGTAGGTTAGGTCCCTAATTTATTGATTTCAGTGGGAGCTAGGCATCTAACCTGTTTAGGCGCTTTTGAAAATCCCACTAGGTGCCTGTCTTCATCTTTAGACACTTAAATACCTTTGAAAACGTGGCACGTAGCTCTTATTGGCAGGGAGAGCTGCAGAAGCAGGTCGCTCAGATTGTTTAGGAGTGCCTTGCATCACTCTGTAGTGACTCTGTTCACTGACTGGGAAATGGCATTATTGGATTAAGAGGGGGCTGTGTGCATCCTTCTTGGCCTTGAAAGATTGTCTGACAGTGCAGGACTCTTGAGAGTTGGGGAGAGCAAAAGAGAGGCATGTCCTTGGAGTAACAGTAGAAGCTGCATGGGATCCCTGCAGAAGACATCAGTGTTTCTTGGTGCTGAGATGCTGCGGGTGGATTTGGATGTCAGGATCTTATTCCGTTCCCCTACATTTTGTACAACTAGACTATTGCTTTGGCAACTACTTCTTATTGCATAGATGTTACTGGAAAACAGCAGTTAACTATTAATTCACTCTAAGGTTGGGATGAGTAAATTGATTCTGTTTCCACAACAGGAGATACATTCTATATATAGGTCCCCCTAGAATCTGCTGCCGTTGCAAAAGATTGGGATAGTTTTTCTTTACATCTTTATAATACCTCTCGTTATCTCCATGTTTACAACCTTGTGAGTATTTGGTAGCCTGGACACTGTAACGTCAAACGATTCCTTGGTAGCCAGGAATGAACTGTTCTAATCATTATAGAAGGTGTTTATAATTCTTGGGCATTCCTCTTGCCTCAGAAGAGACACTGTCAACTTGAAATCTAGACAACTAAAAAAACTCCAAAAACTATGTCTGCCCTTGAGCAACTCTGTCAATTTCTGTAGTCTTCCAACCACACACTCCTATTTTTTTAAATAATGCATCTGCCATCCTTATTGCTTCGTGAAAGATCCACACAAATTGATTAACTTGTTCGCTGTGGAAAACATGGGAGACTTCTGTATTATTTCTATGACTATTATAGGTGCTTCAGTTTACTCGCTCAGTTTTGTAGTGCTGCGTATTTGGACTCACCAAGGGTTCTCCTATCTGAGCCATGGTCTGTCTATATGGGGAAGGTTCAGATAATGACTTGAGATAAGCCTAGTCACCATATTCAAAAGACAATACACATGTGAATTCCTTTGAAGGCCCACGTCTGATAGAAATCTGCCTGGGCTGGTAACACCAAGAGAGGAGTAAAATTCCTGGGGAGAGGCATAAACCGGTTCTGTCTAGACCAAGGGTTGGCAACCTTTCAGAAGTGGTGTGCCGAGTCTTTATTCATTCACTCTAATTTAAGGTTTTGCGTGCCAGTAATACATTTTAAGGTTCGTAGAAGGTATTTCTCTATAAGTCTATAATATAGAAACTAAACTATTGTTGTATGTAAAGTAAATAAGGGTTTTAAAATATTTAAGAAGCTTCATTTAAAATTTAAATAAAATGCAGAGCCCCCCCGGACCGGTGGCCAGGACCCAGGCAGTGTGAGTGCCACTGAAAATCGGCTCACGTGCCGCCTTCGGCACCCGTGCCATAGGTTGCCTACCCCTGCTCTAGACTGAGAGCAAATGAAAAGACTTGGAAGATGGCGACATGGGGGAAAATCTGGAACAAAGACCTTTGAACTGGACCCCTGTCACCGGTGTTTGTGTGTGTGTGTGTGTGTGTGTGTGGAGTAGGACTGTGGGAAATGCTGACTGGGAGTCAGAGGTAGAAGCGGCAGGCACGCGAGCTCTCTCCCCCAGCCCAAGGCTAATGGTTGCCTGGGCTAAGCAAGGCCTATGTAACTGAGGAAGGTCAGAGTCGTGCATACATTTCTCTGACTAGTGTTGACTAATAAATAATACTTCTTTTTTAAAAGGCTGAATGGTGCCTCTGCATACACTTTCTGGCTACAGAGCTCCCAGGAGAGAAGACTCCTGCAGGTCACCAAGCCCAATTGTCTCTGCTAAAGGAGCCACAGTGAGAAATCTGGGGTGCTGAAGCCCTGGGGCACAGCCTAAGAGTGCAGAGTTGCAGGACTCCCTCTTGAGTGAAGTGGAGGCTGAGAGAATGTCACTGGGAAGGGTGCGCTCATGGAAACTGCAGAGAGGTACAAGACACGGCATGTTCTGCCATCCATGACGTTATAAAGGGTAACTGGATAAACTGATCATAAACAAAGTGCTGTCAAATGCAATGTAAACAAAATGGGGACAACAATATTTATTCTCTTATCTCCGTTACAGGAATGCTATGGGGTTAGAAACTGTAGGAAGGAAACATTTTTAAGTAGAAATGATTTTTTTTCTTAAAATGACCTTTTGATTTCTAGGCACTGGCTGATGCATAGTTCTTTGTCTCTTGTTGCAGTGCTTGCTTTGTTTCTTCTCCATTACAATCAAGATAATCCAATAAAATACTGCACTAAGAATTTCAGCTATTCAGTTACTTTTCAGAAGTTGTCTTAATTGTCTCTTGCTTTGTTAAATGATAGCTCTCTACTGTACATAATCAGACAGACTGAATGAGGGAGCATTAAGCAGATAAAGGATTTGTTTCTGATAAGTAAATAAAGGCTTTTGAAATATTACTACTTACAATTGTAAATAGGGTAAATTACACAGAGAAGAATGGTCCTAGCATTCTTTTGGGCATAGCTGTATAACAAAGCAAGAACTCTTTGTTGCAAGCAGACATTGATTTTACTGTGCATTTCAAAGAAATCCAATCCTTTTCCTCTCGGATGTTTTCCTATATAGAAGACCAAAAAAGTCTGTGCTGCTGAGCTTAGTACACATAGTTTGGAAGATCCTAAAATACAGGGATTGATCAATTAGTTTACACCTCAGAAATTATGCAAATGAATGTGACATATGATGAATAATTCAAAATGAAGATGTGAGGCAAAGGGAGATTCCTTGGTTCTAAATGGCATATATATGAAAAATGAAGTTCTCCAATGGCAGATACTCTACAAATTGGTAAAGCAGGGAGCTCCCAAATTATGAGAGAATGCTAGCATTCTTTAGTCCTTTTATTTTTATTAGTCAGTAGTTCAAGACACTTAATAATTTATAGCAATTGAGGGGTCTTACTTCCTATTTACATGTAGGGAGGACTCTAGTCCATTGCTACTTATACATTGATAAGAAAACTCCCTATATTGTGAGGTGCAATACTAGGAGTGATGGAGGGCCGTAAGCCATGTTCAATGAGAAAGAATTAGAGTGTACTGGAAGTCAATGCACATTGTCTCCGTGTAGAAACTGGGCATGGGAGGTGAGTGGTTCCACAGTGGATGAAAGAGGCCACCAGGTGCTTGGACAGACAGACTCCATTGTGTTAAAGCGGAACAGTTCTGCACATGGTTTTATCCATGCAACCTCCTGACTTATAATGTTAACTAGTGTGCAATGGTAGTGGTTTTGCATTTATTATATTTGTTTCTGCCGCTGCTGTTTTATACTGGTGTTCATGATGCAAAGTACCCTTTTTTGAATCTGCCACATTCCTAGTTCACCTGAATAATGTATATTTTTTAAATAAAGTTCCCAAGCTCCGTATTTCGTAGTGAAATTAGATAGTGATTAATTTGAAGGGATGGAAGTAAGGAATATGTCCCCCAGCCTCTTCCCTCATCTCACCCCTCCCCCCCCCAAATCTGTTTCTGGGGCTAAAAACTCAGCACATTCACAGGAACGGAATGCGTATTCTCTCATTTCTCCACCCCCCACTATTTTTTCTGTGGTTTGTGTTACTATTTGTTAGCTCTGCCTTGCAACATTCCGCATGTCCATTAACCTGGGGTAAGTCACTTTGCAGTGCAAAATTGGTGGGTAAAATAATAAATACTAGGACTGTCAAGCAATTTAAAAAAAGAATTGCGCTTTATCACGCTGTTAAACAGTAATAGAATACCGTTTATTTAAATATTTTTGGATGGTTTTCAACATTTTCAAATATATTTATTTCAGTTATAACAAAGTGTACAGTGCTCACTTTATATTTATTTTTTATTACAAATATTTGCCCTATAAAAAAACAAAAGAAATACTGTATATTCTCGCTCATTAGCCCGTTCATTTATAAGCCAACCCCTCCCAACATGGTTAGGTCAAAATAGCAAAAACTATATGACCCTTTCATAAGCCTATCCTATATTTCAGGGGTTGGCAAACTTTGGCTCCTGGCCTGTTAGGGTAAGCCACTAGCTGGCCTGGACGTTTTGTGTACCTGGAGCGTTCACAGGCATGGAGCCCCTCAGCTCCCAGTGGCCGCGGTTTGCCGTTCTCGGCCACTTCCCGCAGCTCCCATTGGTTCAGAAAGGCAAACCGGCCACAGAGAGCTTCAGGGGCTCCATGCCTGCAGATGCTCCAGGCAGGGGTGGCGCAATCACTCAGTTTTGTGAGATCTTTTTGAAGTTCTTCACAGTCTGCTTTGGTCTTAACTATCTTGAGCAATTTAGTATCATCTGCAAACTTTGCCACCTCACTGTTTACCCCTTTCTC
The DNA here is from genome assembly GCF_020497125.1 of Mauremys mutica. Taxonomy (NCBI): domain Eukaryota; kingdom Metazoa; phylum Chordata; order Testudines; family Geoemydidae; genus Mauremys; species Mauremys mutica. The sequence continues at coordinate 103,792,231 of NC_059079.1, read as the reverse complement.
CAGATCATTTATGAATAAGTTGAATAGGATTGGTCCTAGGACTGACCCTTGGGGAACACCACTGGTTACCCCTCTCCATTCTGAGAATTTACCATTAATTCCTACGTTTTGTTCTCTGTCTTTTAACCAGTTCTCAGTCCATGAAAGGACCTTCCCTTTTATCCCATGACAGCTTAATTTACATAAGAGCCTTTGGTGAGGGACCTTGTCAAAGGCTTTCTGGAAATCTAAGTACGCTATGTCCACTGGATCCCCCTTGTCCACATGTTTGTTGACCCCTTCAAAGAACTCTAATAGATTAGTAAGACATGATTTCCCTTTACAGAAACCATGTATGTTGTTATGCACCTTAGGCTGCAGATTCAGGACTATTTTATGTACCTGTTCCCTTCTAGGAGTTTAATAAATAAATCAGTGAACCAAATCTTAGATTTGGCATAGAAGTGTGCATGTGTATGAAGCCTTGTCTCTCTTACTATACTTAATTGAAAACAGTCTAGAAATCGTGTTTGCCAAAGTGCCCCGATACACTGTTTTAAATGTGTTATTTTTTAAATTTCTGATAGTTTTCTTTGTGTAGCCATTGAATGGTGGTGTTTCCATACTATATCAAATAACCTAGATTTAATAATTTTACAAAGAGTTGTTCCATAGTAGTCTAGTATAGTCCTGCACCGGCAGACAGAGAGAGGACTAGAGACGATCTAACATAATTTTGTACACTTTCAATTCATTTTTGCCACAGTGGAGTTTTGCTGATCACTTTAAATACAGGATTACCGCCATGTTTACCACGCAGAAAACCATTTGATATGCAACACTTTTTGGTTAACATTCCTGTAACACTTTAGTTGCTGTATTGTTCGTAGCTTTCTCTGTATAGTGCAGGCTGGGGTGATGGGAGAAAACATTTTCTCGTGAGCCCATTTTGGGGTTTCCTTTGCTCTCAGGAGAGGGTATTAGGATGGAAAGCCTTGTACATTTTACCATCTGCACAGAAAGAGTGGAACATTTATTTTTCAAATGAAATTTTGTGTCTGCTGCATTACCAACAATGTTATTGAGTCGCTATTTTAGTGAAATATAACCTGAGAATTTGTATTGACCTAGCACTTAAAATGTAGCCAAAAGAAGGTGGAATATTCATCTTTATGATATTAGTTTTCCCCATAATGAGTTTTACTTCCTTTGTGATAGGAGTCATCTTGGGCCCAAACCTACTGTGTGCATATTCAGTCATTTCTTCCTGCTCTATTAATTTGTTCAGAGTCCTTTTATATGTGTGGATGCCTTTCAACTCATTTATAATCCCTGCCAACTGCTCTTCCCCTTTATGAAATCCATTTCTCTAATGCTGGGTATGACCCAAATTTGCTGGAGCTCTTAATGCAGATAATGTGGGTGTGAATCAATCTTGCCCACTCATTGCATTGCGACTTTCTAGTTTTCATCAGAATTACACAACTGGCTTTATTTCTCACTGAAGGAATAACATGTCTGCAGTAAAGAAAAATAAAATTGGAAGGAGCAACCAGAGTACAATAATAGCACTTACATACTGCTTTGTAAAGTCAAAACACTGTGAAAATGCTACTGCCCAATGTACACTAAGGAAATATTTTGAAATTTTTCCACAATTGCTAATGCTGAGGTAGCAATATTGAGAGCCCTTCTGTAAATAGACCACTGGCTATTATTGCTATTTTAACTACTCTGCCATATAAAACTTTTTGGGGCGGGTCTCATTGACATGGCTAAAATGGTGATGGGAGCTGGCAGCTTGGCTGCTGATTGTTATTATGAATAGACTTATGAATCATTTTATTATGTAGGTTGTAAAAGGGCAGACCATTGTGTTGCAGACTGACTGTTTTTTGTTGTGTGCATTGGGTGGTGAAGTATTGTTGGACTCTATGTTGCATGTGGAGGAGGATGTGTATCATGATGGTAGTGGGCTACTGCTTGGAAACTAGAATTGTGCTGAGTGTGGACTGTTCTTAATTTGATTTCTCTGATTTGCAGTATCTGTGTAGAAGTGTCTAGTAGAAATTATGATGCTCCTGACTGTTGTGCCATTCTTTCCCAGCTGTTTTAATCTATTGAATTTACCCATAATACTATGACCAACAGAAATTACTACCTGCCAATACCAACAGTACTAATACCCGTCTGTGCTTTTTCTTTTCCATTGAAGTATTGTGGAGTTCATTCAGGCTCTTATTCCTCAAAATAATTAAGCACATGCCTAACCTTAAGCATATAGATAGTCCCATTGAAGTGCGTGGGACAACTTGCATGCTTAAAATTAGATATGAGATTAAATACCTTTCTGAATCTAGGCCTTAATATCCCACTTCCATGAATAACAAAAGGCATCAGTGCTTTGTGGCACATTTTGATAACTTGCATTGGGAAACTTCATTTTATAGGTTGTTTTTTTTTCTTTCGGATTTCTTTCCTAATTCTTTATTACTAAGAATACTTGCAGAATCTGCTTTTAATCCTTTGACCACATCATCATTTCCACAGTGACCTACTTTGATGCCACAAACAGGATTATGACATTAAATGGGGAATAAGTTGCAGGACCAGATGAAGCTTCAAAAAAGATGCTTTTATGGCAAAAGCCTAAACAGATAAACTTTTAAACAAAGATCTATAGTTATGCAAGCAATAAATACCACATAGTAGAACAGCGCAGTCAGAAAAAGCTTAGGGGAAGAAAGTTCTTTTGTCTTATGGGTTTTGTTCTGTTCCTGTTGGTTAAAATAGTAAAACTTGTACTTCTGTCTCAATGGCTGTCTTTAAAAGATGGTGTTGGCCATTTTTTTTAATATATATATTTTTTTTGACTGGGCTTTTCTAAGTAGCCTAAGGGGAAATGTATTGAGATTTGGGAACCCAACTCCTTAATGCTTCTTTGAAATTCCCAGCTTATATTTTTTGTACTCAGATAAGAGGACATGACAAGGCTATATTGCTTTCTTGCTTGGTTTTTTCTTTTTCTTTCATTGTTTTTTTAAGGACATGACACATTTCACAAGCATGGAGTTTCATCCCTGTAGTAATTTCTCTTAGCTACAGAATCTGTAGAGCAGAGCCCATGACAGTGCAAGGTGCCTCAAATTGCCCCGCCAAAGTGTTTCAACCACAACCTTCAGGGACCACTTCTATCAGCGAGAGGGATTGGTTGGATTAACAGATCTTTCCTCAGTGCCTGGATTTGGTTTATCTACAAAGTCTCTTCTGACTGTTTAAGGTAAATTAGCCAATTAGGCCATACTGCTTATGTAGCTTTTTAATTTAGGAAGGAAGCTAAAGGTATGTCTACACTACCCGCCGGATCGGCGGGTAGTGATCAATCTGTCGGGGATCGATGTATTGCATCCAGACAAGACACAATGCATCGATTCCCGAATGCGCTCCCCGTCGACTCCAGAACTTCACCAGGGCGAGAGGCAGAAGCAGAGTCGACGGGAGAGTGGCAGCCGTCGATCCCGCGCCCCGTGAACACGAAATAAGTCAATCTAAGTCGATCTAAGATAAGTTGACTTCAGCTACGCTATTCTCGTAGCTGAAATTGCATATCTTAGGTCGATCCCCCCCAGTGTAGACCAGGCCTAACTGAATAGGATACAACACACATCTGGAAATAGTGTACCAAACATGCTACCACCATCTGAGCCAAGGAAACTTGAACAAAGTTATTTACACACACAAGATGCCCTTGGAACAGCAAGCCATAGGTAAATTTAGTCTTATTCCTGAAAAGGTTTCAGTCTGGAGCTTGTTCCTCTTCATAAATCAGGGCCCTGTCTAAAAACTCTTTGCACAAAAATTGGCTAGTAGCCTGTCCCTTAAGCTACATATTCATCTTCAAATGATCTTCCAGGAGCTTTGGGGAAGCATCTTATGTGAGTACATCCAGAGTACAGCTCAAGAGGTTACCTGATGTCTTAAATGTGAATTTAATTGTGCGTCTCATTCATGTGTGAATCGTAACAGATAGGTGTATGTTACTACTAAAATTGCAACAATTATTTTTCCTTGAACAGAATTCATGAATTGTAGGGAGGAAAACTAGACCAGAGGAGCTAATCAATGCTTTAGAAAGTTAATGGGATCTGTCACTTTGCTGGTCTTGGTAATGTAATTCTTTAATGTCTGTGTAGTAAATAACAAATGGATGTTGTAATGGGTAGAGTTATATAGTACAGCAATTCTGTGCTTCAAGAAACTTGGCCAAAACAGATTTCTAAGAAATCATTGCAAGTTTTAGGGAAACTGTCTTAGGTGTCTGTTCTGCCATTGATGCATATTATTCTCAGTAAAGGAGTTATGAGCATTAACAGCAAAATAGATTTCCCTTAATGTATAATGTTACAATATAACAGCACTTCCTCCCTTTCATAGTCTTGTAATCGGATGCTGAAGTCGAGAATGAATTTCCGTTAACATGTATAGTGAAACAGCTCAGTATGCAAGATGATGTATATTTCTATCTATGTATTGATCATAAAGGCTCCATCAATATACCACAGTGGAAAATCACATTTTAATGAATTCTTGAGTTGGAACTTATTATGTTGACAATTTAACAGAAGTGTCCTCTGTAAACCCATTCTCATTCATAAATGATCATGTACCAGGTGGTGGTGATATGCAGTTATTCTTGCCTGGCTATAAAATGTTTATGAATTCAACAGGGAAGGCCTCAGGGAATGCCAGCACCGCCACCATTGCTGCAACACCCACTCCCAAAAAGGATGCCACATCGCAGCACTTCATCCTTGCAGCCATTGGGCATATCTTCCATCTGTAGCCCCTCCACGTTACTCCAACAGATAGGGCTGCATTTTGAAAGCATTTTGAGTCACTTTATCTCCATTTCCCTACCTTGCCAGTAGGAATTAGGCAAGCTGCCTCCACGGTTCTGCCAGCTTCTGCTTTCCTCCAGAGCAGAGGGCCCCAGCTTCAGTCCCCCACAAAAGCATAGTATTCTATCATTAGACCACCAAGTTGATCTCCATGAGTGATGATCTTCAGGTATCCAAGGTAATTAATCTCTAAGTGCTATAGTGAGGACTCAGTGGGAAGTTTAGGTTACAGGGGGCAGGAGGTATAAAATAATGGCCCCTCCCAATAAATAAAATATTTGGTACCCCCCTGCCCAAAGGGAGAGGTTACATCTGTATTCCAGTATAGTTGAAGAGACTTGACAGGCAGTGAGTGTATAAACAATTTCCCCCGGCCATTGCAGTTCATTTGAATCTAACAAATCCTGCTTTCTCAGCACAGTAGGGGCTCAAATTGGAGAATCAAACCGTTCGTGTCTCGGGTTCCAAGCATGAGGCCCGTTTTTAATCTGTGTGTATTAAATTTGGTTTCTTGTCCTGCTCTATTTACTTGTTGTCTATTTTGATTATGGTGCTCTCTTCCCACTGGGGGATTTGCTCCGATTTCACCCATCAGTGCTCACTAAGTAAGCAGAACCAGCGCAAACCCCCAGTGTAGACAGGGTACAGTGCCATAAACCATAATTCGCAACAATGTAGCTTACTGTGGTTTCAAGCAGAGGTTAGCTTCAGCAGTACAAATAGTGCCCTTGGTTATCTAGACGAGGAGCTTTTGTTGTGCAGCTGCCCCAGTTACAGCTGTTTGGTAGAATATCCAAAGTATAGAACGTCTGAGTCTCTTTTTTTTACCTTTCCAGAAACTATCTGGACTAACCTCCCACCCCTCAACAGCTGAGTCCCCTTTATCAGTGGTGCAAGTAGAATTTCTTTCTTTCTCGTTTGCTATGCATGGGAGGGACACAAAGAGGGGGCACATGACCTCCCCATGTGACTCCTCCCTGCCCTGTCCTCAGCCTGTGGCCCCCACGCTCTCCCCATCCCACGTTACCTGGAGTGAGGGCCCTGTTCTCCCACTGTGCCGGATACCAACTTCTGAACCACAGCAGCAAAAGGAGCAGAACATGGGGCCACCGGGTGGCCCCATGCCAGCAGCTCCTCCAGCACAGCTGTCCTCCGGCGGGGCTGCACAGACCCCAGACAGGAGACGCAGCTGCATGGAAGGGCTGGGGACGGTGCAGCCGTGCCAGAGGAGCTGCCGGCCTGGGTCCGCCCGGCAGCCCCACTTCGGCTCCTGTGTCTTTCTGGCATGGCGTACCGGCAATACATGTCTGAATGGCACGGTGAACCGGACCGGACTGCCCTGCTCACACCACTGCCTTTACTTCGTCTTTTGTCTGTTTCCCAGCCCCAAGTTCTTTCCCTCACTGTCACTTTGACTCTCATCTCTTTCTGTTCCCCAAATTAAAAATATGTTTCCTCTTGTCAGAGCTTTAGAGCAAGTCTCACTGTCTCCAGTAGAATATAAAATTGATTGCAGTTTGTGTTTTTGATTATTTCTGAGATGTGGTTGACAGTGCACCAGGTTCATCCACGTGAAACTCAACTATACATGAAAGAGTGCATCCTCCTCCCATTGTCTGGATGTTTCCTTTTAACTTTGCCTTGGAATGAAAATGTCCTCTTTAAGTATTCATAGCTGTGCTGGTGCTTCCTGTGCTGAAGTCAGTCATAAGATGCAATTGTTGTTTGTCATATAAAAATCCTTTATGGGCTCTGACATTGATTGTTGGCGTCCATTTTGTGAACTCCTGTAAGAAGCTGGGTTTTTTTCTTCTTGAATGAAGAAAGCTCTTCTTGCATTTTCCTTGCAGCAACTAAATGTGTCAAATTGAATCTTGTTTTTAACATGACTTCCCTCTGGGTGTAAAGTTTGGAAAATTGAGTCATGGCACCACGTATAGTAATTAGCACCAGTAAAAGGGAACCATGTGTGAAATACTGAAAATCCAACTTTATGTACTTAACTAATTTAAAAGGGCTTGTCCTAGCCAAGTGGAATATCTGAAGAGAGTATTTTTGTAGATTTTTTTTCTTTGCAAAATGTCTTTGTTCTGATTTGATCTTCGTCCAGCGCTGATTCCAGTACTCTACTTACACTAGCCATGGGAAAACAGCGTTTTAGGGACTTGAGTGAAATAATGTATTGTGGCCTTGAATTTTGCAGGGCTTGTTGTATGATATAGATAGTGTAAAGGTAAGAACTGGTTGAAAAATGCACCAAACATCTGCTAGTTGGAGGTAGACACAAAAGAGTGAGAAGCACCAATAAGGTCTATCTTCCCAACCCTTGCCCTATCTGCCCACTTGAATTGGGAAGAGTGAGATTTCTAAGAGGATGATGTCACTGGACACTGGTTAGGAGCTCCATCTTTTTGTACATACCTGAGGCTACAAGGTGTCTGTTAAGATTTATTCAAGTTTTTCTTCTGCCATTTCTAAAACTGCCTGGCTGCTGTGAGATGGGAGGCTCTCCATTACTCTCTATCCCTTTCCCACATCATCTTGGGCGCAGGGTGGAAGGGAGAAAGGTCTTGCTAATGTACTACTCCAGCAGTCTGTATTTTGGGGTCTTTCTCCCCAGGAATTATCCCTGTCCTTGCTTCTGTCAAATAAGTTTCCACCACATGAAATTAGTTTTACTGCCCAAAAGGTTTTGAAACTGACTAGTCTTACTAATTACATTCTGCTGCTACTTGTAAATGCTTTGAACCAGCGGTCCCCAACCTTTTCGTCTGGCAGGCGCCAGACAAAGGACCGTGGCGGCGGTCGAGCATCCGCTGACATGCCGCCAAATTTCGGCGGCATTTCGACGGCGGCGCCTCTCGATGATGTCGCTTGTCGGCAAGTGGCATCATCAAGAGGCAATGCCGCAGCGGCATTTCAGCGGCTGCTCAACCGCCGGCCAGGATGCAGGCACATTTAGATGCCCCCACGGGCACCGCGTTGGGTACCGCTGCTTTGAACAGAAACAAGATACTAACGCTGTCTGTCTGCAGTTTCAGAAAGGAAAAAAAACAGAATTATTTGGTGGTCAGATTTGGAAGGTTCTCTTTGCAATCGTAAAGACTAAAAACTTTTAAAAAACCAACTTAAATTCTGAAGAAATCAGTAGTGTTTGGCCCCCTAGTTGTTAGGGAAAACTTTCCACTTGCTACGAGCCAGTGGATTTTTCAAGTCCTGATTATGTGAATTCTGTGTATAGGGTTTTATACTGTGCTCACCACGGTAGTATCTGAGCACCTTCCAATAGTGCAGTAAGCAAGGTGACTAAGGAGCCATAAGGTGCTGGGTTGACAACCTTGCAGTCAGGCCAATGGATAGTCCATATCTTAGTACCATGTATATTTATTTTATTTTTTATTTAGAATTAATAAGTCCCCACAAAGGCTCTCTAAGCACCCTGCCAGTTACTTAAAATTATGAAAACAAAGTGCAATTCTATCAGCTCACCTCATAATCTGTATGTGGTGGTTAAAAAGATGATTTTTTTCTACGCACTAGTACATCTTGTGCATCTGATCAGACATAGTACAAAAAAGGAATTGTAATTTGTTTGCCTAGGTAGAGAAGAAATACAGCTCATGGGCACAGCCAGCGGAGTTGATGTTTGGAGGGTACATGCTGAACACTCCTCCACTGTGATACAGTCTTCAGTGCATGATAAATGAGCTAAGAACCAGGGGTGAAATCCTGATTCCACTGAAGTCAGCGCCCATTAACTTCAGTGGAGCCAGCATTTCCCCTTAGATTTCGTGATCTGCCAAAGCCTTGCTGTATGACCTAGGGCAAGTCACTTAACGATTCTGTGCCTTTTTTTCCCATTTGTAAAATCATATATAAAGTGCTTTGAGATTCTCAAATGTGCTGAAGATCTATTATGCTGTTAGCTAAAAAAATTCCAACATTTCTGCTTGTTTCTGTTAATAGCTTCAGTGTGTAACACAAGCACTAAAAGGCCTTTTTGATGAAAAGGAACAATATCTGCATGTATTTTTTTGCAGGGATTATGATGAATTCAAGGTACTTTTTAAGGTGAAAAATACCACACTACTTAGAAGTATTTGAATATTCCAGAATTCCACTCTTGGAATAATTGGTGCTGCTTTCTTTAACTTGTTCCTCTGTGAGTTTATTGGAAAGGGGTGATAATAGCTTATTCCATACAATAAATTTACCAGTAAGTCTACAGATTTGGGGGGTTTTCCTCCCACTAATTCTCCATCTGTTCTGGATGCTGGTCTAGCTAATTCATCACTTACTATCCTAAAGTGTCAGTGATATGTCGTAGTTTGAAAATATTGTTGTTGGATCACAGTAATGTTACAAGAAGGATTAACAAGAATTTTATTTTAACTCCATCACAGGTAATTAGCTGCAGCTGCTGTTAGGGAGAAGGGAAAAGATGATTAACGGAGTGACATTTCCAAAGATCAGCTTGTCTTCCTGAAGGAATTCCTTTCTAGTCAAGCTTATGGGGGAGGTAGATTGATGTGGTGGTTCAGCAAAAACAAGATCCCTTTTCCTATATAATAAAGTTTAATTTCAAATTAAACACCAAAGTGCTGTAGAATTCTGGCATTGACTAGGCTTGAAGTGCTTTTTTTGAAAAGAAACATGTTCACTTTTCCAGTAAGCTATCTTTGTAGTACCATTGGAGCAGAGCAGTGCTGCAAATTCCAGACATTTGTACTAATGTCTTTATCTTAGGTTACACAGTTCATAAAATTCTGACTACTAATTTATTTTGGAACCCACTGTGAGCACTGTATTAAGAGGAAGGGGAGGACACAGGATTTGGAGGCTTGGAAGACCCATGTTGAGAGCAGAGTGAACTCTTGATTTAGCTTCGGGTAAACTAGCATTTGCAGGGACATGCAATAAACCCTAAAGCTGGTATCCGTAGGCATGTCATGGAGCGTGCCACTTATTAGATTCCAAGACCAGAAGAGGCCATTGTGATTATCTGATTTGTTCTACTGTATAACACAGGCCAGAGAACTAGATAATTCCTAGAACATGTCTTAGAAAAACTTCCAATTTTGATTTAAAAATTGTTAATGATAGAGAATCCACCACAACCCTTGGTAAATTGTTCCAATGACTGACAACTCTCACCGCTAAAAATGCTTCTTTCCAGTCTGAATTTGTCTAGTTTCAACTTTCAGCCATTGGCTCATGTTACACCTTTCTCTGCTAGATTGAAGAGCCCATTATTAAATATTTGTTTCCTGTGTAGATACATATAGATTGTAATCAAGTGACCCCCTTAGCAGTCTCTTTAAGTTAAATAGATTTAGCTCGTTGAGTCTATCACTAATCCTTTAATCATTTTCGTGGCTCTTCTCTGAAGCCTCTCTAGTTTATCAATATCCTTCTTGAATTGTGGGCTCTAGAACTGGACACAGTATTCTGGCAGCTGTCACACCAGTGCCAAATACAGAGGTGAAAGGACTTCTCTACTCCTACTCAAGATTCCCATGTTTATCCATCCCAGGATCTCATTAACTCTTTTGGCAACATTGTCACATTGGAAGCTCATGTTCAGCTGATTATCCACCATGACCCCCAAATCTCTTTCAGTTACCGTATTTATCGGCATATAACACGCACTTTTTTCCCCTGAAAATAGGGGACAAATGATGTGTGCGTGTTATACGCCGATATAACCTTAAGAAGCCATGTAATTTTCAATATATTATCAAGTATAGCAAAATACATGTGCATACCGTATGGCGGCGGCGGCGAGTGGATTAGTAGCGGCGAGTGGATCAGTAGCCGCCATTGGTAACTGCTCAGGCAACCCGCGCCTTCCTCTTCACGTCTAATTCTCGCGGCCGGCGGAGCGTAACCACGGTAACGCTCTGCACGGTTCGCGAGAGTTTTCAGCCTCGCGAGAGTTTGCAGCCTCGCGAGAGTTGTCTGAGGCAGGAGAGCTTGTACCCGTCAGGTACAGTTGTTTTTACTGTCCTTTTACATTATTTACCTTATAAGTGGTAATAATATTAATAAAACAAGTTCTGAGCTACCCTTATTTTGCTTCAAAGTCCTTTATTTGAAATTTAAGTTTTTTTCCTGAAATTTCCCCCTTAAAATGAAGGTGCGTGTTATACGCCTGTGCGTGTTATACGCCGATAAATACGGTACTTCTTTCCAGGAAAGAGTCCCCTGCTGTGTAAGTGTGGCCTACATTCTTTGTTCCTAGATGTATACATTTACATTTAGCTGTATTAAAACACACTTTTTTTTTTGCACCCAGTTTACCAAGTGATCCAGTTCACTCTGAATTAGTGACCTGTCATCTTTATTATTTACCAGTCCGCCAATTTTTGTGTCTTGTGCAAATTTTATCAGTGATGTTTTTATGTTTTTTCCAGGGTCATTGATAAAAATACAAAATAGCATAGGACCAAGAACTGATACCCCTTTGGAAACACAGCCATTTGATGATGATTCCCTGTTTTCAGTTACATTTTGAGACCTATCTGTTAGCCAGTTTTTAATCCATTTCATGTATGCCATGTTAATTTTGTAGTATTCTAGTTTTTTAATCAAAATGTCATTCAGCACTAAGTCAAACTATATTATGTGAACACTATTACCTTTATCAACAAAACTGATAATCCCATCAAAAATATCAAAGTTAATTTGACAGGATCTGTTTTCCATAAACCCATGTTGATTTGCATTAGTTACATTACCCTCCTTTAATTCTTTATCAGTCAAGTTCGGTATCAGCCTCTCCATTATCTTGCCTGGGATTGATGTCAAGCTGACAGGCCTATAATTACCCAAGCCTGTTTATCTTTTTAAAAAACTTTCTTCTAGTTGTCTTAAACTTCCCCAGTAATCCAAGATTTATTGAAAAGCAACATTAATCGTCCAGCAAGCTCCTCAGCCAGCTCTTTTAAAACTCTTAGATGCAAGTTATGTGGATCTGCTGATTTAAAAATGTCTAACTTTAGTAGCTTCAGTTTAACATTCTCCAGAGATACTAGTGGATTTAATGGAGACTATAGGCTGACAGGCCCAGATTTAACTATTTGAAATATCTCAGTTAATATCTCTGTTAATCCCTGAAAATGTGTATTGTTCCCCCAAATAAGGCTGCAAAATAAGTAAAATCTGTAGGATTTCCCTCAGAATATCTAGTAGCATATTTAGGGTGTTGCGATTTATGCACACCTAGCTAAGGCTAAGTGTGTTGTTTGGCAATTTGATAACTAGTGATTTATTAAAACAGACAAATCATTCATTTCCTGGCTTTTCTTGAAGGCAAGATCTTCCCAAAGGGCAGGTATCAAGTTAGACCAAATTCTAGGCCTCAGCTTTGTGTGCCCTCTTTAAAAATCCTGTAGAGCTATGCTTATTTTTAGGTTTAATGGCCCAGGGTTTCTGTAATATGTTGTTCACTTCCAGCACGTTTTTATTCCCCAACCAAATAAGAGCTTAAAAAAAAACAACAAAGCAAAAGGCTTTGCATGTGAGAAAATGCTTAGAGAGCTTTATTTGTGCTGCACAGATAGAATAATTAGATGGCTAATGAAGTTCTGCTTTGGAAAAAAAAATCACATTGCATTTGCAATATCCATGTAAACTTGTAATACTTGTAGGAACTTTCTGGCCCTGTTTACAAATGTTGGGAGCATAGGAATTGCTGCACTGTATAAGACCAGAGGACCATGTAGTCCATTATCCTGTCTCCAATGGAGGTCATTTCCGGGTGCTTCAGAGGAAGGTGTAAGAACTCCGTGGTAGGCATGTGTGGGATAATCTGCCCCCACATTACATCTTAATCTGATCTCTAAGGGTATGTCTACACAGCAATTAAACACCCGCAGCTGGACCAGGTCAACTGACTCGGGCTTTCAGGGCTCAGGCTGCAGGGCTGTAAAATTTCTGTGTAGATGATCAGGCTCAGTCTGGAGTCCAGGATCCTTCTCTCTCGCAGCGTCCCAGAGCCTGGGCTTCAGCCCGTACCCACATGTTTACACAGCAGTTTTTAGCTCAAGTCCCATGAGCCTGAGTGAGTGACCCAGGCAAGCCACAGCCATGCCATGGGTCTGTTACTCCAGTGTAGCTATACCCTCATCTATGGAGTTAAGCCCTGAAGCATGAGTTTTTTAATCCTTAAAAAAATGTTGTTAGCATTAATTATGATAACTCTGCATGTACTTTGTATCAGTGAAAATGTACAGCTCCTTTTGGAATCTTGCAAAGCTCTTGCCCTCAGTGACTTCCTGTGGCAATGTGTTCCACGGTATAATTACATATCATTTGGAAAAAGTGTTTCCTTTTTATCAATTTTGAATTTGCAGCCTTTTAATTTAATTGAAAGCCCCCCCCCTTGTTCTTATGTCGAGACAGAGGGGACAGAAGTGCGTGATCTACCTTCCCCAGACCATTCATTCTTGTATGTACTTTCTATCGTGATCCCTGTTGTTCATCCCCTTTCTAAGGTAAACAATCCCAGTCTTTTCAATTTCTCCATCGTTTTTGAGGCCCTTGACCATTCTTGTTGCCCTTCTCTGAATCATCTCTCATTCTGCAACTATCCTTTTTGAGATGGGTAACCAGTATTTCACATGGTATTCCAGATTAGGCCACATCATTGATTAATATAATGATGTCGTCCGTATTATTCTTCATCCCATCTCTTTATGCATCCTGACATCCTGTTTGTTTTTTCAGCTCCAATTGCACATTGAACAGAGCTCTTAATTCAGCTGTCTACAATGACTGCCAGATCCCTTTTCTGAGCTGGTAGTTAATTTTGAATCTTGTAGGGTGTATGAATATCTTAAATTTTTCTCTCCACCATGCATTACTTTGCATTTATTGACATTCAGCTTCATGTGCCTTCATGTTGCCTATTTCCTGTGCTTGTCTAGCTCTCTAAAGTTCGTCTCAGTCCCCTCTGGTCTTGACTAACCTAAATAACCTTGTTTCGTCTGTAAATTTTTGCAACTCACCCCTCAGATCATTAATAAATATATTAAACATTGGACTTGGTATATAGAAACTTGAGGCCTTCGTTGTTAACTGTGTGCCAGGGTGAAAATTAGTCATTTAATTCTATACTTTTTCTATCTCCTAGTCAGTTTTTGATCCATGGTGATACTTTGCATCTCACTTATTCATGAGAATACTTTGCTACTTAGTTCCTTTAGTGCCGTCTTGTGAGGGACCTTGCTGAAGGACTTTTGCAAATCTAAATAATAGGACTGTCAAGCGATTAAAAAAATTAATCACGGTTAATTGCGCGATTAAACAATAATAGAATACCATTTATTTCAATATTTTTGGATGTTTTCTACATTTTAAAATATATTGATTTTAATTACAACACAGAATACAAAGTGTACAGTGCTCACTTAATATTTATTTTTTATTACAAATATTTGCACTGTAAAAAAACAAAAGAAATTGTATATTTTGATTCACCTAATACAAGTACTGAAGTGCAATCTCTTCATAATGAAAGTTGAATTTACAAATGTAGAATTATGTTTTAAAAACAAAACAAAACACCTGCATTCAAAAATAAAACAATGTAAAACTTTAGAACGCTCAGTCCTACTTCAGCCAATCGCTTAGACAAACAAGTTTGGTTACAATTTGCAGGAGATAATGCTGCCCACGTCCTGTTCTCACATTCAGGTGACATTGCAAACAGGCATTCACATGGCACTGTTGTAGCCAGCATCGAAAGATATTTAAATGCCAGATGGTCTAAACATTCATATGTCCCTTCGTGCTTCAACCACCATTCCAGAAGATATGCATCCATGCTGATGATGGGTTCTGCTCGATAACAATCCAAAGCAGAGCGGACCGACGCATGTTCATTTTCATCATTTGAGTCAGATGCCACCACCAGAGGGCTGATTTCTTTTTTGGTGGTTTGGGTTCTGTAGTTTCCACATCCAAGTGTTTCTTTTTAAGACATCTGAAAGCATTCTCTACACCTCATCCCTCTCAGATTTTGGAAGGCACTTTAGATTCTTAAACCTTGGGTCGAGTGCTTTACCTATCCTTAGAAATCTCACATTGGTACCTTCTTTGCATTTTGTCAGATCTGCTGTGAAAGTGTTCTTAAAATGAACATGTGCTGGGTCATCATCCAAGACTGCTATAACATGAAATATATGGCAGAATATGGGTAAAACAGAACAGGAGACATACAATTATCCCTCAAGGAATTCAATCACAAATTTAATTAACGCATTATTTTTTTAACTAGCATCATCAGCATGGAAGAATGTCCTCTGGAATGGTGGCCAAAGCATGAAGAGGCATATGAATGTTTAGCATATCTGGCACGTAAATACCATGCAGCACCGGCTACAAAAGTGCCTGTTCTCACTTTCAAGTGACTTTGTAAATAAGAGGCAGTCAGCAGTATCTCCCATAAATGTAAACAAACTTGTTTGAGTTAGCAATTGGTTGAACAAGAGGGAGGACTGAATGGTCTTGTAGGCGCCAAAGTTTTAAATTTTTTTGGTTTTGAGTGCAGTTATGTAACAAACAAAAAAAATCTACATTTGTAAGTTACACTTTCAGGATAAAGGGATTGCTCTACAGTACTTGTATGAGGTGAATTGAAAAATACTGTTTCTTTTGTTTATCATTTTTACAGTGCAAATATTTGTAATATAATACTATGAAGTGATCACTCTACACTTAGTTTTCTGTGTTGTAATAGAAATCAATATATTTGAAAATGTAGAAAAATATCCAAAAATATTTAATAAATTTAAATTGGTATTCTATTGTTTAACAGTGCAATTAATCGCGATTAATTTTTTTAATGATTGATTTTTTTGAGTTAATCGCGTGAGTTAACTGCGATTAATCGACAACCCTACTAAATAAATTGTCAATTGCTTCTCTTTTATCCACTAATGTATTGACACATTCAAAGAATTCTAAGAGTTTAATTAGAGATGATTTTCGTTGACAGAAACTGCTGGTGGGACCCCATCATGACGTTTTCTTGTTCTTCAGCAATTTTCTGCAATTTAAATGCTAAAGCTAGAAGTGCAGGTTGAGGCTCAGCCCATTCAATCTGATTCACCCCCTTGGATCTGATTGAAGATTTGTCACCTAAAACCTGTTCTGGGAGTGGGTGATGACAATTTCATTGTTTCAAGTTCTCTCCCTTCTCTAAAACTGGAAGCGTCAGGCAGGCATGATGGATTCATCACCTCATTTTTCAAACAGTGAGTCATAGATTGCATGGATTATTATCCATCAGAATGTTACATCTGTCAACTGTATGCTCCAGCAAGCCTCTGCATCACAGCACTGAGCACTGCTTTGGGCCGTGGATCTAGGCGTTATCTCTGCAGACTGATTCTAGTCCCTCCCTTCCCATAGGGCATGGGATATGAGCGTTTATCTCCGGTATTCATATATATAGGGGTGTGTGCACCCATGATGGCAGTGCTGCCAGTCTCTGAAATAGAACGTGCTAAAGGTGTGTTTTTAATGTTTTCAGAAAGTGTGGCTTGCATAGTTTCTGAACGTAGATTTGAAATGCCAGCACCCACTCCTACTCTGGAATTTTGGAAGTACAATATGGGGTACTCATATAGTTCTATATATATATTTTCCCTTCCTTTGAGTGAGTGTGTGGTGGGATGAAACTGAAATCAATAAGGAGATGGATTAGAATATCATTGCACATTTTGCTGTAAAAATGGTAACTGTGTTATTGAGTGTTCCTCTAATTGGTGGTTCTTCAGCATCTAATCACACATTGCATTTCTAGTTCAGTCTGTGGCGTTGTTGCAGGTTGAAATGTTAAATATACCACAGGCTCTTACTAAATGACTAAATAAAAAATCCATACAGATTGCAGTCTGTGGGAGTGTTTCCTGCACTTTTTTTTTCTTTCTAACAGTCTGACATTTAATAAATCTCCTATGAAGACTGACATGTTGGCTCAGCACAATAGTGGTGTAGTAAGTGTGCTGATTTGTCTTTCAAATCCAAGAGCTACTGTCAACACTGGGGCTGGAAGAAGTGCTGTGAATCAGGGATCAACATGCTAGTAACATCAATAAGGTGCTGAGCCAGCATGTTGGCCCTTGGGAAGGCTTACTAAAAATCTGCTTGTTCTCTAAAAGGCTGAATTATATTTCTGACAATCTCTGCAGCCAGACTGTGTTTTGTGGGGTGAGGAGCTTACTACTACTTACCAATTTGATAAATCTACTAAGTAAGTACTCTAAACTCCACCTATGTGGAAATGCAGTCTCTCTTAAGCCATATGGCCCCAAAGCAGGAAAGCACTTAAGCATGTGCTTAAAGTTAAGTGTCATTGATGTCAGTGGTGCTTACGTGCTTTTTTAATTAGTGGATGCTTTCCTGAATCTGGGCCTTATGTGTTCAAAAAATTCACAAACATAAATAATCCCTGTTAAGGAAACTTGGAAAATTAGAAAACTCTCTAGAGTTCTTAGTCAATGACAACTTCTATGTCAAGGCAGTTGTTTAGTGAGAATGTGCCATACTGCATCAGCCAGGAGTTATTTGAAAATGGCTCACAAGAGGAAGTAACTTCCTGAGTTGTACAAACGGTGCCTTTGTATATAACTGCTCTTGTATAAAATAAGATTCCAGCCAAGTTAGGGTTTTTAATCCCATCTCTCTTCACCTCTTTGACAGGCTATTTCATAGACCTAGTTAGAGCCCTGCCCAGATACAAAATTTGTATCTGCATCTGATCCACGATTCACAAAAATGGTCCACAGATGGTCCATATCCATGGATATAAAGTGGTTATCTGTGAATTTGCAGGATTCTAGACATTGTAGTTACTTTGTTTAAATAATAAACCCCAATCAAATTTTGAGACCAGTGTCACTGCTCAGAATAGGGGAGGGTGGCAGCTTGACCTGCTACACGCTACATCTGAGCTGAACACGTGTGTGTTACAGTGATTTGGAAAATCTCCTGCCTTTTTTTTGTTGTTGTTGTTTTACTTAGTTTTGGATCTCCTAACTCCATATGAGCCTAGCAGTATTTTCCAATGATAAACAAAAATGAGCTTCCCAGTATTACCAGTGATTGTTGTCCATATTGCTTTACTATTGTGGCATAAGGTCTTCTAACACTGTAAAATGGGACAGGACATATCCCTTCTTTGGCTTTTGATTAACAATCTGGGATTCCTTGAGGAATCAGATGGGTGGTGAGCATGGAGTAATGATCACTTGGGATATTTACAAAGTGGGAGTGCAGATATCTTGTGAACAAATAATGGAAATGTGTCTCTTACTTAAATAACATTTATCCAGCTTTTGCAAATACAACATTTATTTAAGGGAGGCAATTAACTCAAGGTTACTCAGAGCTTTTAATTCTCTTAAATGTGGTGGTGATTATGGATAAATCAAAATAAAACTGAATTTAAAAAAAAAAATTATTTATTTATTTTTGTTAGGGGAAGCACGACAGGCTGTGATTGGGGGGCATAGGGAGCTGACAGGCAAATTACCTACTAGGCCATGAATAGTCTCACGGATGTGCAGACATTGGAAACAGAATCAGCTTCTGTGTGGCATAAAATGAGGGTTTTTTTTTTTAATTTTATTAATTGTTCCATAGAACGTGCATGGACCCAGGATAAATTGTTATAGTGCTAAATGTACATATTATAAGGTAGGTATAGAATCATAGACGATTAAGGTTGGAAGAGACCTCAGGAGGTATCTAGTCCAACCCCTTGCTCAAAGCAGGACCAACCCCAAATAAATCATCCGAGCAAGGACTTTGTCAAGCCGGGCCTTAAAAATCTCTAAGGATGGAGATTCCGCCACCTCCTTAGGTAACCTATTCCAGTGCTTTGCCACCCTCTTAGTGAAATAGTTTTTCCTAATATCCAACCAAGACCTCCCCTACTGCAACTTGAGACCATTGCTCCTTGTTCTGTCATCTGCCACCACTGAGAATAGCCGAGCTCCATCCTCTTTGGAACCTTCCTTCAGGTAGTTGAAGGCTGCTATCAAATCCCCACTCACTCTTCTCTTCAGCAGACTAAATAAAACCAGTTCCCTCAGCCTCTCCTCATAAGCCATGTGCCCCAGCCCCCTAATAGTTTTCGTTGCCCTCTGATGGACTCTCTCCAATTTGTCCACATCCTTTCTGTAGTGGGGGGCCCAAAACTGGATGCAATACTCCAGATGTGGCCTCACCAGTGCCAAATAGAGGGGAATAATCACTTCCCTTGATCTGCTGGCCATGCTCCTACTAATGCAGCCCAATATGCCGTTAGTCTTCTTGGCAACAGGGCACACTGCTGACTCATATCCAGCTTCTTGTCCACTGTAATCCCCAGGTCCTTTTCTGCAGAGAATTGCCACTTAGCCAGTCGGTCCCCAGCCTGTAGCAGTGCATGGGATTCTTCCATCCTAAGTGCAGGACTCTGCACTTGTCCTTGTTGAACCTCATCTGATTTCTTTTGTCCCAATCCTCCAATTGGTCTAGGTCACTCTGAACTCTATCCCTACCCTCCAGCGTATCTACCTCACCCCCAGCTTAGTGTCATCCTCGAACTTGCTCAAGGTGCAAACCATCCCATCATCCAGATCATTAATGAAGATGTTGAACAAAACCAACCTCAGGATAGACCCCCTGGGGCACTCTGCTTGATACCGGCTGCCAACTAGACATTGAGCTGTTGATCACTACCCATTGAACCCGATGATCTAGCCAGCTTTCTATCCACCTTATAGTCCACTCATCCACTGGTAAAGAAATAAGTATAGGAAACTTAAGTTACATTTTATGTCAGATTATTATGAAATGTCTATTTTGGACCAAGATCTTGTAATATCCAGATGATTCAGAATATTTTCAGCATATTATATGTTTACACAACGGTTCAGCTGATCTTTCTCTGAGCAGACACAACAAGAGCGTTAAATCTAATGTTGGCACTCCCTAGCATCTATCTTACCTGACATGGGGGAGAAGACTATTCGTTCTGTGGCTGAATGGTGTTGATGCTTGTCTTTGTCTGGACACTCAAGTTCTCGAAGAAAATGTGGTACTTGTATATGGGCCTGTTATATGGACTAGCTTCATGACTGTTAATGATTGGATGCTTTTTTCTCTTGTTTTGTTGTCTCCTGAATTTTACCTAAATACTGAAATATAAAGCAACTGATTCCAATTTGGGATTTCTAGTAGCGGTTGGGTGCCAGATTTTCTAAAAAGCTCAGTTTGCATTTAGGCACCAAATGAAGCAGCCGGATCCTCAAATGAAAGCAGCACTCCCTTGAAAATCCAGCTTCCGTTTTGGATGTTGTGCATTCCTGAAAATCTGGCCTTGAGTCATGATTAATTAGTTACATAGTTTGCTTCTTTACTGACTTTGAAGTGAGTTAGGGAGTTCTCTGTGGTTTTTGTATGAGTATACCTATCCCATTAAATTAAAATAGTTCAGTAATAAGATATAGTTCCCCAGTCTGTCTCTAGACTTTATGCATCAAGGAAGACACCTTGTCAATCAAGAATCTTCCTGGTGAGGGTAGTTACTGTGTTGTTGTGCTGAATTGGGCATTCAGCTAAGTGAAGGGGACAACTAACTATTTTGATTTCCTGGTAAATCAGTGCTTTCTTGAACTCACTCCGAATGCTACAGGCTGTCACAAGCATGATCTGTAGCTCCAGATGGTCCAGCAGAATTGCCTTCTGCTCAGGTTCCTTGTGGGATACATCTAAAATTGTGTTTCATGCAGCAGTTTTCCTCCTTCCAGGAACAAATTAGCAGATGGGAGGTCTTATTTAAAGACACAAACTTATTCTTGGTGGCATGAACAGTTTATTATGTAGTCATTACTGATACCTGTGTAATCCGTGCAGGGGTTTTCACGCTCATAGTTCTGGTTGCAATGAGGTTTGCATTTACAAAGAACTAACATTCCTCTTTTTCACACTTAAGTAATCGAATTCAGTCCCCAAATTTGGGACAATAATTTCACACACACACACACTCATTGGTTCTATGGAACTTGTTGAACCAGAACAATATACAGTGAGTGTAACTTAAGAAACCTACACGGACCCATTCATAACTCACTTAACTACCAGAACACGCAACCAGTAAATGTAGTCTGCGTTCAAGGGTACCTGGTTGGCTTACTTAGGATGAGGTTGGTGAGATGTGAGTGGCAGCAGGGAGGTAGCCAAAGTTGAGAAGGGGACTGAGGAGTGGCGTATTCTGGGATGTTGAATTACTTAGAAGCTTGTTTTTCTGCTTTCTGCAGTTTGCATTGGTGGACAATGCTGTCTAGCAACCTTTACTCAACCTCACCGTTTTTGTGAGAATTTTAAAGTACTGGCCTTTGCATTCCAGACAGGTCCACCTTGTGATACTAATGCAAAAGTGTCTGGAATTAGTAAATTGTATTGCAAGGTCTGCCATATGTAATTTGAGTTGTAATATTAGCTAATTTAGTGCCCATATCTGCATTATTTATGTCCATGAGCAAGGCCTCAGGATCAGATGCTTGCATATTAGAGCTACAGTGTGTTGGAGGCAAATATAACCTATTCTAGCTTGATGATAAGCATTTTACCCATATTTGAAGTAAAACCAGAAGGGGTGATCCTCTCAGATTAGGATTAAATTCCTTGTTAGAGAGTTCGCAGTTACCTGCACTAACTAGGCTTGGCTTGTAAGCAGAGATCTGGAACTTCTTTTCCAGCTAATTGTATTTGTTTCCTTACCTTTCTGCTCTTAGGAATGAGCATTTGCTTCACAAGACTGGAGAACTTGAAACAAAATAATCAAAATATACAGTTGCCCTCCCAAAACCAAGATTTTATAAAGACAAAAAGTCTGGGTTTTTTTAATTTTATAAAATTTTATTGAGTGGCAAATGCAGTTTGCAAAGACTTGGTATTCATTTGCTGAAAGACTAAGGTGGAGAAATCTCAGGCTTTGGACATCAATATGCTCTGCTGGGAAAAGTTATCTTCAAAGAACAAAAACAAAGCTAATTGGTCCTGAAATGCTGACTTATTTAAAATGCACAAAGGGCTTTCTGGGAGATTATGATGCGGTTTTAAAGACTAATACAGACCGAAGACATAAAACTCCTGACAAATGTGGATGTGGACTGGTCTCAGAGGCTCACAGGCCTGGAATTGTAATTGCACTTGTGATACTGTGACTCCCCTGCTTAATTCTAAAGTTATATCTCTGCTTCAACATTGAAACTGAAAACCTATGAGGAAGTGGTAACCTTGCTTCCTCCCCTCCCCAGCTAGCAAACATGGTCATTGTTTTTACAGTAATTTAAGAAGAGCAGAGCCACAGAGACTTCTCTGTGGTGGTGAAGTATTTGCACGTTAAGTGGGCACTGTCTTAGCTGGCCCAAAATTTTATCTGCTTCAGTGTTTCTGGTCTGTTTGCAGAGTCCATATAAAGCTTATTTTATTTCCCCAAACAAATGTTTCAATCTTCTTAAGTGAGTCAAGAAAGACACGTGGGTGGGTCCCACCACAACCAAGAAAACCATGATTGTATGCATGCCATTGATTTCAGTGGGGGCTGCTCAGCATCTCTGAAAATCAGGCCGCTTGTACAGGTGTCTAAATATGGACTTGGAACACTAACTTTAGGCACACTTTTAAAACAAATCTTGGCCATTGTTTTAAAGAGCAACCCAGTGCAGGGAAGGAAGCCAGAGAGAAGAGCCTTCTGTGTGAGATTGTAAACTATTAAAGTGATTCTGAAAGATGTCACTCTAGCTTTTCTAGTGCAGTTATCCTGACCGCCAGCCTCGTTGTGCTCCAATAAACTTTGTTTGTAAGATAATGAGCGACACCTTTTGAGAACTAGCTGACTGTCTGGGACTCAGTTGCTAGTCTGTAAACAGAGCCATCCCCTGTGTAGACTGTACAGCTGTACGGCCAACTGTGTTGTAGAATAACTTTTCTCAATTCTGACTTTGATTCCTGAATGGGGGTAGGTTTCAAGATAGACTGTCGCTAATGGCTAAGGACCAAACATAGCAACGTGTGAAACCTGGCATTCTCCCCAGGCCTGAGATTTTCATTTTGGCACAGAATGTTCACTGGGTAGCAGAATACCATGTCTGAGATATTCTGGTATCCCATTTGTTATCATCAACTCTCTCACCCAGCACAGACATGTACTACGTCACAGGTCAATTTATGTTATGTTTGCTTTCTTTGCAGCAATATATTGTATATTAAGAAAAGGGAAACCACAAAGTAACAGACACACTTTTGGTTTTTTGATATGTACTGTGAGAATTTGTATCTGGATCTTAGTGTGCTTGATTCTCCGGATACTTTACGAGAACTACCATTGCGATTATTTTTACACCTGGAGGCCATGGAAGAAAAAAATGTATTTTTTCAGAATCTGTCTATTTGAGAGGTGTAGCTAGGAGCTATTTTGAACAGACACTAGCACAGAAATTTGTTCAGCCTAATTAGAAGCAAGTCCTGTCTTCTGTGTTTTGAACTTGCTTTTATGTGTCGGAGCTAATTCTGTTTTTCCTAATGGCTTTTCAAAAGATACCTTCTGTCACTCAGGAATTGGGTTCTTCTTTTGTGAGGGCAAGGGTTGGAATCTTCCAACTACACATTATGTGCTGACATTTACAAAATTGCATGATTTGTAATCCAGAAGAAATAAAATCATTCTGTAGTTGCTTTAATGCTTGGTCCTCACTTGTCCAAGCAGGAGGCACTGTAATTAAATCACAACATCATGTGTAACTTCACAGGGAAGTGAAAAGCCTCCTATAGACATTATAGAATAGAAGCATTAAAGTTAGATACAATTTCACTTTTTCTACTGTTAGTTGGAAATGCAGCAAATTGCTACAATTGGGCATCAGCACTCCGGTTTAATGAAAAGTACTGCAGTCTGCTTGAGCAAGCAGGTCATTAGTGAATGAATAATCAGTGACATTTTCCATTTAACTCTGACATGAGCAGAGTGTAGTGCTCTAGAAAAAGCCATTAAGCAATGCCTTAACCCTGTTGCCAGTCTTTGCAGACCAGGCCCCAATATCCATCTTTAGTTATTAGGAGAGGAAAAAAAAATAGATGATGTTGTTTGGTTTGTTAGTACTTACGTTGCTACTGCAGTTGCCCCAACCATACTGAGAACCCATTGCACTAGGCACTGTACAAATATAGTAAATGACAATTCTTGCACAAAAATATTCAGTTTAAATAGCTCTTGTTTTTACTCCTTACTGGATGCTCTGTGTGTATTGCTTGGCTCTGTTAAAAGACATAGATTCATAGACTTAAGGTCAGAAGGGACCATTATGGTCATCTAGTCTGACCTCCTGCAGTTTGCAGGCCACAGAATCTCACCTCCCACTCCTGGAACAAACCCCTAACCTATGTCTGAGTTATTGAAGTCCTCAAATTGTGATTTAAAGACCTCAAGGTGCAGAGAATCCTCCAGCAAGTGACCTGTGCCCCACACTGCAGAGGAAGGCGAAAAACCTCCAGGGCCTCTGCCAATCTTCCCTGGAGGCAAATTCCTTCCTGACCCCAAAGATGGCGATCAGTTAAACCCTGAGCATGTGGGCAAGACTCACCAGCCAGCACCGAGGAAAGAATTCTCTGTAGTAACTCAGATCCCACCCCATCTAACATCCCCTCACAGACCATTGGGCATATTTACCTGATAATAATCAAAGATGAATTAATTGCCAAAATTAGGCTATCCCGTCATACCATCCCCTCCATTAAGCTTGATAAGTTTGTCTTGAAGCCAGATATATGCTCACCAGGTACAAAGCTCTGCATAGGTTTTCAGTAGAATTTTAACAAACCCTTGGATTCAGAGACCACAAAGTTGGGACCAAAACACTGATCTGAAGTGAAGCACACAGCAAAAGCAGATGCAACCATGAAGTGGAAGACCACAAATTTATACAACGCATAAATGGTATAAAAGCAATACTCTAGAGCATTTGGGAGTTCATGGGCGTCTGCTTGTATTTGAGTTAGACACCATCAACCTAAAAAAAGAACAAATGTTTCAGGTGCTACACCCTCCTCTGAATCCCCCTGCCAGTTTTTTGTGGTTTTCAGAATTTTTTAATGTATCTCTAAATAGTTCTCTCTCTTTTTGCAACATTGCAGTGTGAAAACCTCAAACACAAAAACCAGAGAAAACTAACTTTGGGGCGGGGGGGGGAGTAGAATGGCTTATGCATAAAGTGCTGTCAAATGCACAAAGTAAACAGGGAGGTGGAGGGGGTAAGTAATTTTTCAGTAATTTTAGCGGTTGCTTGTAAAAATAGATAAAACTTTTTTAAAGCAGGAATGTAATTTTTAAGTGAACGAGGTTTCTTTAACCATGCAGCACAGCCTTAATCCGAGTAGAGAGGATAGTCTGTTTTATATGAATGAGAGCTTCACAACTTGGAACAAATTTGAAGCCCTGGTTTCATCTGCTTAAATTATTAAACCTTTTAAAGTGTGTGTGTGTGTGTGTGTGTGTGTGAGAGAGAGAGAGAAAGAAAGAAAGAAAGAAAGAAAGAAAGAAAGAAAGAAAGAAAGAAAGAAATGGGTTGGGGGAAATTGGGAGTGAAAATTAACTTTCCCCTAGCTGGAATTTGCAGGGAAAGGATTAATTACAGAATTCACTGAAAACATGTCATGCCTTGGAAACAGCATTTTATAAGTTTCAGAGTAGCAGCCGTGTTAGTCTGTATCCGCAAAAAGAACAGGAGTATCTTGTGGCTGTAGCTCACGAAAGCTCATGCTAAAATAAATTTGTTAGTCTTTAAGGTGCCACAAGCATTTTATAAGTTATTTTCCACAGTTTTATGCAAGCTGCGTCTTATTTTATCATCTAAACTCTCTCTTATGAACCCCAAAACTGAGAATGCTCATGGAATCTTCTCTCTCATTAAGGGGCCTAAGCTTATACAGTATTTAGAATTGTATTTGGAACTTTAATTGTAATGTTTCAGTCCAGCCAGTTTGCAAAACTGCAGAGTGGTAAACTATCCGCAGAACCAAACTAAGCCTCTGGAGTCAACGAGAAGCTTACATAGCCGGTGCCACAGTCAGCAAGGTAAAAACAGAGCTCTTTTTCCTCTTTAATTCATTCTCAGACAGAAGTGCAGATTATATGTGATAGTGTTTTAGTTGTGTGTGACACTCTTGTTCTAAGTTAACGTTTTTGGGGCATTCATAACTTCTAAAAAAGAAAACCCATATTTAGCTTCGCTAGCTGTTCTCTTGCCTTCAGTCCAGGGTGACTGTGTGTAAAAGTTTGTTAAAATCCCATTTTTCCACTGCAGATATTGAAATGGGGAAAATGTGCTTTTCATGCTTCTAATAAACTTCCTATCATTTTGTGCATTAAACTTAGATGGTTTCATTTTTTAAATTAAAACTTTGCAATGCCTGCCTCCCTTATTAAGAAATCTGTGTAAAATAGGGGATAGTTTCGGTCAGGAATAGATAATAGAAAATCTGTACTTGTGGAGCACCCGTTGTTTATCAGTCTATTTTAAAGCCTGCACAGAATAGTATATCTGCACTCAGAAATAAAGGTAACTGCTGTTAAATCTATGCCTAGAAATACTTGTATGAGAACACAAGACACAGAACAAACGTTGCAGACTCAAAGCATACCAAATAGTGGTTTCTTGCAATCCTCTTCTTGTCAGTATAGACAGAGCCCTCATCCCATGTCCGTGTTTGCTTAACAGATATGCACTAATTCATTGTCTTTATTATGAAAACTGGCATGGCCTCTTGCATGAGTTAGATTTAGTAGTCTAATATTAGTTGAATAAATTTGCCTTGGGCTAGGGTCTAGTGATTCATTCTGTAGCTTCTAACTGTGGTCAGTCACACATGTGTAATACTGAATTGCCCAGTTTCATGAATAATAGAGTAAGAAGAAATACAGGAAAATTAGAAATGGTTAATTTATTAAAGTTTCTAGTCTGTTGTACGTGTGTAGTCAAATACTACTGAAAACAATTCTCTTTCCATGTCTGCTTTAAGAGAAAAAAAAAAAAAAGGCAGGTTGACATGTAGTTTTGCTTTGAAATAAGATTCCCTGTGTGTTTGTAGTGCACCCTTCACCATCGTATGAGGGGATCTATGGTTATATAAGCAACTAGGCAGTTTGTTGCAGGAGTCACTCTGTGGAATTCTTGGCCCTGCGTTACACAGGATGTTGGATTAGATTATCGTAATGATCCTTTCTGGCCTTAAAATCTATTAATGTGAACATACGAATGGATCCCTTCTTACGCACTGCGGTAGAGTGTGCTTGGTTGGTTTGTTTCTCCTCCCACCTCACCCTACTTCTCTTCCTTTCTTCTCACATTCTGTCTGTCCTCATTGAGCTATTCTAAAATTGTTGCAAAGAGAGAACTGAGGTTTACTGTTAGTTCCTGAGCATGGAAAGCTTCATGGCTATTCACATGCCTCATGGACAGGGGATCCTTCACCTCTTAGGGCCAACTACCATGAAGGCCTGTTTCCCAACTCCTGTTAGCCTTGTTCTTGGCATTGTTACCTTGATCGTTACTGATGACCACAGCTATGGTCTCAGAGGTAGCCAGGCCCAGTCTTATGTGAAAGCCTTGAAGATTAGGGTCTTGTGTTGAATCTCTTTTTGGAAAAGAGACTCAGTGCAGCATGAGGCATGCTGCGGTGATGTGTCTTAGTTGGCTTGTGTTGCTTAGAAGAGGGTCTACTGTGTGTTGGACTTGGGTCTGTTTTGTGAGAGTTTGTGTGAGTTCAATCCTTGAGGAGGCCTCTTAGGGATCTGAGGCAAAAAAATCTGTCTGGGGATTGGTCTTGCTTTGAGCAGGGGGTTGGACTATATGACCTCCTGAGGTCCCTTCCAACCCTGATATTCTATGATATTAAGTGTCAACCACAGGTTCTGTGCATTGCAGTAATTGATCTTGGAGGAGATGAGCATGTGGATCAGTCGCAGCTACATCTTATAGCAAGGAATGCAGCTTCCTGGCCAGTTAAATATGATAAAAGGCATTTCTGATTATTGGTGTCCTTTGGGTCCCTAGGAAATCCCTAAGACTGAGTACCACCTCAGCAACTGGAGGCAGATTTCCTGAATAGAGAATGTTTATAATGTTTTCCTCCTCCTAACAGTATTGCCTCTGTCTCTACAGGTTTTCATTTGCACCATCTAGTTGTTATTCAGGTGCTTATCTTCCTCAAACACCAGGGCAGCTGAGTTACTGGGTTCTGTGTCTGATGTGCATGTGGTATAGAGCGGTGTTTCACGTGTTCACTGGTGTAAAAGTCCATGTCCTCTCACAAGCTCCAGTAGCAGTTTTATTAAGTTGTTGGAGCAGTTTCTTAAGTTGAGGGGGAGAAGAGAAGGCTAGAATTGAGCCATGTGGGACTCTGCAGGAGAAAGCTATCAAGGCATAGGAGCAGCTTTTTCTCCATCACCACCTTTTGGGTAAGCCCTGTCTCAGTTACTGTGAAGCTGACTGCCTCCGGGTAAGTTCTAAAGCTTGTCTCTGTCACCAACAGAAGTTGGTCCAAGAAAAGAAATTACCTCACCTTCCTTGTCTCGCTAATACCTCTAATCAGAAACATAACTTACAAAATACTTTAAAAAAAGGCTGTTTATTAATAAAGTGTATTTCTTTAAATGCCCACTCCACCCACAAGTTTTTTGGGTGGTTGTTTTTTATCATCCCAAGAGCCTTCTTGTGCCATCTGACAAAGAACACAATCTGTGCAGGCTGAGGTCCTGCACCCTGTCCTTAATTATTCACACTGATCCACTTGAAGCAGCTGGGACCATGGACACAGCTGGAGATTTGGCTTTTGGTCCTGGCTGTGATTTCCATACCCCATCCTGGAGTGGGTCGGAGTGATGGTTGCACTATTTCTAGCTGTATGTCCAAGTAGTTCATATTTATGAAGCGAGGAAGCAATGTTATTACTGAGCTTTTAAACTAGAATTTTAATCTAACCAGTCTGTTTTTCCTTCTTACCAGCTTCCCCACTTCTTGGATGCCACACTGCAGTTGGTACATAGTACTATCTGGAGAGTGGAAAATAAACTGGAGAGTTTCATGCAGGAGACAGGCTATTTTTTGTGTCTTTTCTGGCTGCTGTTCTGAGTTGCCATAGTAAAAACAATAACATCGTCTTGTGTGGCGGCATCCCCTTTTGCAAAGTGATTTGAAAGCCGGTTCAAAGAAGTCCTGATAACTTCACCCTCACTTGGACATAGCTCTGTCGTTTTCAGAAGCTTCTGGTGCTGCTTCATATACGGAAATCACTCAGGGCAGCATGAACAAAAGATGAAAGTGCTGCCCTGAGGGACTCTTAAAGCTGTGACCTACAAAGGATTTTTTTTTTTAATTGGGCTCGTGCCTTCTTTGGTTCCCCTGTGATGTATAAGAGAGACCCAGGATGTGCTGTGCTGTGTTTTGTTTAAATGAAGTTCAAAAGTTTAAAAAAAAAAAAAAAAAAAGGGTGGAGGGAAGAGGGAAGGGAAAGAGAAGCCAAGGCTATCAGGAGCATCAAGCTGGTCTTCTCTAGTTTTGCTGGAGGAGCAAAGCATGTGTATCATGAGCACTCATGGCTTAATTCAGCCTTGCAGAACTACCAAGATTTGACAGGCAAAAATCTGGTAGCCCACCCTTCCCATCCACCCCACATACCACCCATGAACGCTCATTTGCATGTGCACACCCCCTCTTCTCTGACTCATAAACATCCCTTGGACATGTGCTCTCAAACTTGCACAGTCTTGGAGGCATGCGTATTGTAATTCAGACTCTCGTGTGCTGTCAGGTACACACACCTGGACATGCTTTCCATTTCACACACACTTGGAATGTCTCTTTGCTTTGTTTTTAAACCCAGCGTACAGGTCACCTTTACACCGTGCATTATAAAGAAGCGGAGAAGGGCAAATGCCCAATTTCTTTTCCCTTGTAGGAAATCTTTAACAACATGGGCAATTTTTATATAGCACATTTTCAACCCAAGGTGACTTTAAAATCAGCCAGGTTATATATTAACCCCCTGGAAAACTGAGTCGAAAAGAGAAATCGAGGTTGTGCTTTAACTATAGCTTTGCTACTATAATTGCCTGTAGATTCTGGACTCTTGCTCCAGGGTATAGACTTGAGGCAGAACTGTAAATATTTAACGTTCTAAATGGGATTACACACACAAACCAATCTTCAAAGAACACTATTAAGGTCACAAAGTCAAGCACTCAGTACCAGCATTAATGGTGCCTGTGCTAGACCAGGGGCTCTAAGGGCTTTCAGGCTCCCAGCTCCATGGTAGGAAGCCTGGGAACCCCTGGCATGGCAGAATGGCCCTGGAGCTGCTGGTCCCCAGCGGCCCACCAGGCGAGCTGATAGGGAACCTGGGCAGGTATCTGACAGAATCCTGCCTGTGTTTCAACAAAATTTCTTCAAACCTGAACTGTTTTCACAAGACATTTCCAGTTTAGAGTAGCATTTTCCAACAAAACTTGGTTTCATGGGAAAATTTCCAGCCAGCTCTATTCTAGATGTGAGTGCTCAGCACTTCTACAAGTCAGACTGCAGCGTCTCAAGTTGGGCATATAGAAATTGATGGACATACAATTAATGGGCACCTGTGAACAGTTTGATATAAGTGACTTGACCAGGATCATATAAGAGCTCTGTGGCAAAGGTAAGGATAGAATGTAATGATCCAGGACAGCACTATAAGACCATCCTTTCTATTTCTCACCCACTCTCTACATCCTTTCCAACTTCCTCAACAAATGAGGCAGGGATCTTACAGACCACAGTCTCCTTTACTACACAGTCCTGATTCAGCCATCCTGTGCACTAAATGAGCCAGGGGTCCTTTGGAAAAAATAGTAATTAAAGCATATCATAACACACATGCACAAGGTTGCAGAGACAGTCTTAATTCTGCATTTCCAAACTTTTGAGTGCTTGACTTTGCAATTTTAATGTTTTAAGCTAGGTTTCTTATACGTAATTTCCTAAGTTTCTAAAAAAGCAAACTGCAAAAATAAAAATTCCCTTATGTGGTGGCATATTGACAAACACATGGGTCATCCATAGGGTTGGAAGTTTTAGATCCACTGCATAGATCTCTGCCGCTGGAGATAACAGAGTAACTGATAGGAGCGGTAGTTTGTAATGGGCTCCTCCGCTCTGTTGCATCAAACATAAATTAGGCTGTGGCTACACTTAGCACTTCAAAGCGCTGCCGCGGTAGCGCTTTGAAGCGCTAAGTGTAGTCAAAGCGCCAGCGCTGGGAGAGAGCTCTCCCAGCGCTGTCCGTACTCCACCTCCCTGTGGGGAATAACGGACAGGCTTTGACCACACTGGCGCTTTGCAGCGCCGCAATTTGCAGCGCTGGAGAGGGTGTGTTTTCACACCCTGCTGCAGCGCTGCAAATTTGTAAGTGTAGCCAAGCCCTTACTTGTCTTCACTTTCAGGGCTCTTCTCTTCACTAGGGATCACTATCGAGATGTCAGCTTTTGCCACCAATCAGCCCACGATACCTGCTTCCATTATTCCCTTGTTAAACTTTCAAACAAACACCTTTGTGCTTTATCTTATGCTGCCACTTGCACTTGGGAGGACCTCCCCTCAACCATCTGCAGAGTTATCTCCTTAGCCTCTTTCAAACTCTGTCACAGGGTCCACTCAGGTTTCCTCCTTCTCGCCCTGTGCTTAGGCTGATAAAATAAGAGTTCTCGCGCCTTCTTCCGGTGTTTCACCCTTGTGCTTTATTTTACAGTGCCACCATGCAGTCCCCTTTATCCCCAAACAGTTATCCCCTTTCTAACCCATTCCAGGGTCTCTTGGCCCTCCAGGCTCCCGTCCTGTGGTGAGGAGACAGAGCTGTAGCCTCCTGTCCTCTCCCAGGCCAGCCTCCTGACTGAGTTCAGTACAGGGCTTTTATATCCCTCCCAGCCTTCAGCCCAGCTGTCCCTGGTTAGCTCAGTCTATCGCAGTGAGCCAGCCCTCGTTAGGGCCTGCGGCTGGGCTCCCTGCTGGCTGCTTTGAGCCTCTGCCCCTGGCCTCTGTGCCCGAAAGCAGGGCAATCAAGGGGTTTTACCCCTGCCCTGCCACACTCTCCTTTTCCATGGAGCCCACAAAAACTTACCAGCTGAGCTGCTACTGTGCTGAAATCTCTGCCTGTCGTGCTGACCCAATATTGTCTCACTGTTTCCTTTATACTCCCCCATCTGTCTGTATGGTATCATCTGTTGTCTTATATTTACACTGTAACTTCTCTGGGGCAGGGACCATCTTTTTGTTCTGTTTGTACAGTCCCCAGCACCGTGGAGTCCTGGTCCGTGACTGGGGATTGTACCTGCTATGGTAATTCAAATAATGATGATGAAGGGGGTGAGACACCCACTCTGCCAGTGTGTTTCACAAGGTTTTGCTGACCGCGGAGGAATGTTGAGACAAGAATCTTGGGTTCCGTTCCAAGCTCTGCAGGGGCGCGTGCTCTCATGGGCACAGATTCTTCTCCAAGCGTGACCCTTTCTGTACTGTCTCCTGCAGCCTGTCCCTACCCTGGCTCTTCTCAACCCCTGGCTCCTTGTCCCAGTCTCCACTTCCTCAGGCTAATCTTCCCAGTCCCAGTTTCCTTGACCGTGCAATCCTGGTCTCCCCATCTGTCAGAGCCCCAATTCCCACCTCTCCCCAGTGTCTCCCCCTCCACAGTCCAGTCCCAGTTCTCCCACTCCTGCCCCAACTCCTTGTCCCCAGTCTCCTCACCCAACCAGTTCCACTTCCCCACCTGCTGACATCTCATCTGGCCACCTCCCTAGTCACTGGCTCCCAGTCCGTGTCTTCCTTTTGGGGCTGCTCATCCGATCTCAATCCTCATCCCTTAGCTTCTTCCCCAGCCTCACCCCTCACTGGCTCCTTCACTCATCTCATTGCCCAGGCAGTCCAGGGGTTTTCCTCCCACACCCCAGCTCATGGGTGGCCGGTGACCCAGCCACCCGCGGAGGCTAACCTCCAGCCCCTCCCCTTGTGCCCGAGACCCTGCTCCCCTTCTACTTTCCGCTCCCCCGCAGGAACCCAAAGCACCCCCACCATGGCCCCACTGCTTCCAGGTGTGGGAGGGGGGCGAGGCCCCAGCCTGGGTGCGCCACAGCCCTTGGGCGGCACGGTCACTGCGTCCCCAGCCTTGGGGCTCCAGGCGGCCAGCGCGGCCCAGCACCAGCCACCCTGGCGGCCCCGAGTTGCTGGAGGGGGCACACTGGCCTCGGGGTGAGGCCACGGCAGGCTGTTTGGGAAGGCAAAGCCTCCCCTTGCTTACAATACTCACCGCCCAGGCCCCAGCTCCTTGTCAGATCTGTCTCCCCTGCCCTCATTCCTTCACTGGATCCTTGTCCAGCCACTCCCAGTCTTCCCCCCAAGCCTCGTCAAATCTGTGTCTCCCCCAAGGCAACTGGGTCCCAGTCCTGTTCTCCCCCTCCGCCACTGCCAGTTTCCTTCACAGTAGGAGGGAAAGTTTTATAAGCAACTGACAACAGGGTGTTTTAACAGGAAGGGCCAGGCAACACTAGTAAGTGGTGCTACCTGCTCTGCCTGTGTTATAGAGCCCTCAGGTAAAATGGCCAGTGCTCTGACAGTTTTACTTGCTGTGAAGCACACATGGGTGAGCCGTTACCTCAGTGATTTGGCAATACTTCTCCCTCCCTCTGTTTTAGGTTTGGTGCCTAGGGCTGCGGAGTGGGAGAATGGCTGATTAATGACACTTTGCCTTTTGGAACTGTCACAGCAGGGGAAAAACGTCTTTCCTCTCTCTTCTCTCTCCACAGGTGAGGTGGTGGATATCTATCAGCGAGAGTTCCTAGCGCTCAGAGACCGTCTGCATGCTGCTGAACAGGAGAGCCTAAAGCGCTCCAAGGAGTTGAACCTGGTCCTAGACGAGATAAAGAGAGCGATCTCTGAGAAGCAGGCCCTACGGGACGTAAACCGGACATGGAGCAGTTTATCTGGTGAATCAGACTTTTAACAGAGAGAAGCTCTTGCTATAGAGGAGGTAGTGAGGTGTGTGTTTGTGTAGGGCTGCAGATAGGATGGGCAAGCATAGGCCAAGGTCCAGATCGTCTCTGATTTAGCATGAGGGGCCTTAAGAGGTTCAGAAAATCTATGTGAATGGAGATGGCCATTAGACGTGCACCGTTAGACATTGAATCAAGCCTCTGCAGATAATATACGCTAACTTGCTTGCTCGTGAGCTTTTACCACCAACTGTATGCTCAGTGTTGAACGTTTATGAAAAGCAGGTCACAGTGGAGGGTTTAGATTTGCTCTCTTATTTCAAAGTGCGAAAGTTGATTGGATGGGAAAATTGGATCTTTTTGATAAAATCTGATCTTCGTTCTCCTCCCCTCAAAGATTTTGGACCTTATTCAGTGCCTTTACACACAGCTCCCACTGACGTTAGTGGGAGTTGTGGGTGCACACTGAGGAGGCTGGGTGGATTAATCTAGTGATAGTCTAAAATGGCCAGATTGCCCTGTGAGGGGGTTTTATTGCTTGAAGCCTTGTGATCTCTTCCTGTATGTTATCCTGCATATTGACTTCCTTTTCCTCCTTTAAGATGAAACCAAATTAAAACTCTGGAATATCACCAACAAGAATGTGCTGCATCTTCCCACCATCTTTCATCATTTGCCACATTTGCTGTCCAAGGAGAACAGTCTACAACCAGCTGTGCATGTGGGACAGGGACGCACTGGAGGTAAAAGCAGCTGCATCAGCACCAAGATCCAATGTCTCTTCCCTTCACTTTACGTGTGCCCTTCTCCTCCCCTCCATTCCTGGCTCGAGATGAGCAGGACTGGAAGTAGGGGACCACATTCCATGCAGGCTTCCTCACTGCATCAGTGCCTTAGGGTGGATGCACACAGTGTAACCCTTGTAAGTTAAGAGATGCAGGGAGATACAGTCTGTGCTTTAACCAGACCTAAAGTGATATTTGACGTGTCTGTCGGTTGGTCAGTCTTACTGCCACCCCTCAGTATTGTATCTGAGCCGCTCCCATGTAAAGTCAGTGGAATGGCAAAGCCCCTAGTGGACTTCATGGAGTCCCTGGAACTTTTCCTCTTCTTGGGATAAAAACTCTGCTTGGGATAGGGGTTTTTGTTTGATTGTTTTTTTTAACTTTTATTAATTTACTTTTTTTTTAATGTTGATTTGTTAAGGGTTTTGTTGGTTGGCCTGTTCTGGGCAGAAGAGAGCTCAGTGTTGAGTGTCTTTTTAGGGTTGAAAGGCCTTTCTGAAGAGGAACACTGCAGCATTTCCTAAATATCAGTCTTAAAGCTGTAATAACTGTACTGAATGCTTCAAAGGGAGGCCCTGCATGCTAGCATACCGTTCCTTTTTGTTTCCTGGCCAAACTGTTCATCAGAAAAAAGTTAACCTGCTGATAGGGATAATTCAGTGAATTAGCCCTGGGTAGCCACAGGGGTTTTGGTCCCTAGCCCATTTTCCTATTGATGGAACATAGTGCTAAAAGCCAGTAGAAAGTGAGACTTCGGGGGCTGAGTGAACAGTCTTGTTTGTTTTCCTGGCCCATTGCCCTGTGTTCGTCTTTCTGAAAACACTTTGCTTTGGTTCTGAGCAGTGTCCATAGTGATGGGAATCCCCAGCGTGAAGCGAGAGGTGCATTCATACCTTACGGACACCCTGAACTCCCTGATCTCAGAGCTCACCCAGCAGGAAAAGGAGGACACTGTGATTGTTGTTATGATTGCTGAGGTAACGTGACCCTTGTATCTATTTATCCCGCTTCATCAGCTCTTCATCCCCTTTCTCCGTCTGACAAGGACTTGGTGCTGGTCCAGGAGGCTGAATGCAGCCATAAAACAGCAGGATGTCTTCTCATGGATGAGGGCCAGATCCACCACTGTAGAGGCAGATAAGCCCAACCTTGGGCTGTTGTCTGACAAGGTTCATCAGGCACATCCCCCTGATGGGGGCCAGCCGCCTGTTTTTAATGTGAAATAGTGCTTGGATGTGCTCTTCTACAGAGGGTCAATATGTTAGCAGATGATTACATTATAGCCGCCAACATGGCCCATGCATTCATCTTTTTCATTTAAGTTGTGCTCATTAACCTCACTCCTACAAACTCCAAAGCAGCTGTTGACTGAAGCCCTGCAAACACCACTCCACTGGTTCATGCTGCCCTCCCAAGACTCCATCATGTTTTCTCTGCAATCCCCCAGCCCATTTCTCCAAGGCTGAGACTAGCCTATTTTGTTGCACTGATGCCTGGGGCCAGAATCAGTTGCTAAATTCAGGAGCTACAAAGCCTTGGTGTGTTAATCCACTAGAGCTGCTTTTATCTAGGGGTTTATATGGTTATTTTTCACCACCACTTTCCCCTCTGGATTATTTTCTCAAGCCTAAAATGCATTTGTCTTAGTTTTCAGAAATCCACTGAGCAAGCAAAACCTCAGTAGTGTGTTGCTGGGAGCAGAGTGAAGATAAATACCTGTTTTCTACCTGTTTACCAGCAATTAGATGGTTTGAGTGGCGTTATGCTTACAGGTCTCTAGCTTGCGTTTTTTATACAAAAGGAAAGCGTTCTCTTGAGGAGCGAGTGGCTGCTATCCAAAGTGCTAAGGGTGGGGGTTGGATTAGTAGGTTCCTCCTGGGACTGGGGGGCATGGGTTTGATTCTCTCCTAATCTGCCTGATTGGCAGGCTGCAATTTTGGGCAAGTCACTTAATGCCTTTGTGCTTTAATGTACATGTCTGAAATGGACCTCACAGGAATCGTGTGAGGATTTAAAGGGAAGCATCAATGTGAAATTACCTTTTTTTTTTTTTTTTTAATTGATTTGCAAGAATTTTCAGGTACTGAGTTCCCCCTGCAAAATATTTTTTCCCCTCACTATAATTTAAAAATGTTTTTCCTTCTTTTGAAGTATGACAGATTGTCTCAGATAGGGAAAACTGATTGTGGAGAAACAGTTAAATTAATGCTTAAATAAACTGCCAAATGCACAAAAACAGAGGAAATCTTTCTCATGTCTCAGTTACAGTCATAGTAGATGTTACAGGTAACAATAGAAGGTAAAACTACTTCAGACAGAAGGAGTCAGTAGACTCTATCCTTTTAACTGTCAGGTGTTGCAGATCTGCAGGAGGGTGCTATAGAAGTGTGAACTATTGCTATGCTTGTTACACACCCAATCCAGACAGTGCATTTCTTCATACATCACGGCCTGTGGGTCACGAGCCTTCAGGCCTAGGGTAGAAAATGATATAAAAGATGGTCTGAGATTTGAACGGTCATCAGATAGCTTGACGAATCCAGGCAACATCAAGCTGCCACTGTAGTCTTGGGAGGAGCAGGGGCAAAGATAAGAGAACTGACATCATCGTGGTGATATGGGCTCCATCCTGAGGGGTTTTAATGGCTGCCTCTAAAATGTAGAGTATTTCAGAAACTGAGAACCAACTCCCAATTCAACAGTATCTGGCTGTGGCAGCTAACTTCCTTCCTATGAGTTGTGAAAAATATTCCACTGGGTCACCAAGGGAAGCAGCCTGCTAATTATGTTGTAGGACTCCAGCCTGCATCCTCTAGCTGCGTTGGCACTGGGACAGCTGTCCCTGTCAGAGCAGTTAGACACAGCTGTAATAGGAAGAGTCCTCTTGGAGTGGGTTTGCTACATTGCAATTTGCTGTCATGGTGGGGAGGAGCCCCATTCCTCCCCTACATCATAATTTAAAGCAGGCTGGCATGTGTGGGCAGATGTGGTGTTTGGTATCCGATGCCAAGTGCTGAGGCAGTTATAGTGATAGATGGGAGTTGTGTGTTCGCTCCCAGAATATAAGGCCATCTTCTTTCCTTTTTGTAGCTGTTTTCCCGGCTCTGCCAGGGTAAGAAATCAGTCTCTTGCGGTGGTTCTGAGAACCCCTGGAGAAGAGGAGCTTGTCTCTCTAGAAAAACTTGACTTGTCGTTTTTCTGGGTAAAGCACTGGCCTTGGCTTCTGTCATAAACCCCTGACAGCTCACTCCTCACCCCAACATGGCACCAAATCTGACACCATCTGGGACCGAACAGGACATTGCAAGCAATTGTTTAGCACTTACTCCTGGTGATGGTAAAAGTCGTCGTCTCTCCTTTGCAGATCCCAGCCTAGGACTTGTGTTCGCTGTTTCAAAAGCAGTGGAACCACTCAGAGCAGTAAAATCTTAGGAGGCCTCTTGATCCAGCATTCTGGAATAGGGGGCATGGGATCTTATTTTCTCTCCACTGGTCCCCTGCATGAGTCTTTGCATTTATATCTTTTCTATTGGTGTCATGAAGCATGATTAGCCTTCTCCCCTGAGCTGCTGAGAGTGACCAGGTCAAATCTTAGGACCAACTGAGAGATTCAGGTTTGCAGCTGAAATTAACCCAAAATATAAATACATGTTATAATAGAAACCCCTCTGTTTTGCTGACAAAGGTAGAATTCCTTGTCTGTCAGGGACTGTTCATTTAGTTAAATGCCAACAGCCTGCTTGGCACCGTACAGAAAATAGAGGAGGATGTGATCCTTGGCCCCAGACACTTAGTATTTTTATTTGATTTAACACTGGCCAAACCAGAGGGATTTGAAGAAGAGTTCGGTTTTGATCCACCAAAATGGGGAGGGGATTTCAGGCACAGGGGCCATACAGAAGATGGCCTGGAGATGGATGAATGAATTAATGGAGTATGGAAGTGTTGACAGTGCAGACTAGGGAGTACTAGCAGTGGCTTCTGAGATGCAGGCCCAGGCAGAGAATAAATCCGGATGAGGCATTTAAAGTATTGATGGTTGGTTTCTCTGAAACTGAATGATCTCTTCTTACAATGTTTAACTTTTTATTTTCAGACAGATGAACAGTATTCAACTGGAGTGGCAGAAAACATCAAAACCTTGTAAGCAATTCCCATTCATTACACTGAGGTGAACTAGGCGTGTAACAATGTAAGAGCCTCGTTAAAGAAAATAAATGTCTTTCTTTGCTTGATTTTTCCGTTATAAATTCTAGAGTCTCATCCGGTCTCTTAATTAAGCTGATCTCAAATTCATCTCCGTCTAAATCAATACATGGTATTGTAACTTTAATTTTTTTCTGATCGTATCCAACCAGTCTTGTGCTTTCATGTGATCTTGCCATCTGAGTCGCTCTTCCTGTCCGGTGTTGTTATGAGAAGATGGATTATTTATATTTACAGTCATCCTGTGGGAGGTCCTGTTCTCATATAGTTCAGCATCCTGCCTGCTCATAGAGTCAGAGCAAGTGAACTGCATGACTGGCACACATGATCTCAAACCAAAATAAGGCTGTTACCGCCTAAGTGTCCATTTCCCTGCTTCTTTTTGCTACACCAGGTTAGGTTGCATTCTTTCTCTGGCACTGTTACTGTGATCTCTCTGGAATTACATGTTAGTGTAACAAACTTCTGCCCCAGAGATACAGTGGCTGCCGCAGCTTTATGATTGCCAAGTGTGGGAGAGACACCTGTGGTAGATGGTTATTAGAGAGCTGGTCTAGGCATTAGCAGCATCAGCGCTCAAAGAGGAAGAAGAAAGCAATTGTAACAACAGAGGCTCTGAATCCAGTCCAGCTTCCGTGTCTGCATGTTTCCAAAGAACCCCAGTAACCTTAAGAGCAAGACTTTTAAAAGGACGATGTGACCTAATGGCTCAATTCAATTCCTGAGCTGATGATGGGAGAGGGCTTGGGACATGCTTCCAATAATAGAAAAGCAGAAGAGCATTGTATTCCTACTGCACTTGTAGAAGAGCTGAAACAGAGCCCTCTGTCTTGCTGTGCAAAGTGAGGCAGATCCACCCTTCCGCCTTTTGTGGCAGGAGTGTGTACTTAGCAGGGGATAATGAGCTGATTGTCTGATGTACCCTGATGGAATTACCAGGCACTATCCAAGGAAGGGCTCCTCTGTGAAAGGTCTAAAACTTTCATTAACTTAGTGATTTGATTTCCCCCCCCGCCAAATAAATTCATAAATTATCTCTAAAATTCAATTGGAGGGGGAAAGCCTACAGTCTAAGCATGTGTTGCTCAGGGAAAGTGCAAGTGCTCCTTCATCAGTGTCCCAGCATTTGTAATGAGAAGCCATGTTTCAGATATCGCTTGAGGAACGGTAATTTAAAGGGACACCATGATGTCAGCTGGAAATGTTATCAATTAAAAAAACAAGTTAAAAGTAGTTTTGGGAACTACTGTCTTGGAGTCTCTGTCAGTCGTGTCTGTTCCGCCCCTTGCTGCGTAAATGCTCACACATAAATAAGGGAGACTGACTGACTGACTGACTATAGGGGTTAAACAATGAAACTGGTGATTAAGGCTACGATTATGTCATGGAAGTCATGGAATCTGTGACTTCCATTGACCTCCTTGACATTTTCTGCCCTGGGGCTGGAGCTCCCAGCCAGCCCCGCCCTTGGAGCTCCCAGCCCCCAACCTGGTGGGCGGACCCCATGCCGCAATAAGCAGGTGAGGGACCCTGCGCCACTGCCCAGCTGTGGCAGGCAGGCGGGGGGACCCTGTAGCTACCAGCTGCCCGGGGCGAGGGGACCCCACGCTAGCCCTGCCCCAGGGGCAGGGGGACCCCAGAGCTCCCCCAGATATTTTTAGTAAAAGTCAGGGACAGACCACGGGCTGCCATTAATTTTTGTTTATTTCCCGTGACCTGTCCCTGACTTTTACTAAAAATATCTGTGACAAAAACTTAGCCTTACTGATGATACACAAAGTGCTGTCAAAATGTACAGTGTAAAACACTGGAGGAAAGCTGCCTTT
The DNA here is from genome assembly GCF_020497125.1 of Mauremys mutica. Classification (NCBI taxonomy): domain Eukaryota; kingdom Metazoa; phylum Chordata; order Testudines; family Geoemydidae; genus Mauremys; species Mauremys mutica. The sequence continues at coordinate 103,751,472 of NC_059079.1, read as the reverse complement.
CTGTCTAATCCCTTGCAGTTACAGTAATACTGTATTTGGATATTGTTTGTAACAATAATGGGTACACATTTTTCAGACAAGTGACTTTTTTTTTAATTGACAGTGACCCTTTAAATTGTTCTTAACCATATCACAGAAAATATACTTTGGTAGCTTTGTTTGGCACGACAGGAAATCAGATCAGCAGTAGAAAACAGGCAACATTCCTGGTGGTCTTCTAATAACCACGAAGACCAACTACAATGGTTTTGATAACCTATCAAATAAGCATAATATAATCTCTGCAAACTGGCATTTCCTGTGACGCTTTGCAAACACCTGCATATTCACCTTATATTAGCAAATCAGACTTTGGGTCCCCCAGATTTGCTGGGGTCAAGCTAATTGTCTGTAGGGCTTGACCTGTAAATAAATGTTTGTTTTTCTTCAAAACAGACTAATATTTTTAAGGGGTTAAATACAGAAGTGGTAGGTGGGACACTTAGACATCAGTGGATCCAAATTGCTTCTTCAGGTTCCTCCACCTCTGAAGTGGCAGCTGTTCTGCTCCCACTCTGCTGCCTCACAGGAACCCACTGGAGTGAGTTTGTGGGGGATGTTCTCATAAGTGACCTTTTTTTAAAGCATGTGCTGGGGCTTTGCCATGTTACCTTTAAAATATTCTAGAATCTCTGCAAAACCTCATCATATGCTTATTAACGCCCCTGATGGTATTCCCCTCCTCTCCCAATGTGCCAACTTGGTGCTCCTGCAGGGATGCCACCTTATAGCCATGTTGACTATCGTAGCACAGTGGGAACTGGACAGTGTGACTTGAGGGGAGGAACCTAAAAGGAAGAAATCAGGCTTAGATTCCCTTATGTGGTGAGTGTCGTTCCTCCTGCCAGTGTTTGAGGCATTCCACACACAACACTCATGGATCACTTAAAAAAGAAAATCTATGCTATCAGCCCAGCATCCCTGAGCAGCCTACCATAACAAATCCACATGTTTGCATGTAGTAGAGAGACAAATACTGGTATACAACAGATGGCAGTTCCAGGCTTACATGGGGCTGTTAGAAACAGTTGGGGGAAGAGGAGATTTAAAATCCCATGACAAGTACCCTGTTGGTGTCCTTTTGTTAGAACTAAGCCTGCAAATGCATTCACTACTACAGAGGTTTTATCTTGGAGATTAATTTTGTTTGGCTCCACGGTCTGGTGTTTTCCAAGTGACTTCAGTTTGAATCTGTCATGTTACGCCTGGTACAGCAATTGCCTGCTTCCACCTTTCTCTCTCAGGTTCCCCAAGGAAATACACTCTGGTCTCCTGGAAGTCATTTCCCCCTCTCCACATTTCTATCCAGACTTTTCTCGCCTCCGGGAATCTTTTGGCGACCCTAAGGAAAGAGTCAGGTAATACCAGATGATTTAAAAATCTGAATAAGTAATACTTACATTCTCTGTACTCCTGACTCAGAAGGGATAAACACTTCTGTGGATTTATGCAGGGCCCTTAAATTTGCTTTTTGTGAGAATTAAGGACCTAGTGAATATGCATTGTTATTTTCTTCATTTGGCTTGGCTTGCTGTGCTGTGTTACCCATGTCTATTTTCTACAAGTCAAACTGAGACAATGCTGCTAAGCTACAGGATACTTACCTCGAGAAACCACTTGTTTTCCAGTTAACTCCAAACTAATCATACTGTAAAGAACAGGCTTTCTTTATCCCATCTTCTCCTATGGTGAAAGTGAAAGGTGTATTGTGTTGGCTCCCTGTGACGTTACCCAGGGTACAATCTGGACTGATTAACAGCTCTGTCCCCTCAGTTCTCCAATCCGGGATGCCTTTTAACACTGCTTCGCTGTGAGAGCAGCCACTCCTGGTCTGCTCTCACACAATCTCCAGCATGTAAATTACTCCCAGTTATAGTATGAGAGTGCTATAGCCAGCCACTCATGTGTTACACTGCAGAGCAACACCAGCAAATTCCCAGTCCCAGACTTTCCCCCAGAAATGTGTGTCTTGTACTGGCCAGCTCTCTCCTGGACAATGCAAGCTCATATAAAGTCTGTCATTTTATTAATATCCCAAATGAAGTGTTACTTTTACTTACACACACACACACACACACACACACACAGGTTTAGATAAAACAAGTGTATTATTTACAGAAGATAGATTTTAAGTGACTACAAGTAATGAGGCATAAAAGTCAGAATTGGGTTACAAGAAAATAAAAGTAAAATGCAACTAATGCCTAATTTAACAAGCTAAGTGAATTCAAAGCAAAGTCTCTCTCACCGCATGTTCTAGCAGTTTTACTGGCTGAATTCCTTTTAGTCAGGATCCCTTCCCCCATCCAAAGCTTTTTCCTTTGTCCTTCAGGTGTTGTGGATGCCGTTGAGAGAAAAGGAGGGATAATTTGTGATGTCTCCTCTCTCATAGTTGTTTCTCTTATTCAGGAGTCATCTCCAACTGAGATTTAGGAGACAGTCTGTGTGGATGGGAACCCCCAGCTATTTCTTTGTCAAGATGTAGATTTTTCACCCACATCCTCTTTCCTGCCAAAGAATGGCCACTTAACCAAGCGGTGGTTCATTTGATTTTGTAGACACCTGGCTGAGGCGTTGGCTAGCCTTTTGTCTCTGGGGAACTGGTCTGTGGCTGCTCCCCTAGACTTGGAACATGTCTTAATAATACCATACGGAGGAATCTTGTAAATTTACATGCAGTGTTGCCACACATACTTTACTAGGACAATAATGATCAGCAAATTATGAGTTTTAAAATGACACCTTACAAGGCATACTTTGTACAGAATTTATCATAGTCCTGTAAAAGGGGTGAAGATAAGGGTACAGAGACTGTCACACTCCCCAAATGAAGCATCTGCCGGCTGATAGTAGGGCAGTGGTCTCATCACATTTGTCTGGTTTGCAGGTGGAGAACTAAACAGAACCTAGATTACTGCTTTTTAATGATGTATGCCCAGTCCAAAGGCATTTACTATGTGCAGGTAAGTTTCATGGTGAGGTGGGAATGTATGAATTCACTGAGACACATATCTTGTACCAGTGAATGTGGGGAGGGGTGTGTGTGTAAAACATAAAGTGAAGTCTTTGATGTGGGGGAGGGGAAGAAGGGAGAGGTTAATTCAAATGCTGTTGGAGTGTTTCTGGTGTTGACTGTTCTCCAAATGTGATACCCATAGGATATGCTTTCCCTTTCACATCCAGTCCTCCCAAGTCTGATTCAGGAACTTCTCTGCATTTCTCCTTCAACCATCTCTCTCTTTGTCTCTCTCTCTCTCTCTCTCTCTCTCTGCGCGTCCACAGATATTTACTTTGGGCCAGGTTAGATTAACCCTTTGCAAGCCAAAATGTAAGTCTTCATTGTAGTGTGAAGTAGATTCTCCTGAAAACAAAGCATATTAGCTCTACATTATGGGCAGCATGCGACTGTGGGAGGGATGACTCACTTTGAAATTTGCCGACCTCTGGTGCCACACTGCAGAAAAACTTTACAATGGAACCTGGTCTAATGGCTAGAAAAGTAGCAGTGCCTTTGCTGTCATGTATGAGCTGCAGCTTACCCAACACAGCTGTTAAAGTTCCCTTTGGCCAAACAGGCTAAAGAATTTTGCCCAGGAATGGAAGAGGTGGAGATTCACAAAGAGTAGGAGTCAGTTTTCCTTTAGCCTGTTGGATTAGATTAGAAGTGTATGTTCCCACAACAAACTCTGCCTTTGCCAAAACCTTCTCCTGCCTTCCTGTGTCAAATGTTGTGCAGCGGAGAGACTGGAACAGAACATGTGTTTTTGTTGCATGTGCTAAGTTTCCTTTTCCCCTTGCAGCTCGAGGACGACATTGTAGCCAAACCAAACTATCTCAGCACAATGAAGAACTTTGCTCTGCAGCAGCCATCTGAGGAGTGGATGATCCTGGAATTCTCGCAGCTTGGGTTTATTGGTAACTGACTCTTCCCCCCCACCCCACCCCAGCACCTTCCAAATGTGGCTATCACACAGCTGGCTAGATCTTACAAACAGCAACCCCCTTGCTTAGAGACGTTTTCCCATAGTAAAGGTAAATTCCATATGCTTGGCTTCTTCTAACACTTTTATAGTGAGCCTTTGACTTGCTCAGGAAATAAACTACCTCCAAGTTTTCTGTCCTGAGCCTCCTGGTCCTGGGATAGTTACACAGCTGGAATGAAAACCTGTGGGTCAGTCACCTTCCTGTTGACGCAGTTCAGATAAAACACAGAGCAACTGTCTCTAGCTTCTTGTTGCCTTTTATGTGGCGTAATGTTTTACTGATGTGCTGTGTTAAACAGGCAAAGCTTCCTACGAGACTTAGCTTACAAGTGGGTAGGGACGGTGCTTGTCCATGTTGCATCTTCCACAAGTATTAAACTACTGCTATTCTGATTAATTTTTAATAAAAAAATTAATCTGCCCAGTGGCCCAGCAGAGAGGCTTGCTTCCTGGATGTGACTGGTTGCTTCTTCTAGAAGCACCTGCGATAACACGCTCAGTCTGTGGGCCGGAGGAAGTTTTACATCAGCTGAGAACTATTTCAGGAGCAGCACCGTATGGTTATGCAAGCAGTTTGGATATTCCTCTGCTGGGTGTTGGCTACATTCATTTAACGGGGTTTGAAGTTTCCCTGAAGTCTCAGGGCAGGGCAATAATATGTGCTAGAACTGTGCATGAATCCCATTTTCACCCATACCTCTCTGGTGTCCCCTCCCCACCCGGTGTGAATGTTCCTCGCTATTGATCTTGACTTCAGTGGGACTCATAACGCTGTGTGTTGCTAACTCGCTAGCAACAGTTCTATAACGAATGCTAATTTTAGAACTGTACAGGCAGCGTCAGTGATGCTGATGCATAAGCTCCAACTGCGCAAATCCATGGTTACTTGAAACTCCGTTAGAGATGCAGGGAGAGAAACCAGTTTTTCCCCTGAGGAACTTGTAATTCTTTTCAGTTGCTGGATCTTGCTTGTTTCATACTGTATCTGCTTTGTCTCTTCTCCATCCAAATGTGCTTTCAGGAAAGATGTTCAAATCGCTGGATCTCAGCCTGATTGTGGAGTTTATACTCATGTTCTACAAGGACAAGCCCATTGACTGGCTCCTTGATCACATCCTTTGGGTGAAAGTATGCAATCCAGAAAAAGATGCGGTGAGTAAACAATCCCCACAGAGATCACGGAGAATCTTTCCACTCTGCACTTCCTCTGAATTTCCCAGAACTTGCTGGGAAAGATGGGAAGATCTCTTTTTATAAGAAGTAGTAGTGATGAAATTTTGTTCTGAATCTTTGTTAATCTCATTTAGCCAGGAAAGCTTTGTTAGGATCTTACCTAGGAAAAAATGTTTGGAAAATTCAATATGTTGCCTTCCAGATGAGCATGTGGCTAAGAGATGCTTTATGGGGATTCTTTGTGATGGGTAGAAAAGTCAGAACCTCCCTTCTGTAGAAGGATACTTCCCATTCTGGGCAATAATCTCTCCGATGCTAGGGGAAATTGAGACCGGCTGCTTGTTTAACTCCATTATTAGAGGATTTTCCCATAAACCTTCAGGAGAGTGGTCTCTTCCCCTCCATGCTTTTATCTGATCTTTTTTTAACTGTGTGTTCCCTTCCTTGAAGCCTGCCTCCCCTCACCCCCTTCACTTATTGTAACAGGAAAATAACTCTTTGGAATTGCACTTGAGTGTCCCTCTCAATTTGGAGCACACGTGCATGCTGACTTGTGTGTTTCAACTTAACCAGAGCAGATCGAGGATCCCATTGCAGCTCCCCGAGCTTCTCCACAGCCAGAGGGTGGTAGCCATGTAGAGACGTGGAGGGAGTCTAGGAGAATCCTTATTGCTGTCTTGTGGTCATTGTGATCTGTTGTTTATCCTGCTATGTGTGTCTGATGCTTTACAGATGACAGTAAAAAAGGGACATCCTTTCTGGTGTTCTAAACTAAACTAAAATAGCAACAAGAGATCAGAGTAACCGGGGTGGAGTGGAGTGGAGGGTATGGGAGGATGGGGGTTGCAGCCGTGAGTGTGAGATGAACTCATTGCCAGATGCACACCCTGGTCTTGTATTTGAATACATTTAAATCTGAGGCAGAGGTCAGTGCCGCAGAGACTCCCAGAGAAGCAGGGCTAGTATCTGCCTCTAGTTAGGTTTTTATCTTTTCTCCTCTATTCGCTCTAAGAGCGATAGGTAGCAGTATCCATTAGATCCTCTTGCGTGTAGGGTGATTTGTGTTCCGAACACCGTTTGTTTGTTCTTCAGGCAGTTTTGGCCCGGTGTGCTCTTGGGTGACAGACCCATTCTCAATCAACATATCCTACAGAACCTCTTCTCCTGGTCTGGGCAAGATTGGGATTTGTTTGTGCATCTGCTCCATGCAGGAGTGATGAGATGCAGCTGGTGCTTCCCCTCCCCCACCCACCATATTTAGCTTGAGTGGTGTTTTAATGCAGTTCCCACTGCGCAGCCAGTTTAGCTCATACTCTCCTACCTGACTGCTTCCCCTCCGCTGTCTTCTCAGGGGATGCGGCAAACCTCTGAATTGTTGCTTTTTTACAACTTTAACCTAATTCTAGTGTGGATTTCTGGCTCCTTCTCCCACTGTGTGCATGATAAACTCTCTGCAGCGCCCCTTTAAATGTGACTTGTAAATCAGATTGGTAGCTGCTAGGATTTGCTTTCTTGATTGAAAGTTTGCTTGACCTGAGCTCTTTGGAAAATGCTTTGCCTGATCTGGATACATCCTGTTCTCTTTACATTTGAAAACTAATTGTAGATTTACCTGGGATAAAGTTGCATATGAAGAGCTGACCTTGCTGTGACTAGCAGAGCAGTTCCCCACCCTAATGTGCCTAGAACAATGTTGCTTTCATTAAATGTGTCCTTAACAAAATGAGTAAATGGGGGGGAGGGGTGTTAAGGGCACTAACAAACACCCTAACCTGTTTTTCCCATCTAGGTTAAAATAAGGACCTGAAATGAGCTGGTTTTTTTTGCGGGCAGTGCAAAGAGATTCTCCCATTAACATGGCCAGTTTTAATTTTATAGTGTAATGAGAGTTGGATTAAGGGATTAGCTCAAATGCAGCCTGCAGAGAATACCCCTGGAATGTCCAGGTTCCGGGGAGGCACAGCAGACATGCCAACTCTCGCGGATTAATCATGAGTGTCACAATTGCTGAGTAAAATTATTTCACAATAGAACTCTCAAATGTCAGGATTGTGGGCTGGGGGGTTTCCAGCTTGGGGGCGGGGAGGGAATCCTGACATCTGAGAGCTCTAAAAGTGAGGCTTAATTTTACTTAGCAATTCTGTCAGCCACAGCGGGGGCTCCCCGTCAAGCCTCGGGTGTGGGGCGGGGGGGCCAGGCTCCTGCTGTCAAGCGCAGGCGGCTGCTCCCCTGCCAGCCTGGGAAATGGGAGAGGCCCCCCCCACACACACACACACATGCCTGGGGAGGGTGAAGAAACCCTAAGAGGAGCAGAAGTGAGGCTGGGAGGGCTGAACCATGGCCTGAGGGCTGCAGGGGGACTGAAGTGAGGAGGGTGGGGGCTGATGGGGTTGGGGGCCTGCACTGATGGTGAGTTCTGAGCAGATGGGGTGAGTTCTGGGAGGGTGAACTGAGGGCAGTGGGGGTTGATGGGGTGAGGGGCTGAACTGATGGGGTGGTGATGATGGGGGTAGGAGGACTGAATGGGGGGGGATGGGTGAGGACAAACTGATGGGGGGGCTGGGGAACAGGATTAATTGCTGGGCAGAAGACAGGCAGATGTGGGGGGTGAGAGCTCCTGCAGCAGGGGCCAAAGTCACCTCATCCAGTACATATGGGAGAGTGGGCAGCACTACCATGCGCACACCTGGGGATGGGCGGGGGGGGTTCAAACATCAAGAGACCGAGCTAAAAAACACGTCATGGGGCCAATCTCATGATTTCTTGGAGTCAAACATGAGTTTTGGTCTCTTGAATTTAGCTGTTCTGCACAGGTAACGGGGGCTGTGCCAAGGGCTTGCTTAGCAGGAAAGGCTTGAGCACCACTGATGGGCTTCTATGCAGCTTGTTCCCCTTTGTAGGTCTTAGTATAGTGCAGGGACTGCATTCAGAGAGCCCGTCATAAAGGGTACGTAGACAGACCTCACTGAGTTTGGTACTTTGCAAACATCCCCATAAGTGAGGTCACACAAATTGTTGTACCCTGTCTTTCCCTGTGCTTAAATCCTTATTTGCATCCCATTGCCCTCCCCACAAGGAAAACTGAATTAAATTTCTAGCTAATGCGACTCCTGTGCAATGTACTGTGGATAAATCCCCACAAGCCAGAGGCTTCTAATAAGTGTCCTGGATACGATATAACAGGAGGCAGCCGTCATTCTGGTCATTCTATAACAGATTTTAAAGTCACTATTCTTGAACAAAAAAACTTCAGAAACAGACTTCAAAGAGCAGGCATCCGCCGAAGTGGGTATTCACCCACGAAAGCTCATGCTGCAAAACGTCTGTTAGTCTATAAGGTGCCACAGGATTCTTTGCTGCTTTTACAGATCCAGACTAACACGTCTACCCCTCTGATATTAGACTTCAAAGAGAAACAGCAGAACTAAAATTCATTTGCAAATTTAACATAATTAATCTAGGCTTGAATAGGGACTGGGAGTGGCTGGCTCATTACAGAAGCAGCTTTGCCTCTCCTGGAATTGACACCTCCTCATCTATTGTTGGGAGTGGACTACATCCACCCTGACTGAATTGGCCCTGTGAACACCCTTCTCTTCATGTCTCATTCTATAATGCCTGCAGCTGTCATGCATCTGATGAAGTGGATTTTTTACCCACGAAAGCTTATGCCCAAATAAATCTGTTAATCTTTAAGGTGCCACCGGACTCCTTGTTGTTTTTATGATATAGCTAGACTGTCTTTTCCCTAGGACTCCTCTCTGCTCCTTTCCCCAATCTCTCTCTGCCTGGTTTCCTCTCTGCTCAGGGCCAGCTCTACCATTTTTGCCACCCCAAGCAAAAATAAAAAAAAAGCCGCTTGGACTGTCGCCCGAACTGCTGAAGCGCAAAAAAAAAAGGCCACTTGGACTGTGCTGCCCTAAGAATGGATGGAATGCCACCCCTTAGCATGTGCCACCCCTTAGCATGTGCCGCCCCAGGCACATGCTTCCTCTCCTGGTGCTGGCCCTGTCTCTGTTCCACGTTGCACAATATTTTTCTCACTCTTTTTTTCCTTTGTCCCTTTCTGCTCTCTCTCCCCTCTGTAGAATGTGAACCTGATAACAGTAGTTCAGATTAGAGTTGAACTTTCAACCTCACCTTGTTGGGGTGGTTTGAAATCAGGCCAAACAGCTTTGCCAGAGGAACCAGCAAACTAATAAAAACCCTATCGGAGCTTGTACCCAACTTGCCCAAAGAGAGAGGAGCATTGTTTGGGAGGAAGAGCTAAACCAGCTGAGCGCTCTGCTCTTCAGTCAATGAAGATCCAGGGATTGAAGAAGGGAGGAGCGAAATGAGTTTCCTGGCAAACCAGAGAGGCTGATCTATTTTGTTCCTTTGATATTAACAGCTGAGAATTTAGGGAGGAAAGGCACTGATTAGGCAGACGGTAGAACACACTCGGCAGTGTTGGGTGAGGAGGAGGAGTTTGAAATTTAGGCACTTGGAATTAATAAGAGCATAGGTGCCATTGCTCCTGCTGGTGGACCAGCTCACCGAATCCTTCTGCATAATGAGCTGAAAGTCACTGACAGATTCATCTTACTTGCAAATCAAAAGCAGAGTAAAGGGTGTTTCCCACGGTTCTCTCCCCCATGACCTGACCTGACCTGACCTTTGCTTTCCCCCACTCCTGGTGATCCAGGCGCTCTGCACGACAAAGGCAGAAGCCAGAGTTCTCACAGTGCTTTCTCGTTTCAGAAACATTGTGACAGGCAGAAGGCAAACCTGAGAATCCGCTTCAAGCCCTCACTCTTCCAGCATGTGGGAACCCACTCCTCCTTGGCTGGGAAGATACAGAAATTGAAAGTGAGTATCTGACACCACGGCATCGCATTCTTCCCCCACCCATAAAGATCTCCCTGATGTCAGGCCCTTCTTGCACTCTGGATTCATGTGCACATTTGGAAATCAGATGTGGTGCTTGGAGTTTCATATCTTAATGGCCAGGTTTCCATTTGGGGGTGGAGTAATGCAGCATCTCTGCTCCCCCTTTTGTCTTTTCAACAAGGGACACCTTCAAGCTCAGCAAATTTAAATGAATATTTTAGACACCTGTATTAAACTTCCCCGTCCCTCCTTTCTCCTCCTGTCATCCCTGGACTGCTGGTTGCTAGGTAATCTGTACTAAAAGCTGCTTGTTAATGCTGTGGTGGTTGGTGTAATGCAAATTCAGAGATTCCATTGCATTTCAGTTTTCTAACTTTTTGAGCAGGGGAAGCAGATGCTTCATTCGGGGCATTACAGGCGGAAGGGAGGCACCAGACAGAAGAGGAATGTTTTACTTCCCGAGATAATGACGTTTTTTTAAATGTGTTGGAAGGAAATTGGAATTCAGTCAGGAAACCAGGTCTTGAAGCAGGGCACGTGCCATGACTAAAGAGGTTAGGACACATTCACTAGCCAGGTTTCCCTAATTCCGTTTGTTTGAGTGCATCAGAGCTGCAATGCACTTGAAGAGAGGTTGAGGTTGACTGGTGTTTCCACCCTTCTCCAGAGGCTGGAGGTACTTACTTCACCTTCAGTCTTGAGCATCACAACACAGCGGAGCTTGTAGTGTAACAGCCCTTCTTGTCATGCCGTCGTCATTCCGGGTTGCTGTGTTTTACCTGATCCTTGGTGTTTGTTTTTAGGCAAATTAAGGCTCACTTCTTAACCGTGTAAATTGTATGGCGGGGGAGGGGGACTATTTAAATTTCAACAAAATCCAACTACAAAGGAGTGACACTAATTTTTTTCGTAAAGTATATTATGCAATTAAAAATGTGAGAAGCATGATTTGTACTCAAGTATGGCTCTGTAACTGATACAAAATATCACTTTATATAAATATATGGTATAACCCAGTCATTCTCTGATATAACTCAATCACTGACAAATACTTTGACTCAGGTTAATGAAGACTTTCCTTAGCTTGTGAGATGCTTCAGGCAGGGTTCTGTGTTTGTATGGCACCTACCATTAAGGGGCCTCGGTCCTAATTGGGGCTCCAGTGTGCTACCACAGTGCATATGATGATTTCCCCTTTGCTCCTGGGAATCAGCTCCCCAAAAGAACCCGAGGGCTCTGCTGTTCCCCATGCCCTTTGCAAACCAGCTTCCATCTCACATTCTGTAAATGGTCCATTGATACTTCGGCATTGGGATGGTGGAGCCTTTAATCTGTGTCTCCCTAAAGCTAGAAACCCTATTTATTTCTCATTCAATGAAAGCCGTGTGTGAGACTTCACTCTTGCTTTGCATTGTATGTGTTGAGGACAAAGACTTTGGAAAGCAAGCCCTGCGAAAAGAACATGTCAACCCTCCCGCAGAGGTGAGCACCAGTCTGAAAACCTACCAACACTTTACCTTGGAGAAAGCCTACCTGAGAGAGGACTTCTTCTGGGCATTCACCCCCATGGCAGGAGACTTCATCCGATTCCGATTCTTTAAACCACTCCGCATCGAAAGGTCAGTGTGTTGGGGTGTGCTCAGCGGTGGGGGAAATATACAAAGCTAGGGGCTGAGATGTGCTTCCCTTTTTCTCTCCCCATATTACCCTGATGTTTATCCCAAGTGGTGCAGGCTGCTTCTCTGACTCCATTTTACTTTCCTTTGCATTTAACTAGTTGCTGCCCCGCCCCTCCTTGCAAAGGCAACCCTTTGTCATTTCACTCCTTATCTTAGATGCCTTGATTTTCCTCTCTGGAGTGTTGTCCCTTGTGCCCAAACAGGTGTCTCATCCTGCTGGGTGCAGGGCAGAAACTTGCACACCCTGATTCTAGACTTGGCTTTGCATAGCTCTGACCAATGCCAGGGAAGAGCAGCACAATAATAAAAACAGCTGTAGTCAATACCCTTTTCTGTGTTGCTGGCAGATAACACAGCTCTGTGAATGCATCCTGTCTAAAGGGCGGAGGGTCTCCTGACTCAGTGCAGTTCCCTTGGGGGGCCTTTATAGGAGAATAAAATTGGAACTGAACTGGGGAGAGTAGTTTATGGGTCAGATTTCTTGCTGCCTTGATAGTCAGTAGGAGGAGCCTGACCTTTCTGGGAAACAGTCCTGCCTGGGTTTTTCGTCTCTAAGCATGCCCCAGAGTAAGGCCTTGCTCAACCCCCCGACCACCCTTTCAATCTTCCAGTACCCTGGTAGCAGGTGTTGCAGAAACCCTCTCTCTTTTTGAGGACAAGTAGTGGTATCAATGCTGCTCCTTGGCTTTGCCTACAATATACTTCCCAAATGGTAAGCAAACGTCCATCCCAGAGCCTCCCCTCCCCCGTGAGGCAGGTGTGCACTGTTGTCGCTCTCCCACTTTTGCAGATGAGGGGAAGCTGTGCCAGAGGGCAGGGGTCTAGAGGGACCTGTTTTTCCCGAGAAAGGAACAACTCCTCATCTTCACCTAGCTCTTGTTCAGGCCCAGGATGTGACGGTGTGTGCAGATGTCACTTCACCAAGCCTGGCAGTTTTGTCTTGATCTGGGGTTGAGGCATCTCATCTCTGAGACTCCCAATACACCTGCAGCAATGGTGACATGAAAAACCCCGTATCCAGAAAGTTCATTTTATGAAGCCTGCCCAGAACTCCCGCAGCCCTCCCTCACCCAGAGTTCACTCTGTTACCTCTCAAGTTCATAGACTCAGAGACTTTGTCAGCAGGGACCATTATGATGATCTAGTCTGACCTCCTGCACAACGCAGGCCACAGAATCTCACCCACCCACCCCTGCAACAAACCCCCTAATCTATGTCTGAGCTATTGAAGTCCTCAAATTGTGGTTTGAAGACCTCAAGCTGCAGAGAATCCTCCAGCAAGTGACCCATGCCCCACGCTGCAGAGGAAGGTGAGCCTGACCCCAAATATGGCGATCAGTTAAACCCTGAGCATGTGGGCAAGACTCACCAGCCAGCACCGAGGAAAGAATTCTCTGTAGTAACTCAGATCCCACCCCATCTAACATCCCCTCACAGACCATTGGGCATATTTACCTGCTAATAATCAAAGATCAATTAATTGCCAAAATTAGGCTATCCCATCATACCATCCCCTCCATAAATTTATCAAGCTTAGTCTTGAAGCCAGATATGTCTTTTGCCCCCACTACTCCCCTTGGAAGGCTGTTCCAGAACTTCGCTCCTCTAATGGTTATAAACCTTCTAATTTCAAGTCTAAACTTCCCAATGTCCAGTTTATATCCATTTGTTCTTGTGTCCATGTTGGTACTAAGCTTAAATAATTCCTCTCCCTCCCTGATATTTATCCCTCTGATATATTTATAGAGAGCAATCAGATCTCCCCTCAGCCTTCTTTTGGTTAGGCTAAACACACCAAGCTCTTTGAGTCTCCTTTCATAAGACAGGTTTTCCATTCCTCGGATCATCCTAGTAGCCCGTCTCTGAACCTATTCCAGTTTGAATTAATCCTTCTTAAACATGGGAGACCAGAACTGCACACAACATTCCAGATGAGGTCTCACCAGTGCCTTGTATAACGGTACTAACACCTCCTTATCTTTACTGGAAATACCTCTCATTGGGATGACAACTGCTCCCATACACACTGGAACCCTTCACTTGTAAATGCAATGAAACAATAATCCATAATTAGCTGTTTTTGCATAAAGAGCCATCTCAGTGTCCTCATCGCAATGAAAGCGGCTCTCCATGAGGGTAAAGCTGCCTATTTAGTTCAGACATTCGATAAATCACTCCTGGAAGGAGACATGATGGTCCCCCCACACCTCTAAATCCAGTCAGATTCTTACAGTTTTGGTCTCTGTTACACAGATTCTTCTTCCGCAGTGGCAACATTGAACACCCTGAAGACAAACTCTTCAATACGACTGTGGAGGTTTTGCCCTTCGATGTAAGTTTTGGGGGATCGGGCAGGTGGTTGAGAGTAGAGAGAAGTGGAAGTTTTGCAGGGGGGAATTTAAAATTCTACGGGAAATGTTTAGTAAGTGCACGTGATCTATTGGCTGTGACGTGTTTGCTGGTCCTGCTAGTATCAGACTATTCTGACTTTGCTATTAATAATCATGCCTATTACGGGGGTGCCTTTGGTGCCTATGGTTTGTGTTAGGCGCGCCACAAACACAGAGCAGCAGACAGTCTCTGCAGAGCTTACAGTCTAAACAGATGAGACAGACACCAGTGGGGGGGAAAAGGTCTGGCATGCAAGCAGAGTGATTGCAGCAAATGTCATGTTTGTCCCATGACTTTTTTGCTGGGCATTTGATTTAGTTCCGAGGGGATCAGCTAAACAGACAGACAGATGAAGAGAAAGGAGATGCTGAAGGGAAGTGGGGTGAGGGGGACAGCGCAGGGGAGAAGAGGGTAAGAGGGGCAGGTATTGAATGAAGCTGAAGGGAGGGGCAGGGAGAGGGTTGGAGTAAACAGCCAATCAGCACAGGGTAGAGAAAGTCCCATCAAAACTGTAGAAAGTTTTCTGAGTGTCCAGCGGTCCCTGCTGTGCAGGGGCGGCTCTAGGTATTTTTCCGCCCCAAGCACGGCAGGCAGGCTGCCTTCGGCGGCTTCCCTGCGGGAGGTCCCCGGTCCCGCAGATTCGGCGGCACGCCTGCAGGACCAGCGGACCCTCCACAGGCATGCTGCCGAAGGCAACCTGCCTGCCACCCTCGCGGCGACCGGCAGAGCGCCCCCAGTGGCTTGCCGCCCCAGGCACGCGCTTGGCGTGCTGGTGCCTGGAGCCGCCCCTGCTGCTGTGGCTACTTCTGCAGCTGATCCTACTGCCTGGAGTCTCTGGCTGGCTCCGTTCTGCAGTTTTCCCCCCCAGCCACATGGGGAGGGGAGGCTCTGTCTGAGTTCTAGTGCCGACAGAGAGGGGTAGGGGTCTCCCTTGCATGCTTCTGAGTTGGGGCAAGAGGTGACCCAAGCAGGGCCCCAGTTTATGCTCTTCAGTCCCTGCTTTGGTTGCATCTGCAGCTGCTCCTACCAGCAGGACTTCTGGCTGGTTTCTTGCTGCAGTTGTCCTCAAAGTCACATGGCGGCCTGGTGTTGGATATGTAACTTCTATATAGGTTAAAATTAGACCAGGACCTGCAATCCAAAACCAATCAAATTACAAAGTGGGTGGGAGGGCAGGTAGATTCAGATTTCCCCTATGGTTTTTGTTCCAATTCAGATCAGAAACCATTAGGTACATACTTTCCAGTCCAGATGCCAATGGAATCTTGCAGAACACCTGTTCTCTTGTGATTGTAATCCAGGATCTCATTAGGCTCAGAACAGATGATCTTGTCAGATTTCCACCACTTTGGGATAAAATCTTTCAAGAAGAGCATGTAAAACTACTGTGCTATCTAATCAGAACCCAAAACTTAGTCCTGGCTCATACCCAAAGCCATGGGGTAATCTCCAGGTGCTGCTGCTGCCTGTCTGTAGTGAAGACATAAGCACATGGCAGTAGAGAGACCTCATGGTTTAATACCTCCCCTGTATGTTTTAATATACTATACTTGTGCTTGAAAGGAAAGACCTTACAACAAGTCTACATGTTGCTACAGTGATTTCCTTTGAAAGTTGCAATGCTGTTTGCTTTATGGCTCTGGCTATTAATGCTGTACCCACAGCAGGCTTCCTAAATTCTTGCCACTGGCTTTCTGCAATGACTGTCTGTTTCCCGCGCAGAGTCTCCAGTCAGATAAGGAAGCCCTGCAGGAGGGAAGAGGGACAGCGTTCAAGTACCACAGGACATCAGATGGCTACATACAGATAGGTAAATTACTGGTTCAAGGCGAAAGCTGGCCTGCTGTTTGCTGATAATGCACCACATTTGTTGATCTTCAAATGAATAAAGACCACTAAAAACCTTGCTTGGAATTGATTTGCCTGGAAATGAGATTGAAAGTCAGTCATGTAGAGCAAGTTAGGCTTTTTTTCTCTCCATGAGCCAAAACTTGGATGGGTTTTAATCACAATTCTCCTTTCTGCAGGACGCGCGCTCTCTCTCTCTCTCTCATGTAACAATATAGCAGGATTGAAGCTGATTCCTAGGGCAGGGAAAGAGGAATTGAACAGACCTGAAGGGAATGAACAAAGTTGGTTTTCAGTTAAGCAAAATGCTGTCATGGTGCATTCATTAGTAACTTCCAGCAAGTTTCCTCTCAGCACCAACAGGAGTAGTGTTCAGAGGCCTTGTGCTAGGATCCTTGCTGCTGCTATGTGGCTTTGAGGGTTCCCAAGTGGGGCATTGTTGGAGAGAGCAAAGATTTCACCATGAGGCGAAAATTATAGATGTGATTTTTTTTAAGTCAATTGCACCTTCTTTTTTCTGGTTCTGCTCTGCAGAGCAGACAGTACTGTGGGCTCATGCATACATTGGTGTGGACACCTGGATCAAATACAGCACCTAGGGAGATCCTAGGGCTGGAAAGGTCCCTACAAGAACGATTTCTTCATCACACCTTAAAGAGCAGAAGAAAATCTCTGGAGATGGAGCTCCTTTCTCACAAAGTACAGGCTCCAACTTGTGGTTCAGGGTAGCCAGTGCTGTGTGGGGAATTCCTGTGCTGCTGTTTGCATTCTCGTGGCCTTTGCCACCATACAGACGTGCTCAGGAAAATAAAGGGGCTAAATATTCTCCTTACAGTGTCCTCTTCTCCACGACCCTGTTCAACTTCACACGGTTTAGGTAGATGAATTAAGTCGGGGGTCGGCAACCTATGGCACACGAGTCGATTTTTAATGGCACGCTGCTGCCAGCCAGAGTCCCAGCAGGCAGCAGCCTGTCATTAAAAATCCTGCCCTGCCCAGCCCAGCCTGGCCCGCTCTTCTCCACCCTCCGCTCCTCCCCCAACGTGGGTTCAAGGGACAAGGGGCAGAAGCTTGGTCCTGCCGGCTCCCCTGCCTCTTCCTGTAGTGTGCTGGGTTCCTGCCCTCCTCTGCCTCCCCGTCCCTCCCTCCCTGCCGATCAGCTGATGTCCCTTGTGAGGGAGGGGGTCAGGAAGGAGCAGAGTCAGCGTGCTCGCTGCTCCTGGCGGAGGCAGAGAAGAAGCGGGGGCAGGGCCTTGGGGAAGGGGGTGTGTTGAATAGGAGCATATCCCCTCCGGCCCCCTGCCCTGACACCCCCCGCAGCCCTGCGCACCCCCATGCCCATGCCCTGACCCCTGTGCCCCGCATACACCCAAGCCCCTGCCCTGACCCCTGTACCTCCCTCATACACACCCAGCCCTCTGCTTGACTCCTTCTCACACACCCCATGACCCCAGCCCTGACTCTGGCACCCCCACACATACCCAGCCCCTCCCACCCCCTGCCCTGCCCCGCCCCGCCCCCTGCATCCCCCCTCACATGGCCCCAGCCCTCTGCCCTGACTCTTGCACCCCCACACATACCCAGCCCTCCCTTCACCCTATGCACTCCCCACATCCCCACCCCCACCCTGAGCACCAAATGGGAGCTCCTGCACCCTCACTCACATTCCCACCTGCACCCCTCACACCAAATGGGAGCTGCCCAGGTAAGTGCCCCACACGCAAACCTCCTGCCTCAACCCTGAGCCCCCTCCCTCATTCTAGCTCCTGGCCAGACCCTTCCCCCCCCCAGCCCTGTGCTCGGTTCGCTCCCACCCTCAGCTCAGTGCAGAGAGAGGAAGAGAATGGGCCAGAACCAGGGAGAAGGTAGGTACCCACTGTATGTGGGCAGGGCCGGGATCCCAGAACGGCAGCCGGGATCCCAGCTGGCAGGAGCCGGCGGATGGAACCCTGAGGGGCTCAGCCCGCTGCCGATCTGGGGTCCCAGCCGCTGGCCCCACACAGCCCGCTGCCGGTCTGGGGTTCTGGCTGCTGGACCCTTGCCAGCCGCGGTCCCGGTCGCAGGTCCTGCTCAGCCCGCTGCCAGCCTAGGTGAACAGAACCCCAGACCAGCAGCAGGCTGTGCGGGCTGGTGGCATAAGATCAACATTTTAATTTAATTTTAAATGAAGCTTCTTAAACATTTTGAAAACCTTGTTTATTTTACAACACAACACTAGTTTAGTTATATAATATATAGACTTATAGAGAGAGACCGTCTAAAAAACATTAAAATGTATGACTGGCACGCGACACCTTAAATGAGAGTGACTAAATGAAGACTCGGCACAGCACTGCTGAAAGGTTGCTGACCCCTGCATTAAATGTTAACTTATGAAACACTGCCACCTACTGGCCATGTAGGGCTCTGCATTTCTAGACTTCTGAATCCAGTTTCTTTGGTTGTGAGATGCATCACTTTTTTTTTTAAAGATATTGCTATTCTGGGAAGGGCTTATATTTGACTTCACAATGCCCTGAGTCCCTTTCATTTGAGAGAGTGCAGTGGATCAGTCAGGTAGTTTGGTGCTCTGTGCAAACTAAAAACAATGAGCATGTGCAGTTACCCTCTCACAGGTTCAGTGGTAAGCAACACTTAAATGTTGCAGCTGCTTAAAGAGTAAGAGTGGTTTGTTTGTACAGGGCCATAATCTGTCAAAGGCTCCCAGCGAAGGCCTGGGTTGGTGCTCTGTTAACAGCTACTGGAAAACAAGACTGAAAATGAGACTGCTTGATGCTGAGGGAGCCCTCAGGGGACCGTGTGCTTAGCAGTCTGTCTAAGTTCAGTTCAGCTGCTCTTGGGAGGATATTCTACCCCAGACCTGTCTGCTTTTCTCCATCAGGCTCCTTTTCTAAGGGTGTTGCAGAAGGAGAAGTGGACCCTTCATTTGGGCCTCTAGAAGCCATCCGTCTGGTCATCCAGACTGATTCTCCAGTGTGGATCATCTTGAGTGAGGTAACCTGTTTTTCTGGCTTAAAAAAAGCAACTTCGGTCTGGACAGTGCCTTCCGCCAGCCTGGAACAGACAGAACCCCTCTCCGCCCCCTGAATTCTTCCCACGCAGGCGGAATAGATATCAGGGTAAAATGGGTGGGGGGGATTTTGAGTTCTCCTTGAAGGGAGAGGGGAGAAGAATGAAAAGGCCACTCACCCTGTTGAATCCAGAGTCCCTGGTCTTAGCAGCACAATCCTGCTCCCATGAAAGCTAATGGAAAAGCTCCCCTGGATGTCCATGGGGAGCAGAATAGGCCGCTAAGTGGCAATGCATTTTGTATAGAACTTTTAATATAAAGCTGAACCTTGGGGTTCTAGTGAGTTGCACAGAGGGACTGTTACTTGAGTTGGGGCGAGTGCTCTCCTGGCAATGTGACTGTTGTTAAAACCAGTCCTTTGGAGAAAGGAATAGGTGCTTACCCCTTACTACTGGCCAGACAGCTGAGAAGGGAGAAAATGGGCTTGTACAAGGAATGTTTAAACATCACAAGTATTTTTTTAAACATTAATTAAATTCTTGATAGTGTCCTTTCAAACCCACCACAGTTCTAATAGCCCAGGGGTCGACAACCAATGGCACACGTGCCGATTTTTTAATGGCACGCTGCTGCCTGCCGGGGTCCCGGCCGCCAGCCCTGCTCAGCCCGCTGCTGAACTCAGGCCGGCAGCAGGCAGCAGCGTGCCATTAAAAATCCTGCCCGGCCCAGCCTGCTCTTCTCCGTCCCCCACCCCCCGCTCTCTCCTGCAGGGGCAGGAGGCAGAAGCTTGGTCCTGCCGGCTGCTGCTGCAGGGCAGCCTCCACCAGCTGAAAGCTCCCTCCTCCCCCACCTCTTCCCCCAGTGTGCTGGGTTCCTGCCCCTCCTCCTCTCCCTCCCTGCGGCAGAACAGCTGATGGCCCTGGAGACGGAGGGGGAGAAGCGGAGTCGGAACCGCAGCCGCAGCGTGCTCGCTGCTCCGGAGGAAGAGGCGGGGACGGGGACTTGGGGAAGGAGGGTGGAATCAGGGCATATCCCCTCCAGCCCCCTGCTGTGACCTGCTCAGGCCAGGGGGTTGGGAGCATCCCCATGACTCCATCCCACCCCCGAACCTCCTGCCCTGACCCCCTCACACACACACAGCCCCCTGCCCTGACTCCTGAACCCCCAGCCCTCTGCCCTGACCCCTTCCCCCTCACACACAGCCCACTGCCCTGACCCCTGCACCCCCGCCACGACCCCAGCCCTGATTCTAGCACCCCACACTCCATGCCCTGACTCCTTCACCCCCCCACATCGCCACCCCCACCCTGAGCACCAAACAGAAGCTCCTGCACCCACCCCCCCATTCCCACCTGCACCCCTCACACCAAATGGGAGCTGCTTCAGACCTAAACCTCCTGCCCCAACCCTGAGCCCCAGCCCTCATTCTGGCTCCTGGCCAGACCCTACACCCTATGCTCAATGCACTCCCACCCTCCGCTCAGTGCAGAGAGAGGAAGAGAATGGGCCAGAACCAGGGCGAAGGTAGGTACCCACTGTATGTGGGCAGGGCCGGGACCCCAGACTGGCCGCGGACTGAGCGGGGCCGGGACCCTGGCTGGCAGGACCTGGCGGATGGAACCCCAGACCGGCAGCAGGCTGAGCCCCCCACTGCCAGTCTGGGGTTCTGGCTGCCGGACCCTTGCCAGCCGGGGTCCTGGCCGCAGGCCCCGCTCAGCCCGCTGCCAGCCTAGGTGAACTGAACTCCAGGCCGGCAGCGGGCATAAGCTGAGCATTTTAATTTAATTTTAAATGAAGCTTCTTAAACATTTTTAAAACCTTGTTTACTTTACATACGACAATAGTTTAGTTATATAATATATAGACTTATAAAGAGAGACCTTCTAAAAAACATTAAAATGTATGACTGGCACGCGAAACCTTAAAGTGAATAAATGAAGACTCGGCACAGCACTGCTGAAAGGCTGCCGACCCCTGTAATAGCCCGAGGGTCAGGGGATTTGGCTTTTTCTGCCCTCTAACATCATTTGTGTCCTGCAAATGGGGCTGTCCCCTTGCTTGCTGGTCCCCACACTAGCATCGTTAAGTAAGGGGTGTGTGTGCACTGCCCTTTGAAGACTAGTCGCGGGCTGCAGTCACGTGATCTGGAATCACCTCAAGATGGTGTCTTGTCAGCAACAAGTTAGCAAAAGAAACCCACCCTCATTCTAATACCCTTCATAGGCGTCTTCACCTTTGTGTCCTCTCTCCCTGCTAGCGTGGGAACTGCCTGGAAGTTTTGTACCTGAGGAAGTGCCCTACCCTGAGGCCTTTTGCTTCCTGTCTCTTATTCTCCCCCATTCTATCTTTTCAGATTTTTCTGAAAAAAGCAGAATGAAATTCCCAGGACGAAGGGTGGATGCACAAAGGAGTTGCTCAGTCTCTTTCCCTAATCTTCCGCTCCTTTTTATTCCCTTCCCCCAGTCTGCAAACAGTGTGAAAGTGTTGCATGCAGAGCACCACCACTTGCTGCAAGCCAGGAAGAAAAAAAAATCTGTGGTCAAAATACACAGATCCTGGCAAGCTCTGCGACAGACTACATGGAGGGGAAACCTTTCCGTAGGTGGGTGCTGGCTGGAATTAAACAGGATAACACCAGTGCCCGCACTGGCACATGTTGGCTGCAGCTGACTTTGCGGGGGGTGGTCATACTGTCCGCTCTTGCTGTATAGAGACCAAGGGAAAATGATCCTAGTTTAAAGGTTTGGTTTGTTCCCCTGGGCGAGGACCACACTCTCACTCATCCTCTCAGGGATGTGGCTCCCTGAATGTAGCGGTTGGGTCAGACTACAGCACGGTTTGGCATGCTTACAGAACGAAGGATCTAACGAGCAAGAAGGCCAAACGTATCTTCAGCCCAGGAAAGGGCAGACCCTGGCTATGGTGGGTGGGTGGGGGGCATGGTAGCCCTATTGCCAGAGCAGTGGAGAGGGACAGTTTTTTGGCTCTGAGCGACTGAATTCCCCTTACCAACTGCAGAGCAGGGTTGAGGTGTATTGGGGAAAACAATCACAGCTTGAATCACTTCATTTCCCCTTGCCCCAGCAAAAGGCAGTTCCTCCAGGACTACAGCTGAGGATTAAGAGAGCAGGAAGATGGAGATCTCCTCTTGGTCCAGGAAGGGTCATGGTTCTGCCAGAGGGGATTACGTATATCGGAATGGCAGGGAAATACTAAACCACACTGTGCCTGCCAGGGTTGAACATGGCCCCTGAATAAAACTTATGTTGAAGGCCCCAGAGTCTTCACGCCTTGAGATTTTGAGTGCAAAATCCATCTTTTTAATAAATATTTCAGTTACTGGTTGATGTGAATTTTGAAAATAAGTAGCCCAGTTCTAAAATGGTAGGGAGTCATGTAATTTCTCAGAAGTTTTTTCTGAAATCCCAATGTCTCTTCAGCTATACACTGGAATGCATAATACTACTTTAATGTGCTGTATTTTTTATTATTGGATACATTTGATTTTTCAAGTACATCTCTATATAAATATATATTAAAAATAATGTGCACTGTAATAAAGTTTAATTAAATTTAAAAGCCTTGCCCTTGTCTTCGCTCAGGTTTCAACTTTCTAGCAAGAGGCTCTTCATATTTAACTTGCAGATTGTAAAATTGCTTTCCCTTTCCATGGCTAAGCAGTGTAACTGTTGAATAGGGTTATAAATTAACCAAGGCAGTGCTGCTCGTGGCACCGGTGCCAGATCCAGGGGCCCTGCTTTTACTGGCAGGTTGCTGTAATTGCATAACTGAACAGACTGTACTGCAGCTCTGCATATACTAGGAAAAGGAACCATTGCTAAACTCACTCATTGTAATATATGACACGTAAAATGTGCCTTTTTTTTTCCTTAATAGTCTACTATTGACAAGGACCACCTGATGCTGAAAATCTCCTCAGTGGCTCTGTATCCAAGTAGAGGGGCTTAATTCCTCCCTCCTCAATTCCTTTTTTAAAACCAATGCAAGTTTCTGTTGGGTTAGGAGAGAGCCTTTCTTTGAATGGCCTTTGCATTTAAAGTGTGGTTATAAAAGAAGAAAATTGCTAAAGTTCTGTGTGTTCCTCCCCTCCAAACCAGTATATCTAAAGCTGTACGTTTGGGAAAGTCTCTCTCCACCTTTTCTGGCTATTTTCTGTCTCCACTCACCAACTGTGTATGCAGTGCACCCTTGGACTGTCCTATGACAAATGCATTGACTCTTAGAGCAGAAAACCTGTGTATGATTCCCATTGCACAGGTAAGTGCAGCAACAAGTAACTACAACGGAGTAAAAATGTTAAATTTTTGAGGCAGCTTGTAGTTCAGCAAAGGTCAGCAACATTAGGTGGATGAAAAATTTGACAAGGCCATGTCTGCAGGTGCAAGTTCTGAGCAGTGTTAACTGAGACTTGCTTAATCCAACCCACCAGCATAATTAAAGTCTATCTTCAGAGGACCCAAAGGAGGGTAGAACTGTCACAGGCTCTTTCCTGAGATATGGTGGGTACTGCTCATTTAGCAGCTTTCTCACTCCATAGGTTGTACCGAAAGATCCACAATTCTGTCAGACAAAGTTTAGGTTCTTGCAAACATCAGATCTACCTCAGTCCAGGGCTATGCAATATTAGCAAGATAGACTCTCTAGGCCAGTGCTCACCAACCCGTCGATTGCGCTCGACTGGTCCGTCCTGGAGCCTCTCCCAGTCAGTTGTGAGCGCCGGAATCCGCCAAGCGTGGCCCCGGGGTAGGGGGAGCAGGGGTCTCCGTGCACTGCTCCTGCCTGCAAGAACTGCCCCCACAGCTCCCATTGGCCGGGAACAGGGAACTGTGCAGGGTGCCTGCAGAGAGGGGTAGCCCGCGGAGCCATGTTGGTCCCTTCCAGGATCGGTGAGGGGTCACGGCTGCCAAAGTACGTGCCACCCCCTTCAATGGGCAGGTTCTGAATGGCTCTGTAGCATTAAGACCAGGCGTGGTACGAGTACAGCAGACCCAGCATTTCTCTTCCTGCAGCCTCCCAGAGCCACCCTCAAATACCCCCTCCTGCACCCCCAGCCCTGAGCCCCCTCCCAGAGCCAGCACCCCATACCCCTCCTGCACCCCAACATGCTGCCCCAGCCCAAAGCTTGCACCTCTCACCCCCTCCTGCACCCCAACTCCTCCCGCCACAGGCTCAGCCCGGAGCCCCCTCCCACACTGCGAATGCCCCAGTCCAGAAAAAGTGAGTGGGGGGGGGGTGACCGAGGGGATGGAGGGAGTGGGGCAGGGCTTTGGGGAAGGAGTGGGGTAGATCCTGGATTGCCCTTAAATTCCCTTGGGCGTAAAAACACTGGAGCCCACTGCTCTAGGCTAAAGACTGTGACAGCTCTTGGTTTGGCCATGGAAATTAAGGCTCATCGTTTTCAGTTATTGTTGCGCTTTGAGTGCCCAGTTCGATTGCTGGGCTCTCCTTTGTTGAAGTTTGGGGTGCTCCTAGCAGCTTAGGTGCCCAATGCCACAAGCCATTAGAAAAACATGGGCCTAACAGCGTTTAAAGTATTATCTGAACAAATGCCCTAGAAACACGTGGTCTAGACCTCGCCTCCCACTAGGTTTACTGATCCTCTATTGAAGTACTGCTACCTGCTGCATAGAAGAAACAGTTGAGAATTACAACATCCTCTCTTTATTAGCTTAAGCAACATCCACCAGAAGCTGAGTCTAGTGGCAAAATCCTTAGGTTTCAGCTGGGTGCATGGGATGGGAAGGAAGAAAAGCATGTGCTAATAATTACGTCTGTCTTCAGCTTCTCGAGCAAGCCTGTGCTTTTCTACATGCATATGCACAACTTTTAGTGGGGGAAGAGAAGGCGTTTTAAAAGCCGAATGAGGGAAATGAATGTAGCGTTGCTCTATTCTCCACTTGCGATTAAAACTGTTTCCTGATAAGTGGAACTTGCTGTGTATAACTTGGGGTGGGGAGAGGGAGAGAACCACTTTCTCCCTCTTCCCCCTCATTAAAGGAAGAGAATTGATGCAGGGGACAAGTGGCTGAACGTAAGTTGGGGAGTATTTTAAGTCTCTTCAGCCACAGCGCGCTTGTGCTTTTTAGCTCTCTTTTGAACTGCTTAGTTGAACTGTGGAGAAAGTGAAGGTTAAATTCTCATCAGCCTGGAGGAGTTATGGGAGATGCTGAGCTAAACCCACAACTCAGCAGTCATGGGCTGTTTACCACCGGAAGAGCAGTTGCAGTTTGCTTGGAATTTCCATTCTCCCCACAAAAGAATTCAGAGACAGGAAGTGACCCAAGAGCCCAGCCATGGACAAACCAATCAAAATCCACAGAACTTTGGCACTGAAGTACATGGGCTCCAATCTGTGTGAGGAGAAAACACAGTTAACTTACGAGTAGTCAACCCTGGCCTATTGCTACTGCAGTGTTAATACGTTCATTAAAAGAGAACAATGACCTCCTCTCACAGGAATGATTTTTTTATGTAACAGGCTTTGCAAACAGCCACCTTCTGCCCTCAAAAATCCAGGGTGTTTTTAAGCTATTTATTTTCAGTTCTGTGCAGCCTAGCAAGGCATCTTCGCCATTGACAAATAGTAAGACCCCCACTTTTGCATAGGTGGTTGTGACACTGAAGACGCCACATGCTAGAACAGCTGGCTTCACAAGTGCTTGTGGGTGACAAGATGGGACGCACAACCTCAGTAAGCCATTGAGAGGCTGGGCCAGGCAGTTATTTAACAGGAAACTTTTGTGTTGGCTTTAGCATGCTTAGATACCTTCAGCCGGTACAGAATCCATTTACTTTGTTATAACCTTTGTCTCAAACTAGTAAGCTTGAGCAGCAGCCTATTTAACGCTATAAAGCCGGCTGGCTAGAGTTAGTGTTAAGCACCATGGAGTCAGCCTCAAGTGCAGATTGAGTGTTATGGACTACGAGCGTTCCCGAGGAAAGATGTACGCTTCGTTTAGAGGAACTGCACTGCCCATTGTTACACTCCAGTGCACAGAACTCCTGCGGTTTGGTTTAGACCCCCTGGATGAACAGGTAACACATTCATGGTGCTGTTGCCAGGGGCGGCAGGGAGCAATTACTAGCAGCAGTGGGTTTCTAACAGCAAAGGGGGTAAGGAGACAGGCCCAGAGCCTCCTCTCAGGTATTTTGGCACCTGACTCCCACTGATTTTAATGTGTAGAAGGCAGGCTCTTTGTTGGGCACTTACCCACCCGATTTCATGCCTGGCTACATACTCACCTTCCATGGGCAGACAGCCTGTATCCCTGGAAGTACTGGTACCGAGCATACAAGTAGAGTAGCCCACAGACTGCAGCCACACCTAGACGTGAAGCCAAGAACCAAAATTACCACCATTGGGCACTGCCAGAGTCTGAAGGCAGGGATACAAAGGCCGACACGTAACTGTCAGAGAACAATTCAGCAAAATCAGAATTACAAATTGACAGTAAGACAGCTGCCCACTGCATCCAGTGCTGCCTGGGAGGCAGGGGCCCATTGCTCTCCCACTATGTACTGGCCATAAGGACAAGTGAAAGGGGACAGGGCCTGTGGGGAGAGGTGGGTGTGGGAGCAGGGCCTCAGGGGAAGGGGCAGCTTAGGGCCTGTGGCTTGGAGGGGAAGGGAGGGGTGAGGCCATGGGGGGGAGGCACCTGCTGTCACCCCTGCTGGGAGGGGTAATCATGGCTTTTTCCCCAGGCTACAAGCCGTATTCCCACACCCCTCCCTCTTTAGGAGAAATAAATGAAGAGTAGTACAGTGCCTGAGACGTTTAGGAACTACTGCACGTCAGGGCCAAATACGAGCAAAGTTAGCAGCTTGAGGAGTAGGAGGAAGACTGGACTAGTTCATCTCCAAAGGCTAGAAGCACTAACTAGCCACAGGACAATGCAACTATGTAAATGTCTCCCCTGGGAAAGGCACAAAGACCTCCCATTATCAAGCACTTGGCATGTCAGATTTTCAGTATTAAAATGTAGCTGCCCAGACCAATGGCGGTTCATTTAAGTCTGGCCTATTTCTCCCCTTTTCCCCTCCCACTTCCCCATGTTGAAACAGCTCATCCTTGAGCTCCAGGAGGCTGCTTGCTTCCAGCAATTAGCTAGCACCAGTTTGATGTAAGTGCACCAATGTTAGAAACCCAATCCAGTGTCTGGAGTGTGGTGGAATTTTTTATTATTTTACCTTGTTGGAAGAAGAGTCCAGCCACCCATAGGACAGACACAAAGATTGGAAAGTATTCGGAGCAGTTCGCCCTAGGGACAACCAGGGAAGATAAAGTTAAAACTGCATCACTACCCCTCCCAGGACAGTGCAGTTAGCAATTCAGTTTCAAAAATATATTTTGTCGCAAGTGGGCAGGATGAGTTTGTGGCATTGTGGGCAATGGGCCCCCTTTCTGCATTGTAGGGCAAATATGCAGGACAGGTTAGGGAAAAGCACCAGGAAACCAATATTTCCAGTGCTTTCAGTCTTCTGAACACTGCCAAAATTAGCATTTCCCACCAATCCTGAGTGGAAATGGCATAAACTCCTCTTCAGAGGGGTTATGTAATGTGCCTCAAACCACAGGCTTTCTGCGTCAGAGCTAGAATTAAACATGTGTAAGGTATTGCCCCCTTTACATTATTAACAGGAAATTACCCAATCACCTAAAGCATAAAGTTGTAGGTGTTTAAGAATTGCTCTGTGCCACGCTAATGTGCTGAGTCAAACTTTTGCTCAACCTTAAAAGTCCCCAGGATCCCGAAAGGAGCATTCTGGCATTCGTCACTCAGCAATGGGGAATAAAAGCTCCAGCTCCACTATTTTTTTAAATGGCAAAAGGCACTAAATCTTCTGCAAACAAGTACATGGAGCCTCTTCCAAATGTGAAAAGTTTTACAATTCCATGGACAACTCGTCTAAAATTTGGCCAAAATAGTCGCCTCTGGCCCTAGGGGTTATGCCACATTTGAGTCAGAAACAGGAGTGCTTCAAATTTTATAAAACACATGCATTTAAACCCTTAGCTAGAGAGCGAGAGAGGCAGGCTGCCGGTTTTCCACTATGAAATAATAAATCTGTGTTTTTAAAAACATCAAAACAGCTAATCCATTAGAATCAATTTCCACAGAAATAACCTTCCCCACGTAATAATTATCACATCACCTCCTCCACAAAAGATGCAATATTGATTCTCAGGCTCACATCTTCTGCCATGCACAGAATTAAACGACGAGTTTTATGGGCTTGAACTGGCTGTTGCATTTCACACTTGGTGGCATTTCTTTGTGTCTTACATGAACTCAAGTGAACATTTCGGACAGTCCAAACATTTACTGTTTGCTGGCTAAGGAAATACAGCCTATTATCTGTTCAAAATTTACTGCTGTATTGAAACTAGCATTCCAATTGTCATAAAAAAATCGCAGCCTATGTCTTTTAACGCCCTGTTGAAATAAGAGGCAGAACATGGCTAAAAGGAGCAAATTCTTCCTCTCCCCTTTTGACTGGGGAAACAACAGAGTCCAATGTTCGTTAGCAGCGTGACGGACCTGAGCAAGAGCCAAGGCCTTGCGTCTTTCCTCAGGAATTTCACTGGTTCAGCGGTCAGGGTGGGTACACCCACACTGACCCGCTCAAAGTGCAGAGATTGAAAAAAGGCTGGGCCTCAGGGTTCTTACAGCTACAGCAGTCCCTTACCTTGCACCCCTTCGCTCAACAGAGCAAACGGGAACACAGGCTGGGCAGAATTAACTTAATGAGCTGGTTGTAACAGCTCAAAATAAACGTTTCTGTTACACCTCAAAGGAAACCTGCATGACCCCTTCAAAAGATGAGCCCACGAGCGTCAAATCATCACTTTGCTAGGCCGCAGCGAGGCTCTGTGGCTGGAGCAGATTTCCCAGGAGCTCAAGGGAGGTTGGACGTAGCGCCTGACTCTAGCCTCGGTTTAGATGTAAACACAGCGTGTAAAGGAAAAATCTCTTACTGAGCTCTGAAGACTCTCTCAAATTCTGGTGGGCCTGCTGTATCCGGGGGGGAGACGCTGTACTTCCGTCTGGCATAGATCACCTGCAGCGCAAAATAGGCTGGAAGAAACGAGCAAAGACGGTAACACTGACAGCTGTACATTGCATGTTACACTCATTACACTACCCCAGGGGTCGGCAAGCCTTCAGCAGTGCTGTGCCACGTCTTCATTTATTCACGCTGATTTAAGGGTTCGCGTGCCAGTCATACATTTTAATGTTTTTAGAAGATCTGGCTATAAGTGTATAACATATAACTAAATTATTGTTGTATGTAAAGTAAATAAGGTTTTTTAAAATGTTTAAGAAACTTCATTTAAAATTAAATTAAAATGCAGAGCCCCCCCGGACTGGTGGCCAGGACCCGGGCAGTGTGAGTGCCACTGAAAATCAGCTCGCGTGCCGCCTTCGGCACCCGTGCCATAGGTTGCCTACCCCTGCACTACCCCCCTGCATTATCTGGTTTGGAACTAAGGGAGTTCTAAAAATAGCCACCATGCTTCTAAATTTTCATTACAAAGTCTATGAAAATCAGACACTGTTAATGGGTGGACTGAATAAATTACCCCCATTTATGTCATGTATGTGCATTGTATTGAACAGACTGTATGGCACAGACAATTTAGACTTTGCCTTGTGCTTTGCATCGCAATCTCACACGCAGCCAGCAGCAGCAGTAACGGACACTCTGGTGTACACTGTTTCATAACAAGCTAAAGTTAGCCACAGCTCCAGCTGCACACGGCCTAGAACAATACTGGACTCACAACCCCACAAGTTCAAAAAAAATCATGAGTCAGAAACCTAAAAATTATGACAGTAAAAGAGCGCTCATTATTTTTTGGGCCAAAATATTAATCGTAGTTTTGGCCAGTCATCTGGTCAATGCCCCTAACGATGCTCAGCATGTGTGGGGTGATTACAGCAGACAAATGATCATATCCTAGCTCTTATATAACACTTTTAATCAGCAGCTCTCAAAGCGCTTTACAGAGTGAAGTATTGTTGTAGCCCCATTTTACAGATGAGGAAACTGAGGCAGAGCCAGAGTCACTTGCCCAAGGTCAGGCATAGTCCAGAGCTGGGAGTATAACTCAGAGCTACAGAGTTCCAGTCCAGTGCTCGTCCACTAGCCCACACGTCCTCTGGCCCCAGAGCCTCTGTGCTCCTGCTTCTCACAACTCACTTCCCCGAAAGCTGGCCCATCTCCAAGAGCCAGGGCTCCCCTGGGAACGTACCTCCATTAAAACTGCCTGAGGTGAGGCTGCAGTGCAACAGCTGAGCTTTGGGAAAGGGGCGGGGGGGGGGGCAGAACCACACCCATACAGTGCTGCTCCAGCTCTGACCCACTCAGCTTGTAAAGTGGCGCCTGGCTGCTGAAGGAGGAACTGCAGGCAGCGCTGCCTGTGTTTCCTGGCACGACCGCCTAGTGCCAGCCCAATGATAACCGTGTGAGGGCTGGTGACACGGGCAATGGCGCGCTGCCCCCTCAAGCCCTAAGAAAAAGGAGATGTTTAGGATGAAAGCAAAGAACAAAGGGACCTGTTCAAAACCCACTTCCTCCTTTTGTTAAACACAATCGGTGAGGAAGTAGCTGGAGCCAGGGCCGGTGCAAGGCTATTTTGCGCCCTAGGCGAAACTTCCACCTTGCCCCCCCACCCCCACTTTATAAACTTTCAAAAATTAATACTGCCTAACGTGGCATTATTCATTAGCCTGAATACACATGCGGCTTGAAAACTTATTAATTTCATTATTTAGTTTACATAGTTAATGAAAACAAATGAATAACCTGACAGAGTGCGGGGCTGGCTGGCTTCAGGCGGGGCGGGGGGGTGGGGGTGCGGTGGGGGCTGACTGGAGATGGGGGTGGGGCTGGCTTGTGGTATGGGGGGGCCTGGGGCAGAGCCAGAGCAGCAGAGAGCAGCGCCCCTGGCGGCCGGAGGAGGAATGACATCACTTCCTGGCTTGCCGGCCGGAGCTGATCAAAGCTGCAGCGCCCCCTCGCACAGCGGCGGGAAGAGGGTTACACGTTTAGCTGGCGCCGGGTGAGCATCCCAGACATTTTGGGCACCGCTTTTTGGTGCCCTCAAATCTTGGCACCCTAAGCAGCCGCCTAGTTTGACTAGTGGTTCCACCGGCCCTGTCTGGAGCCTGGGGAATGGACAGCTGACGCATACGAATGTATCTGAACGTGTCAGGATCCAGGCACAAGGACTAGGAACACTGATGCTGCCAGAGCTAGCGCCAAACACTATCAGCCGGCATCTGTGTAAAGACCAGCAATACCCAACCTGGAAGGATGATTTTTTACAGCTTTCGCTATACGGTGTAGCAGCTTGAGTCTTTTTAAACTGAACTTTGCCAAATTCCAGTCTGTGCCTTCTAAGAATGGGTGCTCACTGCTCCTTTGACACCTATACCCAGTTGCTACACTCAGCAGCACGTTCACTAGGGTCAGATTCAGCTGTTCTACCGACATTCAGTGCCTAAGGCAGCAGTTAGGTGCAAAGCACACAGCAGATGAAAAAAAAAATAGTCGTTTTGGAAAAGCACAACCTTGTGGGCTTTCAAGTCACTAAATGCAGTTGCTGTAGTGCACACACGTGGGAGAGAATCCCCCCCCACACACACACACACTACTGTCCTTCTTGCCCCAAGCTTGTTTACACAATACACATACTGAAACCTAAGTGATGTAATTCCCTATTTTTATAGGACAATTCCAATAAGCACGGGCTCCTCCCTCTCTCTCTCTCTCTCGCTCTCTCTCTCTCCAGTGTCATATTCTGATGGGATCAATATGTCAATAACGATATCTATTATCTTAGCGGTAACCTGCAAAACATTCACTCTTGTGTAGCCATACTGGGTTTTTCGCACCTGTAGGCTGCAGCCACTAGAGGGAGACATTTACTATTCAGCATTTATACGGCTTTGGAACGCTACAGCGCATGTCACAGAATATACAAAGATACAGCCCCAATCCAGAGCCCTTACAGTCTAACACAGACAAGTGCCAACCAGGACAATGGTTCAGATAAAGGAAAATACTGAGAGATCAGTACAGATGGGCATAAGGAACAGAAATCAGTTTTAAGGAGGAGAAGCCATTACAGTCGCGTGGCGCTCATGTCCTGTATAGTAGCGGAGGCTGGTATAGACACACTTGGAGGAAAGAAGAATTATATTAGAGATTTAAATAATCTGATGTTGTAATGCAACTTTGATAAATATTACTTAATTATTATTTTAAAAACACACACTTCCTCATCCAATTGTTGATCTGTTCAACACATTTCTTCCTATTAATCAGCATTCAGCTGTAAATATAGTATGGCGGGGACCTTGGAGAAGAGCTAGGACCCAGTGACTAAGAGCTCCAGCATCACTTTGATTGTGACACGATAAACGTCACCAATCTACCATTCAGCTACAGAGTTCAGTAAAACCCCAAGAAAACAGCCAGAGAGCAGATAAGTCTGATATGATGTGAACCTCACAGTTCAGCACTATCTACAGGATATGTGGGGAGAGCTTCAGCAGTAAGATCTAATCACATATTAATTCCTGTCACCTCCTCTGTGCGTCAGTAAAACACAGCCCCCTAGTAAATGCTTTTCCTTTTCCTCTTAATTTTGTCGTTCCCCAAGGCACACCTCAAAAAAGTGCAGGCTGATGTAAAGTCACTGCATAGACTAGCACTAACAAATCTGTTAGTCTTTAAGGTGCCACCGGCCTCCCTATTGTTTTTGTGGATACAGACTAACACAGCTACCCCCTGATGCATAGACCAGTGCTAGATTTTTGGCATAACACTGAGCACATCAGGTGTCACCACATATGCTTAATTCAGTCCTATAAACAGTCAATAATACATGGGATCAGTTTCATTTTTTTATGCTTAGTCAATAAACCAAGTTTAAACCTGTTACAAGTTTACTTGCACCTGGGAACAATTGAACAGTAAGTTCCCGTAGGAAACTTCATGTGCTCAACAAGTATTTGTATAATTAACCATCACCATCAGAGGGCAATCAAGTCCGCTTGAGACCCCTACCCCTGCCAATCTGCCATAGGGATCTGAAATATCTGCACAGTGTAAGAATGAAGGATTCCACACGACAGGTGGTGCTTAGAATGATACATTACAAAACCCACCCGGAGCTTTGCAATACCCACGTTCAAGCTTTTTCCTCAGAGGGAAGCCAGTTGAATCTAGTCAGACTTTATGTTTTTGTCAGTAGAGCCTTTTATGCGTCTCTGGACAAACACAATATTACACTGACGCAAGGGGGCAAAAGGGGAAAGCTTTTCCTGAAAGAAAAAGAAACAGAAGCCCAGTGTGCTTTCAACACGTTGTATAGGACGTTTGTGTGCATTTACTGAATACTAAGCTTTCACCTTTGTTAAACTGTGATTAAATGTTTTAATAATTTACTATCAGCCAAGCAACCTGTGATGTTGCACGCTATATGATTTTATGAAAGTATGCTGAGGAGTAACTAAAGTATGCTTCATGCAAAAGATCTCTTGTAATCTACTGAGTGTGGTAATCCTATTTGTATAAATGTATCACTCTTGTATCTGAAACTAGAAGTATGAAGTATAACTCTGAGGGTCTATTGTAATTATGCAAAGTGTGAGCCATTAATGGTGGTTTTGAATCTTGATGGCTCCCATTAACCAGGACAATTGACTGTAGATGGCTCTGTTTTACTTGCAAGTCTTCCTGTATACGTGTGTGTGCCGGCAAATGGGTAATGAAGTCTTACAGTGACCTGAACTGGAATCCATCTTTAACCTGGTGTTTTTCCATTGAGAAGGAAACTTTCACATTTCCTGCTACCAACACGCTACAACTGCACTGCATTCCTCATTTGGAGAAAGCTCTCTGAAAGGCACCAAAATCCAACAAAAACATCCCAAGTTTGAAGTTTCTCGGGTTCACTATTATAGACACTGGACATAAAACAAGTGTTACAAGTTTCCAGTCAGGAGGGAAAAAAACGTTTAATGTATTTATTTTGATATTGCACGCACACTTCCAACATCAGCCCATTCTCCCCAAATTTAGCAACATCTGATTCTTCTCCCCAAAGGACATTCCTCCTATAATTTTAGAAGAGCAGCAAATTACTCTTTGTACTGAAACTGTTTTTGAGACCTTAACTACACAGGGATGACCAACATCTTTAGCATGACATAAATCAGGTGAGATAGTACAAAACCTGAGTCTTCAATTGCAAATTCAGATGAACTGAATGTTTTGAGGGAGGTAGAATTCCTCTACTCAGCTGCAGCATATACTCAGAGTGATAGAGCAATTAGACCTGAAAAAGCTAGCTCATCTCACTGCCAATGGAGGATTACCTTGTTACACTACACTTTCAAATTCCCTGTTCAGTCTAATTTTAAGTGTTGTAGAGCAATGGTGCTTCCACCATCTAATAATTCTTATGGTCAGGAAACATTTCTTTAATCCCAGACCAAGCCTAAGTTAAAATGGAATTAAAGCTGAATTCTGGATAAAATACAGTACAGGGATATTTCAATTATTCCCCCAATCAAGCCTTAAATACCCAAGAAATTTGGAGTTAAGCTTAAATTTAAAAGAAATCCTGACATGCTGAAGTATGGAAACAAACAAGCACCCAAAATGACCTCCTCTCTCTCTCTCCTACAGTCACAATATGGCTAAAATCATGATAGTGTTTGGGGCCCAAATTAGATTAAAATGATTTCTGAGGACACGTTACTTTAAGGCAGGCCATTCATCTGGTTTTAAACTGACTGGTCCTGTTTTCTAAGGTTTGCCACCCACCCGGCACTGAGGCAAAATCAGTCATGGTTTTGTCTGGTAGCTGACAGGGGACACCATGTTGAAGAGTGCACTACCCTGCCCCTGTGACTGCGCACATGAGGTCACCTGGGCGGGGCAGCGTGCGCTTCAAAATGGCTTGCCAGGTAACCTTGCATGCGCACGTGCCAGCATGGGCAGGATCATGCAGGCCCATGTCATTCCTAGAAGTACCAGATTGTCCAGTGTTGTGGGGATCTGTGAGTGGCCAACCTACATTACTTCCACCTCCCCATTGGAAATTAGGACTTGTCATAATTTTTCATAACAAGTTTGTCATATCAGAAGCTGATGCATAAAATCTCTTTCAGAGGAACTCATGAACAAGTGCCCTCTTTCAAAACAGCCACCATTTCCCATTGTTTTCAATGGGATTGAGATGACACAATGCTCCTCTGTGAAAAGGGTGTCTATCCCTTTCTAAAAATGGCTAATTGAGGGCACTCTGTAGCCTCACTCCCAGTGGGAACAATGGTCAATATAGAAGCCATTTTGAAAGAGGGCAGTTCTTTGTGCAAGTTTCTGTATAGAGAACATTCTTCAGCCTCTACTTGAAGAAACTTTCAGTTAATGAATGTGAAAAATGACCATTAATTCCAAAAAGTGTAGCCTATGGCCACGATTTCAGTTGGCTTTAACTGAAAGAAAAGTTTGAAGAGTCTGTATCATTCCATTATTAGGACTTTTAGGGACAAAAAATGGTCTGACAAGGTGCCAGATTCCTTAAAGGACACATTTTAAAATGAGCAAAGAATCCTGTGGCACCTTATAGACTAACAGACGTTTTGGAGCATGAGCTTTCACATTCACCCACGAAAGCTCATGCTCCAGAACGTCTGTTAGTCTATAAGATGCCACAGGATTCTTTGCTGCTTTTACAGATCCAAACTAACATGGCTACCTCTCTGATATTTTAAAATGAATTATAACTCCTAAACTAATTAACAGATTTACTTGTAAATTCTCAGCAAATTAATTCTAATTCTAAGATGTAATTGTAGTGAGATTGCTATGTATGAAAAATATAGTGTAAAGAGATTGAATCCCTACCTCAAGTAAAAAAAACAACCTCCCTCCGTCCCCAAAACCCATTCAACTCAACCTTCTCTATATAGCTGCAACAGTCTCCTCCATGATATTCAACCTGAGGATCTCTTCTCTTAACTCTAATTCCAGTACTCCTTGGACTGGACTAAATAAATTTTCTACCTCTGGTATATACTGTTCAAATACTGGTTGTATGTAGTGTTGTTGTAATCATGTTGGTCCCAAAATAACCTCTATCCCGTTATAACGCCACCTGTTATAACACGAATTTGGATATAACGCGGTAAAGCAGCACTCTGGGGGGGGCTGCGCACTCCGGCGGATCAAATCAAGTTTGATATAACGCGGTTTCACCTATAACACGGTAAGATTTTTTGGCTCCCGAGGACAGCGTTATATTGAGGTAGAGGTGTATTAGAGAGACAAGGTGCATGAGGTAATAATATCTTTTACTGGACCAATGTCTCTGGGTGAGAGAGACAAGCTTTCAAGCCACACAGAGCTCTTTTTCAGGTCTGGGAAAGATACTCCCAACGTCACAGCTAAATGCAAGGTGGAACAGATTCTTGAGCACAAGGGTCCACATCTAAATGCGCCCGCATCCTGGCCAGCGGTCAAGCATCCGCCAAAATGCCGCCGAAATTTGGCGGCATTTCGGCGGATGCTCAACCGCCGCCACGGTCCTTCGTCTGGCGGGTTGGGGACCACTGGTTTAGCATATTCTAATCTGTTCCACCGTGTATTAAGCTGTGACACTGAGAGTACCTTTCCCAGAGCTGAAGAGCTCTGTGTGGCTCGAAAGCGTGTCTCTCTCACCAACAGAAATTGGTCCAATAAAGATATTACCTCACCCACCTTGTCTCTAAAATAGGGGTTGACAGTTATAGTCTGTCATACCTCTCCTCTCTCCTCTGCAGTCATTACTGCTTACTCAAGAGGTACTTCTTAAAAATCTCTTACCTCAAAAATTCACTTTCTCCACCCCTTGATCAGTTGTATTGCTTTTTTCTGAATTCGTCCAGTTTATCAATACCTAAAATTTAATGCAGGGATCTAGGCACGGGCTCAGAGTCCAAGAGCAGTGGTTCTCAACCGGGGTACATGTACCCCTGGAGTTACGCAGAGGTCTTTCAGGGGGTACCTCAACTCACTAGATATTTGTCTAGTTTTACAACAGGCTATATAACAAGCACTAGCAAAGTCAGTACAAATTAAAATTTCATACAGACAAAATGAGAGTGTCAGCAATTTTTCAGTAGCAGTGTGCTGCCACACTTTTGTATTTCTATGTCTGATTTTGTAAGCAAGTAATTTTTAAGTGAGGTGTAACTTGGGGGGTACTCAAGACAAATCAGACTCCTGAAAGGGGTACAGTAGTCTGGAAAGGTTCAGAGTCACTGTCCAGAGAGTGAGACTAATTAATGCCTCCTGCTCTGATGCTTGTGATGATACAGCCTAGAAAGTCACATTGGTTTTTCAGCTCTTCTTATTCATCATCCACTATTAATACATGTAATAGATTTAAATAAGCTGTATAGAAACAGAATACCTACTATAGAGAATGTCGCGTACACTATGTTGGCATTGCTTGTGAAGCAACAGGAATAGGTCTGTATGTGACAATGTACATCTGTGCCACAGAGATTTTACACCTCTGCGTGTGCACGCGTACCTTAAAATACCATAAAAGTTTCCTCAAAGCACTTGAGGAGTATCCCACTTACTTTAGTTTGGATACTTTGCCATCGCTCTTTAATTTGTGCAACATTACGGCAACTTAAAAAAATATATATCAACCGCGGAGCCTATTTAATAGATAACGCCGGTGAGTCAATTGTTAGTTTCCAGTTAACACTTCGTTTTCATTTCTGACAGGTTTCAGAGTAGCAGCGTGTTAGTCTGTATCCGCAAAAAGAACAGGAGTCCTTGTGGCACCTTAGAGACTAACAAATTTATTTGAGCATAAGCTTTTCCTGGGCTACAGCGCACTGCTTCGGATTCATTTCTGTAGCACATGATGAGGTTTGAGGGCTACAAGTCATTTGGGTTCTTTGCAACTCAGATGCCAGCGGTGGCGACAACCATTTTCACCCCGAGCATCCCCCAAACCATTTGCATCCTTCACCGCCCAGGACAAAAGCAGCCTTTCATCGCGCACAGCCCGGTAACCCCGTCCCCGCCCCCGGCGCAGCCGGGCACCCTACCCTGCTCCAGGACTCCCAGGACGGTCACAGCGGCCAGCAGCGCGATCTGGTCCAGCATCTTGGTTCTGACACGGGCGCCGGGGCGAAAGAACCGGACCCAGCTCCTGCAGGGGAGTGACTGCGGAGTGCGGTCTGCTCCCCCTGCCCCGTGTGCACACCGCCACCTATTGCTGCGCGCTAGCGTGTGCTTCCTCCCCGCAGCGCCGGTTAACCCCTGGCGTGCTGCAGAGCTGTGCCCGGGCAGCCGCGGGGAAGCCGCGGGGGCTGGCTGGCCCCTAGGGCCCGAGGCAGAAAAGCAATGCCTGGCCCTCGGGCGGGCTGCGGGGCCCGGAGCGGATACAGGCTTGAGGGCCCCCGGGTCCCTGCTGTGCGTGGAGGGGGCGCCCCGGCCCGGGGATGCCGCTTTGCTCCGCGGGGCTCGCCCCGCTCCCCGCGGGCTCTGCACTCCCGCTGCTGCAAACGGGGCTCGCAGGACTGAGAGAGGCGAGCAGCGGGTGGGGAGGAGGCAGGGGAGAGGGGCGGGAGCGGGGCCCGGGGCCAAGGGGGAAACTAGGGCCTGCCTGCCTGGAACGGTACTAAGGCGGGCGGGAGAGAGGAGCTGTTTTTCCTTTTCTTGCCAAGCTCAAGGAGCCTCCAACCCCCCCGCACCAGCCAGGGAGGTTGTTTTGTTGGTGTTTATTTAAGCTGCAAACTAAAAAGCTGGAATCCCTCCCTCTGCCTTGTCTTTGGGGCTGTTAGTCTTGGGCAGCTTGAAATACTTAAATCAGCGGTTCTCAAACTTTCGTACTGGTGCCTCCGAGTGCGGCCCCCTGAGCCATTAAAATCACTTGTTAATATAGTTAACACCATTATAAACGTTGGAGGCAAAGCGGGGTTTGGGCTGGAGGCTGACACACAACCCCCATGTAATAACTTCCTGAGCCCCTGAGGGATCCCAACCCCCGACTTATAGACTGTACCTGGAAGAGTCCAGGTTCTAGCCTGCGCTTGGGCTAGGGATTTTAGGGAGGCTGCAGACCAGTTTTTCTTCCCCATTACATGTTCCAGCTTTCAGCAGCTTTTTACATCCCACGCAATCCGTTTTTTTCCCTGGCCAAATTCTCAGCTCAGGAAGGAACTGTTAGCATAGCCAATGGGTAGCTGGGGCAGTTGGAACAATATAAAATACATGGGAAAAGATTAAATATTTTTTTTAAAAGATAGTTTATCAACATTAAAACAGGCACCATTCACTTCTGCTCTTAATTTACACAGTAACATTTTCCTGAAGTAGGCAAAAGTGCAAGAAAGCACCTTTGAAAATATTACCCATAGTTCTTATGGGTTCTAATTTGGAATCCCCCTTAGTTGCTATAGTGGAGCAACTGTTTCCTTGTTTAAGGGAACAGAAGAGTAAATTGAGTAGAAGATTATGGGACAAATAATTTTAGACTGGCATCAGAATCTTCTAAAACACAACTCTAAGATGTAAAACTTGGGTAAAAAGAGTTCCATAACTCTTGAACTATGCTTCTCCTTGACCCACGAGTGCCTAATTTGCTTTTAGTAAAATGCTAACAACTTCTTGCTCCAAAACATGGGATGTAAATGGAGATTGATTTTGACTTTTTAACTCCCCTCAATAAGAAAAAAAAATATCGTTCAACATCCACTGAGGGTGTTTTCCTTAAATTTTGTTGAAGGAGAGGGAAGATCTTATGCCTGAAAGAGCCTCTTAAAAATTCCATAGACGATAGGAACAGTGGCTTGCCAATGGACTCAGTGCACCTGCCAGAGCAAAAGAAACAGGCTGCCATCCCCACTGAGGTAAGACTTCATGATACAAGTCAGAAGCTAGAAATTGTAGTTTAGATTGTATGTCACTTATCAAGTTAAAAAAATTCAGTAAATTCAAATGTCCACTACAGATAAGTCCAAATTTTGCAATACTCATCCAACATGACTGTGTCCTACAAACTTATAGACTATTTTCTTCCAATTATATTACATCTTTAGGTGTCCCAACATTTTCATAAAATTTAGATTTTATCCATTGTAGGTCTCTATTATAAATAGTATGGGAAAGGTCACTTAGGGCCTGCTCTCACTCCCATTGACTTCAATACAGTAGAACCTCAGAGTTATAAACCCCATGGTAAGGGAGGGTGTTCGTAGCTGTGAAATGTTTGTAACTCTGCAAAATTATGATTGTTCTTTCAAAAGTTTACAACTGAACATTGACTTAATACAGTTTTGATCCTTTACTATGCAGAAGAAAAATGCTGCTTTTAACCATCTTAATTTAAATGAAACAAGCACAGAAAGTTTCTTTACCTTGTAAAAAAAATTTTTTTTAAAACTTTTCCCTTTCATTTTTTAGTAGTTTATGTTTAACACAGTACTGAACTGTATTTACTTTTCTTTTCATTTATTTATTTATTTTGGTCTCTGGTGTTCAGAACTCTGTAGAAGCACAATCAAGGTTTAGAATCTGCTGATAAAACCACACTTATTTTAACTGCAGACAAAAGTCATCAGTTTACAAGCCAAAGATACAGACAAGTAGCCAAGGTGAGAGACAAGAAAGTAGAAAAAGACAATTTCAGAGCTAAGGTTGATAGTGTGCATTAGCCCCCAGAGTCCTTGGAAACTCACACCGCGTGCGCCTATGCTGATCATATAGTTGGGTAGCCTAGAAAGGGTCAGCATTAGTCAACAGTAAGTTACAAAGTAATGTCTTTAGTGTGAGAATACATTATGATCTGTAATGGAACAGTTCCACTGAGGTTACAGCTGGTGCCTTCTGGACCTGATGCTTTTATTACTCAGACATGAACTGATTGTTAGATCAGGTTCTCCCTGGATGTACAGTGTTGCAACCTCCCCCCCACTCCAGCACAAATAAATCAAACAACATAAAAAGGGCAGGAAACAGACAAGAATTTTGAAGGACACAGCTGAGGAGCGTTTTCAGGTTGTGAGCAATTAGCTCTGTTGCTATGAAGTTTTTCCTCCACTACATTTGATTGTTTTCTGGATGAAACTAGCTGAAATCAGACTCCTCTCCCCAAGAACTGACTGATGGAGAATCTAGAAATGTGGAGACCCTCATGTCTAGCACAAATTTCTGGATGTAGGCCAAAGTCACACGCGTTGGCTGTCTGCAGCATCCTCTGGCTAATGGCAGCCCTCTGTTGTAAGGGAGGCTGCAGTGAATTAATACCCAGTGCTTTTCAATAGTTGGGATTAGCTGGCAAATGAAGGAAGAGCAGCAGGAGGGAGCAGGCCTCTTTTTAATCCACCCTCCACTGTTAAAACATCCCTCCTTCCTTCCCTTTTCCTTTGGGTTTAGGGGTTGGATGTGGTACATCTGTCACACTATATATATCAGGCTCAGGTTGATCATAGCCACTGGTGGGGCATAGACACATCTGGACGTTGAAGTCAGGGGCGGCTCCAGGCCCCAGCCTGCCAAGCGCATGCTTGGGGCGGCAAGCCGCAGGGGGCGCTCTGCCAGTCGCCGCTGGTCCCGCGGCTTCGGCAGACCTCCCACAGGCAAGCCACCG
This sequence comes from Mauremys mutica, assembly GCF_020497125.1. Lineage (NCBI taxonomy): Eukaryota > Metazoa > Chordata > Testudines > Geoemydidae > Mauremys > Mauremys mutica. Next base: position 103,709,787 of record NC_059079.1, on the reverse strand, counting down.
GAGTCAGCCTGCCTACTGTGCTTGGGGCGGCAAAATGCCTAGAGCCACCCCTGGTTAAAGTAGTCTGTGTACTGTTTGACTGGTACAGGTACATGTCGCAACTGATGTCTTCAATGTACAGGATCACACTTTCAGCAGCAGGTGCTGGCAGGTGGTGCTAGTTTTCCCTCACAGGAGCCATAATTGATGTGCCTAACCCCTCTAATTTTGGGCTCATAGTCCTCCTGTATGGGATGCTGGTTTAAGTGGTCAGGCTTGTGACTAAGGTAAGCCCCGTAATTGTGGGAAATGTTAAAGTGCAATGACTTTGCACGTCGAGAGGGTAAAAGCCCAGAGCAGGTTCAGTGAACAGGGGCCTTCGCTCCCTCACCCCTTCACTACTTCCAAGACAAGGAGCTGTTACGAAACCTTATAGATAGGACCCTACCAAGTTCACAGCCAGAAAAAGCGGTGAAAGCTGGTCTTGTGTGCGTGCTTTGTGCCTTATCAGATACCGTTTTCACAGGGGAGTCCAGTGTTTCTCAAAGGGGGGTCCTGACCTAAGGGAGAGGTGCAGTGCCTGAGAGGGCTCATGGTATTGCCACCCTTACTTCTGCCCTGCCTTCAAAGCTGGGCAAATGGAGAACAGAGGCTACTGACTGGGCACCCAGCTGTGAAGGCAGCACCCCACCAGCTTAACACAGTGAAAATAGATGTATCTCAACAGCAGGAACTGATACAAGAAAGTACAGGGTATCAAAAACATCGCTTCACAGGAAGTCAGGCTGGATCTTATTTCTATTGAAAGTCCCTAGAATGATGTTACAAAACTCATTATACAGAAAGAAACTGCAACAAAGCACTTAGTAAATAATCTTTAGATAGATCAGCTAATTAAGATTCAGGCTAAATCAGATGAATGCCATCCAAACCCGGTGCCTTGTTTTTCAGCTTCTGCAATGTTTTTTACACTTCTTCGATTTTTACCTCAGATACATCTATATCTAGGTCTAACGGTTTGTCATTGTTAAATTCCAATCTTGTAAACTGGTTCCAGTTGGTTTAGCATTTCTTTGAAGCGTTCCACCACTCTAGTTTCTTGTTCCTCCTCTATTCTCAAATTTTCTCTTTGTTTCCCATGTACTGAGACACTTCTGAATTTTGATCCATATCCTATTAACTGTTTCAGGATCATGTAGATTGTTTTGGTATTGTTTCTTTCCCCTGCTTCAGCTTCACTAGCCTTACTTTCTATCCCATTTCGCTTACCTTTTTTGCATTGATTCTTTACTACTTTATCTAGGTTCCTATAGGTTTGTTTAGTTTCTTCAGTCGCATGTTACCGTACTAGAGCCTTTTACTGTCTTCTTTTGTCTATAATTTTCCATGTTTTGTCTGAGATCCACTGTTCTTTATTGCTTCCTCTCTTTCTACCTATTAGCTATGTTAGAAGCAGCTGAAAAGATGTTTTGAAAAGATCCCAGTATTTTTCCACTTCATTTTCTTCAAGATCTTTAAGAGCCTCAAACTTGTTCTTGCCCTCTATCTGGTGCTCTTTTTGTATCCTCCAATCTTGTAGTTTCTCTATATTGAATAATCTGAGTCTCTGTTTTCTTTCTGAGTGCTTTAAACTTCAATTTGATGTTTGCTTTCAGCAAATAGTGATCGCTCCCTATATCTGATCCTCTGAATACTCACGTCTAAACACTAATGTTTTCCACCTCTGACTAACACAGATATAGTCAGTCAATCTCATTATGCATACAGCCATCTGGTGAAATCCATGTCTTTTTTGTGTATGTTTGTATAGTGGAATAAAGAATTGCAGATGCTAAGATTGTTTTTGGCACAAAATTCAAGAAGTCTTGTGCCACTGTCTGTCGTTGTTCCAGTTGTATGTGGGCCGATGACTGTTTCCCCACCTCTTCTTTAATTTCCAATCTGGGCATTAAAATCTCCCATAACCAGGACAAGATCATGGTATGGTATTTCTTTCATTACATTGTTCAGTTCTGTATAGAATCTTTCTGTTCTCTTCATCTGCATTGTTTGTTGGAGCATATGCCTGGACTATGGTGCACTTAATGTGCCGAGAGTGGAATCTAGCTGCCAGTAGCTTATCTGATATTTGCTGTCAATTCATAAGTGATTTCTTTGCAGCGCTATTCATGAGGATCCCTACACCTCTCATATATTTGGTTTCACATGAATATAACATTGTTTTTTCTCCAGATGCTATCATACTTTGAGCTTTCCATCTAACTTCACAAAATCTTAGTATGTCAATTTTATATCTATCCATTTCTTTGATTACCTGTGCTAATTTTCCTGCACTATTTAAAGTTCATACATTACAAGTAGCTATAGATGTACTCTTTTTGACCGTCGGAATTGGACTACTGAGTGGGTGACTTCCAGGATCAAGACAGATGTAAGGCAGGGGTCGATCCTGTCTGCTTTTTTGTTTATGCTAGTCATAAACTATGGATTAAAACAATGTGACAGGGATACATATGGCCTAAAAATGATCTAGGCTATTTGATCTAGACTTTGCTGATGACATTGCTCTTATCAGCGAAGATGCCAACGGACTACAAAAATGTACAAACCAATTAAAAGAAGTAATGGAGAAGATACAATGCAAAGAAATGTAAAGTCATGTTGACAGGGGCAGAGGGATAGCTCAGTGGTTTAAGCATTGGCCTGCTAAACCCACAGTTGTGAGTTCAATCCTTGAGGGGGCCATTTAGGGATCTGGGGCAAAAATCTTTCAGGGACAGTACTTGGTCCTGCTGTCTTGATGACCTTTCAAGATCCCTTCCAGCTCTACGAGATAAGTATCTCTCTATATAATGAGGTGGAGGACAATTTTACATACCTTGGAAGTACCATCAGCCAAGATGGTACCAGTTCCAAAGAAAATAAGAATTGGAAAGGCAAACACTGCATTTGGAAGACTCAAAAAACATTTCCCTCAACCCAAAACTGATCATGTACAAAGCAATTGTTATCACATTAACATATAGCAGTGAGACAAGGCAATTTACCAAGAAAGATACACAAAATCTGGATGCATTTCATCACACATCTGAGAAGAATATTGGGAATAACAGAGATAGGAAGACAAATAAAGAAGTCAGAAAAAAAGCACTAGACATGGCACTCTCTCAAATAATCTACAAAAGAAGACATCAGCAGCTAGGACATATACTGAAAATGGAAAAAGACCGCTTACCAAATACCGCCCTTAAATGGAAGCCAGAAAACTCAAGAAGAGAGAGAGGGGAAGACGGCAAATAACATGGAAATGAATAGCTCTGAACGACATCAAGCACCTCAACATGAAATGGGAAGATTTGGAGAGAAGGGCAGTTGACAGGCAAGGATGGCAAATGTGGGTTCCACAATGTGCAGCAAAGCACAGGATAAACTAAGGTCTAAGTAAGAGGACTTTGAAAATACTCAAACATGGAAGTGAAGTTTTGGACTAAAATATGGACCCTCTGATGGCATATTTAGCAAGTTTTCTAATCATTAGTGCTAATCTGTGGTCAAAGTATGAGATGACTAAGAGGGAGGTTCAGAACTTGGGAAGGCTAGAGATGAAGTTTGTCAATTATTGTAATCTATGCTGTATCAACTGTTGATAAACAGGAAACACTAAAAACAACTTTAGGTCTGCTTAAGTCCTTTCATATGAGATACGGCTCACCATCATTTTCCAATGTTTTGCTTGTCATACCATGCACAACCTGCTGTCATAAGATCAGAATTTAAGATCCATGCTTTCTGAGAAAATGGCAGTGGATGCTGGTATCATCTAAGTGGGCATACACTGACCCAAAGATTTTTTGTTCAGAGCTATGAAGCCTTAAGGTCACACACTATTCTAAGCAGAGCAGGCAGCCCCTACCAAAAGAGATGCAACAAGCCATAGCTAGCCCAAAGTAAGAATCTGGAGTAACTCTTTCCCCATTTCCTACCCCATTCTTTCCACATCAAGCAGCACTGATATGCTTTGAAGGAAGCAGCATTCATTCCTCAGCCAAAGGAAGTCAGAGCATTTAACAGAAGAGAAAGATCAGAGAACTCCACTTCAGCTTTGTGTTTTGATGGACAAGTGCAGGGACTATTGGTAACTAGGGTTTTTGCAAAATATATTTCTGTAATGTTTATTTCAGAAAAAAATTCCACACTTTTTCATATCAGTGTCTTTAGTGCAGATTTGTCATCGAACAGAAGAGACAACAGTATAAGTGTTACATTGTAAAATGTTTGAGTCAGCAATTAAAAAACAAACAAACCAACCCACTTTCGTACTTAAAGTACTAATAACCTCAGGCCTAAATTTTCAAGAACTGAGTTGGGCACATTTTGGTACCAGTCTGAAATTTCTGATCTCCACTGTTAACAGTATTTCTGTTGTCTTTCAATGGTTTAAAATAGGGAGGCTGCATGAAGAGCAGCATAACTTCTTCATTTTTGCAAGTTTTACTAATACCACCTTTTACTTTTTGGAAAATTGGGCACAATTTAAAAGTTCTAGTAGTCAATACCATCCATAGAAACTCACTGTTAGAGTCTCTCCAAGACAAGTGAAAAAAAACCAAACATTAAAAATCTTTTATGCCTAAAATCTGGAAATAAGAGTAGAGAGGGAAGTTTGAAACCAACTCTCTCCACTCACCACCATAGGATCTAAGAAAGAAACGCCATTTAAAAAAGCAATAACCATCACTAACACATAGGATCTAGTTGAATATTAAACTTAATTTTTCCAATTTAAGTGAAGCGTCTGGTGGTTGGCCGGAGAATATCCTTATCCTTCCTCTCTTCACTCCCACTGCAGTACAGGTCTCAATTTGGAAAGGACTTAGAAGGAAGGAAAGTTATGTTATGAAGACAGACAGAATATGAGCATTACTAATCAAAGCAATAGGTGTCCACAAATCTTCTGCCACCATCTATCATTAGGCTAAGGACAAACCTCACTAAGAACGACAATGCAAAAGTCCTTGCTCAGCTCACACAAAGGTATAAGGTCACAGCCATATATGTTTAATACACTAGCAAAATATTTATTTTTATAACGATAAAACAGAAATGAAGGATTTCTTTTTTGGTGTGCACCAGTAATTGTAGTAAAAGAATAAGGGGATTAATGGGCTCTTCATACATTTCAATGACAAAAACACAAAGGTTAACATCAAATTCAATTATTCTCCATTTACAAGCATAAAACTTACCATAACCCCCCAAAAACACATATATAAAGAATTATAGTTTTAAAATCTATAAAAAGTAAAAAATATACAGTCAGAAGATCTAACTTATTCAATCTTTAATATAAAACTGTAAACATTTATTTACACAAAGGAAATGTGTATAACAAGTCTGAGCACCCTTTTCAATTGAGTTGTGGTTTTTGGAAGGCAGCGGATGTTGCACAGTGACAATTCTGACCCCCTTCCCAACTACCCAAAACCGCAGTTTATAAATAAAGCCATGGGCGGCTGTGGCTAGGTAAAGGCGAACTACATCTTATTGCTCTGAAGCCGCATCAAAATGGAAAACCCAAGTGCATATATAAACAACTACATGTAGAAGAGTTTAAGTACAACGCATAGCCCATCTTCATCCATGCACTTATGTACATCTAGAGCCCATTTTCAATGTCCACTGAACTGTCTTTAAACACTGTTTTAACAGTTTCATCGTGTTGTGTAGTCGGGGACAAACAACATGTGTGTTTAAAAATAAAATAGCAGTCAAGACCAAGTTCAAACAGTTCTAAACCCAGGTTTAACACTGTTTGCACATGATGACCAAAAGATGTTATAAACCAGTTTGGCTACAACCATGTTTGAAAAGTGTTTAAACAGTACCGTGGCTATTGCAGACAAGGCCCTACAGTCAAATCAGGACACCAGCATGAACAAACCCTCAAGTCATGTAGGGCAATATCCATCAGCTTCCACAACAATGGAGGGAACAGTACCTCTGTAGTTTCTTCTGTGTGAGAGTCTATATGTATATAGACACAGTCTCTTTTTTGGTAGCAGGTATGCTAAACAGATCTTCTGTCCCTCAGATTATGGAATAATGATGGATTATATTTTGTTTTAGAACTAACTTCCATGTGTTAAATTCACTGAACAATGTGGAGGATTTCACCACATAATAAACAGGGAAGAAATAGGATTTAAATCCTACCACCCTGTTATTTCTCAGTGTTTGTTAAGTAGGAAGAAAAGTGACATTACAGGATGCCACTGTTAAGAATGAGGTCCCAAGCACCCCCAACAGGAAAGGAAGGCACACTGGTGCAAAGTTAACACATTAAAAAAAAAGTGTACAATGAATGCCCCTTTCTCCTGTCTCTCCCCCCCCACTCCCTCCCCCTCCCCCCACCCCCAAAAAAGGTTAATAGGTTCAGAAGACTATTGTGAAATTTTTCTTGGCCCAATTTTTTGTTTAATGCAATATTAAAACCAATCTTACTAAAGTTTCCCCCGCCCCCCAATTGTTGATACCAGAGAAGTTAGGATTAGTAAATTTAAATCTCAGCTATTTTACCTAGAAAAATCTTAAAAACAGTGTCACTAATACCAGTGTCACTGGCACTTACTTCTCATTCAATGATCAACTCCCTATCTTACCTTGTTTTAAATAACCTACAAGGGATTTAATTTGCTTCAGTGGAGTTTCAATCTCTATCTATTCAATGGTGAAATCCACTGGTCAACATACAGCTATCAACAGCCTCTATATCATCCAAACTCTGTTTAACAGGCCATAATTAACTCACATTAGGTAAATGAGTACGACAAAACTAGGTTCCTGTGTATTTGGACAGGGTTAAATTAAACTTATTAGTGTTAAAAGCAGTTTGTTTTTTAAAAAGTGCAAGTTGTCTGATAAATGAGCTGCAGAGACAGTAAAATATTTTCCTTCCTAGAATTCACTTTTATCCTTCACTCCTCCCTCATCCCCCCCCCCCAAATTTTTTAAAAAAAAAGCTTAAAATCCCCCATGCTTCTGCAGTGCAGAAAGGCTCCTGAAGATACAAGTCTGTGTTGAAGGAAATCCTTTTAATCATAATGCTGGAAAATTTTAAGGAGCTTTACAAAAATGGAAAAAAGTTGGCCCACTATTTTTTTTAAATGGGGCTTGGTGGGAAAGAGGTATTTGTGCAGCTAAAACAAAAAGTTTATTTCATTTTAAATTAAAAGTTAAGGCAAGGTGGTTTGTTGGTGAGAGGGGAATATTTGGTAGCAAGTAAGGACTTTAGAACAGTGACTGCTCTCATTGCTTTTCGTACCCTGTGTGAGACTGACCCTAACACATCCGGGTGAGGGTGAACGGTCTCCGTGGGCTTCTGCTTCAAGTGAGATTAGAGAAGGCAATCCACCTGTTCACAGAAAGATTATCTAACTAAATACTCCCTCCCTCCCCCCCAGTTTGTGAAAGTGGGAGATTTTCACATTGGAGCAACCTTGAAACAAGGTTAGTATTTTTCCAAGCTCCCTGTGCTATTACTTGCAGATATTTACATTTTAATAAGGACTTTACACTTCTCAGCCCAGTGCAGCTTTTATGCACTTGATCCTAAAGTGACAATATCTTGTGCTTATGGCATTTCTGTATTTAGTTTTGGAGAAGACTGATCTCACAAAGTCCACATTAGAAATACACTGCAGAAACAAACAGTAAAACAAGATGAGCTGTGATGGGGCAAAGCCCTCATTTAAACACAGCTACCTTTGGAAATGAGTTATGATGAAACATGTGCAAATTAAACTGGTTTATGTTTAAGTCGGATATATCTGAAAAGTTCTCCCATAAGTCCCTCTATAAACTGAGCAAGGTAAAAGCCAGGAACTCTCTGTCCCTCCACAACAGAGTGCAAACTGGAACTTGGGAGTCCACAATTAGGGTGACCAGACAGCAAATGTGAAAAATTGGGACAGGGTGTGTGTGTGTGTGGGGGGGGGTGTAATAGGAACCTATATAAGAAACCCAAAAATCAGGACTGTCCCTATAAAAATTGGGACATCTGGTCACCCTATCCACAATCCATAAGGAAGTCACTAACCTAGGCCAGCTGGCCAGGTTTTAACACTTTCATCTATCACCAGCATTCAGAAAAATTTGCTGTAAATATTGTGAAATACCACTTGCTTGTTGAGAGTACAGGCACACACTTCACTGGTGGGGAAAAAGGACTGACTCAAAATAAAGAATGTTTTGCAAATGTACTGAGGTGCACATCCTCTCCTCTGGCAAAAATGAAGTAAAAAATTTGGTAGGGCAATACTGTAGCTAGTAGCATGCCAAGCTGGGAACAATAATCAACTCAAGTATTAGCTGCAGGAGAATAAGCCCTAAGCACAAAATACTTGCAGTTTTATTTGCTTTCTTTCTGCACCATTGTTGTGGGTTTTTGTTTATTTTTAAATAATTAAAAACCTAAGTTCCAAAACACTGCAAGTGAGATTTCTGAAGGGCTGACTTGGATGCACACAAATCTGCTTGACCTGTTCAAATGTGCTCCACAGATGCCACAAAAATAAACGCATGGTCATTGCAGACCTGCTTGGTGCACTATTATGTGTCGAAGCCTGTTGGGAAGCAGCTCCAGTCCATTTCCCAACCATTTACCTCTAATGCCTGCAAGTCTCTTCAATGCCACAGGTTTTTGGTCCAAGTGTAGTTTATATTTCATGAAATTAAAAAAAAAAAAAAAAAAAGATGTAGAAAACCCTCAAGCCCCATTTTAATGATTTCCTAACAATTCATCCAAGTCATTCATCCATTCCTCTGAAGTCCTGTTTTTCAGCAAAGAGTCTATCAGGTCCGTGTCACCAGTCAAGCTCTGCAGTCCATTATTGCCTGATTGGCCACTGTAGGCAAAAGGCAGCTCCTGACTGGTTGTCCTCACTGAGTAACCTTGAGTACAGTGCAGATTGGCTCTATTGGGCAGTTGCTGATTTGGATTCTGGCCAAAAGCAGTCAGATCTGGAACGGCCTGGCTCATGCTAGGCAAAACTTGTTGCGAGGGTACCTGCTGCTGGGTAGGTGGGTTTGTCCTCTGCTGTGCACTTAAAGATGACAACAGCTGCCCAGAGACGGCAGAGTTCATGGAGGCCATTGATCTGCTGGTGCTTAGGCTTACCTGAGGCATCCCTGTAGCAAACTGCTGGTTGGCCATCTTTAGGTGAGTTTGCTGCATGTGGAAAGTGGAGCTGGCAGTAAATGACCCTAAGCCACCATTTCCTTGTGTCTGGTTATTCATATTAGGCATACCTTGGTGTTGCCAAGATGGATTTTGGGCACCTATAGCTGCTGGCACTCTTGCCATCTGTGGCTTGGCTATGGTTGGATTCAGTGCCCCCTTATTGTGCTGCTGAGAAATGCTTGGGTTTCCCAGGGTGCTCTGCCCATACCCAGCAGGAACAGGAGTGCCCTGACCCAAGCTGGGCTGCCTTTGCATCTGTAGTTGTCCGTTGGCACTTTGATTTGCATGCTGTGAAATCATTTGGGTCATACCAGATGTCATGCTGTACAGCCCCCCTCGCTGAATGTTTTGCATACTAGTGTACTGAGTCACACCTCGATCCTGCTGACTGGTGCCTGATTGGAGAGGAGGAACAGAGCTGTGTCCAGGTCCAATCTGAATCATGTTCTGGGTCTGAGAAAACATCCGTGGACTGCTGGAGTTGGGCTGTCCTAAGTTACTTACCCCGGTCATGGCTGGAGACGACCCTGTAATACACAGTGATTATTTTCTTCGTTAACTATTTCAGTTTATCCAGAGACTGTCTAGACCTTTAGACGCTATTTCACATATATGTAGTAGACGCATTTAACATACATATACACACACAATATAAATGGGAAAGTTCTATATTACATCTTCCCCTGTAAAATCAGTCTTGTGGTATATCAGTAAAGAAGCTTCCAACTGCTGCCTCGTAAGTAAGGCTGTGAGTTGGACATGGATTTCGTGACTTTCTGTGACTTCTGCAGTGGCCAGTGCACCTGGCTCAGAGGCAGCTCAGGCAGCCCCTGCACCAGTTGCACTAGGTGCTGCTGGGGCAGTCTCAGGCCACCATGCCCGCTGCCTAGCAGCTGCAGAGTTCGGGTGCGGGAGATGGCAGGGGGTTGAGGCACGGGACGGGGTGAGGCAGACTGAGCGGCACTTACCTAGGAGGCTCCCCGGAAGCGGTGACATCCCCCTCACTCAGCTGCTAGGCAGAGGCAGGACCAGGCAGTTCTGCATGCTGCCTCCACCCAAAGCGCTGGCTTTGCAGCTCCCGCTGGCCGGGAACTGTGGCCAATGGGAGCTGCGAGGACAGTGCCTGTAGGTGGAGGCAGCCACACCCCTGCCTAGCAGCTGAGCGAGGGGGATGTCGCCACTTCCGGGGAGCCTCCCACGTAAGCACTGGCCAGAGCCCGCCTCACCCCATCCCGTGCCCCAACCCCCTGCTCTTTCCACACCCAAAAACTCTGCTGCTGGAGGGAGGTGGGGGATGCTGAGGCATGGAGCCAGGTAGGGAGCATGCGCCAGGCCCCCCCAGCACGAGCTGGGGTCCAGGGCTGCGCTCTGCACCCCCCCACCCAAAGTTTTAGTCAGGGGTATTTTTAGTAAAAGTCATGGACTGGTCACAGGCCATGAATTTTTGTTTACTGCCCGTGACCTGTCCATGACTTTTACTAAAAATACCCCTGACTAAAATGTAGCCTTACCCAGAAATCAGTGCTCGCTACTGATCAACATGCACAGGTGAGATTATAACAGATCAGCAGCAATTTGAATGCCACTTCTTTTGGAGAAAGCAGAAACCAAGATCACAAGAGCCAGATTTTTAAAGGTCTTTAGGCTCCTAAAAATGCAAGACAGGTGCCTAGTTTTCAATAGCACTTAGGAATCTAACACTTGTTGAAATCAATTGGAGTTATGCATCAAGGTGCGTTTGAAAATCTAACTAGGAGCCTATTTGCATCTTCAGGCTCCTAAAGACCTTTAAAAACCTGACTTCAAGTGCCTATTGCAGGGCTAATGAGATAAAGATCTAGGTCCTTCACATCAGAGTTCATGTCTGTGAAAGTGCTCTGAACTGGGAGAAGAGGATCAACATGCTGAAATATAGCATCAGGCTGAGAAGGAGGGCAGACTCTCCAACTTGTTCATCTAGAGTGGATGCAAATAATTTAACTCATTAGGCTATATGCCAAATCATCTCTTTTACTGATAATACATCTGCTTTATCTGTTTCAGTTTGAATGTTAGGACTTTCAAACCAGATAATGCATCTATTTTCAGTTGAGTTCCTTTTGGATTTTCATATTGAAGCATTCACTATGCATCAGCACACAAGACTGATATAAAAGCATGATGAATCACAGGAATAAGCAATATGCTCAGTAAACTACCAAGAAGGTGGCTCCTTTTTAACTCTACTTAAAAGCGTTTATGCAGAACAACAGCTCCCTCTCCCCCAGTTAGAGTCCAAATGATATAAAGAGACAAGAGGAATAAATAAGAAAGTGTACAGAAAATAATTCCTAGAAATAGTTCCAATGCATTTTCTGCAATGAGATATAAAAGGAGTCCCAAGTCCCTCTTTCAAACTTGTTAAACTGAGGCAGCCACTCTTACCTGAAAAGCTGGGGGTGAATGTTTTGAATTCAAGATAAGTGCAAAAATTTGCTGGTTTGAATGGTAAGGCTTTCAAAGCATTAAACAAGTTATCAGTGAATATACTATAAAACAAGAAGTTCAGAAGTGGAGAAAGTTCGTTTTTTGCAATGCTTATAAGCAAAGAGGAGGTACATATGCCTGGATGTAACAGTGATAAAATAACTATAGTTAACATGCCTATAGGATAGAACCAATGGTGTTTTTAACTATGCGGTAACTCTTGCAAATCGTTACACGCTCAGTATTTCTAACTGATCTATCACTGCATTTCTAGTGGTAGTGGTGGGGAGAAATAAGTACTGCAATGCTCAGACTGAGGGACAATACTTACCATCTATCCTACATACCAATCTGTTATAGATGTAAAGCATTTCCTCTCTTATGCCTTATCAATTTACTTCTGTTAAGTATCTTGAGGAATTAATTGCCTGGCCACAGAAGCCACATTTCATATCACTGACTAAGATGTTGCATGTTACCATCCATCAGCATTATTAATATAATGGTATCTTGTTTATATTTCCACATTAAGAAGTTGCCCTTCGATGGGGATATTGGAGGTGAGTGGAGAGCAGAGGAGGAGGAGGAAGGAAATGAGCTATTTTTTTAAGTTCTTTTACCTCCAGAGAAAGTGAGTGGATCAATACCTGTAGACTTAGTTATACTCAAAGCAGTTTCTTGCCCCAATGCAGGGGAAGCCTCTTTTTGGTACAAAAAGATGGGTGGTTACTGTCTTCCAATGTTTTCACATCAGTTATGTTATTCCACCTGACTGGTAATTACACCTTCTTGCTACCAGCATTAGTACGCTAACAGATGTAGCGAGTTCCACCCCTCAACCCCCACAAATAAATGCAGACCCGCACCCTAAAATGCAGAGGATCAGAGTTTACATTCCTCACTCAAATCAACAGGGATAAGAGTGCTGTGGACGCAAAACAGTCAGGCTCTTTAGTGGGGAAAAAGGTTCTTGTGTTTTTCTTATGCAGCCCCAGGATGAATATAGGGAGTGATGTCGTTCAGCTTCAGAAAGAGCTGTAACCTTCATGTATTGGAGGCAAGGTAACTATAATTTGGGGTCTCTGCAGGAAGAGGAAGCTGCCCTTGGGGAAATGTAAAGACATTTAAAAATTTTCATGCCATCCCGTATCCAAGCATTACAGACTTATTCCTAGAGATGTATTAAAGAGTTGGATACTTAAGTTGTCATAAACATTCAATTAATGTATGTGGGATAGACAGTTTTGTTAAATAGCAACTGAAGTCAGAGTATATATCAAAAAAATTTAAAGAGTACCAAAGAAGGTAACAAAAAATATTAACGAGTTATGAAGTCCGGGGACTTTGCTCCTTGGGAATAAATGTAGGGTGTCTTCCATCTCTTTTCACCATTATTAATTCAAATCTCATGTTTGTTTACCTGTGAACTGTCCAACCTGCTGCTGGTAAGGGTTCTGTGCCTGATCTTGGTATTGAGGGGGTGGTCGGGTCAGGTGCCGCTGGAGCTGCTGCTCTTGTTGGTGCCGCTTTTCCTATGAAAGGTTCAATACAAGGAGTTAGAAAAAAAAAGAATCAACACTGAATTTAAAGTGTGACTTCAAAGCTATCTATGCTTTGTTCAGAGGTCTGATAACTATGGGGGCTTTAATAGTGTTATATAGCCAACCCAGAAGAATACTCTCTTTTTACAGGGGTCAAATGCAGTAATTTTTATTTAAAAGAGAGGAAGGGACAGGAGGGCAGATTAGTAAACAGTGGTTGACAGACTTCTGACACACTCAGGAAAAAAAAATGCACCAACTGAAAGCCAAGATGACAGAAACATGCATCAGAGGTTGATGCAATGTACATCTAAATGCTCTCAGATGCTAGGAAAACTGGAATGTCAGCCTTTCAAACACATGCCTATTCAGTAAATAGGCCTGAAGAGCTTTGTGTAAACTCAACGCCCCCCCCACCTACAAAAGTTGGTCCAATAAAAGATATTACCTCACCCACCCCCTGCCTCTCTAATATTCAGTAAATAGCCATTTTCAGTAACATTTCTGAAAACACTACAGGGAAAAAATGCACTTTTACACAACTTCCCCCACTATCAATACGTCTCATTTTAAAGGGGCCCCGCAAAACAGAAAAGTGAATTTTCTTATTTTTATTATGCATCAAGAAGACTGAAAGGTTGTTTTAAAAGATTTTTCCTGCCTCTGCCTATCCCAGTTTTCCTAAAAGACCATGAAACCTACTAGTTCTCTAGCTATGATAGAGAACCCATACCAGTGATGTTAACTCAGCTGGAGGAAAGCTCTCCATTAAAGAGTCAACAACCCTGCCTCTTCAATTTGGTGGAGAAAGCTCCCAAGCCATCTAACAAATCCACCAGCAAAAGCAGGGAACCAAGAGTTGGCATTTGGGGAAAGTTGGGTGGGAGGGAGGAATGAAAGGTATTAAAAAAGTCCTTTCAGGCTCTCTTTGAAGATCATAAACCCAAAGGGGCACTGACACGGTCAGAGGCACATTTGAGAGTAAGCACCGCTGGTCTTTCTTCTGGGGATTGGTCTTGAATGGCCATGGAATTCTGGGAGACAGTCTCTAGGAGAGAATGATGTAAATTGTAGTCCCAGATCCTGCAACTGCCAGGCTATACTAAAAAGCTACCCCTGGCTCCGAAGCTGAGAACCGGAGTGAGGCCTACAGGAAAGGAAGAAAACAGACTCACATCGAGAGGTAAGCATTTGAAGGAAAGGCCTTCAGAGCAATACAGCAAGGGTACAGGGCTGAGGCCTGTAGTTGGGCTGTATAAGTAGGAGCATTGTCAGCAGATGGAGGGACGTGATCATTCCCCTCTATTCGGCATTGGTGAGGCCTCATCTGGAGGACTGAGCCCAGTTTTGTGTCCCACACTACAAGAAGGATGTGGAAAAATTAGAAAGAGTCCAGCGGAGGGCAACAAAAGTGATTAGGGGGCTGGAGCACATGACTTATGAGGAGAGGCTGAGGGAACCGGGATTATTTAGTCTGCAGAAGAGAAGAATGAGGGGGGATTTGATAGCTGCTTTCAACTACCTGAAAGAGGGTTTCAAAGAGGATGGATCAGTGGTACCAGATGACAGAACAAGGAACAAGGGTCTCAAGTTACAGTGGGGGAGGCTTAAGTTGGATATTAGGAAAAACTTTTTCACTAGGAGGATGGTGAAGCACTAGAATAGGTTACCTAGGGAGGTGGTGGAATCTCCTTCCTTAGAGGTTTTTAAAGTCAGGCTTGACAAAGCCCTGGCTGGGATGATTTAGTTGGGAGATTGGTCCTGCTTTGAGCAGGGGGTTGGACTATATGACCTCCTGAGGTCCCTTCCAACCCTGATATTCTATGATTCTATGTATGCTTATTTAGGGGCTAGACTGCCTCTGAGGGAGAAAAACTCTTCAAGCTGTGTGCCAATGTGGGAATATGGCACCAATATTAAGGGCAGTAGAGAGTTTACAGCTGCTCTAAGCTGATGGGAGAGAGCTCTCCCGTTGGCTTAACTACTTCCATATTAGGAAAGATGAAAAAGACTGGGACTTTTCAGCTTGGAAAAGAGATGACTAAGAGGGGATATGATATAGGTCTATAAAATTCTGAATGGTATGGAGAAAGTGAATATGGAAGTGTTATTTACCCCTTCACACAACACCAGAACCAGGGGTCACCCAAAGAAATTAATAGGCAGCAGGTTTAACACAAAAGGAAGAACTACTTCATACAACGCAGTCAACTTGGGAACCTCGTTCCAGGCGATATTGTGAAGATAAACTAAAACTGCTCTCAAAAAAGAATTAGATAAGTTCATAGAGAATAACTATCAATGGCTATTAGCCAAGATGATCAGGGATGCAATTTCATACTCTGGGTGTCCTATGCCTACACTGGCCAAGGCTGAGAGTGGACAACAGGGGACAGATAACTCAATAATTACACTGTTCTTTTCATTCCCTCTGAAACATCTGTCATTGGCCACTGTCAGAAGACAGGATACTGGGCTAGACAGACCATTAGTCTGACCCAGTATGGCAGTTCTTACCTGTTCTGCTAGGAGTTGTTGCTGCCTCTGCCCTATTAGGAACTGCTGCTTCTGTTGCTCCATCAGCAAATGCTTTTGTTGCTGCTTCTGCTGGTCCAGTAACATCTGGTGTTGTTTCATTACCACTGCTTGCTGCTGATTGCTGAGATAGGCTGCGTTGTTATGGTTACCTGCCATGGAAACACTGGAAGGCTGAGCACTGACACCAGGGCCTGGGACAGAAACAGGAACACGAGGAACACTGGGAGAAGGGTTTTGATCCTGCAGAATATAAATAACATCAGTTATAAGAGTGACTTGGGTACTAATGAATCTACAAGTGCTATATGAACATATTCAGATCAGCAAGATCATCACTCGTGACAAATCACTACATAACTAGAGAATGGCAAAGTGTTTTTATTACTTTCTCTCTTACAGGACACACATCATATCAAGATATCCCTAAGAAAACAGACACTTGGCAAGCCATATCCATTTTTGTGTTTTCACAGTCTAATAAAATTCAGTGTAAAAATTGTGTAAAACAAATCTAGCAAAATATTTTTAATTCTCAATAAAGAAAGCTTCAGATTAACTCATGACAATGCCTGGGAAAGAAAAAGAAACACAAGGTGGCCAAGGAAAAATGTGTATCAAGGGCCATATATGAATAAAGTGATTAGAGGTCGATCTGGAACTACACAACATTCATGGAAGGAGACTGCAGTGTCAATTTTATTTACAACACTTCCGCCATGCCTCACGCACATGAATGGCCCTATGTATGCTTCTACACAGCTAGGAGCACACTGCCAGGTATTAATAGGAGGGTGTGTGTGTGTGTGGGGGGGGAAATCCACAAATCACCCCTCTGACATCCTGCTACTATCCAGGTAGCGGACTAATTATTAATCTTTATTCAATCCTCCAGAACTTCAGTGCTGTTTTCAAAAGCATGTTGTAAACCATTAAGTACAATATGCATCTGGGCTCTCAAAACCTTCTTTCGAAATGAAGAAACATTTTGAACTGTACCCCCATTAAGGTTATTTGGGAAATGTATTATAGGCAGAGATTAATTCAATTTAATAAACTACCAGGAACTATAGCATGTGATTAAGCAATACAAGATACCAATTCTGCAAGAATTTATACGTTATTACTTCCACTGAATTCTACAGCACTATTCATGTAAGCATTTGCATTCTCCACTAAGCCCCTGATTCCACAGATAGCCTTTCAAGTATAATCCTCTCCCTACCATAGGCTTTTGCTTCCTTGATTAGGCTTCATACATCTTATTCATTCAACATTAATTACTCGCAGCATACCACAACTAGTGTGAAGTACACAAACTTTTTACATTTACTGGAGCGGCAGCATTTCAAATGAAGACTGCATAAAGCAAATTTGAGATACATTCTATTTGAATGTGAAATTATACCTAGTAGATGCCAACACAAATATTACAGGAATCCTGCTTCTTTCAATTTATGATTGTACAGGTGAGTCTCATCTTACGCACATTTAACATGCGCGAATTCAGCTTTGCGCGGTCAGCAAAAACAAAAATGAGAAAAACAACAATTTTAATACTGTACCTGTAGTGCGGGTGATTCCACCCATTACACTCAATGTAATTTTCACTTTATGCGCTATTTTCACTTTATGCGCTGACAGCGGAATGTAACCCCAGCATAAGATAAGACTCACCTGTATAACTGAATTATTGTTAAACAGATAGTTTTATCTGGTTAACAAGGAGTTGGGGGTATTTGGGGTGAGGTGGGGGGTTAAAAACCAAAACGTATAGTCCAAAAGCATGATTTTTAATGTCCTGAACCATTAGACGATCTCTAGAAGAGTTGACAAAAAAAAAACCACAGACTAACAATACAGAGAGAAGTTTGGGTCTTTAGTTTAGCATTCAATATTTACTGTTTGATATTCTTGTATTTTCTCCACGTAGCTGAAAACTGCAGTGTGAAACTCTGCTCTTTTAGGAGTAAGAGACTTGAATGAACATAAGTGCTACCTATAAAATAGCAACAATATCAGAGAAGACAAATACTAAGTCTGCTTTGACAGTTTTACAGGTAACCACATCAAAAGTCTTATTTGCAGTTCCTATGGTTACCTTCAGACATCTTGCAACCCCAGCTTTAATCTTGACCATATTTTTCACACTTTTTTTTTTTTTTAAGTTAAAGTGTCAGATACTGGGGTGTGGAGCCAGCTCCTCTACTACCAAGTTAATCAGATACTGTGAACCAAAAGTAATTGATATTGCACTGTATAAGGGCTGGTCTACACAAACTTGCAGCAAATTAACTAGATCTGTTTTAATTAACATCTTTTGTTATTTCAATGCACACTGATGTGTGGAACTGCCTGGAGTCAAACATGAAAAAAACCAGCTGTTGAGGTGTTACTTCCCCCCATTTTATCAGTGCTGTGTTGAAAGTGACTTACAAAGGAAAAAAACTGGAATGATGCCTTCTTTGCTTTTTATGAAGCATAAAGTAGCTCTAATTTACAAAAAAAATTCTGCTTGGTCTTTACCTTAGAATAGGGGTGTGCAAACTTTTTGGCCCGAGGGCCACATCTGGGTATAGAAATTGTATGGTGAGCCATGAATGCTCATGAAATTGGGGTCTGGGAGGGGGTGCGGGCTCTGGCTGGGGGTGCAGGCTTCAGGGTGGGGCCAGAAATTAGGAGTTCAGGGTGTAGGAGGGGGCTTGAGGTGGGGGCAGCGGCGGCTCAGGGCAGCCCTTACCTCAAGCGGCTCCTGAAAGCAGCGGCAAGTCCTTTCTCCGGCTCCTACGCAGAGGTGCAGCCAGGCGGCTCTGCTGTGCACTGCCCCATCCGCAGGCACTGCCCCCGCAGCTCCCAGCCGGAGGGGGGAAATACTGCTGCCTCCAGGAGATGTGCGGAGCCCAGACCCCGCTCCCTAGCAGAAATTCGAGGGCTGGATCCAAACAGCCGGCTGGCCGAATCTGGCCCGCAGGCTGTAGTTTGCCCACCCCTGCCTTAGAAGCATCAAATCATGTCTTTCCTGTTTTTTGATTGAGGTAATCTTGAAGAACCATATTACTGGAATAAGATCTCTAACAGCCTTTAGCTGGAGGGACAGGCTTACATTTTTTAAAAAGATCTTTTCTCTCAACTGTTCCACAAGCATGTGTGTTCTAGGTATTAAACACTACAGTTTTAAATATTCTGACAAGTCACCCTCAATTGCACAGATTTATATTTGTGATACCATTTGTGTATTTGTATCCTATTAGTTCTATAGTCTTCCAGGAATAACAGGGTAGACAAGACATGAGTTTTTAACGTAAAACGAGCACTACAAGTCTTTTGGGGAAAAAAGCATTAGTACACCGTAAAGCAAAAGAGGACAGTAACTAATTTTTTTCCTTTGCAGGTCACCTTTTATTCTGCATATTGTATTCCTGGGGAAATTCTGCACCAAACAATTAAAAATTCTGTGCACAATATTTTAAAATTCTGCATATTTTATTTGTCAAAACACTATATAATCATGTCAGTTTCAGTTATTTTGGTAACTTATTTCAAAATATCTGTCAGCAATTATGTCTAACAACACATACACACAAAAATTCCCCCAGGATTAGAGAGTTAAAGAAACCCCCTAAAACAACCCAGTTCCTGGTTCTTCCCCCTCCCTCAGACACCTGCACCTCCTCCCTTCCCTAGAGCCCAGCCACTGGGCACCCCCCAACCTGAGACACTCATACCCCTTCACACCAGAGCCCAGGGATTTAGAGGGAGAAACAGCATGATGCTGGGTCCCAGGCTTGTATGGAGTTTCCTGCATGGTGCCATCTTCCAGCTCCTCCTCCCGCAGCAACATCATCTATTTGAGAGCTGGGTGCTCTGCTGGGTCCAGCAACCCCTAGTGGCAACCAGCATCTCTGCAGCCCATATTTGCAAGGGAAAAAGGAAATTCTGTGCACGACATTAATTCTGTGCAAATTCTGCATTGCACATTGGCACAGAATTCTCCCAAGAGTAAAACTGCCTCACGTAGACAAATGTTACCACTGTCAATTTCCACCGGGGGGCTGGGGGGAAATACGAACCTCTCCAACAGCTGAGATTTAAGATAACCAACCCTGAGATTTCACTTAAAATACAGTCCATTTGTTCTCCCAATGGCCCCCAACTGCTCATATGAGCCACAACACCCTCAGAAGTCAAGAATATCCAGAAGGAAACAGACCTAAGGTCTTCAAACAAGTCATCCGAGACATTAATTGAAAAGAAAAGTAAGGTTTCTTTGAGAATTATTTTTAAGTTTTAAACAAGAAATTTTAGATAAATGTTTACAAAGTTTTCAAGTATCTTTACAGATAGTGACTTTTATATTAAGGAATTTGGTTCCCACATGGTATATTAAGTTGGAAATATATCTTACCAGCCTAGCTATTAGTATTAACTATTAGACACTATAGAAATAACCAAATTTTCATTGAGTAGATGGTTTTTCCTTGGTCACGTCTTGGTTTTGCTTGCTTTAGAATGGAAAATTACGATATTCAGTAAACTGTATTTCCAAATAATTGCAACTAATAATTGGATCTAGTCCTACCCACCCAGCACTCCAAGATCTGTTACTTCACAATGGTAACAGTCCTGAACATTTACCTGGCTGTGTGGTACTAGAGGTCTGTAGGCAATATTTCCAGACTTCTGCTTCATCAGGAACATCCCATTTTGTTCTTCACTCATATGAGGCAGTGGCGGTTGCTGGCGCTGCTGAAGATATGCCAACATAGGTGTCTTGTTCTGGCCAGGTACTGTAACTCCTTGCTCACACTCTGCTTTGTAATGAGAAAGGGGTTTTGTGTTGCCATAATCTAGCATGGAGCCTTGGCTATTTACAGGGTTCTGGTTCAGGCTGTTTGACTGATGACTCAACATATTCACATGGTAATTGCCTCCGTTCCTGGGAGAACTCTTATTTGCCATACTAGGAATTATGAGTTTCTGGTTATTGAAGTCCTGTTGGTAAACTGAAGGGCTGGTGGGATTGTCCATTGTGTAGGGGACACCCAGTGGACTATGAGAAGGTCCAGATTGCTGCCAGCTGGATATCTGACTGGTTTGGTGGACTTGTGAAGCCTGCTGCTGGTTCTGCAACATCTGGTCTCTCTTCTGCTTAGCAGCCATCTGTTGAAGTTGGTGAGCAGAGGACATTTCTTTGGCATTTCCTGTGCCCTGTCCAGATAATAATACATTGGGTAGAGGCCTCTGCACATTTTGAGACTGGTTTGATGCCTGCATCATAGACTGGTTAGGATTTTCAGTCACTAGCTGACTGGAAGACTGGAACATA